>NW_026622674.1:2400000-3055154 GCF_028827165.1 Penicillium cosmopolitanum
CCGGATGCCCTTGCTTTGATTGGAATTCGCGAAGGCCAGGATATTTACGGAAGCGATGCAGACCTTTTGACCTGGAGAGACTTTCGTGAAAGGATTAGAAAAACTGCCAGTGCACTGAGAAGAAGTGGTATCAAACAAGGAGATCGAGTTGCGGCTATCGTGGCGACATCACCGTGGGCTATTGTTTTGTTTCATGCTGCTGCATCGATGGGGGGCTATTTTCACATCTATAAGTCCCGAACTTGGGGCTGAAGGATGTATAACGAGATTGAAACAGATCACGCCAAGTATTCTCTTCTTCGATAGCCACTCTATCTACCGAGGCAAAGCAGTCTCTACCGTGCCGAAGATTCAGAGGGTTGTTGCTGAGCTTCAACCTCAGCTTCAAGTATACGTTGTTCCAATCACGGTGGACCATGAAGGAGATTTCGCAAGCCTGAATTCATTTTTCGAGAAATCAAGCCCCTCGGACAAATTAATTTTCGAAAGGGTCCCTTTCAACTACCCTTTGATGATATGCTATTCTTCTGGCACAACTGGAGCCCCGAAATGCATAGTCCACCAGCACGGAATTGTGCTGCAGTCCAAGAAAATATCGGTTCTCCACAACTGCTTGAGTTCAAACGATACGGTCATGCAGTATACTAGCACGTCATGGGTTGCCTTCTACGGCATGTGTGGCCACTTGACTGCCGGTTCAACTCTTGTTGTTTATAATGGAAGCCCCTTGTTCCCGGATGCGACACAAATGCTTCGCATATGTGATAGATTTAAGCTCACATTCATGGGTGTTTCTCCTCGCTTGCTCTTGGAGATAGAAGCTTCTGGCGCAGTCCCTAAACACGATTTCGACCTCTCGAATCTCAAGACTGTCCATACCACTGGTGCACCTCTCTCCCACGAGCAGTATAGGTGGTTCTATAGGGCATTCCCTCCAGATGTCCAGATATGCAATATTGCTGGTGGCACCGAGACGGGTACACATGTCATCGCGATGGATCCATCCGGCCCCCTTCATGCGGGCGAAATGCAAGTTCTTGGTCTTGGAACAGATGTGGATATCGTCGACCCGGAGACTGGCCATTCCATCGCAGATACAGGCGAGGCTGGAGAAATGATAATGAAAAAACCGTTTCCCAGTATGCCATGCTTTTTCTGGGGTGATGCTGGTGGCAGATTATACAAAGCAGCATACTTTGAGCGCTTTTCGAATATCGACGTTTGGGCACAGCATGATTGGCTTAGGAGGAATCCAACAACTGGAGGCTATGTCATGCATGGACGAAGTGATGCTGTTCTCAGTAAGTCAAAATTTCACAGATTGTCTGAAGGCCACGGGCTGATAGTCATAGATCCTTCAGGAATACGATTCGGTAGCGGTGAGATATACGCCATTGTTGAGGCACCGCCATTCACCGACTATTTCAGCAACTGCCTTTGTGTCGGTCGTCGTAGACCAAATGACACGGACGAACAGGTATTCCTCTTTTTACTGATGAAGCCTGGATGCTTCTTGACTCAGACTTTCCGCGATGAAATCAAAACCGCAATTCGAAATGGGTTGTCACCAAGGCATGTACCCAAGTTTGTGATGTCAGTGTCTGATATACCCATGACCATCAACGGTAAACGAGTGGAAATAGCCGTGAAGCAAATCATCGGTGGCAAAGATGTAAAGGTCAGTGCCACGGTGCAAAACCCCGAGGCATTGGAGGGGTTCAAACGTTTCCGAGCCATAGAAAGTGAGAGCCAGGATAGAGCTCGTTTTTAATTATTTGGAAGCGTCTCATGTTTATTTCGAACGAATGTAAAAATCTGCATCCAAAAATCGCTGTGACAAACCATACTTAACTTTTCTTCCTCAGAAAAGGCGAGAAGGATAAAGATGAAATGTGTATTCAGAATACCAGAGATCTTAGAAAACGGCATTCGGACAAGAGCTTGGTCCTTTGGATATTATACAGGCTTGGTGATATATGTACAAAGCGCCCCGTGTCCTATTGATGCGACACCCAGGAGAAGTGGGGTTGCCGTTTGTAATTGTCTCTGTCCTTCGCGAGGCAGGAAGTTCTCAACTTGCTGAGGGATGGGTCGTTTGGGAATTCGAGGCAATTGGGCAGAGTTTTTGCCGCAATTATAATAGCGACTAGACGCTTTTTGACAGAGAGCATTTCCATGTTGGCTCATCTTTAGTTTGGCAGGTCATTTGATGTGCCATGCTTGTGATTGATTGTTTTCGATTAAATTCCTCTCCAAATCACAGCAATTTCTCCCTATAAGGGTCAGACGACTGAGGGTATTTGTAATGCGTGTATCTCGGAGACCAAGTTGGTAGAGGTGGCTTGGCGAACATATACTTGTTCATGAACCAGGTCTGTAGAGTTGCAATATTGGTACTGGAGATCCAATAGATCAGGAGCGCGGTCGGCATTTCATAGAAAAATGTTGAAGCTCCGACATTCACCGCCAAGACCTGCATGAATATGCGCAACCCGCTCCAGAAAGTATTTTGGAGCATCTGTAATTTTGGCATATCTGCTAATTCTTTGCGTGATGTCGTATGCCATCCGTTGCGGATATTGAGTATTATCGAAGCCGAGAGAAGCACAGGCAAGGCGCCCGTCGAGTCACCTGCCAACAGGTCCGGAAACCACAAGGCACCCTCGGTTGCGAATGTCGGTTCGACAGCCAAATGCAAATGCTCAGCGCCATCAGTTCCAGAGGACGTTAATGAGAGCAGCCATGGGACTAATCCATTTGTGTTCCCACACATCCCGCGCACACTTTCCATCAAGCTAATCCAGACCGGGATCTGAATCAGACTGGCAAAGCGAGAGAATGATGAAACACCCCATTTCTGTCGTAAATCATTGTGTCTCATCTTGATCACCTTTGCGATCTGGGATTTTGTGAGGCCATCTCTTTTCCCATGCTCCGCGTGAATATTCGCCCAGCTGTTTGCTAGCGGTGCGATTTCGGCTTCTCGGCGAGCATTGATTTTTGTATAGACATGAAGTGGTAAACCAATACATGTTCGTACAATTAGTGCTGTGAGAGGAATTGATGCGACCCAGGGAAGGTGGGAGATGGAGTGGACGCCGTGGAGGAAGCTTGCGGAGCAGTCTAGAATATCGTTGATACTGCGGGTGGGCTTGGAGGGATGGAAATGACGAATTTGCGAGGGGAGAGGCGATAACCAAGTCTGGGGCCTCGAGGTCCTCGAGGTCCGCAAGGCCCGTGAGCGAATGGAATTCATTGTGAGGTGGGATAGAGACAAGTTGAAGTTGAAGTGAGCACCAAAGCTCCGCGGAAGTCAAAGCGGGTCTCATCACATGATCGCGTATGTAAGTTACGCTGGAGGCAACACGTCAACTGATGCGGCGGGACCAAAGGGCGTTTGTTGACTTCTCCAACTTCTCTCCTCCTATGGTACTATGCGCATTCCTTGGTGACACCTGAGATCATGGCTTTCCTGTCCAACGCCATTCTCGTTATTTTCGTTTTAGTCGTCACTGCGATCTTCCTGCCGCAACTCTCGGGGAGTGTGCTTGGCCTCGTCTTCCGCGGTATAGGCTGGTTGATTCGCCGACGAACCCGTTCTCGCCGTGAATATGTGATCGCGCGGGCGCGATTCGAAGAGGAGGAACATCGGGCACCACGCCCAAAGGCCTCGTCTAACTCTTTGGGCCGGAGCCAAGCCGAGGACGAGGACTGGGAGAAGGTAGATAGCTCTGGCCCCAGTGGGGTTAACACTACGAGCAGCAGCGATAGCGATGCAAGTGGGGATGACGAGTGGGATGGTATTGTTGGTTTCTTTCATCCATTTTGGTACGGCCGGCCTGTTTCATAAACCTTCTTTCCTGACCTCCTTGCTTACCTTACCATCTTTATAGTAATGCGGGCGGAGGCGGCGAACGAGTGCTTTGGGAGGCAGTGCGCGCAACACAAAAGCGCTGGCCCAAGGCGATTTGCGCAATCTACACTGGAGACCATGAGGTGAACAAGACGACTATGTTGGAACGGGTTGAGAATCGATTTAACATCCACTTGCATAACCCCACGGTTGTGCTGCTCTACTTGACAACACGAAAGTATGTTGTTGCCAGCTCATATCCATATATGACACTGTTGGGTCAGTCTCTGGGCTCCCTGGTAGTTGCCTACGATGCGTTTACCCTCCTTGTTCCCGATGTGTTCGTCGATACCATGGGCTACGCTTTTACCCTCGCAATGTGCAAGTGGCTCTTCCCCGGGGTACCCACTGGCGCCTACGTCCACTATCCTACCATTTCGACCGACATGCTTGCCTCGCTAGACGACAAAACCGGTGTTCAGGGTATCAACTCCGGTGCTGGCAAAGGTCTGAAGGGCGCCGTCAAGCGCCGATACTGGCAGCTGTTTGCACAGCTTTACGGCTGGGTTGGCCGACACATCGATGTTGTGATGTGCAACTCTTCCTGGACAGCTGCCCATATCCGCACCATCTGGGGTAAAGACAAGGCCACCACCACGGGCGAGGGAACCGCCTCATCACCAGCGGTTGTCTTCCCCCCGACAGCCGTCACGGAACTAGAATCGACAATCAAAGTCGACACCGAAAGCGAGAAAACACGCCAACCCGTACTCCTCTATATCGCACAGTTTCGACCAGAAAAGAATCATCCGCTGGTTCTGCGCTCATTTGCGCGCTTCCTTCAAGAGCGCAAGAACAACCCCGCTTATGCAAATATCCCCCCACCACGCCTGGTTTTGATCGGCTCGGTCCGCCACGCCAGCCCCGACGAAACCCACATCTACAACCTCCGCCTTTTAGCCCACGAACTCCGCATCCGCGACCAGACTACTTTCCTCTGTGACGCGAGCTGGCCTGCCGTACTCTCACACCTTAGTACCGCTTCCGTTGGCGTGAATGGCATGTGGAACGAGCACTTCGGCATCTGTGTTGTCGAGTACCAAGCCGCTGGTTTGATCTGCGTCACACACGACTCCGGTGGTCCACGCGAGGACATCGTAATTGACCTCGGCGATGGAGCGACGGGTTTCCGCGCCGAGACAGAGGAGCAGTTCGCTGCTGCTTTTGAGGCGGCGCTCGCGCTTCCAGAGGCGGAGAAGGTTGCTATGAGGCAACGTGCTCGGCGCTCAGCACTTCGGTTTACGGAAGAGGAGTTTTCGCAGAAGTGGCTTGCTCAGGTCACTAAGCTAGTTCAGGCGACACGCTAGTCAATGATGCTGGAGATTGACATTTTTACTGCCTTTAGAAGAAATACCTAGGCTACGCTTATCGCCCGTTATCTACTGTTGCTTTTGATGAGTACCGGTCCTGTAAATAGCCCGTTCGAGTTGGTTTCGGCGTTTCTAGGTTTAATTCTACGGTCTTCGAGATTCATCATACGCCGCTCCTGGTGATATAGATTGCTCGGATAAAACTTGAAGCAGCGCTTCCGAGTCGTGGTTATTAAGGGCGATTCGTGTGAACACTGGCATACGCACACACTATATGACCACCCTGTGGCCCACCACCTTCAAGTTGGAATCTGTGTTACTGCAATGGAAAGGAGTACGATAACTTCATTTATGCAGAAAGGTCACTACCATCTCTCTAGTAGGGTAGATATCTGATCCGGTCCTAATACCAGACTTATTCAATATTGATATAGAATTTAGAAGACGTTGATTATATTACTACTCTGAGTTAAGGATAAATATTCGGAGGCTATAATATAGCGATACAGGGACTTAGGATAGATAATTGTAAGGTAGATTAATTAATTTGTTTAGAATAGAGGTCAGGTTATAAAGGGAATAAGAAAACTAAGAAGGAACCCAAGCAAGAGCCTTCTTGATGAAACTCTATTAGACACAGCTATTAGCGATACTATACGGGTGGGCTTGCCTCATTTGGTGCTCGCCGCTTTAATGAGGTCGCTCAGGCTCAGGCTCAGTGAGCACTCAGTGGGCGTGGTCATGATGAATCTAGAAAATGAACGAGATGTGTGTGTGATGAAGAACTAAGCGAGAGAACGAACAACTAATACTACTGAGCAAACGGCGAACCTGCAGCAGCATCCTAGGATGCCTGAGGCGGCGCATACCAGCCTCAACAGGTCAAGATACGGATGGCATGAGACAGCGTCCTGTTCCCGTCGATATTTATCCTTTGGATATTAATTTTGGTGCTACCTTCTAATATTGCCATCGGTAACTAAGCTAGCGAATATCCGGCAGATAATACTCAAATCAAAGGGACTGACTGTATTCGACATATCGAAACCTACATACTACCAACCTTGGAATCCATGGGCTGTATACGGCGTGAAGACCAGGAATAAAGTTCACTATCGCCATCCAAAAGACCAATATCCGCACCTTCCCAGAGCAGCACCCCAAGTTCATCTTTTAACCTCTGTGCCATTTCAGTTGAGAGCCACATGTATGTCTCCACCCTTCCCGCACTCGCTAGCCCGCCTCCATATGTACCTGGAGTTTCTTCGAATTCATTTGCACCGGGATATTGCCCATACCCGAGCTCCATGTCATAGTAGCTGACAGTGTGACCAGTGACAGAATCTCTAGGCTCCAGATCAGTCTGTAAGCCTGGTGCAATGCGATCAAAGTTCTTGAAGTCGTGAAAGTCCGGGGGGGTTATGTCGTGCTCCATGATTTCCTCAAGGTATTGGAGGTAGAATGGATTTTCACTTCGCCTAGCAGCCACATACAATGATTTGGTGTAGGGGGGGCTTCAGACTCCGGAACATGCCTTCGTAATCACACATTATAAATGTGATCGCAATTTGGTGTCCCATGGACGGACACTTTCGAACCAGATCACCTAAAGTTGTCGCAGAGGGCTTCACGGGCAGCCATATAACCCACGGGAGGCAGTCCGAGTCATCGTCGATACCAGAGATATCATTGTTCATTATCATGCGGGCATTAATCGCAGTGCGAATCTCCTTGCACTCCCGTTCATTGCCTTGGCTAAGCAATTTACCTGGGAGGATAGCCCGTCCCGGGTTTGTTTCTAGCTGATAGGCCCACCATCTGGCAAAGGTTGTACTGTGATAAATGCCACGAAGAACACAATTATATTCAACTTTGGTTCTCAGCCTGCGTGGATGCATTAGTCGACTGTATCGATCCACATTGCCTTCCCACGCGGCCATCTGTGTCTGGAGACGCTTTTCGAGAACTGGGAGATCAGGCGGAAGAGGCATCCACAATTGATCGGACTGGCCTGGGCCCAGTTTAGCGAAGTCCTCGCTAATATCCTCCAAGTTGATATCTTGCAAGCCGATAAATCCATCTTCCTCGATGTCAATATCATCAGCAGTCGTCTCTGGTAGATTTTTACCAGGGTCAACTCGCTGCCCCTTCAGGCCTAACAAAGCCCATCGGGGCTTCACTCGCTGCCCCAAAGCCCATCGGGGCTTCATATCTCCATTCAGAAACGCAGGTGTTCATGGGGTTTCAAGATGAACGGATCGAGAGAAATCTTCCATGACAACATATCGTTGGGGGGCGGACATGATAATCTTGTAGATTGCGGCGTCTTTGTCAACTTCGCGGGATTCTTCCGCAATAGAGACATCAGGCAAAAGGTCCAGTTCTTTGTAAAGATCTGTATAGCATGCTGCAGCACACGCTCGGCCTACTTGATACCGCAAAGACGGATACTGACGGGCAACTTCGCGATATGTTTCTTCTGATGCAAGCTCGGGATACCATATACAGTACGGCTGAGTGGCAGGATTTTGCATATCGGGGATTATATTACTCATTATCAGGCGAGCATTGCGGGCGCGGGAAAATCGATGGGCCTGATCATCGTCGCCGGAGCATAGCTCAATAATTGCCGGGCTTGTTGCAAATTGAAGTGAATCACGAATCCCACGAATGACTGCTCTGCGATGCCAAAACGAGCTTAGATCGACGGGGATATCCTCCCCCTTTATCGCCCAAGCACATTGATCGGGGTCGCATACAGGTATAGGTTTGCCGGAAGAGTCAAATGCCTGCCTTTTCGGTAAAACGATATTGTATTGGCTCATAAGGCTGATACCGGAATGTTCGGTAGCCGCCATTAGGAAATAGTATGGGCAGTGGTGCCAGGGGTGCTGGTACTGCGTGCAGTGACAAGTGGGGAAAATGAAGTTCAATGTTGAGGGAAAGGAAGGGGGCAAAGTCAACTTTTATTCTATCTTTTCTTCTCATTTCAAATTTCCACTTAGCTTTGATATTCATTTGCCCCTCCTAGGCTGGTGCAGTAGTGCCCCACCACATACGACGGGAACCTTTGGAACTGTACCGTAACTTTGAAACTTACAAGCTTATACACAAACTAGGCTGTATATGTATTATAAACCAGTAGATAAGTTAAGTATGTCGCACTGATTAGATTCAAAACTATTACTATCAATACCATTCCAACCCTGAATCCTTTCGAAAGATTTTCTCAAAATAAAATCCCCCCAAAAAACAAAAAAAAATGGCTACTCTCGATAGATGCCCTTGACTCTAAACAGAAATTGCGGTTTCCAGAGAGAGAGATTCGATGCTGGCCATCACTACAGATTTTGAATAATATGTAATAAAGTGTTTACGATAGCTTTAAAATTACACTCATTTGCACCTCTTAGGTTCTAAATGAGGTAACACTGATCGTGCAACTTGAAAGCTAGTAGGAGACATTATGTACTTCCCATTTTACTAAGTATGAACGTCAAATCTCTCGAGGATCAACACTCATCTATCCAATTTTTATCTTCCTAAGCGGCGATCTCTTGCCAATGGCTATGACTTAAATCGTTCACTGAAGGACCATTGGTACTGGTTAAAACGTCCCTAAGCTCATTAGCCTATGTATCAACATGCAGTTAGTACCTCTAGGGCTAATAAGATGATACCTTGAAAGAAGGGAAACACACCCAGGTCTCAAAATCAACTCCACTGTTAATTTTCTTCTCTTTAATTTTTGCTTTGTTGCGTGAATCTACAAAGGTTGCTAGAAAGTCGATTATTTGGTATTTGGATATCTTGTCTTCACCTAGAACTCCGGTCTCTGCGTCGTCCACAGTCGTAACAGTGGTACGGGTTATCTTGTCCTTAGTGTCTTGGAGATTCCAACTATCGCTTCTGGATAGATGCTGGATCAGCCAGGTATTTGTCGAGACTTTCCTGAGTAGTACCATTCGTCCCCTAATCGTCTCGGCACGATCAAGACGTTTGGAAACATCCCCAACACTAGGCTTCTTCGCATTATCTCTGATCGCTACCACCCTTTTCGTAACTTTCAGAATAAATCGAGTATGGATTTGATCGCTTCTACCTATCGTAAGGTAAGGGTTGACTTTATCCATCTTAATCATAGAATTGAGACGTTTATTAGTTAACTCCTGTTCCGCTCTCACAAGATCATCCTCAGAATCTGGCGGAGTTATGTCAGGGTAAGCCTGGACCGCTGTATTTTGGCCCGTTAATTTTAGCATGAATTCAGGATAATCCAGAGAATAATTTGCCGACTGTGCCGAGACGCTAACAGATATCACATATCGATTATCTAGCCCGGGTTTGATAAGTTGTTTTCCGTTAGGCTTCAAAAGGTAAGGAAGTATGAGCTTTTGTATTATGTAATCCTCAGTTTGACTATAACTATTGAAATACCGAAAACTTGGTCATAGACAACAGGAATATTGGCTAGATACTCTGAGAAGGCGAAAATCTCTCCGTCATAACGTACCCAATGATTTTATAGGCCTCCCACAAAAACAGCCTTTCGTAAGCATGAGCACGATTATTGAGCCTGTGATTAATGATATCTTGAATAGTTTTGCCTCTTCGATGGTGTGTGTACAAATGATTATGAGAACCGGAATAGGCTGTATAGCCTAGGCTTGTAAAATGAATAAGCCACACTATAACAAGGCCTAGAATAGAGAACCCGGGCACCTGGGAGAGCATCTTGAAATCCCAGAGTCTTGATTGACCGGGGGAATTTTTTTTTCAAAAAGAGAGCTCAGTTAATTCAAAAAAAAGGCAGACGGAACAGGCTGTCAAGTTCTTCAGAGAGACTGCGCCATTTGAAGATGAAAAGGATCTCACTACAGTTTCTACGAAGCAATGTGCTGGTGATGATAAGAACCCTAGCAACATCGCAGTGAATCGTGATGAACTTTTGGTAAGCCTGAGCTTCGCTGAACCTTTTTATCTCAACGCAAATTGACTTGTATTTTTCAGGGATTCGTGAAACAGTGGTGCACAAAGGCACATGGTAGTGGCCAATGGGCATGGGGAAATTCCTTTGAAGATACGTATACTTCGTCTGAAAACCCTGCTATTGTGATAATTGAGGGAATGGCCCGCCCAAGGTACAACAACAAGCGAGAGGTGACCCCAGGAGATTCTTTGCATGAAAAGGATTGCCAGAAAGGCTTCACCTACCTGATAGATGGCTGTGACACCGACACCACGACTAAAAAGCGAGGTGGTAATCTCCAAACGAAGGATGGTTCGTCGTGGAGCATAGCGGTAAAACGCGATACCACCACAACGGTCGATTACTGCAATAACATTCGAACAAGTTCGATGATGCCTGTTGATCGAGATTTAGCCGTTCCTCAGATCCAGAAGTTCTGTCAACATGATTTTAAGGACCCTACTACTAAGGACAGCCCTCACTGGTACCGGAATTCCGGCGTCTTTGGTGGTAGTCTTGAGGTGGATATTAAATTTGCTAAAGATCAAACGAATTGCGAGAAAGCCACGAGCAAGGATATTTTCTGGCCTGATGACTGTGAAAGCACGTTCCTGACTGCTATTGATCACTGTAAGTGGAACTCGTTACAGTCCTTGTATGTTTTCCAATAACCACTAATGCAAGTAACAGGTGATACGGATACGACATCTAAGAAGTATGGTGGAAACTTGCATTTCAATACCGCCAATGGCTGCTGGGAGGCGAATGTTGGCTTCCCTGTTTTGAAAGACCAAGCAAATATGGGCGATGACGATTTTGAGAGTGGTACATTGTCATAAACTTCAAAATTGCTTGGTTGTTGTAACTGGATATTTGTCTTGAGTGGAATAAAGAAGGAGATTTAGTTTAATGCACTCTCATTAAAATCGACGCGGGTTCATAGACGTACTCATATACTCCAATGTGGTCTTATACTAGTATCTACGTTGTAGGGTAAAAGTACCAGAGTTAGGGCTTGGCCCAACTGCATACTAGAGCGGCAAATACTAAATCAAAAAAAATCAAAAAACCAAAAAGAGAACATACAACAGCAGGGATTCGCATGTGGTCACCCACCATACTACTAACCTGCCGGCGTGTGGCTTAAGTACGGCTGAGCGGACGGGAAGCCCTGTTCTCCACACCCTATGGTCGTATGTACTGGATCCTGCAAAAAAGAGAAATATATCAAGATCGCGTGCTGGTCACGGCAGAGCTGAGAATACTCGCCCGATTTCGGCTCCTCTAATTCATCTCTGATCTTTTGGACAGATGGAAGGGAATTTGGAATCAAAGAGCGTAGTATCATGGGGTACTTTGTGAGAAAAATTGCAATCATGAAGAGACTTGTCCATAGTATAGTTCACTGTCATACGAAGGCAGCCTGACTTGGGACAAAGTTCGTCACCTAGGAAGATCTTTGATTATAGCCGTGCGGCGATATTCAGGACCCTGGCTTCAGAGTAAATCTACATACATATACTACTGTAATCTGCATTCAGCCTGGTATCAACGATGATGAATTTAAAATGCAAACGTCGACCATACTGACCAGAATCATCCGTCCATTCTTTCTGCAGGGCAATATCGTCTCGTTCGACAAAAGCTTTGGAACAACTGCGTGAGTCAACCTTGGGGTTAAGGCACCAAAGGCCTGCCACATAAGCTCACTGTTACAGGGGATCTCATACAGAAAATTCCAAAAAGCTCGATTGATTTTACTATTCGGTTCAACAGAGTCTTTTCGACGTTGGCATATGGTCTGGATGACATTGAATATATTTCTTTCTCGTCGCTCATTATCATGATCAAAGAGATATAGTGCAGGATAATGTTGCATCTGTACATTTGCCCAATGATCGCCCGTGCAGGAAATCGCATACAAATAAACTTTATGATTGTTCAATATATAGCCAACATGACGATTCTCCACCTGGGCATCTGGGGTGCGGGCCGATCCCTCGATCAAATCCAGTAATATACTACTACCTTCAATGCCGGTATACGAGTATTCTTGAACCTTGAACCAAGGCGAATACTACTTCCAGAAGCTAAGGCCTAGTAGTTGCTCATTGACCTCGATGCGATGTTTTCGGACCATCCTACGGCCAATTGACCGGGTAGATTATACACGGTAACAACTCATAAAGCATAACTATAGTCCCACCGATCTAGAGGCCGTCTGTAGCCCTGATGTCCACATGTAGCAGTGTTCGCCATTCAAATTAGGACGCAGCGGTGAACCCCTGGTGCAGTTGAAAGTGGAGTGTTCTGCGCCCATACGCCCTTGCAGAATGCCATTTCAACGCCACATAGCCCCGAACTTATGGGCCAGCCTCTTGGACAGTGTAGTAGCTACTATGTCCCAAATTTATATGGAGAAAGAGCAGGAATTTCGGAGATCAGGGTTACAAGATGGGCCCATTTTCTACCGGCCCGACTACCACTAAATACTGGTTGCGGCTAACTATGGAGCGCCGTATCATCCCAAGGCTCCCGGACGATCTGCCCCACCACATCAACACTCGGCTGGGCAGTAATTAGAGGATGCGGATCCTGTAATCTGGATATTAAAACATCTACAGATCTCAGTTATGGAAGTCATGGGTATTTTCTAGAAATATTAAAACGTGGTCTCGCATCCTGGTTGATCTTCATCCCAAAGTCATCCCACTATCCAATTTCATAATGGTAACTAACGGTTACCGACTTAGGGTTGTCGAAGGCATAATCTGTCTTTAGTATGCATGATATCAAAACCAAAAGACTCTTGGCTATACAGACCAGTGTAATCATTGTCTTCTTTCTATACACCATGATTCTTTCCAACCTACCCTTGCTATCGGAGACTCGGAGTCGAGCTGGTTCCCCCATCAATGTGGCACAATTACCCACGACAGTATCCCATTCACAAAACCCGCCCTTGACTACAAAGATATGGGACGATGGCATCTCAATCCCTCTCGCCCAGTTGCTCTCGATGTATGGTTCGGCCTTTCATTTATGCCCGCCCTTGACTCCATCACAGTCGTCGCATCCTGTAATCGTCCCATAATTGATCACTGGTATTACTTTGTCAGCGTGCGCATGATGGCAATGGCTTCTCTCGTATCTTTCATTATCTTGCTCTTCAGTAACCCCACGACAAAACCTTTTGTCTCTCAATATCCTGGAATCGTCTTCATTTCCGCCTTCGCCACCTACGGCCTTATCGGACTGTGTCTGGACCGGTCTTGCGCTCCACCGCCGAAAAGAACCGCCAATCTTCGAAGTTGGTCGCTATCGGAATATGCAAATGCTCTAAGCCGCTCAAACGGAACGTGGAAGGCGGCTATTACTTCTACCGCTGTAACGTGCGGGCTTGGAACTGTTCTAACGGTAGTTATACCCGCGGACTGGTCGACTATTATCCCAGTTATAACCACCGGATTCGAGGTATGCTATACGCCCAACTTCAAACAGGTCCTTGGATTCTTGGCCTCAAATTCCCTTACAATTGCATAGCTGCTTGCTAACAAAAGATCCTCTCTACCAGGCTGTTTTCCTCCGCCTCAACAAATTTGGCCGCACTTCCCAGTACACCGTGTGCGCCGCCCTTTTCTTCCAGGGCGGCGTATGCGTTCAAAGGGGCCTACGCCAGGTCCTGGTCTCTCCTTCCCTTGTGATTCCACCATGGATGTTCCTATCTCTTCCGGTGGTTAGTCGGCTGGTGCTAGACTTGCATCTGTACACCGTATTTCGCGAATACCCCGAATTCAGCTGGGCCAGACGAAACGCAGTGATTTCGACAACAACATTGGTGCAGACTGTTGCGATGCTACTTGTCCTTGAGGCGACACAGTTTCCTGTGATGCGATGGGTAAAGCCCATCACTGTCCTTATACTTTATTCAACGAGTATTGTGGGCGTTTCGATGCCTGCTGCGTATAATATTGCCTTTGAAATAATCTCAAACACGTAGGCTTGTTTCAAGCCTATCAGAAATTCACCAGTTTGGTTGCAGAGGGTTATTGCAAGTACAGCTATACATAATTCTTGAGGTATGATGCTGTTGATGGCTGATAGTATAGAGTGATTTTGGGTGGTAGCGAATAAGAGCATGGGATGCATGAGGTCTTTCTACCAGGTTCATTATCTATATATCTATGTTGCTGGTTTGGATCATATTTGTGTACAAAGCCGATCAACTAAGGCTAGAGTGAAAGTGCTATGGCATATCGTGAACGCTGCTTGCTTTGCAAGCCGAAAGACAATTTTCTTTGGTCCCAAATCGTTAAGATATCGAATTGTAAATAATCACTTTTAACACGGCTGAAACCTTGGAACGGGTGGCTGACTCGGTGCCGCAAAAGTTTCCGGTCCCATGCCAGTGTTGTCCTTCTTAGTATCTGCCTTCCTATGCTGGGCAATAGAGGGTTGGAAACTCCTGCGGCGCCACTATACCTACATCCAATGATCTCCAGGACAGCGAGACCAAATAACTAGTTGGGAAGAGCTAGAGTTAAGGATGGATTCAAGACAGCCAAATAAATGGTTTGAAAATTGTGGTATAGTACTCCAAAAACTAGAGGTATATCCAAAAGAAATAACGAGTCGAAAAAAAAGACGGGTATGAGAGAAGGGAATCATCAAATGCATCACATCACGATGGCAAAACTTCCGCGGCAACGAAGATGATCGAAAGGAAATTGAAAAGAAAGAAGCAGACTGCGGGGCGAATATTTCTTTCATTCGCCTCGACTCTGCAAAGGGGTTGAAGGAAGAAAGGAGGAGAAAGGCAAAATATCGGAGGTATAGCACACTCAAATGCTGGTATAAAGTGTGCCACAAAAAGGGTAAAAAAAAAGGAAGCATCAAAACCCCAATGCCCACCATGGTGACGGGAAAAAACAAAGCTCCCCAAAATGACCAATGTATCTGAACGCCAAAAAGCTTCTATAAAGGGCACAGGCCAAAGGAAAGGAAAAGAAAGGAATAGGACAGAAAGTGTCTTGAGCGTGAAAACTCGACTGGAGAAGAAAATTGAAGTCGAGGCTTTTCCTTTCCAAAGTGCAAACCAAAAATCCCAAGAACGAATCTGCAAGAATGGGGGTATAAACGAAGGTATGGTATCCATGCATAAACTTATTCAGCACCTCTGTTATCCAGTCCACTTTTGATCCTGATATCCAGGATCGCCGCCTAACATCTGGCCACCGTACATGCCGCCTTGATTATTTCCATAACCACCGCTCATGCCGGAATCTTCCTCATCATAGCCGAATTCGCCGCCAGAACTTGCATCGAAACTACTCCGACCGCCGATTTCGCCAGGATCTTCGCCCGCAGCAGGGATCTGATCCCATTGAAGAGTTTGAAGTGCGGGGTATTGTGCAAGAAGTGCAGCAGGGAGAACGAAATTGCTACCAGACTGGCCATCCATTCCGGGGACCCCGGGCATAACCATGGGCTGTGGGACAGGTTGCAAATGCCCGGCCGCTTGTTGTGGCTGTTGCTGTTGTTCCATGAGAACACGATCCCGCTCTTGGGATTCCTCGTCCAACAATGGCTTGATACAGACTCGACCTGCTTCGGATCTGAAATGACGACCAAGAGCGTCGGCGCGGGCGAATCGACGACCACAACCCCAGTTTCCATTCCGTGACAGATCGCCTCGGCAAACAAATTTCTTCTCGCCAGAATGCAACCCTTCGTGTCGTTTTCGGTCGTGTTGACGGGCGAATGCCTTGCCGCAGACAGTACACACGAACGGTCGCTCGTCGGTGTGGGTTCGGAGATGAGAGCGCAAATTATACGCCCGGGTGAACTTCTTTGGGCATAATGTGCACTGGAAATTGGCAGGATGCTTCTGAACACGCTTGGAATCGCCCGGGACCGCACCGGGGCGTTGGGGATCGGCCAAATCCAGGATGTAATTTCGGCTTTCGATCGACGACGTTGAGAGACGTCGGTTGGAACGGGAGGGAGATGCCTCGCGGGATCCAGGGCTACTGCGTGAGTGTGGGGATAACGAGCGAGGAGTGCTGGGGGCAACAGGCTCAAGACTCGTGGCCGAGTTCGCCGGTGATCTTGAACGAGACGCTGGGTGTGTATATGGGTCAGACTTGCTGCGCATACGAGATCCTAATGCGTTGTTAGTATATGTAGCTAGAAACAAAAACCAGGCTGGAGTAATTGAAACGCACGCATTGCAGGGGGGGCTCAACGAGTCCAGATCAGTAGTCGGTTTGGGCGGACCGAAGCTTGGAACTCGTGATGGCGGGGCAAATTCCACGTTGATGGAAGGAGGGGCCATCGAGGATGCCTGGCCAATATCTGTCATGCCATTGTCGAAGCCCTGGTTCAAGAGTGCATCCCCGGCATCCCGTACATTTCGGTCGGCGCAGGAGGGAACTGGGACGTGGTGTTGGCATTGAGATAAGCGCCATTGTTTGGAATCTCGCCTCCCTGCTGTGGCATGAGGCGAGGTGAGATGTACGGGCTATGAAGTGGGCTGAAACCTTGCTGCTGCTCCGAGAGGGTAAACTGCTCGATACCCAGCTGATTATCGTACAAAGCAGGATCATTTTGCGGAGCCAGTGAAGGCGATGCATTGTTCTCAATGCCGTCATACTCATGCTGGGATAGGTATGGGGAGTGATTGGCCGAGGAAACCTCCGAAACCTCTGACGCTGCTCTCCGGTGGCCCTGGAATGCGACATTGTTCATAACTGACCCCCAGTCTGCATTTGGTTGTGCACTCAAATAAGTCGCCGTAGACGGATCCAACGAGGTGTGTCGTGAATGCTGGGGAGTGTAATACGTGCCCGGGGTTGATCCGGGAGGGGACATGGGGCCCGGGGAGGACTGTTGTTGGTCTTGGGAGGAGGGTGGGACGACGCAGAGGGGTTGGAGATGGGGCTAACTAGATCGGCCGGGTTGATAGCCTGGTGCATGGATGCCGGTCGTTGATGCATTTGGGGATCCAGGAGATGCGACGAATCGTATTCTGACGCGGTAGTACTATGGGGGCTGTGGTTATGATAGCCGGAGAAGTCCAAGTCGTTGGGGTTATTGAGTAAACTGGAGAAGTTCTCATCGGGCTGCCGGGAGTGTAGACCCGATTGTCCCTGGTCCATTTGGTTGACGAGATTTGGGTCGAAAGACTGCGACATGGAGATGTTGTTGGTGTTTATCACCGGGGGGAACTGCTCGAGGCTCTGCGCGGGCGGGGCGGCCGACAAGTAACCAGTAGAATAGCCATACGCGTCTGCGCCGCCGATTCCTGGGTCCTGGTTGTTGAAGGGTTGGTTTGTCGCAAAGGCGGCGGACATGGAAGGATCCAGGCCCAAGCCGGAGGTTGGGTCGTGATACTGCTGAGTGTGGGGTGACGGGCTCACGCTGCGATGGTCTGGATTGCCGGGTGAGGCGCCCGATCCCTGGCCCTGGTTGTGGGACGCCATGGCGGACTCGCGAAAGGGAAACGCAAAATGTCGCAACAAGTTGGTCAGAGAGACGAGCGATCAGGTGATGATGGCAAGAGGAGACGGAGACCAATTGTAGGCGTAGGCGGGGAGTAATCAGATCGGATCGGATGAGATCAAGGAGCGGGGTGAGGTCCAGCGTTGAACGCAAAGAAAAAGGAAGGGTTATAAGGGGGTGTCATTCGCAAGGAGGACTCGACACTCGCGCAATGTGTTGTCAGCATAGAATCGACATGATCATGGGGAGGAAGAGAGAGAGAGAGTAATGTAGGGTGCTCATGCGTGGGATACGATAAAGGTGACTTCACGTGCGCAAGGCGGTCTGCACCCAAAAAGTGTGATGGATTTGGGCCCTAATGCCAATGCCAAAGGCTAAAGGGTTACGAAGTACGAGATTGAATCGACTGGGAAACTTGAAAGGGACAGTCCAAGGCCCACTCGTTCAAGCTGGGCCCCTGGAGGATCTTGTCTCACACCGTGAACAATGAAGAACTGGTGATGGGGTCTCCCCACATTGTTCCACTCTTTTTTGTCGATAACAGCGATAGTTACGGAGTAGATAGGCTTAGACACCATCATCTTACGAGTACCCTCTGAACTAGCCCTACTCAAATCCTATTTTTATCTAACAAAGCCACGAGCCACTGTACCTGTGGCAGTTGCCAATCTACCGAATTTCGATGCCTTCCAAAAGACATACAAGCATCGGTGGAGCAAGAGAAGCACTATGGGACTTTAGTTCTTGCACAGCCACGCAGCTGAGTTTCACCCACGGTCTCCAGTCGGATCTATACCGTTTCAGGCATAAGCGCGGGCTCGGGCCAAGAGGGGTCTGCTTTTAGGGCAAGGCAGACTGCTGTGCGCCTTGTCTGACGTGTTAACTAGGTGAACTAGGTGAACACTGAACAACAGCAGAGGATGGTTGCCTTGAAGATAGTTTAAATTTGGCTTTGCAAGTTGTATGAAGAATTCTTCTGCCTCGACAAGCTTAAATTAGGAACATTGCATCTAGGGGTGCAATATCTTAAAAAAGAAAATTCAATTCAGCGACATGATCATGATGTCAGCGAAAATCAATAGATCACAAATTGCATTCCAGTACGAGTACGGAGTAAGCATGACTAGTTCGGTTTTAACAATAGCCATCTGCTTGACAGCAGCCGGCTATACAATATGTAGAAAAAAAATGAACGATTGAAATCAACGACCCACTTCGTCCATCTACAGAGTACAATTGAGTTGAAATCAAGTCAAATTATCTGTTCCCTAACATCCACCCCCACTGCCTCGGGCCTAACTAAGGAAACTTGAATTCAACAACACCTAGCACCCATTAATCGCTACCAATTCACCCTCACAACCCACCAAGCGTACTCAAACTAGCCCTGACCTGATCATTCGACCAACTAAAGAACAAATTATCAGCACAGCTACTCCCCAACCCAGCATTATCAACCCAAGCCGGCTCCCAATAATAAATCCCCAACCCACCCACAGCCGAAACAACAGCCGCAAGCTTCGTCAAAAAGCTCTGCTGCCCCGCAACACTGAAAGGAATACTCGACAAATCACTAGGAAAAGCATAAGCCGGCGACGGACACGAATAAGGCCAATCAGTCTCAACAACAACAACATCCTTCCCATAATTCGACTTCAGATTCGTAAGACTAGTCTTCAACGACGCCAGTGTTGCAGCACTATTATAAAACGGATAATATGAAACGCCGATATAGTCGAAATCAGACGAGACCAGCGTTCCAGCTGCGAGCACCGTGTCGTAAAAGTATTTCTGTTGATCCCATGACCAGCCGTTGTCCAGGTGGATGAGAATTTTGGGAGTGGTTGATAGATCGGAGTCCTTCACGCCCCAAGCTGCTGAGTGTAGGATTCGAGCGATGTTGCTGTAGCTGGTTGTTTTACCGAGGGGCCAGAGGAGTCCGTTGCGGATTTCGTTGCCGATGGAGACGATTTCGACGTCTAGGTCGTTGGCGGCGAATTCGTTGCATACTTCTAGCGTGTAGTTGTATACCTGCCATGCTAGGGTGCTGATGTCGGTGGTAGACCAGCCGGATGGAGTTGTCTGAAGTATTTCCAGGAAACGTTAGTCAAAACACGAATAAAGAAATGAAGTGCGAAAAGAAAAAAAAAAAAAGGAAAAGGAAAAGGCGAGGAGTAGATTACTAAAAACGTAAACGTACCTGAGCACTCGGATCTGCCCAAGTATCACTATAATGCAAATCAAGATACGTCGACATCCCCTGATTCTGCACCCTTTTGGCCAATTTGACATTATAGTCTAGATCATAACTGCCATCACTAGGATTCACCCAAACACGCTGACGAACGGAGTTGATTCCAGCGCCTGAAAGAATCTTTTCCAAGACCTGGGTTGTGCCCGCTGAATTCTTGTATGAGATTCCGTCATTTTCCTCCACGATTAATGAGGAAATGTCCGCGCCGCGATAGGTCAGGGCTGCTGTTGCTGGTGCGAGGAGGTACGCTCCTGCTAGGAGGAGGGTTGGCAGCATTTTGCCTGTTGTCGGTGTGTAGTAACTGGTACTATGGATGTATTGTACGTATACCGAGCTGTCGAGTAGAATATTTTGTTTTCCAATGGTTGATGGGGTTTTCAAGGTGTGATCATTCCTTATTCCATTTCTCTTTCCCAGACGCAGACGCAGACGCAGACGCAGATCTCCCCTATTTATCAAAAACCACCCGACTCTTCTCCGAGTCTAAAATGGATCTATATTTCTAACCTTAGCACATTTCGGCACTCACCCCTTCAGGATCGGAAATCTCCTCCTTATTGATTAAGCTCCAGTCCACACGCCTTCAAGGTGAATTATTTGTCCGGAGGACGACCAGTCTAGGTTTAGCTGCGTCGTGAAACGCCGGTGTGACGGTTGTCAGGTCAGGGTGGAGAAGAGGGGGCGTCTATGTACGAGTAAGTACACCTGGGCTGGGCGTACACGCTACTAGTAGTGGTAGTAGTGCCGTGTCTTAAAATGGCTTGGCTTCAAGTTCAAATTGGGGGCGTCGCTTGATTTTGATACTTTTATTTCCGTGAGGGGCGAGTACGGAGTATATAGATTAAAAGCTTAGATTGAATCTTCATGATACTAGTACAAAGTGGTTCGGTTCAGGGTGGTGGGTTGATCTCATTGGTGGAATGTTGTTAATTGTTGAAGAGGAGCTGACGTAGATCTTCGATGGAAGCGAAGCCAAAATGTCGGGAGTTGTGAAGAACTTGAACCCCACCGGAGAGTAGCCAATTCTACTACTATTACACCTGCAGTGCAGTGCATGTGGCATTTTGTACACGTACGTAAGACTTTTTTGGATGAAGTGTGTAAACAATTATATCTGCTGGGGAGATCCCCATTATTCATTTCGTGACATATCATTGCAACAGGCGGTGCCACGCCTCCCATCATTTATCATACCACCACCTGCAATAGAGATCCAACAAACAATCATCACCCTTAAGGATTAAATACAGGTAAGCGGGAAAAATCAAGGTCAAGATCTGAGCGGTGTGGGGCAATCAAAGACCAGAAAGAAGAAGAAGAAAGAGGTGAAGGTGGGCAGGTAGCTTTCGGCTGGATGATGGCGGGGAAAGGAGAGGGGCTCCAAGTTCCTGAAGCCGAGCCCAGCCCAGCCCAGTCCATCTTTCCATAGGCTGTGCGATCGGAGCAAAGGGGAAATCAAAAGAAGAAAAATCCCGCGACATGGTAGGAACATGCCCATGTCGCCGCATATGTATATGTACAAGACGTGTAGAATGTATGGAACAAATTCTAGAATGCCACGTTCAAGTTCCAAATATGATCCCGTGGCGAAACAGGAAAAACAGCAACATAATATGCAACGACCCCTCAGTATACAGAAATAGATGAAGCAAGGGCGTGAGGTGGTGGTAAATATGGGTATGTATTGATCAGTGTATTATGCGATCAGAGCATAGATCAATTCGATTTGAGAGTAGGTTTGTTCTCGGACTTCGGAGGCGGCTTCTTCTTGCCGATCACCAGGACTTCTTCCTCCGAGTCAGACTCCTCTTCCTCATCGTCGCAGTAGTACCGTGACTCGTCTTCTTCGGAAGGACGTGGAGACCCGGGGAGGCGAGCCTTGACTGTCTCGCCCGTGCGAAGTATAGAAGGTACCTGGGACGCAGTATCCGAATCTCTGTCCTTGAATCCGAAATAAAGCCCATCTCCAGAAAGAGATGAAGCACCCGAGACAACAGACGGAATGCTAGGGTGAGAAGCACTTTGCGACATGCCGCTGGTGAAATCGTCGGCAGAGGACGATGAGATCGTTGCAGCAGAAGGCGTTGATGCATTGAGACCATTTTGAGGCGCATCGCCATGTGCAGGCTCAGCTGCATATCCATGGTCTAGGGGAGGAGCCAATGCCGGTAGTTGCAGCGAATCGGTGGAATACATAGCGCTTTCAAACTTGGGGGCCAGCGCATTCTCCGCACTTGGCTCGATGTCACTCCTCCTACGCCGGAGGAGCGCCTCCTTGGTGAGATTGAAAGATTCGGCAGAAGATTTTCCTGCGAGCTGTTGAGACCGATTGCGTCGGTGGCCCACTGGCATCGATAATCCAGTACCAGATGAAGAAGTGTTGGCATTCCATAAGCCAGAGGCTCGCATGTGGCCAACAGCAGAAGCATTGCTCACTGCAAGGCTAGGCTCGGATCGAGGGTCGTCATCCAAAGTGGGAGCTGTCTCACCGGTTGGCGACGAGCGGCGGCTACGGCTACCAAATGCCCCAGAGGCCCGTCGAGTCGCACCGCTGAAGATGCTGCCGATGCTGGTTGTCCCGAGTGCTTCAATAATGGATGGCGTAACACCAGACCGTGGTCGGCCAGTTGGAGTAGAGTCCATTCTGGATTGTTTCACTGTCTTGGTCGATTCCGCGGTGGACATGGAGGACTTGGCGCGTCGGGGAGGGCCCGGTCGAGGTGTGACTGTTGGCGCAACGACAGGTTTGTTTTCAGACAAGACAGGAAGGGATTCAAAGTAAGACGCCCACGACTCCTCCTCTACCGGGCTTGCTGTGACACTCTGAGCGAGTGGATGCTCGCCCTGGCCACCGAATTTGGACAGACGGAAAATGTCTTCATCGCCTCGTAAGCTTGAGCGGCGGCTGTCACCACCACGCGAGGCTTTCCCGAAGGTGCTCGCGCTCGAGGCGGAAGAGAGCGTATCTGAGGAATTGTTCGCATTGCGCTTTTCCTTGGAGGACCGACCGCCAAACCATTTGGCAACGTTGGATCGTACCCGTTGGATGAAGGGGACCTTGCTGACGGCACTGGTAACTTCTTCGTTGGAAACTTCGATCCGCTTGCCCTTGCTTTGGTGACCGGGATCTGTCTCTTCCACCCACATCTGTGGATTAGGCAAGCCGTACAAGGTCCAAGGATGGTGTTTGATCTCCTTCAGAGTAATTCGCCTGACCGGATCCTTGGTCAAAAGACGACGGAGTAGATCGTACAACTCATCATCGATATCCTCGTATTCAAGCACATTATCCTCGCGAACATCCCTGGGTAGATGTAGATGGCCAAGGGACTCATCCATGACAGGAACGAGACGTTTGCGGGGAATGAAGACCTCCTTCTTCACAATAGTCTGAAACATGCTATACTCGTCATCCGACAGGAAAGGGAGGCGACCAAAAACCATCCCGTACAATGTGACACCCAAAGACCAAACATCAATGGCGCCAGTGATTTTCGGAACTGACCCAATAGTCTCTTCAAAATCATCACCAACGTAACAAAGTTCGGGCGCGTAGAATGCCGGGGTTCCGACCGTCTTCGACAACTCACGGGCATCGTCCAGCTCAGTTGCGTCAGTTTCCCCAAGCTGCTCTTCCTCCTCGTCCCGCATAGGCCTTCCGAGGTAGGAAACGCCAAAATCGGAGATTTTGACTCGGTGCCCGCTGGTGACGAGGAGATTGGCGGGTTTGATGTCGCGGTGGATGATACCTTGGAAGTGGAGGTACTCCAGACCAAGAACCGAATCACGGAATGCGCTGCGAGCTTCGGCAACAGTCAGGCAGGGGACATATGACAAGTCATCAGTGTCGGCAGACCAGTCAGGCTCGGATGGGGCGTAGCCAAAGCTGCTGGAAGTGGTGCTGAAACGGCGCTCGAAGGGGAAATCCGAATAAGCACCATACATGCTTCCTTCAACAGCTGCAATGGAATCATTTGCGGACGATTGGCTGTGGGAGTTTTCATCGATGAGCACAGTTGAGCGGGTGGAAGACCGTCGCATGGAAAGCCCCAGACCCTCGCCTTCCTCTTCCTCGTCGGAAGACTCAACACCGTGCTCCAAACTCCAGGCAGGAATAGGACCTTGCTGTGCGTCTGCGGCCTGCGCTTCGACTCGGCGTCGTGCCTTGTCCCGTTGTCGGCGTAGATATTGTGCCGTTCGGATGAATTGGAGGCTCTCTTCCAAGAAAGCCGGAGTGTCGGGAATCCCTGCCTTTTCGCGATCCAGCCGCAACTTGTCCACGTGGACAATTTCTCGGACTCCTTTCTTGCGCCAAATGATCTCGCCGTTTTCCACGTATTCTAAAACAATATAGACTTTTTGTCGGTTTGGGTCGTCGATGACCTCGAGGAGACTGACAACATTCGGATGTCGGGCCTTTTTCAAGATGGCGACCTCTTTCTTAACTTTATCTTCCGGATTGCCCAACTTCCCTAACCGACGGCGATTAGAGTACCGCTGGACAATCTTGATGGCAACCTTCTGCTTGGTAGCGACGTGCTGACCAAGCTTTACTTTACCATGCTCGCCTCGGCCGAGCTCCTCGAGAATCTCGTACTGATTGATAACCTTGTTGCCAGTGACTAAATCTCGGTCGACTTCGGCGGTGTGGGTCTCTTTGGGAGGTTGGAGGTGACTTGGGTGGAGATATGGGCTGCCGAGCGATCCTTCGTCTTCGGAACCTAGTGGCGGTGTGTTGCGAGGGGTCCTCATCGAGAAGAGGCCGGGGCTCGAAACGGGTGTGTTGCCCGCCGTTCGGGCGGCACGAACATGAGCAAATCGAGTAGCTGTCTCCGCCGGTGTTGGGTATGAACTCCGGGATCGATGATGATAGGTTGGATGTATTTGAGACTGGAGTGAGGCATAGGATTGATCGGGGTAGACGGGGTATTCAGGTCGAGTGTCGGAGTGTCGGGACCCTCGTCGAGGGCTTTGCCCAACACTTCCTTGATCCGATCGGGCATCCACCACGGTGTCTTCATTCAAGGCCTGAAGAGAACTCGTCGAAGATCGTGTGGAAGCGGCTCGGCCGGTGGCATAGACATGAGGGAAGGCTTGGCGGAGGGTGGCTTGAGCCTCGGCGATATCGGGGTGCACCGATTGTTTGGTGTTCGATGACTGTGTCTGCTTCGTGCGGGCGTCTGTTTTGTCGTTGGATGTGGGCGGTTGTAATGGTTCATCGGAGCGGTTGGGACCAGGTTTAGCGTCGAGCGAGACATGACTATTGCGAGTCGCGGACTGATCCGCTTCCTCCAAACCAACAATGGCAGAGCGATTTTCGGCCATTCTTATTTTCTCCTTCTCTTTAATTTTATAACCTCTGATATTCTCGGTGCGGGCGGGTGTCCGTTTTGTGACTTAGGTTTGCGAACCAAGAGTTCCGGGGTTGCAGTTGAGCATCCTCTTTAACGCCGATTCTTTCAGATAGGAGTAATTCAACGAGAGCTTAGGAGAAGCTCGGAGTGGGAGCACCAAGGGACCGGCATTACTTGCAGCGTAGTGACTTGGAGAGGGAGGGACGGGTCGAGGAAGCCGTGTGCCGGACACCGGGCCGAAGGTAAGGCAGTGAGGGAATCGGATGGAGGGAATGGAGTGAAATATCGACGTCGATGTTAATTATAGACCTGCTATAACACAAGGGATTCGATCGCCTCCGCGTGAAACTTCGGGAGAGGCGAGGGCGAATGTATAAATATGGGTGTTGGACCCGGTCGGTGTGGTGGTCTCTGGCTCGTGCTCGTGCTGGGTCGGGCCTCGTGCAGATGGAGTCGAGGGAAAGGGAGGGGTGGAGTCGAACAATTCAAGAAGGAAAGTCCAGAAATCAAGATGGAAGGAGAGTGAATATGGTGGTGCGCCTAAGGGAGAAAAGGAGGGGGGGGAAGAAAGGGAGGTTGGGTGGGTAAAAAATGGGGAATTCGAGAGAGTAGGAGGGAGAGTAGTAGGAGAGAGGGAGAGAAGAGTAGGGCAGAGCGAAGATCGGATGCCAAGGGAAGTGCAAGACTTTCTGCAGTGGCAGTGGCAGTGGCAGGTTAGGGTCAAGGATCTCCGATACTGGGGATACAATACAAATACACATACCTACCTTAGTAACTTTAGTTACTTTACTTTAGTTTAGTTACTTCAGTACTGCCTGGTAACTTAAAAGGCCAGAAACTTACTTGGTGGGGCTTGTCAGACAGTGATTTGGCTTCGGCCGATACTCCGATGGTCCGTGTGATAGGGATATTCTATTCTATAATATAACACCTATAGGGGGGACTATAATATCATACGAGTACTATTATAATTATAATTACTATTACTATTACTATTACTATTACTATTATACTGATATAATAACTACTAGTATTATCACAGATTATACTGCCATTCACCTAGGCAATCCCCGGTGGCGACCACATATTACGTCGAGGACTTTAACTCCGCCCACTCCCAGTTGGTCCCATTGGCATTCTGTAAGAATAGTCCATGTCTCTCAACTAAGCCACATCCAAACTACTTAGGTACCTTCTAATCCTTATAGAATACTAGTATTTTACTACTTCTCTCCTGATCGTGCCACCATTCCACCATTCCACCATTCCACCAATGTAGCCATCATCGCTGGACCACCTCTCCCTTCCCCGTCCGTCCCGACTTCGGCCCATGGCTCTAATCTTATCTTATGTCGACCACCATCCGGAACTGGCATTCCTGCCATCCCCATCCCCATTTTCTTGATGACCCGCTCAGATCCTCCTTTCGGTTCTCCTTTAGTTTGACTCTGACTCTGACTCTGGCTCTGACCCAATTTGATGCTCCGCGAACGAGCCTGCCATACTTCGCCTGAACCCACCAATCATCTTCCCGCGCCCAACGTGACGCGGCTCAGCTCACCCCAGTACCCAACTACCGACCAAACTAACTTCACTTTCTCCCAGCCAGCTGGGAGAAATGATGAAGACCCAAACTGTAAAAACAAGCAGGATTGCTTAGGTCGCCTCTCTCGTCAGTCTTGTCTGGCATACGGAGTACTGCTGATACAGATGCTGATGCTGATGCCAATGCTGATGCCAATGATGATGCTAATGCTAATGCTAATGCTAATGCTGGTCGGGCCTAGTTTAGGAATTCGCTCGAACCCAACCTCTTTTGCCTTCTGATGGGCTGCAGACTACAGTAGCCCTTCCAGTCGGACATCACGGCGAGCCAGGGGTCGTGCAGGGGTTTGCCCAGAGAGGACAGAGTAGGTACTTGTCTGTACTGTTCGCCCCTGCAGCATTAGCCGTCTCTTTCGGAGGGGGGAAGGGTCTATATCCCGTGTCTGGTATCCATGGTCCATGGATTGTCAAGGTCTATCCGTAATTATTCCGGGTTTCCTCATCTCACCAATATACCCTGGCTCTGTTCTCTGCTCTACTCTGCTCTACTCAGACTGCTGCATCAACGCCTCGCCCGAGCGCGAGTCCGTGCGGGCGAGAGTGCGAGCGTTACGTCATGCAAGGGTCTGGGCCCCTCATTAAGCCATTTCCGGTTAGCGCGGACAGATTTGGAAAATTGGCAGGTTGGTAGCAGTCAGTACTATGGCATACTACGAGTATTCTATTCTATACTATACTATACTATACTGTACTCGGGATATGGATATCTTCTATGAAATATAGTGCATGACCAGTTCCTGGAAACCGTTTACACTGCATATTTCCAAGATTTGCCAATCTACTGAGTATGTACAGAGCTATTAAAGGCACTCAACTACATCCATGTACTACGGAGGTACAGGTACATAGCCGTCATATTCATCGGCTCCAGGTCGGCGCACAGGGCAACCACCGTAGTCCGATGCCCGTGCAGGTACTCTGTACACATCCATATAACAACCAAATTCATTGCATAACATCAACACGACTCCCTCTCAGGACAATTGCATACCTCCAAATCAAAACAATCAGCCCATCACCACGCGACCCAATCCTTTCCCTTCCGACAACCCGGACAACTCAAAACAGCTTCAGACATGGAACTAAGAAGACTAAAGATCCCGCGTTCAAACTACCAGGGTATCAACCCCGAAGCCTGATCCGATTCTCGTCTGAAACTAGCTACATCCATGGATACGCAGAGTCCAACTTGAAGTTCTGTCCAGCCAGTATGCGGTTCGGATTGGACAGAGCCCAACACATCCCCTATTCCAATCTTAGCCCCTCACCCCTTTAGTGTACCGCACAGCATGCCAGGATGTTTAGCGCTGTCCATACCCCGGCTAGTTTGCGCCGCCGTCTGAAGTTTCATTTCCCTCAACCCCGCATGGAAGTTCGGGCCCTCTATCCGACGACGGATACGTCAACGTATGTATGTACATCCTATGGATGGCGGGGCCGCGTTAGATAACTAGTGCTGGGCCCGGGGAAATGATTCTGGCCGGGGTAAACGGAGATGATTGGCTGTCTGCACGTACAATACGAGCAATGTACATCCGCATAGGGAGTCCTGTACAGGGCAAGGCTATTCCTCTAGGGGAGGCGAAGTTCGGCGAAATACTTGCGTTCGGGATCGCTTCAAACTTTGCAAGCGAATTACCCCGTATTGATATTTCTAGTCAACGATGATGTCGACGGATACATGTATACCGGACGTTAATGTGTCCGTTTCAATCTCACCAATGAAAACCACAGGCCCCGTCACCGTGTCAACCACTGGCACCTGCTAGCACCTACCAGTGTACATACAGTATCCATTTCTTTCCGTAAACTAACTTAGCAAATGCGCCCCCCGTCTCACCCATAATCCCAGCCACGCCCGAGCGCCAAAACGCAGTCCAGCTTTGCGCGCGCTTTGATCGCCGTATCCGCATCCACGATGCGGTCCATGCCTAACCAGCCCCAGCCCCGATCTGCATCCTCAACCACCCTTCCAAGGACTGCGGTGACACAAGCGGCGAGCGCCCTTGCCTCAATCCAGTTTACCGGGCGTGCCACATCCTGCCGTCTTAATACTCTGTGTTAACGTCGTGAGACGGATTTGCAATCTTGCCACCACCCAGGCACCGTGCTATCATGGTACAAAATTGAGCAAAAGGGGGCCGCAGAGGAAGAGGGGGAGGGAGGCAACGTCGCTACGCCCGGGCTAAAGCCCATTTATTTGCTGTTCGCAGCTGAGTCGCACTGGCAGTAGGAACATAGACCTCATAATTTCCGTAGCAATGACCACCTTGCGATCTTGGCCTAATATCGTATCGTACATCGAACCAAAGAAAATACCGCCGATCGGCCCGTTTGGGGGATCGCTACGATACCCGTACCCCGTACTGGGTATATTGTACATATGTGGGTTTTGTGGATCGGTCGCTTGGATCGCTTCGGGGTCGACATACATACCTAGGTACATAAATATTCTGTACGTACATCCACTGCCAGTGGCATGAATATGCAACGTCCTGACTCGACCGTGGGGATTGTTTGCTATTAGATCGATCGGTGGGTATTGGTTTTATCTTGTGCTACGTGAAACTTAATTCGAAAAAGAAATCTGCACTGTGCAGTACTAGGACTAGTATATTCTACTGCCAGTGTACGTTAACTACGAAAGGAGATCTATCGGAGGGATACATCAATTGTCCTGGAATACAACCTTACGGCCGACCGCGTGTTTTGATAGATTGCGCATGTTGTTAGGAATTGTGGAGTTCTTGGGTGATTACCACTTTTCTAGGGTATGAGGAAGGGCCAAGTGGATTGCGGTAGAAAGATCGGTCGTATGTACGGACTACTTCGCAGAAAATGGTCCTGATCGCCGAGCCGGGTTTGTGTTGAGGATCGAGGATGATAGTCTCTCGCGATAGATGATTTTGGCAAAATTCATGAAAGTCATTTCTCGTCTTGTTAAGCCAGATTTGGGAATTGTGCGAGTCATTGAACTTGCCGACCACTCGGGGTGGCGGGGCCGTCAAGTTGATTTCATGCTAGATACTATATTTGGAGACGGTGCGCTGCCAATATAATCCTTGATCGTTTTGACGAGGCGGCCACGGCAACTTCAAGTTCCTATGCGGGATTTCCTGGATATGTCCCATGTGGGAACGAGTAGTAAATAAGATCATACTTGACAGATATTGCTCTATTGAGTACGATGAAATATATGACATACAGGCAATACAGCAGTATAAATTGACGAACTATTGAACCAGGATAAAAAAAGATACCGACAAACAGAGCATCTAATTTGTTTGACCTAAAGCATGGCCTGAGCGCCTGCATGGTGTCAGTTTCAAACCAAAAGTGAGACAGTCTCGTCTAGGTCTCAGGTGCAAACAACCCCTGTCCAAAAAGTCAATAGTTGCAAAATCTATAGCCCATTGTCCCATTGTCTGGCGGAGATAGCTCGGCTGTGGCTGAAGGACAAGACCTAAACGGGAACGAGCGGGATGGAGAGTGAGAGGAGGGGACCGGCCAGCCGGCTAAACTACCGAACGAGCTGACACGAACAAATCCCTCTTTGCTTTTTTCTTCTTTCCAAGTTGTCCTTAGTGTCACCCTCGACTCTCGTATGAAAGGGCCTGGGATAAATGATCCATATTGTGGATTCGTATGTGCCCTGCCCAGGTGCGTTCGGAAAAGCGGACTCCTGCGATGCCCCTGACTAGTATCATCGGATGGCATCCGACACTATGTCTTTGCCCACTCCGGCCCAGCCGCAGAGTACAGCACCAAGACAGATATGGCTGAATCGCGGGTTTGGCTTGCAGGAGAGCCTTTGCGTTCGGTGGAGAGAGGAGGAACACATTGACCTGACCACTCCCCCAATGATAAGATGCTGAGCACATGCACTCCAGACCTGACTGCGCGCTAATTCGAGCCCGCAAAAGCGATTGGTCTACCTTCATTCGCGGTATTGGAGTATGTGCATGTTTTAACAGTGTTCTTCCAACAGAAATGGATTTACGCCGCCACCCCGGAGCTGAGCGAAAAGCATAAACTCTCGTACAGATTACCTCCCCCCTCTTTTCGCCTCCGGCTTCCGCCCAATTTGACACACGGAAAAACAGAAACTAGGAGCTAGTTTAGCATATCTCACCTTCCATATCTAGCCATTCGGAGTCTATTCCAGGCGAACCAAGTCAGAGAGCGCGAGAGATACACAGTGGGAGAAGGAAAAAAGCAAAGTGGGCCTATATATCAAGGCGCCCAGCCAGAATTAAAATCAGGCAAGCAAGCCGATTGGAATCCCATCCACACGAACCAGCAACACAAAAAACGAAAACGCGAGTCCGAGCTCCATCCAAACAAACGATTCACAACATGACATTTCCCTCCCGAACACGGGTCAAGCCCACGTTATCACGCCCATTATGGTCGGATTAACAGGCCAACCTATCAATCCCCCGCGCAGACCCATGGTTCATCATATCGGGTGGGCCCACCCGAGAGACTAGAACCAATTTGGGGATCATTGACTGTCTTCCCTAAATGCGGATGTCTGGACCTTGGCTGGAGGAGTCTGGGTCATCGAGTCCGAGGGTCTGGGGAGGCTGGGGAAGTTGGAAATCTTGGGCGATGGAGGCGATGGGGATTGGGAGGGCAACTAGGCCGAGTGGCTGAGGAAAAGGTCGGCGCACTGCACTTCCTCGCCAATCTGGTTCTGGGACCTGTGTTGAGTGAATTTGCGACCGAATAATGAAGTGTTCGCATCATAGAGTGATTTCATGGGTACCTGCGTTTACTAGCAGGGTCCTTTTCTGGGTTGTTTGGCTTTGCTTGCTAGGCTAGTTAACACCATGCAAGACTAGCAGGAAGTGAGGTGGCGCTGGGAACGGCAGATCAGTGTAGACTGTGCATCTAGAAAAAGATTATGAAAGATGATTCAGGGTGAAATTGAAAACTTCAAGTATGGGATCTCTTCTTAGACGTTAGGAATCAAAAATCTTCATTACCTTCTATCCAAACCCTAGACAAAGCTCTCTGGTATATGATGGCCATTGGTTTTGATACCTATGACGACTCTGATAGTGACAACTTCGTTGGTCGGCCATGCGAGTACCTTCGACTTACTTATGGCAGCAGCATATTGCGAATATCTACAACATAAGCCTCTGCGTCTGGCTCTTTAAATAACTTATGATCTACGGGTGATTTTCTCCAATGTGAAATGACATTTCCATGCATTGGAAGCGCTCAAAACTTTGGAATGACGAGGAACTTGGTGCTATACTTGAGTAAAGACAGTGTTGGATAGTATGTTTAATGCCGAGGTTGTTAGTATAATTGGGAGTATATCACTCTCAACTTATTTTATCCACCATCGTAGGGTATGCTCACCGAATTCGTGTATCCCTAGAACGTAATGGATAAAAAAAAGCACCAAGAATATAGCACAGCAAGTATTCTCTACGTCACCAAGACCAAGCGCGGTGATCCTGCCATTCAGCTTCAAGTTTTTGTCTCAATGGGCCATAGCCGTGCATATTCCATTCCAAAGTTCTAAATAAATTTCATTCTTAACTTGAATGAAGAAAAACGAGGGTCTAAAACAATTCATGGAGTTGCGATATCGTCTTCCCCGCTGGTAACTACCAGTCTATCCACTGGTATCTATGCTTCCTGGACCCCAACACAGCGCGTCACTTCAATTGCATCCTGCCATCAACGGGTTAGCTCTGGAATGAAGCGCAAAACAGCTCACTAGTTCAAATCAACTCACTCTTTCGCCTTCTGGCTGCCGGAGCACACTGTGGTATACGATATTGGGGTTTCCAACCGTCTCCAAGAAAGGCGCATCTCCCGCGGGCATCCAGGACTTCACAGTTCGCTCCAGTAAGCCTGTGGTGTTGTAGCCTTTCGGTGGCCCACTCTTGGCTACCTCGCGCTTTTGCTCAACTGTGCTCCGAACATATTCCAAGTATGGAGGATTACCCGGATAAATGACATTGTCTGCAAGGAGCAAGGAACCAGGAACAATCATGCCGTGGTGCTCGCACAGCTTCAAGTCGGTCAGATAAGCAGGTTTATAGTGGTCGATGAACAGAATCTCGATATTGGTGACCTTTCCACTCCTGTAGAATTCATCTAGAATCACGTCGCTGCGACCGACAATGACTTCTACAAAGTCTTGCAATCCAGCTAGCTCGATGAGCTGTCTCGCAGCTGCGGCCCAGTCTGGGTTGAGTTCCAGGCTATAGTAGCGTTCTCCTCCATTCTGACGAACTGCATCGCCGAAAAGAATGGCGGAATAACCAAAGTAGCAACCCAGTTCGACCATAATTTTCGGCTGCTTTTCCTTGATCAGCTCCGTGACAATTTCTCCTTTAGGCCCGCCAACTATCATCATGGCATTCTGAATTGCAAACTCGTCCACGATGGCGAGAATCTTGTGTGGATTTCCTCGGGCCTCGTCGAGGCCTTCATGATTGTAAATGAAGCTGAGGAGCTTCTCCACTCGATCATTTAGAGTCTGGCCGTCATGGTTAGCGGAATCCTATAAGTGCGTTTCTCACATTGTCCAGTCATCTCTCCAGGGAGGCAAAGGGGGACTTACTTCCTGTAAACTCATCATTAAATTCTGATTTGGATTAAAGAAATGTGCAAGTTGTGAGTAAGGATAAATAGTTCAAGGCTGAGAAGTCAAGCAGCAGGGAAATCGGGATACTTATACCACGCCCGCACCCCAAACTCTCAGCGCGCGCCTCATTCTGACATGCGTAAGATAAGGAGGCACGAGACTGCGTGGTTTATTGAGGACCAGATGATCCAATGGAAGAGGAGCTATCCAAGCAAGGAGAGAGAGGATCAACGTCATTTGGACCTGGTTGTACAATAAATGGTCTCGAATTGACTATTGAAATCTTGCATCTAGTCGCGTTGGTCAACTATTTATCAGTATTGGACTAGATAGGATCTTCTGTGTCATGTTTCACGACTATGTCTGTATGCCATGCAGGTCACAAAAGAAAAGCACATGCATCTTGGCAATGGAAAATTTGGTAATCATCTATTGAAAGATAAACACAGGCCCGGATGGCTGAGGGCTGAGAGCTGAGAGCTGAGGTCTGAGGATCGAAGACTCAACGGAAGCTGAATATCAATACACAAAAGTATCTGCCAAGGTTTCCAATTAAAGCACTACGGAATTTAAGAATGAGGGCCAAATAGTGTTCCGAAATAGTGAATGACAGTGATAACCACTTGTCACTCAAGTAACGGGCTGCTGAATTTTCTTTTCAAATATCGTCGGAGATCTAACGTCCGTATTCCCATATTCATAGCAATAATCACTCATTTGAGGGTGCATTAACTCTCTCATCCTTTTATCCCGACCGAGAACACCGAAGCCAAAGTTCGTGTCTAGTGTCAACTCCGGTGTCAAAGGAAAATTATGCAAGGACATGGTCCCATTGATTGCCCACCGATGATTCTCTTCGTCTAAAGCCTGCCACATTGCCCAAATCCTGTCTATCATCCCGTGGTGCAACATAAACACCGGATCCTGGGGCGACGAGAAGAAATCTCGCATAGTGCCCATCATCGCTTCATGCCCGGCCGCATGAGGACCAAACTCTCGCGCCCGCACCGCAGGGTCCGAGCTGATGTCGATTCGTTCCTGAAAGGTGATTATATCTGGAGAGGCGAGAACACGACGGATGACTGCTGCGTTTGCGAATCTTGCCGTGGCGGAGGAATTCATGTGGCGGCTTAGGCAATGAGGGGTGTAGTCGAAGATGTTTGGCGGTAACTCGAGGTTTGGGCCATTCTTTTGGCTAAAATGGACTGTCATGTTGGCTAGAGGGCCGGTGGTCACGCAGAGATCTGCATCTGGGTCCCCGTCGCCTGATAGAGAGGTCGGGGAGTTATCGAAGAGGGGACTATCAGTGAGTTTGGCGTGTAAAGACCAATCCCAGTACCTGGTCACGCTGTTAGTCGAGCTATTGATCCATAGTCCGAGGGAGGAGTCGGCATACGGAAGATACCCTTGGTACCCACACTCTTGTCTCAAGGCTTGCTCCCACCGCCAGAGGAACTCGCGATGCCATGCCAAAAGTGCTCCATTCGAGTGGATGTGAGGAGCATAGCTGATGTGCACACTTCGGTTCGGAAATAATTAGGTTCAAACGTTATTCTTTAAAGGGGGATGGTGCAACGAGCATACACTGTGAAATCATCCATCCGGTGACGAATACCTGGATACCTCTCGCGGGAGAGAATGGAGGGAGTGGTCTGCATGCAACGGATGGCATTGATATATTCTTTGCGCTCATTGCCAGAGAGAGAGCCCCTACGAAATGGTTACCGTTGGATCAAATGCACACATCTTGCTTCAGAACTGGGGAAGTTCGTGACTTACCATTCGCGTCGAGTTCCCCTGTTACTGGGAGAGCAGTTGAGGCAGTATACAGGCAGAAGGAAGAGCAGAATAAGACAAATCATTGTCAACGAGGATAGAGGGGCGATCCTAGACAGTAAGTTACATAGTGGGAGGGAAAAGGAAGTAATACTATTATCAGCTCGGCAAGAGACCGTCAATCCGCCCCAGAAACTAGGAGCGAACCGACTATCACCTGCTTATGATCGCTCACATCTGCTGTTCCAGCGTGGGCCTCAAATGATCCCAATCTTGCGTGCATTGATTCCTTCCCGCAGATCATCAAGGTTCAATTGACGGAAATTGTGTGGTTACACGAAATTTCCGTCGGCCGGTTCATGCATATGCATTTCTTTATCGAGTGTTTTGTTGCACTTGGCCCCTGCATATTGCTGCAGTATTGGTGACCAATTAAACGGGTCCAATAGGCCATTCAGCAGCTGGAAAGAAGCACATATGTCATTTATAAAGAAAAAGCACCTATGGTTATCTCAAGGGTTGAATGCATGTGTTAAGACCCGAACTGGTAAATTACCGCCAATACAGGGACTATACAGCGTAACCTGCTTTCCTTTGTGTTTTATAGAAGCCTTGGCAATTGGTATTGTCGAATCACCCCCTTGGGACAGGTAAGGATGGATATGGGTCAAAGATGTTTTATGCTTAGCATCAGAGATTCTTAATTGTCCCGGCGCAATCCGATATAACAGCTATACGGCAGGGGGGCATAGGCTGCTAATCTAGTGACGGCCCTGGGGGAGATCGATGTTACGCATCAAGCTACTACATCATCCCCATAAACCAATCGCTGTAGAAACGTCGTTGATAAGGCTATGTATTGACATTATCAGCTTTAGCTTTCCCCGCTGGAGCATATGTATCCCTTAAAAAAAGATAGTACCCGGGGATCCCTATACCTCGAGTTCCCAGGTGTTAGTTGACTACCACTCAAGTCGGCAATTTATTCCAATCCGCGTTCCTCCCACGCGTTCTTTAATACTTTGTATAATCCGAGAACATTAGGCTGTCTGATCAATGTCGAGTGGCCTCCGGGGACAACATGAAACTTGATATCCTCGGCAAACTCTTCCCATTTCCTTATATCCTTGTGAGGCCACTCTCCTTCAACCTTCGCAGGGTCTACATGGAAGATGTCCAAGGTTGCCACGCGTCCTGCTGGATCATATTCCCGAGCGATCAGTTTCATCTCATTTGCCAGAATCGCCCAATTATCCAGGTACTCGGGTGACATTCCGGCGTCCTTCACCCGGGCAGGTCCTGCGTGCTCCATGATATGGGTCAAAACCTCTTCGTGCGTTTTCTTTTGCATTTCTGGCAAGGCACTCTTTCGGTAATCTGCATCGATGAGATTCATGTAGTAAGAAATGGTCATAGCCCCGTAATACCAATTGGTCAGCTTAGCCCACCATTTGAAGTGTGGAGGTTGATCGATCGAGGCAAGGAATTGCACTTTGTCATTATTCGATTCCATGATCTTGGTAATCTCAAAGGCCGCGATCGATCCGAAAGAGTGGCCAATGATAGAATACGGCCCGGTCGGCTGCATGCGCTTGATGGCATCGTGGTAGGTGGTGACCATTTCGTCGACGGAGGTGAAGAATCCTTCCCCGTCGAATCCTCGAGCGCGAATCGCATACACTGGGCGGTCTTCAATATATCGAGCCAGATTCATGAAGATCAGAACTTCACCGAGGCCTGGATGGATTAAAAACAGGGGAGGCTTTGGTCCATGGGCACGAAGGACCACGATGGGGTCGTAGGTCTTTTCTTTCTGCAACCCATCGAGGGCCTTGCTAAGGTCGCGAAGGGTTGGGTGGGAAAAGAAGATGATCATTGGGATGTCGATGTTCAAGGCTTTTTCTAAGTAGACTCGCAGTTTCAGGAGGTCAATAGAGGACACTCCAATTTCGAACATGTCGCTATCGATTTGGATTTCGATTCCCAGCTCTCCGTAGTCACTCGCTAGGAGGTCATGAAAGACCTGAAGAACAGCCTTCTCGGTTGCGGTCATACCCGCCGCTTCCTGAATATTCTTCCGCGAATTTTCCATGATGGCCATGTCCTGATGCTCATATTCCCGATACGCTCCATCTTCGAAGGCTCGTTGCATCCTGGACCGAGACAATTTCCCCAGAGAAGACTTGGGGAATAACTCCGCGGGTAGGGCGATGATTTTGAACGGTCGAGAGCCGCAATGCTTGACAACTGCTTTGGAGATAGCAGCGGCTGTGGTAAGCCGGTTCTGCTTATCCTCAGCTGAGTAGGTTGGGAGGTAAGCAATACAGACGGTTTCTGTTGGAGAATCCTTGGGACGATGAGGCCAGACCACTGTAAAGGAAGAGGTGACGCCGGGGATGGCAGCCTGCCCTATAGCAGTCTCTACACTCTCGGATGAGTAGCTGACACTGCGACAATTAGCCTCGTGTCAAACAGGATAATTAAGAAAAAGAGGTGTACCCATTGATCACAATCGATTCCTTGCTGCGCCCTGTCAATCTCAGAGCTCCCTTTGAATCAAGAATCCCGACATCTCCAGTCTTGAACCATCCGTCCGGTGTGAATGCTGCATCGGACGCTGCTGGATCATTGTAATATCCACTAAATACGACTGGACCAGAAACCTCGAGGGACCCGATTTCATTCTTGGCAGCTTCCGTTCCGTCATCGCGAACAGTTCTCATACGAAGCCCAGGGATGGGGAGTCCAACAGAACAAAACTCGGCTCCTTGGGCAATGTCGTACGAAGGACAATTTATAGCATGAATAGATCCTGCGCAGGTCTCGGTCATACCAAATCCAGGACTGATAAAGGAGCTTGGTGCGCCGTATTGGCCCAACAAGCGGGTGAGCTTGTCGCATGTGTCGACAACATTTGACTCGCCGCCGGATAGCAATGTACGCAGCGATGAGAGGTCCAGGTTAGAGAGGGGCTCTTCGGTGGCTCTCAGCTTGTTTACTAAAGCTGCAAGGAAGAAATTTGGAGCAAAGGTCACGGTGACTTTATGCTCACTGATACTTTCCAAGAAGTGGCATGGATTCGCCATGACTTCTGCTCCCGACAGATGCAGCTGGGTTGCCACCAAGCTGACAGCATGCAGATGGATCTGGGTGAGGTTCGCAACATGGTCCAATCCGATCCAATTCATGAAGATATCGTTGTGGTCGGTTCCATGGTGAAGGCTTTTACCTTTCAGTGCCGCCAGGAGCTGTCCATGTTTCAAACAGACTGCCTTGGGGTTGCTCGTACTTCCTGATGTGAGCATTAGAACAGCTAGATCTTGTTCGCTTTTGCTGCTTCCCGGCAAAAATTCGGTCTCTTTGCATAGTCGTTGCTCCACGTGCACCGACTCCACCTCATCTGAACCACGCACGAGATTAGCTTTAGCAACTGTCAATTGTCATTTGAAAGTGTTTGTATTTTCAACTTACTGGATGAAAATACCTGGGGTGCCTGTAAGCCACCAAAATCCGATGCCAGCGACTTGTTTGTTATAATAATGGGATCGTCTAACAGCGTTCTCAGATACGCGACCCTCTCCTCCCGTTGCTCTCTGTCCTTTGGAAGAGGTGGACAAATACACGGCACGGCTCCGGCGATAATAATTGCCCAGAACCATACGATGCTTTCCATATGATCCACCGCATTGAGCAGGATGATTTTGTTTTCAATATTAACACCCACCCGGTGCAGTAACTGCGTCGACCGCAGCTTCGCAAGAGCCAAAAGCTCCTTGTAGGTTATCAACTTAGAAGAACCGCCTCCATCGCCATTTTTCATCAAAACACCCTTTCCGGCCCCATGATTGGCGGCCCGGATCAAGATGTTGAGTAGATTCCCAACCGACATGATGGCGAAGTCGTTATGTATCTTTGGAATGGGAATCTTCCGGAAACGAATATTTGAGGAATGTTTGGAACGTGAAGGCACTTTGCAATCTCAAAAATAACTTGAAATCTTTGAAGAAAGGGGGTAGGAGCAAAACTCAAGTAGAAGCTTACTTTATATCCTTCGTTACGAGTAAATACTGTAAATTCCAGTGATGGTCGATTATTTCCACATATATTTCATTCTATACGCCGAAGACTACGCAAAACAACATGCCAACTAATGACATGCATAGAGCTTTCAGTACAAAATGATCGGTCACAATATTAATTCTTCTGCTTTATTTGTTCTATCGACTGCACAACTGTGCGTTGTATTGCCATGCATGGATTTTGTAGATCGTACCTAACAACATCAATATAATTCAGACATGCATCTCAAATTGCATAATCTATAGGCTACACAGCATGAATATCGAAACATCATAATATTAAGGCTTGCTGAATGCGGCTATCGGCCTCGTTACAATTTGCTTCTGCATGCGTATTCTACGCTACACGAGCTGCATGCCAAAGTACGATATTGAAACTTTGTAGACAAACCAAAGCTAGCCTCTGGGAACAAATAATATAAAGTATAGAAAAGAAAAAGGAAAGACCGAGGCGTTGATGGGTTATCATTTATTACTAATAAATTACATCAGAACCAATCATGGACACTTCAGTCTGGTGCTTCCGTACCTTTACAAACTTTGGCAAAATGGCTAGTAGTCATTGAGAAGGTCTTCAAGTTGCATGTTACGTTATATAAATCTAAGCCTGTCCCGTATTCTTACTGTTCGTACTCTCGCAAGAGGAGTAAGCTATGCAAAGTTCCCATGTCGCATGATTCAAGGTATTTTGAAATTGCAAACTAACCGGCCTCACGTATTTAATATTCGCGAAATACCACACCTGATCCTCCTATGGAGGGGCGGCAACTCAAACGCTAGATTTTCACTTATTCTATACCATAATTTGGGTCATCAACATGAATTGCCTAAGAATAATCGAGGGATCGAGGGATCGAGGATCGAGTCCTCAAGCCCTGTGATCACTTCAAGATCAATCAAGGCCCATTATGGTCCTAGGTTGTTTTATGGCTTAGTGATAATAATAATTCCTGTCGCTGATATTGGCTATATGAATGATGTATTACTTTTGTAAGTAAAATACACGTTGTTATGACAAAACCAATGTCAAGGATACCAATTACTACAGTGTATACAAAACAAAAAAAAAAACACAGACGAAAGTGGGGCAATCAGTATAACTGCAGAGAGCCTGTGTAACCTAGACTATCACCTCCCTACATGCTGAGCGCATGACAAAACCAACATGTATTATGGCGCAAGGGTCCGTCAAAAAGGTAATCCAACACAGAGTATAACTTCAAGCAAATACCGCTAGTTTCTCCCTTCCTTGCCTGCGCGCGGATGTATTGGGATCATCAGCAGTAGACATCAGCTCACAGTGCCATGGGCAGACTGGAGGGGGAAAAAAGCAATTTGTTATATTAGACAGCCTTCAATCTCAAATTAGTACTTGTTGTAATAATGTAATAACAAGGTGGCCCCCTCCCCCCTCTCCTGAAAAGAACTAAATAGTCCACTTACATCCCCTCCTCCCTGCCCAACGGGGCTCCTTTCCTATCCAGTTACTTTATAGTGCTTTTTATCTACTTTTCCCAGAATCGCCCGTGATTGAGACTATGGAAGGTGACGAAAAGCCATGGGGCTATAAAATTCGTTCATCTCGCTTATTGGTCAACTCCACGATCACTGTCGCCTTATTCACAGGTATGTATGGCTGTGTTTCGGCGTCTTACTATCTAATGCCCAAAGTATATTAACCAGCTCCCAGAGACTTTCCTGGCGAGTTTCCTTACACCAATCATTGGATATATGCTGGAGGAACGACTACATATCGACCCATCGCAAACTCAGAGTTACACTACGTTGTTGCTCTCTAGCTATGGATTTGTTGGCCTTATCTCTGCCCCGGCCATTGCATACTTTGCTGAAAGGATGGTTAGTCAAAGGACGCCGCTCTTGATTGCTCTTGCTGGATGTCTGGTGGGAACTTTTATGGTCGCCTTGACCTCATCCTGTATGGCTCATCCCTGTAATATGGATGGAGAGTGCGTGAAGCTAATACGTGTGGCTAGTTTGGGTCCTTTTCCTCGGTCGTGTCTTGCAAAGTCTATGCGGTTCCGCTACTTGGGTGGTTGGGTTTGCGTTACTAGCCAGTAATGTGGACAGAAAGAACCTCGGATCATCAATGGGAACGGCAATGTCATTTGTCACAGCAGGAACTGTCGCAGGGCCAACACTTAGTGGCTCATTACTACAGTTGTTTGGCTACTGGGCTGCATGGGCGATTCCTATAGTCTTATTGACTTTGGATATAATCGGTCGTTTGGTCATGATTGAGCCCAAGATTCAGTCTCCAAATATATCCACTCCCAGCTCAGATTTGGGGAGCAAGTCTTCTGACGCTACACCCAACAATGACGAGGAAGCCTTGGACGAATCGACCACCCTGCTTTCTAGTCCATCTCCAACCTTGGAGCAGGGTGGTAGCACATATGCATACTTCCGAACCTTCTTCTCTGATTCTCGGGTTTTGGTAGGGTTGGCCAACATCCTCATTGTCGCCTCCCTTCTGTCGGGCATTAACAATACCCTCCCTGTTCATCTGAGAGAAGCTTTTGGGTGGAATAGCTTACTCGTAAGCGCCATGTTCTTCTGCATACAGATTCCTAATATTCTTCTCGGCGGTCTCGCTGGATGGCTTCGAGATCGCCTAGGGTTACGGCGGCCCACCACTTTAGGTTGGCTGACCATTGTCCCTCTGATTTTGCTTCTGGGCGCTCCCGGAGATCCGCGGTTTCCCTGGGCTAAAGGTGATGCAGCAGGCAAACCTCTCTTTACTGGTTGTGCCATTGCGTTGGGCAGTGTCCTCCCGCTTGTGCGCGGTGTAGGGGCTGTGCAACTAGCCTGTGAGTGATGCTGTTATGTTTGTTTGGTTTTTTTCGCTCCCTCGTTAACGTCTTGATAGTTGTTGTCAAAGACTGGCAAGCTAAGGATCCCCATCTCTTCAATCTGAACAAGAGTAATTTACGAGTGTTTTCGGTAACTGAAACAATCTTCAGCCTTGGAGGGATGCTTGGGCCTTTGTTGACTGGCTCACTCTTTGAAAAACTCGGCTTTTTTTTACATGACCGTAGTACTGGGTAAGTCTCACTATGACCCTGATGAATATTTTCCTCTGCTGACGAATACTGTGATACTGCGCAGCTGCCGTTTGCCTCACTCAAGCGGCGGTTTCATGGATTTGGCTGGACAGCAAACCCTCGGATCAGGGAAATGAACACGTTTGATGATTTAAAGGCCTCAAAAAATTATATCAAAGTTTAGTTACAGAGCGTGAATTCTGTCTTAGGCCAGTTTCAAATAACGAGAGCGGCTTCCGTAGATAGGTAAGCGACTGTGAATTGCCAATATACAATAGGGTTATTGTTTTGCCTTCCGTTCGTACATTATCACTGTTGTAATTCAAATAAGCTGCCACATTGAGTCTTGGTCCTTTCTACTGCAGCAACGTCTCATTAAGCATATTGTAGATAATTCGTGGCAATAATGATGGTAAAGAACTAAGGGCATAGAAGATTACTTGTTATACAGGTGCTAGATTGATTCCTGGTTGACGCCGTTCGGGCAAAAAGCGACAGGTGGAAGGTCATATATAAACTTTGAAGAGAAAGAGTCACGCAAAAGTTCTTAGCTATTCCGCTCCTCGCTAGGCCAATATGCCTTTCCTTCTGGGTATTCAAACCCGTGAAAGCGAGGAGTTCTATCCGCCCATGACTGCAATGCTTTCCAGTTGTCAGATTCGGCACTGGGAAGCAATTCCGAGAAGTCCTGGTTGCGCTGCTCCAAATTCATGCAAACATTAATGGCATCCTCAAAGTCCATACGATCAGATCCGTATCCAGCGCGCCAATATGCGTAGTGATCCTGCCTATCATCTATCAAACTATATTCCTCACCATCTTCCGAGGAAACTATGCACTCAGCCCAGAGATCAGTGATTGGCTCCTCATCATCCGCAACTTCTAAGCTCCAGCGGTCCACAGCGATAAAATAACGGGGGGGGGTGGTCAAAATCACAGTTCGGAGACTCAAACCATGCTAGAAGGCCTTTCATATCTGGTGACTCGAGTTTTTCAGCTACATGGAACCACTCGCTGAATTCATATTGATCGACCATTCTGTCCTCGGCGTAGCTCCTGAGTCTTTCGAATTCTTCGGGAGTCATGGCTTCTATGACAAAGACAGGAAATTCTCCTTTCACATATTGCTTTCCTTGTTTCTATATCGAAGTTAGACTATAGCCAGAATTCAGTATCACGCATACTCACCATAATAGCTGGAGTCTCATAGCCCAATGGCTGAAAATCTTCACCCTTGAAATCAATCTTCCCTTCCGCCGCAGCACTGAGCAGTATGTTTGCTCTATTGATGGGTGCGCGCAAAATGCGATGGTCATCTTGACTCTCACTGCGATACAACAGGATTGCTGTGTCATCCATCTTTGATCGTTCATCAATGATAATGAGCGGCTCCTTCCCGCCTCGCTCAAAGATGGCGCTGATAATAGACGAATCGGGTATGAAATCGAATGGCCAGGGAACATCTAGAAGACGACGAGGCTTCGCGTCAGGTCGATCAGGCCAATTCTCCAAGTTGTCGACAACGACAAGTCTCTTCATGAACAGATCCCGTTCGGTGTCTTCCAACGGAAACAAAAAAGCCACCATCCATGTTGGCGGCTGCTCCTCGTCTTGAGACCGCGAGAACTCTGGGAGTTGCCAGCATGGAAGTTGAGGCATATTCGGGCCGGTGATGACTTTTACGATGTTCGATGCGACTACTTGGCCTACTTATAAACCCTGGATCTTATAAACCCTGAAAGAGCTTTTTCCCTTTTTTGCGAAATGATCCACTATCGAGGGAATGGGGGCCGGACCTAACACCTGGAACGATCAATCAACACGAACCGCGTTGTGGGGCGTCGGCCACGGCAAATCGGGCCAAGGCTTGTTTTTCGACGATGCTGCCTATCGGTGCCTGGCGTAGGTTAGTTCCTGGCTAAGACTAGCTGATATTGAAGCGACAGCCAATGATATGCCAGATTGCGGCTGGCAACTGATTCCAAGTGGATTTTTATACTATATTTTCCCCTACTCATTTACCACTGGCAGCCATGGACAAATCGGTAGCTTTTCATACTGTCGGTGGCTCGTCTTTGGAAGGAAGTATGAAATATGAAATATGAAATCCGAAAGCTTCAAGACAATTATAGAAGATGGCGCTGGTATGTACATATGCGAGTATCAAAGCAAAAATGACACAAGCCTCCCCAAACACCACTTTATCTAGAGGGTAGGGTCGAAAATGATCAACTGTGGACGAAAAAAAAAACCCGCCATCCAGGCGTTCAAAATCAAGACTCGAGAGGCAAAAACACAATCGTTAGCGTGCCTAAAGCTTCGATTTCAGAGTTTCTTCTGCGGCGCTGGCCTCCTTGTTAACCTCAACGGTGCGAGAGTCAGGGCCTTGGCCAAAGAAAATGACCTCGACGGTCACGTCGTCACTGCAAATTCATGTTAGTCGTGAAATGCTAAGAACGAAACAAGTTGGTCAACGTACCGGTAACGACGAGAGTAGGGGCTGGGTAAGGTCAAAAGTGCAGAAACCATGTCCTTGTCCTTGCCTCCCATGGCATTGCGGACAAGGTGGGTGGCTACGTTCTTGTCCTCGACAACAAAGCGGCTCTCCGCGCCGGAAATGTCATATTGCTGCTGGCGGATAGGACGGCGCTGGCCCTCGCCAGAGGCATCGTTGGTTGCCTCCACGGGAAGCTTCTTCTGGTCAAATCCGAACCAGCTTTGCAGCCAAGCCTTGCTGCCACCGTTGCCGGACTGCTGTTGTTCCAACCATGAACCGACCAAGCCAACAACCTCCTCGTTGCTCAGCATCTCCCAAAGACCGTCCGTAGCCATGACGATGAAGTCGCCTTGCGAAGGATCGATCTTGGTGGTAGTGATAATAGGCTCAGCGGTAACATAGGGGGGGAGTTTTCAGGTGGGGGGGAGGGAGTGCGGCCGAAAAATTGCTGCTTGATCTTATCTTGAATATCCTTGGTCCACTTATAGGTAGCATCGCCAAATGAGCGGCTAGGTTCTAGTTGACCTAGGATACGACCATTACGAGTGACATATGGTTCTCCAGGGTGCTCTTCACGCAGACGCTTGATCTCGGAGGGTGTGCCACCAGTCTGGTCCTCGGACAGAGCCGTGGCAGTCCACTTCCCACTGGAACCACGACGGCCGAGGACCACGCGCGAATCACCTGCAACTGCAACCTTCAAGTTCTTAGAATGGGAGTCGTAGAAGCTAAGAAGAGCGCATGATCCCGAGAGGGCGGGCGCGAGAAGTTCAGCAGCCACACGACGAGACTTAGCCTTTAGGACTTTGTCCACGCTCGCGTTGACAATATCGTCATCGAGACGAACAAAACCCAGCTTGATAGCAGCATCCACGGCCTCGGATGTAGGGACTAATACCGATGGATCGGCGGCGGCGGCCTTGTAGGTAGCATTGAGTTCGCGTGCGACGTATGAGATAAGGACATTTCGTAGTTTGGCAGATGTTGTCCAGCCCCTGTTTCCCGATTAGTATTCAAATGTCAATAGAGCCACCTAAAACACTAACGAATGACCGTCAAAGACTGCCCAGAAATTCCAATCGCTGTTGGGGTCTCCATTTGTATTTCCTGCCACGTCTGATGGCACCTCGACAATCATCTCCGCGTGGTCATCCTCGATTGGGGAGTTGCTAGGAACCTGGACGATATCATATCGGACGACTCCCTTCCCTCTGTTGACTAGGTATGATTCTTCGTTCTTTCGCAATTTCTCGGTAGCCTGTTCTGGGGTCAACATGTTTAGGACACGTCGATCCGAGTCGTCGGTCGTCTTCGCTAGAGGCTGGTCTCCCGAAAGCGTCGCCGTATAAAACTGATCGTTGCTCACCAATAAAGCTCGGCGCGTGCTGTCCGATGGGTCTTCGGCGTGGGCGGAATTGATTGCACTTGAGGCGAATCCACGAATATGGGTTGCGAGCGATTGGACTTTGGCGTCCCCGTTGTAGGCGTACCACGCTCCGGAGGCGACAGCGGTCGAGATAACGGCGACTGAGAAGTTTCGGAGATGCATCGAGGTTTGGAGTGCCGCCGGAAGAAAGGAAGGACGTCGGCCACCGGAATAGTGTCTCAAGCTTTGCACTGAGCTGTTGCAGATGGATAGTGCACTCGGCCGTTTACCGGCGACTTTCCATGCCGGGGCACGTCGAACCGCACGGGACGCGTGAGCAGCCACCCGACTCATTGGATCAAGTTATCGCTTGACTGTGAAATATACCAGCGATGCTGGAATATGTTTGAAATGCCTTTTGCCAGGTAAGCCCCAAACTTCCAGAGATACGGGGAAGTGTACAAAGCAGGCGTGCCTGGTTGATTTGATGATAAAGGGTCACGTGCGGGGGGGATATCGGTGGTCGGGGCTAACCCGATTGGATTCGGAGTGTGTCGTCATTCCCCGCGGCGGTTTCTTTCTTTTTTTTGTTATTTTGTGCAGTCGCTGCGGTGCTTTTCACTTTCTTTCATAGTGCCAGGACGGCCTCTAACAGATGTCCTCCCGTGCGATTCGCAAGTTGCAGAAGCAACGTGAGCTGGAACAGCTGCAGGAATCCGAGCAGCAGGATGAGTCAAGCGACGATGAGCCTCGACGCCCCGCGAAACCAAAATTCAACGCCTTCGATCTTTTGAATGCTGGCGACGATGACGATGACGATGACGATGACAATGACAACGAAGATGAACATGGTGATAACGAGCCTGAGGAGTCGGAGGAGGTACAAGACGGAGAAGAAGATGTGAAGGAGGTGCCAAAACCAGATGTTGAACCCGAGTCCGCACCCGCGAAACCCAAGAGTGCCAGCAAGAAAAAGAAAAAGAAGGGCAAGAAGGGCAAGTCGCCACCCGAGCCTAAGCAACAAAGCAAGAAAGGCACGGACTTGGACGAGATTGATCGTGCGCTGAAGGATCTATCTACTGGCGAAGATCCATCGAACACAGATCTGTCGGTCTCTGCGAAGGAAGGGCGGAACGAATTGTTCCCAAAGACCACAGATGAACTTCTCGGCGTTGAGCCAAAATTCTTAAACGCTACGAATGAGATGCGACGACTCTTCGGCAATGTGGTACTAGAGAATTTTGACCAGCCAGCCGAAACTGGCCGTCGCCGGGATCGCAACCGGGAAACGATCGATCTTGGCCAGGCACTGTCAGGACGATACTCTCCGGCCAGTCGAGGACAGAGTTTGGCTGGAGTCACACTGCGACGGAATGTTCTTATGCAAGGGAAGGATGAGTGGCCACGAGCTCCGAGTGGAGGCTCAGGTATGGTCAATGCCGAGAAGCTTCCTTCGGGAGATTTCCTTTATCGCATCGTGCACAACTCGGGCTACGAAGATGTGCAAAGGCAGTTTGACCTCTGTGTCGAGTCGATGGACCCCCAGCGACTGATTTCCCATCTTCAATACAACCCCTATCATATATCCACTCTTCTCCAGGTTTCGGAAGTTGCCAAGCACCAGGGTGACCATGCTGTTTCTGCTGATCTCTTGGAGAGAGCGCTTTTTAATATTGGTCGCTCAGCTCACTCTTCTTTTGGGACTCGACTCAAGGACGGCCAAGCCAGGCTTGACTTCTGGGAAACGGAGAATCGTGAGCTGTGGCTGGTTGGTTGGAGATATATCGCCAACCTGGGCATGAAGGGTACTTGGAGGACTGCTTATGAATGGTCAAAACTGTTGCTGAGTCTCAACGACTCTGACCCGTATTGCATGCGGCTACTGATTGATCACCTTGCCTTGCGAGGAAGAGAGTATGCGCAGTTTGTGGATCTGTGCACTCAGACTCGATTCAGTCGTGACTGGGCCGACCTCCCTAATATCCAGTGCTCATTGGTTATGGCTTATTTACGTCTGAAGAAACCCCAAGAATGTCGCCGACAGCTTTCCCACGCTATGTCTCGCTACCCGTGGGTCTTTAGCAGGTTGGCACAGGAGTTGGACATTCGACATGTCCCCAAGCAGATCTGGGGTAAGATGCCTCCAAGCGCATCACACGAACTCTTTACCGAACTCTACATTACGCGAGCCAAGGATCTTTGGAACACCCCCGAGGCTATTTCACTTATCATAGAAGTAGCCGACACCATCTCCGGGGAGCCAGAACCTATCGAGCCCCCAGAAATCACTCTGGATATTGCCCGTCATGTGGTCTTGTCGGACATTCCTAGTGTAACAACCCACCTGCCCAACCGCTTTGTCTCTGGACGACTCTCTTCTTCGGACCCTCTACCTCCTTACGAATCAGAGGCATATCGCCAGCAAGCTGATCCCACACCGTCATACCTCGCGCGGATGCCGGAGGGTAACAGGCCCCAGTGGCTACGCGATCTCTTGAACCAAATGAATGATGGTGGTATTCATTTCCCTCGTTTCCAAGGCGGGGAAGAAGCTGGCGAGGGTGACGGTGATGAAGAAGGTGCTGGTGCTCGCCCGGATGCTCGCATTCGTCCCCTACAAGGCGACCAACAGGTGCTGGAGCAGTGGCTGCTACAGGACGGGTTGGAGTCTGTACAGATGTTCCTGCATCAATATGGTGTTGATCGAGGAAACTGGGGCGATGTATTGGACTATGCTCCGCTCACGGATTACCTGGAGGCCCTCCAAGAAATCCAACCCGAGTCCTCTCGTGAAAGGCTGCTACATGGGCCAATCCAGGAGATTATTGGTGAATTTGCGGTCAGCATGCTCGAGGATGAGCTGTCAATTATGGATGATGAGGCTCATTCTGAAAGCAGCGATATTTAGTAGCTTTTTAGAATCTCCAAAATCGACAAACACTATATTGAAACATCCACGGACTCTCCATGGCCATTCGTACTAGGTTGCCAGACCTCGAAGCTAATATTTTGACCATTCCAAGCTGCCGGATATAGTTAATCCCAACCAGTGTCTAAATAGTACTAGTAACTCATTTCTTTTCAACTGCAAGATGAGAACAATTGTCGGTAAAACACATTTACTTCGTGCAGCACTATCTCCTTCAAGTTTCTACCCTTTATCGGCAACGTTCGAGTTTGGATTCATTGAAAGCTTTGTGAAAATACTAGTATATTTTGCTATATTAGTGAACATAGTACAGAACTCAATCTCTTTTATCCATTCCCATTATTGAATCCACATTAGCCGGCAAGTCTTTCCTCCGGACAATATCTGTCAACAAGTTCAACTCTCCCACAATATGTTTCGTACCAGCTAATAGCTGAGATAGATCGTCTTCCAGAGCCATCATGGTAATCTCCATCGAAGCAATGGCTGAAAACGCCGGCTGGCCGAAATTTTCTACGTTAAAAATGCTCGCACCGGGAGCAGCAGCAGCAAGCAGCTCGGTAGGCCGACGAATTTTGGGCGCCCTGAGATAAAGAGGCAATGGACTCCCGGCTTTGATGGCACCTGAAAGTGTCGTGAGAAGAGATGTTACTTCGTGGGACTTTGAGTCCAATGAAGTTATGAGCTGTCTGATGTCTTCTACCCACGGTGCTGAGGACATTTGTCCAGTGAGATGGAATGAGTCCGCGATTTCGATTAATGTTGCTGAGAATTGGAGTATGCTAAAGATACAAATTTATCAGTGCTCGGAACGATTGGAACGGGTAAAGAACGAACTTACTTTCGCGCATGCTCGGCCAATTTATCGTAGGCATCCCTAGGGAATTTGCCCCCAGTAGTAGCTTCCCAGCGAAAGAACCATCTATGCTCTTCCATCGCCTGTAGGAGAATGATTTCCTTGGCAAGGACACGAGTGCGAGCTTTCTCAAGAACTCTCCCGAGACTCTTCTTGTCGTTATGATCCCCCGCCAAACCTCTGACTACTAACGAGTTCGTCATGTACACAGAGCTGTAATAATGTGCGAGAAGATACAGAAAAGACGCAAAATCCCGTCGGAAGCAGCTTTTGACTGTGGTTGCAGAGGGAAAATATGTGAAAAGAAAAGCAACCCCGATGCCACCGACAACTGTCGCGAGTCGATAAGGCGACAGTATGTATAAAGCGTGATATTCTTGCTCGTTGGATTCGGAGATGATGAGCCCCACTTTCTTCACCTGAAGTGCATAGCCGACAATTAACATAACTGTGACCATTTCGACGATAGGCGGCACTGCATGATTGGGAAACCTAATCAATGGGTAGTGAGACAAGAACATTGTGATCCCAACGAAGACGAGGACGCCTGCTGGTTGTTGATCGACTATGTACCAGTCAATATACGCCATCACCATTCCAATAAATGTCGCAAGGAGCCGCATTGATTGGCCGTACATAGCTGATCCAACGGTCGAAGTCATGCTAATCGCAATCATGATCGAACCCCAGATGAGACGTTGCTGGATGTAAAAGTGCTGCGAGTTTCTGAGAAACGCAACGACTGAAACAACCATGGTAGCCACGGCTACTCGGAAGCCAAACACGGACTCAGGCGACCCAAAGAAGTGATAGCCCTTCCGGAGGGTATCACCAATCTTCTCCCACGTGCTTTGGGGGGGAAGGTGTTCTGGATCTGTACCAGTCTGTATGACATCGTTCAGGCATACTCTGGCAGTTCCGGATCTTCTGCTGTACTGATAATAATCCAATTGTTGGTCCTCCCTAGACAATGCGGCCCAGAACCATTTTCTCATCAGCTTCCATGTTGGATGCACCAGTCTTTTTTTATTCATGGTACCATCGTCCACTTTTGAACCCGCGTATTTGATAAGGTCTAGAATTCTTCTCGCGGTCGAAATGAGTGAAGATTCCATCTACAATAAAAGTCAGGGCATGCATTTTCAACTTAGGGGCTAGGAGAAGCCCACATCAAGGAGAAAGTAGAGCTGAAATCGATACCGTTCACGTTGCTGAGAATTTACCACCGTGGGTGTTTCAGAAGATTGATCCATGCCCGTCCATGAAAGCCAGGTCTCTAATGGATCCCGCCTTCCTTGAAGGAAACTTTCAATCGTATCTTCCAATTTCGATCTCGCATGATTTCCATTGGCTTCAATATCCGATTCAGATACCGCTCGTGCTTTGCCGAGGCGAAGGGTGTGCACAGATTGGTCGAGACCTTCCTTCAAGGCTTGGATAAGTTGTTCAGTGGGGCGGCGCCTTTGTTCAAATACCCAGCTAAATTTCTCCTGTTTCCCCTTCGCGAGAAATGCTCTCCGTCTCGCTTACTAAATGAGGGATACGTCTGGTGGCTTCGACAAGTGACTCCATCCACAGCATTGAAGCCAATACCTTCCTCAATAGGCGAGTTATGTTCGCTAGATCTTTGGGCTCTAGGTAATCCCAACCAACCTCGCGTTTGGCGTACCGCAATTCCGATGTTATCCTTCCAAGGGTTCTGGTAGTTTCTATGGTTGCATTTTTCAGGTTGTTTGCTTCTGGCCATGAAGGTGTATTTTCCTGCTGGGAGATATCTGGATCACCATGGACAAAACGCCAGTCGCGCGAGGATAAAGCTTGCGCAAATTTGCGTTGGGCATCCAATGTTGTCTGGATCGCATCGAAATTCGCCATCATGTGCATGCTGACAATCTTTCGAGATGAGAGTGGAATAATTAACACATTGACTGCTGCTGCTAGCCCGAATCCGGAAAAAAATGTCCCCACCAAGTGTTTGACTGGAGAAGAATCTAGTAATTAGCAAGTATATAGGGCTAAGATAGCAGATGGAGAAATCTTACTTAATGATCCAGCTTCATCCAACGTTTCAAACTGAGTTCCATAGGTCGCCGTGACCTGGATAAAAATGGAGAATATGATCGAGGGGATGAAGTATTGCGGTCGAAAAGCACGGAATCTACTCCATTCTTCAATATTGGAAGCTTATAACAGGGAATTTGACCAACAAACATACGTATTTGCCAGCCACACTTCGAATGCCAACCAGATTGCCATGTTAACACTCGCGGCGGCGTTATACGGGCTCACATGAGCACCAGCAACTGGACCAGCACCCTTGGCACCCTGGGGTATATGGGTAGTATTTGCGCGAGCCCGGACGGCACACCACATCGACAGAAAAGATATTGCGACTGCGAAACCAACCGACAGCTAGCGTACAAAACAAAGGTTAACACATTTAGGTTATAGGCGAATTACAGGTTCATACCGTGGATACTATAAGATTTTGGAAGAATCGGGCTCGTGGAGCGACTGGTATTGTGAGAATCGACATTATGGGGATTAGATAGCCAATGGTAGAAAATTGTCGGGCCACAGACTCGCTCTGATATCTGTAGAGCGTCAGTACAAATTAGTAGCGTCGCTGGAAAGAGTGATGTACATTGAGAGTCCAATTGTGGGTGCAATCGCGCCTCTGTAGTCAATCCCTGTCAGTTTAGAACTTGACTATATGGAATGAAGGGGGATCTCATTACTGGTGGGAAACCAAGCTCTGGGAAAAGCATACTTGAACATCAAGAGCAAGATGGGGATATTCAGTCCCAGCTTCGTTTGGATTTTCTTCCACATAGATGCTGATTTAGGAGACTCCATGATGCTTATCTCATGTTGAGTAGAGCCGCAACATTAAAATAATGAATTGTACCATTTGAAACATCATTACGGTGGGTTCTCCGTTCTTTAAGACGATGGTAATGGTGATATAAGGTTATCATGTGACGCCGGAAGTGCCGGATAATGCCTTATGCCTCGAGAAGTAGGCCTCAATTTACTTCGAAAAAGTAGGTAATATTACAATGATTCATGACACTCACAGCAGAAAAGCTAAAATTATGTATCTATTCTTCGACTAAAAATCGCTGTCACTTCCTCCCTTTCTCTCCATTTCATGATAACTGCTATTTATTATCCGAATATGTCAAGTCCATTTTCGCTCCCAGATTAGGTTTTTCATCGATACTATCCACAACATTGGGAGGTTCCAGACCTTTTTTTCGACCTTTACTTAGCTGCCATCCTACCTATTTTTGTAAAGGTATGCCAGTACGTGGTGGCGGCTTGCCTACCGGTTGCAAGATATACTAGTACTGGCGCGCTACCCACATCACTACATATTGTATTATAGTAGAATATCACAGAAAGGGCATTGATACTAGTACTATTTTGATCACAGTCTTTTTTAGTCTATTGGAAATAGCACGTGAGCCTAGGGATTTGCTGTTACACCGAGCCTGATCACCAGCAGCAGCCCAGACAGGAAAGCCCCACCCGACGGAAGAAGTTCTGTGTATTTAGGGGCATATATCTTCTGCAAGGTCGCTAGTTTTCATCGTAACATACCAAGATCCTTATCTATATTATCGAGAATGAACTTGAAGATTTTGACCTTTATTTTCGCCGCACTTACTAGTACTAGTGCAGCCACAGCCTTTCAGAGTCCCGTTGAGGACGTTGGAACCCTCGAGAGCCTGGCTCAGCTGTCGGGGTGTGGCTGTATTGTTGGGGTAAGTTATGCCCTTCTTTTCGGATGAGAAATATTATTTATTGACTCTCTTCAGACATGTCTTAAAACCGGCCAATTGTGCACTGGGCTCGACGCAAATCGTCACTCGCTAGCTGCTCCCTGCAATCGACAATTCCCGGTAAAAATATATCTCTCATAACATACTATATGGATGAACCTTTGGTACTAATATTTGACAGTGTTTGGAAGATGGTCACACATGCAAATTTTTCACTGATGTCAATTCTGCGGTTTGTGATCATTAGCTAAAGACTCGGAGCTGGTGCTAAATCGAATGAAAATACGAATTGAGGTATGCCAAATAGTTAGGAATGTAAACAGAAACTAACATGCTAGCTCGTGCTACGCCTATTTAACTCGTAGAACATTATTTGCTTCTCATGTCTGCCCTAAGACTTGTAGAATGCATCATAGTCAATGATCCTTGAGGGAGGTAGTTTTCGTTCTACTTCTCAAAAATCAGGACATAGAGATAAGCTGTGAATGCGCTTCCAATCCCGAAGTAGTTGTTATCGCTAGATTTCAACCAATAATAAGTAGTACAATATCTTACCATCTCACGCAGGCACGGGACGCCGCAGATTGTCCGTGCGCTGCATGACAGCTGACTCATCCACATGTTGTTTCATATTTTTCTGCTTTTTTGAGTTACTTGACGAAGACTTTTTTTTTCTTCGGTCTTTCTCAAAGGATTATTCGTGACATTGGTGGTGTCTCAATGAATATTCTCAAGTTGCGCCCACCAATACTATACTATACTTGACCTTATCGGTCATTGTTTGTATTTGCTCCCCCGAGGTTCCCCGGCCCACTGAGGAGTCACCTGAAAATCGATTGTGTCATAGCCCAGTCGCAATTTTTTTTCTCCTCAGCTCCGCCCCCATTTAAAGCACCACGCAAATTCCTCTCTGGTGCCGTACATCGCACATTATGGCTTTGTCGCAAATACTCAGCCGGATGGCTGCAGAAGACACGATCCCTCTCACACCCAGAGAGGCTGCCTCCGGACTGCTGGGCTCGGTCTCGATGACCTGCTGGATCTTCCTACTGGTATGACACAGTCCCACGCTCAGATCGCTCAATCCTCCCCCTCCTTCTCTTCGTTGAGCAGCGTCACAATGGAACGCATAGGACTCGCAAAAAACACAGCTATCCAAGAAAAATAGCTAATCGCGCCGTAAAACAGGTTCCGCAACTCATCGAGAACTACCGCAACGGCAATGCCGAAGCTATCTCCTTCCTCTTTATCCTCGTCTGGTTTGTCGGCGACATTGCCAACCTCTTCGGCGGGCTTCTAGCAGGTCTAGTCCCCGTCATCATCGCCATTGCCGTGTATTTCTGTATTGCGGACGGCGTCCTCATTGCCCAATGTTTGTACTACAAGGCGCGTAACTCGCGCGCCGAGTCCCACCAGCGTCGACGCTCATCGGTCGAGACCCCCGACCCTACCACCCCGCTCCTGGGTCGCCGGTTCAGTGATACTATCCCGCCGACACAGCGACGACGGTCGTCGGGTTCGTTACGCGGTTACCAAGCTGCCGCTAGTCGGCGCGAAAGCCAGACTGAAGACCCGCTCGCGAAGATTGTCGAGGAGAACGAGTATGGACGCAAGGCGTGGGTTAAGAACATCCTCGGTGTTCTGGGGATCTTTGTGGTCGGTATGGCGGGGTGGACCATGGCTTGGCAGACTGGCATGTGGGCGCCGGCGCCGCTGGAGAGTCATAATGACAATGGAGAAGCTGCTGGCGGGCAAGTGTTGGGCTATTTCAGCGCAATCTGCTACTTGGGGTGAGTGTTTTTCTGCCTTTTTTTACCCAGCTACATGGACCTGGACTAACAAATGTGACAGCGCGAGATTGCCTCAGATCTATAAGAATTATAGTGACAAGTCCTGCGAAGGATTGTCTCTTCTGTTCTTCATTCTTTCCCTCTTGGGTAACCTTACCTACGGTGCGGGTATCTTGTGCCACTCCACCGAGCGGGAGTACGTTGTCACCAATCTTCCGTGGCTGATTGGATCTCTGGGCACGATGGCGGAAGATGTCATTATCTTCATCCAGTTCCGCATCTACGCTGTTCAGGATGATCGTCCTTCCGCGGTGGCATAATTAATTATTGTCTGAGTGTCGCTCTCGCTTGCAAGAACTTTGCTTTTCCTTTTGTATATACGACTGCTATGTTGCTTCGAAAATTTGTTGCGTTTCACTGACTTTTGCATGGGGTGGTTGGACTTGTATTGGCAGAAGGCGAGCATGGTGTTTGATTTTGGAATTCTCAATGTACAGAATAGAGGAATTCGCAATTAACAGTTTGAACTTATTTCAATATGTGGATACCCTAGGTATATGACTTGAGCACGGGGAGAGCAATGTACAACTTCTTGATAGCTCCACTCCGATTTAGGGAAACGCTTGTGGCTATTCGGCCGGCGGGTCTTTATGACGAAGTCTAGGAGTGGGTACTGGAATCATAGAGGTATCCATTTGCCAGCCTCATACTACATATACCATGTATACTCCAATGCTAGCAAGCCAGTGGTAGCCGTAACTTGGAAGATCATCTCATGCAGCGTCATGACGTTTCAAGGCGAATGACTATCGAACAACGTGACCCTATTTCTAAGAATTTCTACTAAGGATGTACCCCAAGAGTAGGTAGATCATTGCCGAAGTTCGTTGGTTCAATCGCATCGCGTACGTGGCGCGAGAACCATCTTACATCCACTACCGGGTTGTCGCGTACAAGGGCAATATCGAATCAGGAAAAGGTGTGCCAAACGTCATTCTTCAATTCCCCTAAAATCCTGGAGGCAACAATAGCTTCGGAGTCACAGCGGTATCCGATCCAGTCCACCTCTGGCACAAACTGATTCAGAGGTACACCGAGCACCCAGTCTCCATTGAATATCCTGTCCGTTTGAATCTTTTGCTATTTTCTTTTTTTGAGTACCCGTGATCTAGGTCTTCATTGAAGGGGTCGTGGAGTATCGAGTACAAGAGATGTTCATTGAGGTAGCCGACATGCGGCAGCGGGATAAGAGGTTGGAAAAAGAGCAAAAAGGAAAGGTCTTCATAGTCTTCAGATTGGCGTAAACGCTTAGTCGAACAGACCGAATCCCATGTCATCATCGGACTCCTCCTTCTCTGTAGTGGGGGTCAGTATTTGGCTTCGAGACGTAGAACTGAGATCGCAAAGACTTACCCTCAACCTTCTCCTCGGCAGCAGCCTCGGCGGGGGCAGCGGCACCACCAGCAGCGGCGGCGGGGCCAGCAGCGGGGCCACCGGAGCCGACGTTGGTCAGGAGCTCCTTGATGTCCTTGCCCTCAAGAGCCTATGGGTTGAAATTTGTAAGTCACTTTTGTCTCGAAATCATGTCGGGTTTCGTATGGAATCGGGATTCATGGGAATGCGGTTGGGGGGGTGCGATAGTTCGGTGCAGGCGAGATGGCAGGTGTCAGATATTTACCTTGGCGAAGATGGAGGACCAGATGGGCTCGATCTCAGGAACCTTGGCGGCACCAATGAGGGTCTGGAGCTTGTCGGCCTGTATGAAGATAATGAAATTAGCTGGCTGTCGATTTCATGATTTTCATAATTTCGTGTCGTCCAGGCTTGAAAAAGTGCGCTGCCATTTGTGTTGCCCCCTCGCGATCCAAAGTTCTCGACAGGCAAAATCACAAATGCGCGTCCTAATCCAATCCTCGGCGATGTCGAATTCCGGAGTGAGAACGTACGGTGACCTCAATGCCCTCATCGGCCAGGATGAGAGCGGCGTAGGAGCAGGCGAGCTCAGCGTTAGACATGTCGACGGGTTGGTGTTGACGTGGGTTGAAGACTGAAGATGAGAGGAGGAAGCACGAGAAGTGTATCGAAAGCCTATCCGCGGCCGTGTGTGGGACAAGCCCTCGCTTAGGGCTATGGACTAATCGGGTCTAGCGTATATTTCATCCCGTGACTCTTCCCCTAGTCCCAATGCGGTTGTTGATGACTAACGGGCGGAGGAGTCAGCCCGTATCGGCTGCGCGATAACCATCAATCCAATCGATTTGGATCCTGGGAAACTGACATCACTTCAAGTTCCCATTTCATTTGGAACCATATCGTGTGGGGTTTGAGAGTGTGCGCCCGTCTTCTGTGCTCTGGTTACTATCTCCCTTTAACTCTCTACGATTCCTCCCCTTCCATCTCATTCTCCTCAACCTTCTCTGCGCACTCCGTCATGGATTCCCCCGCAGTCCCGGTCCCGCTGGATCCGCGGGAGCAGCCCATCCTCGAACGCCTCCTCCGAACTCGCGATGCTCTCCTCCTCCTGAAACAAGACAAGTCTTCCTACATCAAATCCCGCGATGTCCTTCCGCTTTATGAGGAAGTGACTCAAGAAGTGGAAAAGCTCAATGCTGCCCGCAAAGAGCAAGATCGCCGCTTGATACATAACCGACGTGAGTACCGGGTGAGCCGTGGGATGATCACGCTGGATTAATCGCTAACTTTTGATCGCTGGAAGTTGATTATGTTCTGGACGACTGCTTCCAGTTGATTTCATTGCTCTTTTTGACCGTTGGTAGGAATAATGAGGCACCAGCAGTGTAAGTAGATCGCCCAATCCGGCGCAACCGTTCATTTCAGCTGATCCTCTGCTCTAGCTACTCGCTGGCAACCACTATTCAGGTAAATCGAGCTTCCAAGGTATCCCGGCCTTGTTTTATCGCGCTAACAATACATATTAGCGTCTACTCGACCATCTTGAAGAGGCTGGATTCTATAGCTCCAAAGATTTGAACTCAATTACCAAGACCCTCGACTCCACGCGCGAGACTCTGGAACGCGGCCAGAACACATACTCCCCAGCACTATTGGAACTTCTTAAAAGCCGACTGGAACAATGTCAGATCTCTCTGAGTAGACTTCAGAAGGGACTTGCAGCTCTAGACCCCGCTCTTGTCCAGACACACGAGACTTTAGTCTCTATTCTTCGATCCACATCTGCGGTCAACACTCGCTCAAAGGTATGCGCCAGCCAAAACGAACCCATTCCAATGCCACAATGCTAATGCTAAATTCTTTGGCTCCAGTTCTCATCCACCGAAGTTAACAATCTGCGCGAGCAATTGAAGAAGATCGAAGCGAGTCAAAAAGACGGTAAATTCGTCGATGCTGATGGCAACCCGCTTGCCGGTCAAGATGGTGTGAAATCTTTGATTGAGCGATGCTGGCGGTGGACCGAGATTGTTCTTGAACGAAAAGGCAAGATTCAAGAGGGATTCCAGGAGCAATACGACCGTCTACTTGAGATTCGTAACCAGCTAGACAGGCTCTCCGTCACACAGGCCTGGTCTTTGCGCGAGACGGATCTCTTCGGATACCAGCGCAAGCTCGATCGCATTGACGAGGCGCGTGTTAATGGCAACTTCGTCGATGGCGAGGGCCAAGTTGCCGATCTCCATGCTCAAAGGGTATGTTCGTCCAGATTTGAGATACCTGAATTTTTGCTAATCTTCGCTTCTCCATGTCAGACACTGCTTTATTTGATTCGACGCAGCTATGCATACATCTACGCACTGTTGATTTCATCCGAGCCCGTATCGGAGGCCTTGTTGCCAGTCTATAACCAGTTGCAGACGCTTCGACGGTGCTTGATCGAGGTTAAGGAGTCTGGAGGTGTGGCAAATTCGAGAGAGTTGTACCCCTACAGCATGAAGGTATGGCAGATTTCACCAGTTTCATAGTATCGCCCCAGTCGCTGACCTACATCCCATAGCTCAATTCTATCGATAATATGCGAGTTGACGGAAAGTTCTATGTTGGCCCCGATATTCCTGAAGGCCAAGGAAGCGTGAACGCCTTGCTAGCCGAATGCTACGATCTGGTCTGGGAGCTACGAGCAGCAGTGGCAGAAGAGGATGCACAAGCTTAGGCGGACTTTTTTAAGTAGAAACATTTTCTTTTTTCTTATTGATATTTTACTCTTTGGAGATTATGGATGGGCTTGCCACTGATGAAATACGTTTGGCTCGCTCTATGAGTTGTATGATTTGGGATCTACCTAATTATGTTTTGAGTTTATTTTTTGGCTTTTGCCATGAGAGGCGTTTGATTTGGATGGAAAGGACCCTTTTGTGAGGGTATTTGACATCGAATGCTATAATCATTCAGCTACTTCGCCATTGAGCCTACAGAATCGCTGCTAAATATTCCATCGCATGTTTAGATTGGGTAGCTTTCCACGGTGTGGACAATGCCATTCCCTTTAAATGTACTAGTTGGTAAGGCTCAGAATGAAAGCCGCCTGTCCCTTAGTAGTCTGTTTAATGGCGAGTCCGTACGAATTTGAGAAGCGAGCTAAACTGTATCATATGTGATTGCGGTGGGTGTGTACTAAAGTTGATGTCGTGGGCAATAAGTGCCGGTTTCAGGTAAAAATAAGGCTAAAGATTGTACCGGTTGTGAGGAGCATAACAAGGCATGAGCTGGACTTTAAGTGATTGTGATCGGCGATAGGACCGGATGTCCGACGGCTCATCTCCTGAAAAGAAGCTAAAAGATAGAGGCTTGATTGTTTGCATTGGCCAATTATTGGGGAACTTAGTCATGATGGGATCCTACCTTCCGAATTCATCCTAGTGGCCTGCAGGGGAGCTATATAGCCTTGAGGCACCAGTTCAACAAAGCGGGGTTATCTTTCCCTTTGAATACCCCGATTCATGTTCAAAATGGGGATTTACTGCAAGATCGCGGCACTCGCTGCGCTGGTGCACTACTCAACGGCGCAATTCGTGCCTGCACCGACCGACTTGATCACAAAGAAGGGTCATGCCGGTGTTGATGTGCGATATAAGGAGGTTCCCGCTGGGATCTGCGAGCAGGACCCTAATGTGAAGAGCTATTCTGGTTATGCCGATGTTGGTGAGAATGAGCATATCTTCTGGTGGTTTTTTGAGGCCAGAAATGGAGATCCGACAGAGGTACATTCAACTCCTTTTAGGCCTTTAGTTTCCATATGCTAACATGTCCTAGGCACCACTTACTGTCTGGATCAACGGAGGACCGGGATCATCTTCAATGATCGGGTTGTTTCAGGAGCTGGGGCCTTGTGGGGTTGACATCAATGGCACAGCTTACAACAACCCCTATTCATGGAGCAATGTGACGAACATGGTGGGTTTTGCGATAGGAGACTCTTCGTTTGATTAAAATTAACCATTTTCAGCTCTTCGTTGATCAACCCGCAACGGTTGGATTATCATATACCATCCCCATTCCTGGATATCAGGATGGGGACAGTAATATCATCCAGCTGCCCGACAAAGAATGTCCCGACTATGCTGAGAAGTACGGAACATGCGGAACTTACTCGAAGCCAGACATAGGCTTAGTCCCCAACTCAACACAAGGAGCCGCCCCGAATATGTGGAAGACATTGCAAGGATTCATGGGAGCATTCCCCCAATACTCCAGGAACGGATTCAGCTTTACTACTGAGAGCTATGGTGGTCATTACGGCCCAGTATTCAACGGTATTTGCGATTGAACCAAACAGTCGATATTGACACTAACAACCCACAGACTACTTTGTGAAGCAAAATAAGAAGAAAATCCCCGGTGCGATCCATATTGATCTTGAGAACGTTCTCATCGGAAACGGCTGGTTCGACCCCCTGATTCAATATCAGGCGTACTACAATTTCTCCGTCTACCCCGGGAATACCTATGACTTTGACCCATACAATGCCTCCGTCAAGGCAGAATGGTATAACAACCTTTATGGAGAAGGAAATTGCGTTGACCGGACCCGCGAATGCTACGCTACTGGTCGAAATGACATCTGCTCTACTGCCGACAGTTTCTGCGCCTCTAAGGTCGAGAACATGTTTGATATCTACTCAGGACGTGATGAGTACGACATGCGCGAGCTTACTCCTGACCCTTTTCCCTACTCGTTTTATGTGGATTATCTCAATACTCCGAAGGTGCAAGCCGCCATCGGAGCGTACCAGAATTTCTCGGAATCGTCTCAAACTGTTGGCAATAGCTTTGCAAGCACAGGCGATGACGACCGTGAGTCTGGAACAATCCAGCATGTGCGAAACTTGCTCGAAGCTGGGGTGCAGGTCGTCATGTACTTTGGAGATGCGTAAGTTTTACATACAGCGAAATATTTGACTCGATCGAGCTAATTCAAGCTTTCAGGGATTTCAACTGCAACTGGTTGGGCGGTCAAGTTGTCGCCCACGAAATTAATGCTCCGGGATATGAAAAGGCAGGATTTGTCAACATCACCAGCTCTGATGGCGTTGTCCATGGGCAGGTCCGACAGAGCGGGCTGTATAGTTTTGTCCGAATTTACGAGTCTGGCCACGAGGTGCCTTTCTACCAACCACTGGCTTCCTTGGAGATGTTTGAAAGAGCGATTTTGAGGAAGGACCTCGCCACCGGTGAAAAACATATCACTGGAAGTTACAAAACCAAGGGAACACCAACCAGTGACTTCCGGGAGGGCAACAGCACCGTCGTTCTCAAGGTTCTTCCTAGCGATGCCACTTACAACACAACTCTCAACGGACCTGATCTTTCTCCCTCGGACTCGGCCAAGTTTTACTGGCAAGGAAAGCGAGGACAATCTAAGAGGACTTCGGGCAAGTATAATAAGCCTAGAAGGTCTGTGCTTGGAATGCATTAGTGTGCGACCTGTATAGTGTTAGAGTTAACATATGACTCCTTATCCCGGCTACAACTCGTGCTTAGATTTGTAGAAATACAAACAATTTCGGTCGAATTATGACTGCCTACGCAAGTGCATTTTCAAGGAAGCATTCAAAAATCATTGGTTTTTACTAGTCTTTTGATATCATGATATTCCTTCCAACATCTGTCTAGCCTAGGAATAGTTTTGCAGTATATTAAACTTCCGAATCGAAGAACTTCATGCGATCTCTTCAAATGCCCGAACGATAAAAGACCGCCCATCAACAATCACCTTTTCACCAGGAACCCTCCAAGAACCCTTGCCCTCTCCCTCGAATCCAGACTTCATCGAGGGTACAGCATCGGCAGCAGGCCCCACCAGATACTTCTCTTCCCATCCCGCTCCAGTCCACTCTTCCCTTCTAGCAGTGACATCGGACCCGGTTCTCTTGAGAGACAAGCCTCCATCTGAGCTCTTTTGCTGAGAATGGGTCTGAATCTGGTGAAATCCGAGGTATGTTCCCCAAATGCGGCCGAAGAACAATTTGTTCACAGTCACCTCCCCTTCCTGCTCACTGTTGGTAAGATGCTCATCATCCGATTCAAGGATCCAGGAGATGCCCGTCTTCGCCCCATCGGGACCTTCCTTGAATGGCAGGTTTCGCCAAACCTCCTCAAAGGCCGTCATGGGTGCCCCGGGAAGGTCAGGATGAGGCATCTCGCCTTGCTCGAGATCGTCGCCATTGGGAAGAGGGCTAAATCTGGCAACGTCGACCATTCCAATCTCATTCAGAGAGTCCAGTTCGCGTGTGAATGAGATTTTGACTAAAGCACGCGGTCAGTATCAGTCCCGCCAACTCAGATTTCAAAAAATAAACCAAATCTCGCTCCAGCGAATAATTACGTACGGGGTGTTTCATTCGGGTTCTCGGCAATATTTGTACCAGCCATAGCCCAGTCAATTCCTCCAGTCTTCTTATCCATCCGCAGGTCAAGATAATACTCCCCCACAGAAAGGACAATTGTGTCGGTCGTCTCCTCCGCAGGTTCCGGGACCCATCGGAGCGAAATGCGGGTTGTGAAGGCACAAGTTGAGCCTAGTTCAGCAGCGGTAGCCATGATTCAATTGATGTGGATAGGACCTTGGACCTTGGGGAAGAAAAGAATTACTTTAATTTCAAGAGGCGGGGGAGGCTAATATTTAATCACCTAGCCCTAGGTAAGATTCACAATGCGAATGTGGAGTAAACCGTGCCATGTGGGCGCTGGGGTTAAATCGGCGATGGCGACGAATCGGGAAGCTGCAAGAGATCGGGCCGGGCCCGACTTTGTTATCACGATCGCATCATACGAGTATGGGAAAGTTCCACACATCGAGTTTGTTTATGGAAGTGTTGAACCTTGTGCTGCCAATAAAGTAGTTTGGAAAGGTATGAGCAAATTACATGGTGATAGGCTTTCCTATGGTACTATATGTTTTGAAACGAGGCGTCTCAAACTCGCATGTCGGGGTGTATCATTGGATGTATTGCTGGATGGAATTACGTACTTTGGGAAATTTAGAACTATATCCCTTTGATTGACAAATTGTTGATATCACTAGCAGCTCTGTGTTGAAAAGGTTCTTTCTGTCTATTCGAGCATATTGTCAGCTGGGGGGGGGGGGATTTGCTTCCAATTCCTCGGCTTTTGAGTCTTCGTATCTCAAAATTGTATAGTAGCAGCCTCGGCAAGTATGTCGTAGGGGATAAGCTGCTTCTTCAAGTAGGAAATAATGTCTGGCTATATTGTAGAATACTTTGAACCTCGATCCACGCAATAAGGATCCCCTGGCCTACGAAAAGGATCACATCAAAAGACCACAGTGTTAACCGGTTTATCTTTTTCATCTTCTTTCTGACTGCATAAAGAAATGAAGCATTTGGTGTATTCAAACGCACGCTAAAATCCAGGTTACAATTTCGCCCCTTTGAATAGACCGGTAAACGGGCTATCTGGGGTCAAGACACGTTCCCTTGACGACTTTTGTACTTACACTACAACATCACCTTACTGCTCTCTTCTCACCACCAACAATCCAAACAACCATGTCCAGCAATCAGGACTCTAGCAACCAGGCATCTGTCGATCGCCAATACTCGAAAACTCCTAACAGTACGTCAACCACGAATATGCCCCGCGATGACAATGAGTTTAGTCTTACTGATCTTTCTGATGAAGAACTAAAGAAGCCACACCCTCGCAAGTCTCTGGCTGATAGCATCACGAAGATTGCCCTGAACAAGGACGATGCGAACATTCTCAGCAGTCAAGCCTCTAGCAACCGGGCTATTCATCATTTCGATCTCCAATCCTCGAAGATCCGTAACAGTACGCCAACCGCAGATATGTCCTGCAATGAGACTAAGTTTATTCATACAGATCTATCCGATAAAGAAGCAAAGAAGCCACACCACCACAAGTCTCTGAATGATAGCATCACAAATAATGACCAGAAAAAGTACGATATGGACATAACCAGCAATCAAGCCTCTAACACTCGGGCTTTGGCCAATTCTCGCGATGCCCAATACTGGAAGGTCTATAACGGTACGCAAACCTCGGATATGCCTTGCGGTTCTCACTGATCTCGCTAAATCTCTCTGGTAAAGAAGTCAAGGCGTCATTCGATCGCAGGTCTCTGGCTGATAGCATCACGAATGATAACTCGAACAAGGACAATGTAGACATGCCCAAAATACTCAAAAAAGAAAGCGGCCAGAATCCTCAAGTTTCGATACCCGATAAATCCAAGTCTACTCCTCATCCACCTCACGCGGGCGGTCCAAATGTTACACCTTCGACCACTTCAAATCCCGCCAGTGATATCGAATGGATCTCGTCACGTAAGAGGAAGAGGATGTCGGATCCCAAACTCGATGAAGAACATTCCATCTACAAACTCTGGTTGGAGGCTGAAGATCCCGGGTCCCTTCTCAGGCACAATCAGCTCACAGAAGTGCTTCTTGGTAAATACATAGAGATGTCAAGATTGGCTAATGAGATCCGTTCTAGGCTGGCTCAAAATCCACGTTTAGCTGACAGCGATATGCTCAAAGGAGCTGTCGATTGGCTTAAAGAGTTCGATTGCTTTTCAGAGATTTGCTGCAGGGCATGCGAGAAACGACGCCATTGAATTTGCAATGACAAACATGTTGGGACTTATTTTCTGAGTTCTTCTCGATGAACTACTGCCTTCCTCCGCAAGTCGACAATGGCATTACGCAGGGCGTTGCTGCAAGTCCCTTTCCCTTTCTTTTGCTTCATTAGTTTCAGATCTCAAGAAGATAAAATTGATTTTTTTTTCATTCGGACATGCCATTTGAATCAAAGTAATAGCCCTATAGTGTGGGAACGTAAGTTTTGAAGACCTTCGTTCTCATAGGTATAGCTTCACCGCATTAGGGCTGTCTTCGGTGGCCAGCTACTTTGGTGCCACCATATAACTAGTACTAGTAGGTACGCCTGTGCCTAACTATACGGATAATTTTTCGAATACTTGAGATTTGTCTCCCAATAATTAAATAGCCACAAAACAATGTTTCGCCACTGAAACTATACTATTCGGTGCACCCTTTTTGGAAAACCCGGTATCGGCGCGATGACAGACCAATCAGAGGCCACGCAAATAACGAGACCGCCGACCGCAAAAAAAACAGCCGTCGGGACTTCCCTGACTCCATTCCCCAGTTTCCACCCTCCACACTCGAGAGAATGGTGAGCCAGTTATTATGGCACAGGGCCGCGGCCTCTCGCGGGGTTAGTTGACCTCTTCTCGTCTGGAATTGACCTCCAATTGACCCTACTGACTCACATTTCCAGCTCGCCGCACGCCTGTCCCCGCAACATCTCGCCCGAGGCTTGGCCACCGAGGCCGCCTCTTCGCGCATGCCACCCTACCCTAAGATTGTTCGCAACCTTGAGCAAGTCCGCAAGGTCCTGGGCTCCGAACGCTCCCTCACCCTCGCCGAGAAGATCCTCTACTCCCACTTGGCCAACCCTGAGGAGTCCCTGCTCACTGGCACCAACAATGGCCGTGATATCCGTGGCCAGGCTAACCTGAAGCTGAAGCCCGATCGTGTGGCCATGCAGGATGCCTCTGCTCAGATGGCTCTTCTTCAGTTTATGTCCTGTGGTCTTCCCTCCACTGCCGTTCCCGCCAGTATTCACTGTGACCACATGATTGTTGGAGAACGTGGTGCCGATACCGATCTGCCGGCTTCGATCAAGGGCAATGCTGAGGTTTTCGACTTCCTGGAGAGTGCGGCCAAGCGTTATGGAATCGAGTTCTGGCCCCCGGGTGCTGGTATTATTCATCAGAGTGTTCTGGAGAACTATGCCGCCCCCGGTCTGATGATGCTCGGAACCGACAGCCACACCCCCAATGGTGGTGGTCTGGGTGCTATCGCTATCGGTGTCGGTGGTGCCGATGCCGTCGATGCGCTGGTCGATGCCCCTTGGGAGCTGAAGGCCCCCAAGATCCTAGGTGTGCGTCTGGAGGGCCAGCTTAGCGGCTGGGCTTCGCCTAAGGATATCATCTTGTCCCTGGCTGGCAAGCTGACTGTCCGTGGTGGTACTGGCTTCATCATTGAGTACTTCGGTCCCGGTGTTGAAACTCTCAGCTGCACTGGTATGGCCACCTGCTGTAACATGGGTGCTGAGGTTGGCGCTACTACCTCGCTCTTCCCCTTCTCGCCTAACCACGTCCCCTACCTTGAGGCCACTCACCGTGGTCACGTTGCTAAGGCCGTGGCAGAGATCGCTGGCTCAGGTCCTAAGAACCTGCTGCGAGCTGACACTGAGGCCCAGTACGACCAGGTTATCACTATCAACCTGTCTGAGCTGGAACCTCACATTAACGGTCCTTTCACCCCCGATTTCTCCGTTCCTCTGTCTAAGTTCGCCGACACTGTGCGCGAGAAGCAGTGGCCCGAGACATTCGGTGCCGGTCTCATCGGTAGCTGCACCAATTCCTCCTACGAAGACATGACTCGTGCGGAGCACCTGGTTAAGCAGGCGGAGGCTGCTGGCCTCAAGCCCAAGGCCGACTTCTTCATCACCCCCGGTAGTGAGCAGATCCGCGCCACTCTTGAGCGCGATCAGACTCTGGCCACCTTCTCCGAGGCTGGCGGTGTCGTTCTTGCTAACGCCTGCGGTCCCTGTATTGGCCAGTGGACCCGTACCGACGAGACGCCCAAGGGTGAGGACAACGCCATTTTCACCTCTTACAACCGTAATTTCCCCGGTCGTAACGATGGCAACCGCCGTACTATGAACTTCCTGGCTTCTCCTGAGCTCGTCACCGCGCTCGCCTACTCTGGAAGCACTACTTTCAACCCTATGACCGATTCCCTGACCACCCCCAGCGGTGAGAACTTCAAGTTCCAGCCTCCTCAGGGCTCCCACCTCCCCAGTGCTGGTTTCGAGGCTGGTAACCCCAACTTCCAGCCTACCGCTGCCATTCCCGATGCCAGCGTTCCCGTCGCCGTTTCCCCTACCTCGGATCGTCTGGCTCTCCTCGAGCCCTTCGCTCCTTTCCCCAAGGGTGACCTGAGCGGCCTGCAGGTCCTGTACAAGGTCAAGGGACAGTGCACCACTGACACTATCTCTGCCGCCGGTCCTTGGCTCAAGTACAAAGGTCACCTGCCCAACATCTCCGCCAACACTCTGATCGGTGCCGTCAATGCTGCGACCGGCGAGACCAACGTCGCTTATGATGAGAACGGAGCTCAGTTCGGTATCCCCGAGCTTGCTGAGCAATGGAAGGCCAAGGGTCTCGAGTGGCTCGTTGTCGCCGAGGACAACTACGGTGAGGGCTCTGCCCGTGAGCACGCTGCCCTGCAGCCTCGCTACCTGGGTGGCCGCGTCATTGTGACCAAGAGCTTTGCTCGTATCCACGAGACCAACCTCAAGAAGCAGGGTGTTGTCCCCCTGACCTTTGCCAACCGCGAGGACTACGACCGCATTGAGGCCTGTGACAGCGTCGACACTGTCGGTCTCTACGACACCCTTCAGGCCGGTGGCCAGGGTGAGGTCCAGCTCCGCGTGACCAAGCGCAAGACTGGCGAGACCTTCATGGTTCCCGTCAACCACACCCTGAGCAAGGACCAGTCCAGCTTCATTCTTGCTGGTAGTGCGCTCAACCTGCTGGCTGCCAAGGCCAATGCCACCAAATAAATGGTGTGAGAAAGCGTATATATTTGTGACAATATGTATCTAACAACCCAAAGTTCGGTTTTCAATCACTTGGAGAAGGGAAGAGAAAAAAGTCGATTTTCTGCGGGGAGTTGTGAGTCCAGGTTTTGTTGGAGTACCGCTGCTAATTATACTAGCATGCCGTTGCGGACAATTTGTATCTGGAGAGGTTAGATTTTTCCATATTTTTTTTCTCTCGTTTTTTTGCGATCTAGATGATATCCAATGTGATCTGTATTCTAATTTTAACAGTTTCAAGTTCTTGAGTAAAAAGTAAAATAATAAGCAACATTTACTAGCATTCTCGTTCTATTTAGATAACTTCATGACTGGCCCGGCCCAACCTTGAGCCAGTCGGCTTAACCCCGCGTAGTGGAGAATTCTCCAAATTGATAGGAGCCTTCTGGTTCTCCAATTGGGGTTGCCGATGTATAGAAGCGTGGGGCGCCCGCCCTTCAAATGACATCTCTGCTCAAGTGCCGGATATAAGAGAGGGGTGCGCTCTTCAAGACAGGATAACAACTTGACATTCTCTCACCCCACAAAACACCATGGGTTCCGCAAACGATATTCAAAAGCCCTGGATCGAAACTCCACTAATTGAGTCGGCGACTCTATCCAAGCTTGCGGGATGGTAAGAAGCTTCTCAAAATCCCAAAAAAATTCGTCCATCCCAGTACTAACCGGCAATCCTTGCTACTTCAGTCGAATCTTCCTCAAAATGGACCTCCTTCAACCATCCGGCTCCTTCAAATCCCGGTATGTCTCAACTTTAATTCAATTCCTCGCAATATCGCCCATCCCCACCCCGGTGTTATTACCCCTCCATTTTCGCCACCGGGGCTTCAGAGAAAATCGAACAAACTTGAAAACCAACCATTGCGATGTAATTTTTGCCGAGAAAAGAAAAGAATAAAACTAACTTCAGACCAGCGGCGTCGGTAACTTCATCCACGCAAATCTAAAATCGCACTCCCAAACCCACCCACCCCATTTCTATATCTCATCCGGCGGAAATGCAGGCCTCGCCGCAGTGCGCGCATCCCAAGACCTAAACTGCAAATGCACTGTCGTCGTACCGCACAGCACGAAGCCGTTCATGATTAACAAACTGCATCAAGCCGGCGCAACGGAGGTTATTCAGCATGGAGCTAGTTGGTTCGAAGCAGACACCCATCTGCGAGAACAATTCATCATTCCCGAGCATAATGTAGATGGGGCTAATGTTTACGTACCCCCATTTGACCACCCGCTTGTCTGGGAGGGGGCGAGTAGTATGATTGATGAGATTGCGAGACAATTGCCCGCTCGGGAGGGTGAGGGTGAGGGTGGTGGTGGTACGAATGCATTTGCCGCGGACGCGGTTATTTGCAGTGTTGGGGGTGGTGGTCTTTTTAATGGGTTGGTTGGTGGGTTGGAGAGGTGTTTGAAGGGTTCGGATTCGGGGGGCTAATAAGAATGTGCGCGTGTTGGCTGTTGAAACGCGTGGGGTGCTCATGCGCTTGCTCACTCGCTGCGTGAGGGGAAGTTATCTTCGCTCGATGCGATTACCTCGCAAGCTACTTCTCTCGGCGCGTTGCAGGTTTCGTCCAGGACATTTGAGCTGGCGAGTAACCCGCCTCCTGGCGTTGAGGTCACGAGTGTTGTTCGCTCGGATGCGGAAGCTGCGCGTGGCGTTGTGCTACTTGCTGATGAGACGCGTTTGCAGGTTGAGCTGGCTTGTGGTGTTAGTGTTGAGGTTGCTGTTGGTAAGGAGTTGAAGAAGGCAATTCCTGATCTCAACCCGGAAACTCGGGTCGTTGTTGTTGTTTGTGGAGGTAGCAATGTCTCTGCGGAGATTGTTGCTGGATATAGAGAGCAGTTGGCGGCAGGCTGGGAGTAGGTAGCTGGGTTCGGAAGGCTTCATTATCATAGTAGTAATTCCTTGCTAGAGGTCAACAAAAGCTGCTCAGGTCGGCAAGGGATCATGGAGAATACTTTGCTAGGATCATAGGACTTGGATATACTAGATTAAACCATACAACTGGGCAGGTGCATGATTTGAATGTAATTAAGATCCCTGGAGTTTGACATCGCTTTCGCCAAGAATATACGTAGCTGCGATCCCAGTTTATATATCTGCATTACTACAACCTTAGAAGCGACCCAATTACACTTAAACAAAACCCCCAAAATCACAAATGCAAAAGCTTCATTCATAATATCATAACACGAATAAAAAACAAGATCAGATCTAGCTCATACTCGTATGCTCGGAAAAGGAAACCCCGCCAGCGCTGAAAAGACGTCTCACGAAACCACCAGGGCCTCTAGAATCGACGAGACAGCAACGAAAAGCCACCATCCAAAAGGAAAAAGAGGGACACTAGTACCAGTAATAAAGACTCTTTGGGACAAACGATCTATTCGCTGTCGCTAGCACTGCCAAGGTCCGAGTCCTCGGCCTGGTTTTGCATACCCTCAGCCATAATGTACTCCGCCTTTTGGAGGACCTGCTTGATCTCGTCGTTGTTGAAGACCAGCTCGACCGGCTTCTGATTGAACTTATTCCGTACTCGGGGGTCGCAGCCGGCGTCGCACATCATCTTCACCATCTCGGTGCCTAGTTCCCTGTCCTTGTCGTTGGCGTATCGCACAGCGATGTGGAGCGGTGTGTCATCGTCCATTCTCGTCTTTGGGTCGCATTCGAAGTACTGGATGTCGAACAGAGCGTCCATAACGTCGTCTGTCGCGAGAATTTGTTAGCGCGGGGGTTTGGTTCGGGAGAGGGGTAGCTTTTCTGCTTAGGAGGAAGCGGTCTACATACAGCTTCCGTAAATGGCGCAAATGTGCAATGCGTGGTTGCCTAGTGGATCTGTCACGCCGTTGAAGAACTGTGCCACTTCCTCATTTGATTTCTCCTCCATCGAAGCCAGGACTTGTTCCAGTAGGTGTGGTTGGTCGCGGCGGCAGGCTTCCACGACCAGCTCGCGGGGTGAGGCACCCTAGGACTGAAAGTTAGCGGGTATGCGAAAAGCAGGGAAGTAACAGTCATAACGCACTTCTTCGTCGGCCATTGTTGAGTACAAGTCCCAATTCGGAGGTTGTTTGGGGAGAAGGCAGTGGTTCCAGTCGCGCGGCAATAGGGACACGGAGCTAGTCGGTGTGAAACGTGGGAAAACACGAGACGAAACGGCGGGACGTAGAGTCAAACGATAAAGGTCTTGTTCCCAGAAGTTCAGTAAAAGGCGTATTTACAAGCAGAGAATTTCAGATCTTCGGTTCAGGGTCTCAGTAGCGTGGCAGTGTAGATGTTTGTTCCCCAGGGACATCCCACGATCATGTGACTTTCCGAAAACCCCGCCGTCTAAATTTAGCCGCGCGGTTAGCTTGCCGGCGCAGTTGGAGATTTGGTCGTCCTGCAAGTCGACAGCGTTTGAGCCAGCAGGCGAGGGTTACGCTTCTCTTTGCTTCAGCTACGGTTACGGGTCTATACCAAGATTGATCTCACAGGGATATTGAAACTCTGCGCCAGCTGAAATGCCGCTCGTTTGTTGGTGATCCCCGATCGAGAATCGCAACGAACAGAAAGCTAACGAATCTCCTCTTCAGTCTGTCCCAACTGCAGCAATGCGCTGACAGTTTCCCGAGCGGAGTCCTCGACTCAACATCCGATGGGCATCAACCGATTCGAGTGCCGCACCTGCCCCTACGAACAACCCATCGTGCGACAGACCATCTTCGAGACAACCGAGATGAAGCAGAAGGAGGTGGAGGATGTATTTGGCGGCAAGGAGGAGTTTGCCAATGCCGATAGTGTGGGCAGTACGTTGCGAAAGATTCTCCTACCCCTAGTCTATATTGCAGACCGGACCTTTGGGTTGGGTCTCAGGCTGGATCCTAGTTGGGGCTGGAAACTAATTACAATTTCTTCTCTTCTCCAGCACAATGCCCTGCCGAGAACTGCAACGGAGACCGTGCATACTTCTTCCAGCTGCAGATCCGCAGTGCAGATGAGCCGATGACTACATTCTTGAAGGTAAGTGCCCACATCTTCCCCCCTTACGCACACGCGGGCGCCGCATTATCTGACAGCTGTATGTAGTGCTGCGACTGCGGTGCACGGTGGAGAGAGAACTGATCTGATCGCTGGGATGAGATCACGAGGTGGAGGGGACTCATTTTGGAGAGGGAATTGTTTCCCACTCGGGCGTCAAAACAAAATGGCGCATCATATAATTTTGTTCTTTACTTAGTTGGGCGTTTTGGTACGAACGCATACACATGGCTACAGCGGCGGCTGTAGATGAGATACCCGAATTTGATCGACCATACGTCAATGATAGGCCGGAGCATTCGCGATCGGCGATTTGTAGGCTAAAAAGGAAAAGAATAAAAAAGGAAAAAAAAAGTTTTTTGGGGGTTGGTTGTAACCATGGGTCTTGCCAGCCTCCATACTTTTTTGTCTGTAGATACTACACTATAACCACCTGTACTAATATGACTCAGGCTACTGGTAGTTAGGGATTCTACAAGTGTACCAGTAATTCATGAGGCTTCCCAGCCATCAATTTATCCTATATTTTGATTCATTCATTCTATCTATTGACGTCTGTGGCAAAAATGCCTCTGCATGACATGTGCAGCCTGGTGCTGGTGGGTCTCGATTTGGCGGTGACTGCTGGATGCCCCGCGGGAGGGGTTACTCTATTGCTGACATGGAAAATTGGGCTGCATTTGGTGTTATCTGGAGGGGTAGTCAAGAGGGGGGACTCCCCCTCTGTATAAAAAAAAAATAGTAAAAAAGGGAATAGAAAATAGAAAATAGGGCAAAACCAAAACAATTACTCCGTACTACTGCGGCAATTCCACTTAAAGAAGGCCCGACAACTGCGTTGCTGCCCAGTGGTGGGTTGAAAGGACCACGATGAGGAAGAAAATTCACACCGAGTGGGGACTGGTGGGAGGGTAACCAAGGAACGAAATTGGGGTGTATAGGTACAAGCAGCAGCGTAGTAAATACTATGAGAGTAAAAGTATATCTACGACGCTAAACAGCCCACCGCAGAATTTTCTTGTTGTCCCGCTGGAAGACCCCACCAGAGCTGAGATTGACCAATCACAACCCCAACAAACGAAAGGGCTAACCCAGCCCACTTCGCCTCTTCCCTCGCTTGCCCCTCCATATAAGAATTTCCCCTCCTCGCCCCTCCCACAGACTTTTTCTTTCCTCCCTGTCTGCATCAGTACGTATATCTTGCCCCCCCTTCAACTTTTCTCTTCTCTTTCTTTCATCCATCTAACTCTCTGGCGCACAGTACCTCTACACACGCTGTAGAATCTGTGCAATTTTCAGGATCTTCCTAGTATCTTACAAAGAACTTCAAGAACCTAACCGCCAAAATGGGTAAGGACGAGCGTACTCACGTCAACATTGTCGTTATCGGCCACGTCGATTCCGGCAAGTCCACCACCACCGGTCACTTGATCTACAAGTGCGGTGGTATCGACTCTCGTACCATCGAGAAGTTCGAGAAGGAGGCTGCTGAGCTCGGAAAGGGTTCCTTCAAGGTTCGTTCAACTATCCATCCACATACCCATCCTACCCAACCCCCATCGAAGACTTTTCATCATACTGACCCATTCAATAGTATGCCTGGGTTCTCGACAAGCTCAAGGCTGAGCGTGAGCGTGGTATCACCATCGATATTGCTCTCTGGAAGTTCCAGACCGCCAAGTTCGAGGTTACCGTCATTGATGCCCCCGGTCACCGTGACTTCATCAAGAACATGATCACTGGTACCTCCCAGGCCGATTGCGCTATTCTCATCATTGCCTCCGGTACTGGTGAGTTCGAGGCTGGTATCTCCAAGGATGGCCAGGTTAGTATCCCACCCACACACTCCCACTCTCAATCTCACTCACTTACACTCGATTAGACCCGTGAGCACGCTCTGCTTGCTTTCACCCTCGGTGTCCGCCAGCTCATTGTTGCCCTCAACAAGATGGACACTGCCAAGTGGGCCCAGGCCCGTTACGACGAGATCGTCAAGGAGACCTCCAACTTCATCAAGAAGGTTGGCTTCAACCCCAAGACCGTTCCCTTCGTCCCCATCTCCGGCTTCAACGGTGACAACATGCTTGAGCCTTCCCCCAACTGCCCCTGGTACAAGGGTTGGGAGAAGGAGGGCAAGAACGGCAAGGTCACCGGTAAGACCCTGCTGGAGGCCATCGATGCCATCGAGCCCCCTGTCCGTCCCTCCAACAAGCCCCTCCGTCTGCCCCTCCAGGATGTCTACAAGATCTCCGGTATTGGCACGGTTCCCGTCGGTCGTGTTGAGACCGGTAAGATCATCCCTGGTATGGTTGTTACCTTCGCTCCCGCCAACGTGACCACTGAGGTCAAGTCCGTCGAGATGCACCACCAGCAGCTCAAGGAGGGTGTCCCCGGTGACAACGTCGGCTTCAACGTCAAGAACGTCTCCGTCAAGGAGGTTCGCCGTGGTAACGTCGCTTCCGACTCCAAGAACGTAAGTCACTTCTGAATATTCAATATCCTATCCCCTTTGACTCCTTTCTAACCCTATAACCAGGACCCCGCTATGGCCGCTGCCTCTTTCAACGCCCAGGTCATTGTCCTGAACCACCCCGGTCAGATCGGTGCCGGTTACGCTCCCGTTCTGGACTGCCACACCGCCCACATTGCCTGCAAGTTCTCTGAGCTCCTCGAGAAGATTGACCGCCGTACCGGAAAGTCCGTTGAGGACCAGCCCAAGTTCGTCAAGTCTGGTGATGCCGCCATCGTCAAGATGGTTCCCTCCAAGCCCATGTGTGTTGGTACGTAACTATAAAATTCCCGATTTCTCTTCTCAAAGCAATGCTAACTCCCTCACAGAGGCTTTCACTGACTACCCCCCTCTTGGCCGTTTCGCTGTCCGCGACATGCGCCAAACTGTTGCCGTCGGTGTCATCAAGTCCGTCGACAAGTCCGTTGGTGGTGCCGGTAAGGTCACCAAGGCCGCCCAGAAGGCTGGCAAGAAATAAGCGATTTCTTCACATGATGCAGAGATGCCGTGATGATTTTCTTACAAAAACGCTTATGGATCGAGCTAGACCTAGCTTAGTCTCTCTAAAATTCTATTAACAGATTTGAGACCTAAATTTTGTGCACATTATAGACTTCAAGCCCTGTAGGCTCAGACATCGTACTAGACACTCAATCGTAGCCGTAAGCCGGTATGTTCCTTGCTCAAAGGACCTTGTGCAGATAAGCAGTTTAATTCTTTACAGGTGTACTCAATATCTCTTGTGGCTCTTGTTGTTTACCAAACCCTCAATGCCAAGATACAATAGACTACTTTCAGAATAGTAGCTATATCAGCCTTATTTGTTTTTGGAATGTACCGTAAATTACCGGACTATTATATCAGCAGACCAAACTGTTTATTACCTGTAAGGCGAGAAGTTGCAACCGGCCTCCTCACCTGGCTTACGGCGCTACGACACATCATATTGTCTTAATGCAGTCAGCCTTCATGGAACTTATTCTGCAATTCGCTTGGAGCCAAGATCAGCTGCGGTCGAGTTGAACTATAAGTATGTGGCTTCCAGGTCCTTGACGGCAAAATCAGTTGAAATTGAAATCGAAGCTTTTCATCATCCTGTCGAATCACCAAGCTCTTCGTTATGTGCTATATTCCGCAGCCATGGCCAAAGAATCGGTCTTCTCCTCGAATGAAAAGTTTCAAAGCACCACTTTCGATTATGTCATCGTGGGCGGCGGTACAACCGGACTGGCCCTCGCAGCTCGTCTAAGCGAAAGGTCTTCGATCACTGTTGCTGTCCTTGAGGCAGGCGAGTTTCGCAAAGACGATGAAAATGTGGAGGGCTTAGCTGGAATGCGAAAGATGCTTAATAATTCTGATTACGATTGGGCTTTCAAATCAACACCACAGGTAATCACGGGTCAAGCAGCTCTCGAGCAAGCTTATGTATAGGAAACATTTAACTCACGGTATGGCAGAAGCATAATGCCCACAGAGTCCATCATGTGCCTCGAGGCAAGATGCTCGGCGGGTCTAGTGGAATCAATTTCCTAGCACACACCCGGCCATCTGCAGAGGACCTAGACTCTTGGGCGACTCAGGCGCCTGGATAGTCTCGGGATTCCTTGCAGCCTTACTTTGCTAGACACGAGACGCTATTACCGGATCCCCGTTCCGGCGAGCGTCCGAAGCATTTTGTGCGGGACCCCGAGATTCATGGTCATTCTGGCCCCGTCATGGTCTCATGGTCACCAACACCTCCCAGTATCACCTCTACTGTGATCGACGCCGTCAGCGAGGTCTCGGTTCCATGCGAGTACACGGATCCCTCTGCAGGCCGTCACCTGGGCTTTGCTCATAATTTCACGACAGTCGATCGCCGCGATGGTAAGATTAAACGCAGTTACGCCGCTAACGCCTATCTCGAACCCATTTTGGATCGACCCAACCTCCATATTTTGACGCAAGCGATCGCATTCCAGATTGTATTAGAGGAAAACCCTTGCACCGCTAGGGGTGTGAGATATATGTACAATGGAAGTGAGTACGAGGTAAAGGCGAGCCGAGGAGTGATTATGTCCGCCAGCACAATCCAGAGTCCAAGGCTCTTGGAGCTGTCTGGTATCGGAAACCCAGAGATATTACGAGCGGCTGGTACAAAGTGCTTAGTGGAACTGCCTGAAGTTGGCGAAAATCTCCCAAGAACACCCTGTAACGAGTGTTACATATGAGTTGACTGAGTCTCCGCATAACGTCACCATGGACTCTCTATTCACCAACCCGGAATTAGTTCAGGCTGAAGTAGCACGGCTAATGCAAACAGGAGAAGGATTACTTGCAGGCACCGCTGGCAGCCTGATTTACATACCTTACGCGACTCAAGTCTCCGAAGATCGCTTAGAGGAAACGGTCAGCACGGTAGCGAGGACAGTTTCAGGATCAACCTCTGCGCATTATTGCGAGCAGGGAGAGCGAGTGATTCGGCTCCTGCGTGACATCTCTGCGCCAGCTATCGAGCTGATAGCCATGCCCTGCAACTTCAATGTTGCAAAGTCCAATGACGACCAGAGCCGAGTGATAGCTGGTCCTCCTGAAGGTTATAACGATTGCTTCTCCCTGCTGGTCATCCCAGTGTACCCAATGTCTCGTGGCAGTACACATATCACAAAAGCATCCCCTGGGCAGGATTGGCGGACGGCAGCACCGGAGATCGACCTGTCATTGCTCTCTCATCCCTCAGAAGTGGATGTCATGGCAGCTGGCCTCACGACCGCGGACAGAGCTTTCAAGACATCCCACATGGCAGGCCGGGTCGGGCGCCGCGTGTCACCCCCTATAGAAGTTAATCTGGAGGACGTGTCTCAGGCGCGTAATTTCGTCCAAGAAAGTGTTATGATAATTAACCACAACATTGGCACGTGTGCCATGCGCCGTGTCGTGGATGATCAGCTGCGAGTCAAGGGTGTTTCCAATCTACGGGTGGTTGACTGTAGCGTCATACCCGATCAGATCAGTGCACATACGATGGCTACTGTGTATGCTTTAGCCGAACGGGCAGCACATTTAATTAGTCAGACTGTGTAGTGGAATATACCATGTGAAAAGAAATGAAATCCACAGGCATAGGCTAAGGCAAGAGTGTTGTAGATATCTCCGAATCTGTGAAAGAAAATAAGCGTGGCACTGATGCACGGCACACAGCCGAACTCACATTTTTACGATGAATACGTCTACACACCTGTGCACATAGTTCAACTGTGTGTACAACAAGCAACTTGAAATCATAGTATCACTTCAATTCCAAGCTAGAGGCGCCTCGCAGAAAGGCCCGTTCGTCTATGTCACGGCGGCGATATTATTATCGATGAAACGATCCGCCTCTCTCTTCAGCATCAAAATACAGCTCGCTACAAAGAAAGCCTCTACACCTTCAGCGTCGACATCCTTTTCGTCCTCCCACATGCGCAGATCCATCACTAAACGACCACCATTACCTCCGGAGTACCTAACAGAGCCGGGGGTGCGGAATTGGTCGTTTCGAATAAGCTGAGCGATTCTGGCGCCGCTCTTAATCTTTGTGCCATTCGGTAATACAATGCGATCAATGCGCTCCAGAATGAGCAGCGAATTCGCATTAAAGGCTTTTCTTTCTTCCCGACTACCGTAGCGCCACTCGAATTTGCCAAACGACGTGTCGAAAACCTGGGCACGGCTAATAATCGACCGGCCTTTGACTTCGACTAGTTCTCCGCATAGATTATCATCATCTATAGCCTGCTTAACCGAAAAATTGGAATCGTGGGGTAGGATATGCATTCTGGGATGTCTTCCCGGGCCCCAGCGATAGATAGTCGAGATAAGAGCATTCTGACGTGGATCAGATGGACGCACCAGCGCACACGAGTTGGAACTGCTCTTGAGGCGGACAGAGGTGTACTTTTCTTGTATAGGTACTCCGGATTTCGTGCTGTAGACAGAAATATTCTCTAGCGTTTTGCGGCCGCTGAGTGCTTGGTTGGTATCGTATCCAATGGCTTCTACCTGAAGCTCGCTTGTGGAGAGAAAGCGGTCGGAGGTGGAGGATTGGCTGCTAGCGTAGTCCGATGCAATGGCCTCCGAGTCCTTGTAGTCGGGGGGAAGACTGGAACTTCCTGTCCTCTATTGGCTGAGAACTTGAAGGGTTCGGTCTTGACATTAGTGAACGTGTAAATAGGCCCATCGTGCTTGATTTGAATATTCAAGTTTATTTCTCCCAAGATCACGGAATAAAAGCTTGGTAAGTAGCAAGTGTGACTTTAATAAAGCCAGTGTTAATCAAGATAATGGCATGTTTCTTGCTAAATAAGTGATCTACTGCGCCATACCGCGATCCTCCTTACGGTGATGATAGGGTCCACAGTGACGTCATAGGTGCGAAGGCGACCACTCACATTACATTTACTATTTGTATTCAAGCTAATTTAGCTCAGCGTGGTGCTATGAACTGACAAGGCTTAGCCGGCCTTTCCTGAAGGGGAATCATCTGGCGCTCAATAGATCTGCGGCTGAATGCTGCGCCAGTATCCGGGCGTTAGAAGCTTCAATCTATGTAAGGCTGGTTAATCGCCCTAAGCACCGCCACGCTGCGCATAGGTGCAAACAGGGAGAGCATAGATGTATTACGTAGTACAATAATTACGGGAGCAACAGACCGAGATCCCGGAAGATAGTACAGGAAGCTTGCGCTAATATCCCACTCTATTCCAGTGCCTTTTTGTAGGCCAAGTGATTTGTTGGCTAACAGGTAATTAGGGGTGAAAGTCTAGAGATGTTTTGCTGTCAGATGTTGGAGAATGTGGAATATGATCCGGTTTCTGCATACAATACAGTGAATTGAACACATTTCTATGCCTTGATCCATGGCCATGTGAAGCCACATACAGTCTGGTCTGGTTGCACGAGGTTGTACGGCTCTAGATAAGTTTCCAGTAAGCACTAGAATACTCGTAGCCCACTCAGACGGCTACTGTACATTAGCGAAAATAACAAGTACTACTACATAGTTGGAGTCCGCAAAATCCACCGCTTCTGGAGTTGTGTGAACCTTATTGTTTGCATTACTCCAGGCTCCAGCAATATCCTCGTATCTCCCATACAAATATGAGCATGCTGTATGTAACTTGTGTTCTGTAAAAATCTGTATTCGTAAACTACCGGAAAATGATTATTTCCATTGCTTTCTTAATAAAGTTCAGCGTGACTTGGTATCCAGGGTTTGGGGAACAAAGGAAGGGTGTTGGGACGTTCTAGATTACCTGGCTTAAGTCAACGATTTCCGAGAAGATCCCCATGAGGATCCTTAGCTTTCAAAAGTACAGCGAGACAGTCGTAATCCAGACCACAGGAGCTCCATATTTCCGGGACTTACTTGAGTTAATATAGCACATGTCTCTGGTAACTAATCGGTTTCAAAAAATACATCAACATGGACCTGGATATTGACAACAATCATGGTATTCTACCCGTCGACGTTGTGTATCAGGCTCTGGAGTACCTACTCAAGCAGCTACAAGTAATAGGTCACCCCATCAACAAGAAATATCCTTAGGTTGTAGAGATCCAAAGGTAGAGCTTCAAACTCATTACTAGAACCAGTATTTTGTATATTCATCGATGCAATTATTTTGTAAAAACTCCAGGGTATCACAACAATGTCTCCAAACTACAGCCAGAATATTCCAATAGGAAAAGAAAACCGGGCCATGCAACAACCACAAAACATTCAGACATTCACATTCAACCCGACCCGAATCAATCCGAATCACTGGCTGACTCCTCTTCTCCCGAAGACTCAGATTCCTGCTGCGTGGCAGGGGCAGAGCGCCTAGACCGTCTCGGCCCCTCGCTCCGACGTGCATCCGCATCCGCATCCGCCTCTACCTCCTCACCACCACCACCGCCACGACCACGTTGTCCATTCATCCCAGACTCCTGCGTCAGCCCAGGACGTTCACGAATCCCCAAACTCCTCCTCAACCTCCCCTCAAACGCCTCCCTCCTCCTCCTCCTCAATCTGCGTCATTTCCCCGCCCAACACATCTTCATCTCCGTCCCCGTACCCAGGAACCCGGCCATTGGCATTACCGTCTCCCACCCCACGCCCATAAACCTCCCTCACAAGTCCAGCCACCCCCTTCGTCCCCACTTCAACTTTACCCCGCGGCCCGACTAGGAACTCAATCTGTTCTTCGCCGCCGTCTAGCTCGCGCGTTCGAACGAGGTAGCCCTCTCGAATCATTCGCTGGAGAAGTTTGTCTGTGCGGTCGATGGGAGTGTGTGTTTCTGCGTTCATTCGCGTGAGGTAGCGGTCTAGTTTTGGTTCGGCGAGGGAGCCGCCGTTTAGACTTATTAGGGCTATTATGAAACTGTAGAGGCCTGTGTAGGTACTTTCTGTGCTTGCGGAGGGGGCTTTTGTTGGTGGTAGGATTGTGGAGGATTGGTAGGATGGTGGTAGGGTTGTCGTTAAGATCCAGGATTTATTTCCGGATGAAGGTTTGTCGGTTTTTTGAGCGGCTATTCAGGAGGAAGCAGTATTAGTCTCTGTTGTCTTCTCTTTTCTTTGTTTTTTTTCTCTCCAGCCCCGATCCAGATTGAGGGTCTTCTCCATTATAGACGACCAGGTCAAAAGAACGAAAGGAAATGGGATAACATTTAGACTAAACTCACCCCGCCGCTGTGAAATGGTCGTCTTCTCTCGCGCAGGCAATTCAACCATCTCCATTCCAAACCGACTCCTCAACTCTTTCTGCGCTTGCTCAAAGACAACCTTAAACTCGCGCGTTCCCTGCTCGCCGAAAACTTTGGCATTAATGTCGGTTCGGCGGATGGTAAGACGTGCGTACTCGCTTGCCAGTGCGAGACGGACCATCTTCTTGACCATCGCGTCGAGATTTGATGGTGCACCGCTTCCGCCATCCTCTGCGGCTGAAGAGGAGCGTGTTCTTTGACGGCGGGCAGGGCTTGGTTGGGGGGTTCCGTCGTCTGAGTCCGCGGGTGCGGGCTGGTTCTAGGTGTTAGTGGGGGGTGTTGGTTGAACTTGGTTATCTTTCACTTACTGCTTGTCTTTTGCGGACAGGAGGCATTTTGGGCGCTGGGTTGGGTGTGGTCAAAGTTTTGGGTTTGGGGTGGTGTGTTTGAGATGGAGTGGACGCGACGCGGGTCCGATCAAACAGCGATTTTACCGCATCCGGCCATGTGGTCCGTGCTCTTATCTATGCCCAAGTGCCCTACCAGTATAGAATGCTCTTCGATGCTCTTGGATGCTCTTGGATTGAGTTTCAAGTGGTGCTTAAGGTATTCGGATAAAATATTTTTGCAGTTTACGAGTACACTGGAAGTTTCATTGTTCAAATGGTCTGTTGAGAGCACTAGTACTAGTCGTAACCTGGAAATCATACTGAACAACTTGAAGCTTGAACGATCGACAATATATGTAGTGGAGCACCCCACCACATTCACGACAACAAAATCAAAAAAAACTTAATCAAAGCAGACGCAATAATAGGTATTATTTTTTCTCTAGGAATCAAGGCGGCGAATCAAAAAAACAGGCGCTCAAGCAAAGAAAGAAAATACAATCTAATCAGTGGTTGAATCAGTGGTTGGTCTTCTCATTCACGACTTCCTTGACTTCTTCCTTGGCAGTCTGCAACCAGGTGTTGACCCACGCCAACGACTCCTGCGAGATAACCAAGCTAGTCGTGATAACCGCCTTTCCGGAGGCAAAGATGCCATCGCCACCGCACTTCTTGTATTCCGATCCATAGGTGTCGAAGAGGTGGTGCTTGACATCGCCTGCGACGCGCACCGGGTAGCCAGCGGTGTTGTAGATAGTACCGCGGATCTTCTGGGTATCTTCTCGGACGATGGGGAAGCGAGTATCGATCTGGCTCAGACCCTTGTCACCGAGAGTATCGGCACGAGCAAGGTAAGGTGCAACATAGTTGTAGGGCGCGGAGAAGTAGGGCAGGACGGGCTTGGCCAAGCGGGTGTAGCCTTGGTCGGCGAACTCGATGGACTTGGCACCGTATGGGTTGCCCTTGAAGACGGCGATGGAGTCGGAGACGACGGGGTAAGAGGTGAGGTGCTAGTGAGTCACGAAGTAGTGTTAGCCAGTGGCGCAAATCAAACGGGATACGGCGCTGGGTAGCTGCATACGTTGAGGAATTGAGAATGGACCTTCTCGCCGTTGACGATTGGTTCACCCATCTTGTCAGAGTCGGCGTGGGGCATGAAGAGGGAGATGGTGTGAGTGTGTGAGAGAGGGAAAAGAAGAAGAGAGAAAAGACTTCAGATATGAGGAATTCAAGAAGTAGAAAAGAGCAGAGTCCAAGGGAAAGAAAAAAAGAGAGAGTTCGCAAGGTGGTGTGGGCTGTATATAGATTTTCACATGTGATTGCGCCCGCATTATGCAATTGCCATTGGCCTCACAAGGCCCCAGCGCAATCGCATCATCTGTGCGCAGGGATCGTATTCCCCGGCTGGTTTTGCCTCTATGTACATTACTTCATCACTCTGTTATTTTGTGAATTTCTATTTCCTTTTTCATCCTTGGCAGTTAAAATGATGCTTGGTTCGATTTCTCGACCTGGGCTGGATCTGGATCAGACCTCCCTGCTGCAGCTTGCCCTGACGCCATGGCAAATTTGGCTTCCCGGTAATGAGCGACTCTACTCCTTCCAAGGTTTCCTTCCTATCGACTTGATATCGACATCCAGCAATTTACTCTCCCGCGACCCAAGGAATAGGATATCCCGTTGCGCAATCATCGTGTTCAGCAGAATTGCATTAGCTTGCAACATAGGTTTGATAAGACCCCCCTTCACATGTGATTGCGGGTCCAACGTCGACGCATTTGGATCCACCACGACTAGAGCATCTTAGCCTCACTGATCGACTCTACGGGAGGTTTTATGGTATGTCCATACATATTCGCAACATTCATTTACAAATAAACCAGACCCTGCCAGCGTGAGCACGCTATCACCCGGCGAGAGCAGAGAAATTTACACTACTCGAACGATTGACTCCCCGCCATGAACCTTGTTCCTCCACGAAACCCCCACTTCAAATCCGGGCTTGGGGCGAGAACATCATCGATGGCCCTCTTATCAGCCAAGGAACCGGCATGCCTAGAGCCGTCATGCCTTAGTTTCATGACTGGCTTCTGGCCGTGACACCTGCAGCCCGGAGTCAACTTGCTCATCCTCCCGCCTTGAAAATTAAAAAGAATCCAGCCTCGCTCCCCCCCCCCCCTGCTGTCTCCTGTCTCCTGCACCTTGTATCCACTCCCCTTTGGCCTGAGCGTCGCCTAGCAAACCTCCTGTATGGACCGGCGCGAAACGCAAAAGAAAAAAGTCCCATCAATCTCCCAATTGTCATCCCGCTTTTGCTACTCGTATCCCCCTCCCTCCCCCATTGCCAACGATCCTGGCCAGCTAGCCACCCAACCATGCGGCAAAATTAAAGCCGGGATAGGGCGAGTAGCTCGTGAAATGGAAATGGAAAATGGAAATAGAAATGGAAATGGGGACCGTCGGCGCTCTACGGAGTACTGCACGTATGCGGCTTTTCCAAAGCACCAAATAGCACAAGGTTCAAGTTCTAGCCAGGTTCGCGATCGGCCTCTACCCTAGTTGATCCTGAGCCCCTCTCCTCTTCCTCCCCTCCCTGCCCCCAATTGCGTGCGTCCCGGGCGTGCGACTGGTACATTTGATGATTCGTCGTAAAATCATCCGATCCTCGGCGATTGGATTGACCATACTAGTACACTAGGTCGGGGGTGCAGGATTCGAAACCGTTGAGAGTCGGCATTCCCTAAGTACACTATCCGTATATCAAGATTTATTACCCACGCGCGCATGCTGCGGTTGGTCAATTGGCTGGGCGCCCGGAGGCTACTGCTGCTGCTGATGTTGGTGTTGGCGTGGAACTGTGTCACGATAGGTGGGATGGGATGAGGGTGTGGTGTGGTGTGTTGTATTTTTGTGGTACATACATGCCACCTTGAGCATAAATCGGAAGCTACGGGGGTTGAGACAAGTTGTGCACTGCATGTGCTTGTTCAAGTTCATGTTGCTTCTAGTCTGGATTGATGACCTGCGTCTCGGAGAATATGGCTTGTCTCAGAAGTTGAATGCTGTCCGAGCTCCTCGGGAGCTTGTTCAAGTTCGATATACTTTTGATTTGAATTTTTTTTCTCTTTGCTGTCTGTTTGGTTTTTCCGACTAGACGACAGAATGGCAACATCTTGGTCGATCTGGTGGCAATCCCGTTGGCTTAAGCACCGAGTCCGTGTAGATCAATCCATGTGGGTTCAAGTTGACTGTCACGGTCAATGTTGAGAGTCTCGGGTTAGGTCGCTTGCCAGTGCGGACTATAGTTTTTAGTTTGATGAGCATGCCGAGCCGAACAACGGACTAGCACTCGTACTTTTGCTATTGTTTTTTTTTTGTTTTCTCGTACGTAAATATTCTCCGGCTTCTTGGACTACCAAGTTCTCCGATCCGATTCGTGATTGTATCGTGAATCCTGCTTGTCCCGGACAATCGTTTCTCGATGTAGTTTGTGGTGTGGCAAGTTCCCAAGGTTGCGCCACCAGGTATGTATGGCCTTGGAGAAATGGAAAATCTTGTGAACCTAGGCAGGCAGCGATAGAAGAAATACTACCTGCTGGTTTCAGTACCAAGATGCCGTAGATCCTATGCCAAAATATTGAGATATGCTTCCTTATTGGAGCGCGACCTTGTCGAGGTGGCGGATTCTGCGGCCTCCCTCTGGTCTAGATGGGATCTCGGCTGCAGATGTATACATACATAGTACATATGCACATAGTACGTCCCTGCCGTCAACCGCGGAAGCTCCTGATTGAATTTCTTCTGGAATCAAGGTCGTTTCACATGCGAAGGGGCTTTTGGAACTAACAAAGGGTCCACTGTCGACTTCTAAATTGGTTGGTGTAGTCAAGATAAGATTTCGATCACATGGGCTTTGAAAAGCCACAGGTCATGTCTACGCTTTCTTTACTCTAGATCTGACGCGAAAAGAAACATGTGACCCGAGGAGGCGTTCACGAGAATGTTTACTAGTATGTTGTTAGAAAGCCACCCTCATCGAGTTGCCAAGGACATCGTGGAAAAGTTCTGCCTGGCCGAGTGTTGGGGAGAGCATCCCATCCCATCAACACGATGATAGCATGGCTGCGGGGGGACCGAAAGGGTGTAGGACTTCTGAGACTCTGACGTCAAGCGCATGGGGAAATCGAAAAAAACTGTGCTGGCAAGAAGCTGCAGATGCATGCAAGGATTCGTAAGAAGGATCATTTGAAAAAAGAATAATTGTTCATATTTTCCATTTCATTCAGGCAGGCGCCAATTTTGTAGGGCGCCCCCTTCGCTCAAAACTGGAGTTCACCGATACATTCCCGATTCTGTTTCCAGCTATGGTATATGCCTTCCTATCCCAATTCAGGGAGCAGAAAATGTGCTCGATGCTTTTTTCCCCCTCGCCTTCACCTGAACAACGACAAACGCCCGTGATAAACCGTTTAGAAGCCTGGATGAGAGTGAAAAGTCAGCAAAAAATTAATTCGAGAAGAGCGCCGATCAAAACGGTGGAGTTGTTTGAATCGGTGTGGGTATTCGATGGGACGTACGCAGAGCAGTGAAGAACCAGCGGTTCTTGCCGGAAGTGTAGCGGTCCTCGAGAGCCTTCTTGATAGTCTTCTTGGCGTCCTCGCGCTGAGAGACCTCCTTGAAGGTGTCCTGGGAAACGACACCCTTGAGACCCTCGAGCTCCAGAGTGTAACGGGTGGGCATCAGGTGGTTGTAGTTGACGACCTTGATGAAGGGCTTGATCTTGGAGCGGCGGTCGACAAGCTTCTTACCCATGCGGCGGGTGACCTTGAGGGGGGTAACGCTCGATACCGGCGACAATGGCGAAAGGGAAGGGGTGGGCCTTGGAGCCAGAGTCCTGAGGCTGGACAATGACGACCTGTAGTCGGAAAGAAAAGCGCTGGTCAGCACTTGGATTCACATATTCACAATCTTGAATTCCGGTCCTCCATCAAATTGGTTTTTTCGTGTCGTCAAAAAGAAATGCATTTGAAATAGCAATAGCTTTTCAGTCGTTGATTCGATGTTCCAATGATGCAGTCCGTCTCTATCTTCAAATTGTGTGCGCAATTCGGGGGGGATATGGGCGATTTGTCGTACCTTCTTACCGGCGTAACGGCCACGGGTGATGATGGCCACACGGCCGACCTTCATGACTGTCGCATAATTCTCGTCAGTATGGAATCGTAGAGACGTAGCGGATGAGATGAATACTCACACTTCATTGTGAATGTCCCGGTTGGCGAGGTTAACGGGTGGGTTGTCGAGTACGGAACGGTCAGTCAAGATCGAAGTGTTCGTTTTTTCGCCTGGGCGGGCAGAGGGTTCAGGGCAAAGCCGATTTGTGTGCCTCTGCGTGATTGGTTGTCTTACCGACTGGAGGACGCTAGCTTGAAAAGGGGGGTTACCCCATTAGGTGGATTCGGGAGAACTAAATCCCGCGTCGCGGCCTTGATGCCTTGATGCCTTGATGCCTTTGTGCCTTAGCGCCTCACCGCCTTACTGCCGGGGCCTGGACTGATGCCCAACGTCACCGCTGGGCTGGTCACCGCCTTCAATGTTTACATGGCGACAGTCGCAGTTACCCGTTGCTAGGGCCCACATCTGATGTGTAGGCCGCGTAGTGGTCCTCGACCTTGTTCGTCCCTCCACTCTCCACCTGTTTACTTCTTATCAAGTTGATCTTCCGGTTGATCGAGACTTTTACACCGTCTTTTGCACTTTTGTGTTTTCCAGCGAATTCTGCTCTGCTCTACTCTGAGCTTGTTATGCCTTTGACGACCTTGTTTTGACCCCATCCGCATTCTCCGAACTACATTCCCATTTCCTTCCTGTCAATACCTTACTGAGACATCTCAACTTCTTCTCCACGACAATAACACACCATGCCGTCCCAAGATCGGGACGTTTCTTCCCGCGATCGGGAACTCGTCCGGCATCAGGGCTCTCATACTGACTCTGCTCGCCTCTCTGTTCCAATGTACGTGATTTATCTCATTCTTATGCCAAGCAAAAACCCACCGTGAACGACTGGAAGAAGATGCTAAAGCGTCGCTCGCGCAGGTGGGACAGTTCGGATCCTGAGCGCGCTCCTCCGCCACTACCTTTAAATCCTCGTTCAATGAGCCCTGTGACAAAATCCAATGTGTCGCCCAATGTTCAGGCTATCGCAGCCAAATTCACAGATAAGTCGAGCGAGAACGCTCCGAGCTCCTACACAACAAACTCAATGCCCAAGTCCGGTTCGCCTGAGCGACAGCTGGTCAAGGGCCATTATCATAAGCGCATGCAGTCTCTACCACCTGCAGACACCAAGGGTGATGCTCGCTCAGAGTTTTTGAACTACCTCGAAAACCGATCACCAGAGCGTCCTCTACGAGCCACAATTGTCGACCCCGCCAGCAAGTTGCAGGACACAAACAAGTCCGCTGGCTCACCTCCAAGCCGTCCTGTTGAACGGGAGCTTCCCAGTTATATCTCAAACCGATACTTGTCGAAGCCTATTTTGGGCGAGAACACACCTCCTTCCGCCACAATGTTAGCACTTCAAAATATGCAGCTACCAGAAAACGACCCTCCTTCCCCCTCGAAAGCCCCCAAAATGATCACCGCATCTGCCGAGCCACCTCAAGCGGACCGCGCCACTCCCACGATGGGTTCACTCGAATCGCAAATCCTGAGCCTGACCGAGATCGCCAGCAGCTTACAGCGTGAGATGTCCAATCTCAGCCGACGAAGCAAGGACAATGCCACCGATCTTGTTAGCTTGAAAGCCGCAACGAATGCCCGAGATGAAGATATCAGGGTCAGCTTGAAGCAGCTGACTTCGAATCTTACATCAAAGTTGTTGGATAATGATGGCCTAAGGTCTGATCTCAAAGCTTTCCTGAAGCCTCGTGAAGGCATTAACCCGAGTGAACCGGATAGTCCCAACTCCAAAAGAAGCTACTCCGTACCGCGCATGCCGAGCCCAAATCCTTTCAGCAGCTACGATCGAGAATTCTGCGGCTCCCGGGACCAATTTGCTCCGATGGCTCTGCCAGCATTGCCTTGCTCGAAAAGGTTCTTCGCGAGATGGCCACAAAGGAGGGCGAGGAGAGACTTTTGGAACTTGTGGATGAAATTAAGACACGCCCAGCTTCATCGGTCTCCGACAAGGATGCCGATAAGAAGGTCACCAATATGCTCGAGGAAATCCTTAATATCGTCAAAGAGGACCCCTCTAGCAGAGCCCTTGTGCATTCGATGCAGGCCATCAACAGCACTTCTCCGAACGAAGCCAACATCCAAGGTACGCGGTCTCTGTCTGCGGGCTCTATGGACCCCAGTGCTACCGTCCAAGCTCTGAATTTCAACAAGAGCGACTTGAATCGATCGTCATCGGGCGAGGAAGACATGATGGCTATTCTGAGAAGCGTCAAGAACAGCGTCATTGAGGGAGGTGGTATGACGAATGGCGTCAAGAGCCTTGTGCGTGAATTGCGTGGCGAGGTACTCGGAATGGGACGTGAGTTGGCCAGGAAGCTTGAGAACGTCGAATCGAGCCGGGCTATCGACGATCAAGAGAAACCTCAGCCGCCAAGCGCGGAGCAAATTTCCGACATCGTCCACGAGAGTCTGCAAAGCCTCCAGGAGCAGCTGGCTGCTACGGTCGAAGAGAGTCGTCAGAACTCTTCCGCATTGTCCGATTTCCAATCAACCATGAGTCTCGCTTCTATTTACTCTGTGGTCAAGAAAGCTCTTGATGAGCTGGAGCTCCCCCAGCCCCAGGCGGCGGAGCCTCATGGACCTGTAATGGAGAAAGACGATATCCTCGAAACTGTTCGCGAGGCCTGGGAAACGTATAAGCCCGAAATCGAGCTCCAGAACTTCGGGCTGGAACGAGATGAGATCTTGGATTGTTTGTCCGAGGGCCTTAGGGACTACCGTCCGCAGCATGAGCAATCCATTACATACGATCAAGTTCTCGACGCGGTCAACACCGGCATGCAGAACTTCAGCCCTCCGCCTATCGAACACCCTCCTCGATCACTCGCGATGAAATTATTTTGACCATTCGCGAATGTCTCGAGAAGCCGGAGCCCACCTCGCGAGGCTTGGATGAAGATCATGCCAATCACCTGAATTCTATGAAAGACGAGATTCTGGGCGCCGTCGCTATGCATGCTGCAGAGAAGCCTGCTTCTCGTGGCTTTGACGAGGAACACTTCAACCAATTCCATGCTATCAAAGACGAAATTCTCCACGCCGTTGCGATGCACGCTGCCGAGAGACCAGACTCACGCGGCTTGGACGAGGAGCATGTCAATCTTTTCCACTCCATTAAAGACGAGATCCTGGGCGCCGTGGCTATGCAAGCTGTTGAGAAGCCAGCTTCCCGAGGTCTCGACGAGGAACATATGGACCACCTCAATAACATTCGTGACGAGATTCTACATGCCATTTCGCATCATGCTGCCGAAAAGCCTGCTTCTCGAGGTCTCAATGATGAGCATATTGAACACCTCGACTCTCTCCGTGATGAGATCCTGAATGCGGTGACTGGATCCATGGCCACTCAAAGCATGATCAGCAAGGAGTCTTTTGATTCTGGCCTCGGCCGAGATGAGATCGTCAGCGCAGTCTCCGATGGCCTGGAGGCCCATTTCACAGCGTCCAAGGAGATGGAAGAACCTCGCGTCTCTAGGGGGGATGTGATTAATGCTGTGAATGACGCCTTCGATTCCCAGCAGGCGGCTCTTAGCACTGCCGTTCAACCCAGCATCTCCCGTGAAGATATTGTCAGCGCCGTTGCCGACGGAATTGAGCTTTCGCGCAAAGATCAAGACACAGCAGTTGCCAATATCCAACCTTCTGTCTCGCGTGAAGAAATTTTGGAAGCAATCGCTGACGGCCTCAACAATTCCAGCAAAGACCAGGACTCGGCGCTTGCGAATCTCCAGCCTTCGCTTTCCCGAGAAGAGATTCTTGAAGCGATATCCGAAGGCCTTCACAACTCGAGCGAGGCAGATAAATCCGCCCTTAGCGCCAGTGTCGGTCCTCAAATCACCCGTGAAGATGTCTTTCAAGCAGTTATGGAGGGCATGGAGAACGCCAATACCATGACTCGCGAGATCGAACTTAACAAAGATGATCTGATGGAGGCAATTACTGCAGGACTCCATGAAGTGAATAGCTCCGCAAACGCAAATGCCGGCGAACAGGTTATGGACCGCTTGCAGGATGTTGTTGATGGTATGAAGGAGGAGTTCAAGCAATATTCCGCTGCCAATGGTAGGGACACCGAGCAAGTCCTGAGACGCCATCAAGGATGGTCTTGATGTGGTCCGAAAGGAGATCGAAGCTCATGTCGGAGCCGCTCATGATGAGGCCGGCAAGCTCGAGATCATCGACACCGTTAAGGAGGGCTTCCGACTCCTCCAAGCCGACATGGAGAAGACAATCACCGAGGCCTCCCTGTCTAATGAGTCTCGCGGTAATCCTGATACACCGGAGCTCTTGGACGCCATGGAGAAGGAATTCGAACATCTTCGTGGCACAATTGTGAATATGGTTGTTCGGGATACAACCGCAGGTGACAAGGACGAAATACTGGACGCCATCCGAGAACTCTCAGATCAACACAAGGCAAATGCTGGAAACCATCAGATCGCCAACAGTATTCGCGAGGAATTCGAAAACATCCGGGAGCGTATGGATTCGAGTCTTGTTCGAGCAGAACCCAGCTCCGATAAGGAGGAGATCATTGCCGCCGTCCGTGAGCACCTCGAGAGTATCCGCGAAGAGACTCTTAACAGGAAGGATGGAGGTGAGAGCATGATGTCTGCCACCAGTGAGCTGCTTGATGCATTTAATGATGGCATCGACACCATAAAGGACGACCTCAAGAAGCTCCTGGAGAAGCCCGCCGAGTTCGACACAGCTGAAGTCCTCGATACCATCAGAGACGGTCTTGCTGACCTCAAGCTTGATATTGACTCCATTCGCCAATCTCAGAAAGAAACCGACGATGCCAGCACCGCTCGCGGTGGCGAGCTTACGCTTGCTGATCAGCCAAACCTTGGCTCTGATATCGAAGGATTGAAAACCCTCATCACTCAACTTCAGGACAAGGTTGAATCTCTTGACTCAACACCCCGGGCGGCCGAGGCGGAGCCGGCTGAAGATGCGCTGAAGAGGGCTCATCTTGATGAGGTTCTTGTTGCTATTCAGGAAGTCCAGGTCGTCATTGCTGAGATGAGCGCCGCCCGCGATGCCCAAGAAGGACAAGTCCGCAAGGAGGATATCGAAGGCATCGAACACCTCATTATGAGCACCAAAACCCAGATCGAGGAGATCGTTTTCCCCGCTCCGGATCAAATTGCTACATCCGAGCATATCGGCACCCTCGAGACCATGATCCGAGAGGCCAAGGACACCATTACTGAATTGTCCTCTCGGATGGAGGCCGAAGCACCTACAAAATCTGACATGGGTACTTTGGAGGGCTTGATCAAGGATGTTTGGATTGCTTTGGACGAACTGAAAGGCAAGACTAAGGAAGGGGAGGAAGGAGAACGTGAAATCGAAGAGAACGCCGACTCTGACAAGCTCCTTAAGTCTGACTTGCAGACCGTCGAAGCAATGGTTTTCGAGGTCAAGTCACAAATTGATGAGCTGAAAATCCCCAATCCCGAGACTCTCCCGACCAAGGAAGAAGTCCAACACCTGCAGTCCCTCGTCACCGACTTCCAGGAGAAGATGGAGGCGAACAATGACATGACTGCGCAAGGATTTGATGCTCGAAAGACTGAACACGCTGGCTTGTTTGAAAAGATCGACGAGGCTAAGCTCGTTGTCGGTGAACTCGGCGATGAGCTCAAGAGCAAGCTCGATGGAAGCACCGAGGGTCTTACTGAGCTCAAGCAGCTCCTGGAAGGTCTTGCCCTATCCGCAGAAAATTTCAGCACTGTCGAAAGCATCAAGGAGCTCACCGACCTCATTAACCGGGAGTTTGAGCGTGCCCACGGCGAGGAGAATGCCAGCAAGCTGGACAAGGAGGAGCGAGATGCTGCGGCGATGGTGAAGCATGACGAAACTCGGGCTGCCATTATCGTGGAACTTGGTACCAAAATTGACGAGAAGATCGGAGAGGTTATCGCCAAATACGAAGATGCTCATAACTCTCTTCACTCGAAATTCTCCGAGACCGAAGAGCGCGATTTGGCCCATGCCGAGGCTGTCACGAGCACGAGGTCTCTTGCTGAAGACATCAAGCTAGTCATCGGTGCTATGGGAGACAATGTCAACCAAACTTGCGAGAGCATTGGCGAAGACACCAAGGCTCTCTTCGGCAAAGTCGATGAGTCTTACAACAGAATGGAGGAGATGCACAATGAAGTCAAGTCGCAACAAGAGCAGTCGCGGAATGAAAACGAGAGAGCCGCTGCTGCCACTGAGCGGGTTGAGAGCAAGCTGCTCGAATTTAACCCTCAGATCCTCGAAACTGTTCAACAAATTCTGACAGTCGTTAGCCAGCACTACGACCACTCGCAGAAATCTGCCGACGATTTCAGGACCGAGCTGTCTGCTCTACCGAACAATATCCCAAGTATGCTTCCTGCTTTGATGCCTCCTCCGGAGACTAGCCGCGACCTTGAGGATGATCCCGTACACGGCAAGCTGAATGATATCCTCGAACACGCAAAGAACACCAAGGTCCACGATGTCCTCAATACCCTCCTGGAGCACTCAAAGAACGATCAACTTCATGATAAGCTTGACCGAGCTTTGGACCAGAGTGCGGGCCCCAAGGATGAGATTTATGCCAAGCTGGATCAGCTTCTGGATCACGCCGCCAACGACAACAGCTCACTGCATGAGAAGCTGGATGCCCTGCTCAGCCGACCGGAGCCCACTGCATCTGACGAGCACTCTGTCACTCAGATGATGAAGCTTGACGAGATGCACAAGGACATCATGGAGAATACTCGCAAGATGAACGAGATGTTTGCTGCTCAGTCTGCTCTTGTAGCCGAGGACACCGAGCGAAAGCGACGGGAGGCTGAGGATGCCGCAATTGCTCTCGAACGAAGAGTGGCTCAGCGAGAACAAGTCGAGTCAGAGATTGTCGGTCTCCATGAGGAGAAGGATTCACTACTGAAGATGATCCAGACACTGCAGGCGGAGAAGGATGATATTGCTAAGCAGAACACGAAGCTGAGCAAGGAAGTATCCGGTCTTGAAACCGCCCTTGAGATTCGCCATGAAGAAATGCAACAAATGGAGGACCGCGCAGATGGTCTCGAGAAGCGCATCTTGGAGGGTGTTCTGGATCATGCCCGCACTGTGTTGCTCAGCCGCTCCACTGGCAGCCAAATGAACCTCAGACGTAACCGAAGTGCACGCAGCTCTCGCACCGGCGCACGTAGTCCTAGTATGACTAGTGTCGCCTCTACAGCCCGAGAGTCAAAGGATCCTCGCAGCCTACTCGGTAACGGCGTCGGCATGGCCCTGAAGCGCGGCTTGTCAAACAACCTCAGTGCCGCAGCTGCCCCTGTTCAGCCAAACATTGGCAAAGAGCGTCGCATCCTCAGTTTGAGCCACGTTACAGGCAACCGAGGCGTGGACCGTCAAGCTAGTGGCAACGGCGGTCTCGCGAATCTTAAGCGCAGCCATTCAGTCAAATCCAACTTTTCGCTACGCAAGTCTTCCTGGGCCGGACGGGTATCTATTGCCGACAAGGAGAACGAAGCCTTCCGTGAAGAGGATGAGCCTGCCAGCGATCCCGAGAGCGACACTGGAACTGAACGTCGGACCAGTTATGCGGGTACGGAGCGCAAGTCTAGCTACGCCGGAACCGTCACCGACAGCGTGGTGACTGACGTGACTGAAAGTGTAGCCTCGACTGATCGACGAACCAGTGGTATGAGCAGTACGACTGATGGTCACACTCAAGTCGCCGAAAGCTCAGTCGGTGGAGATGATGTCGAAGAGCAGTCCAACTATGACGAGCATGATGAGTCCGACCGAGCATCTGAGTCTGGATCAGAGTCAGACGATGCCCAGACTGCTCGAGGGGATGATGATGATGATGATGAAGAAGAAGAAGATCCTAAGGAGGAGCTCAATGATGACGAGTTGCAGGATCTCGTGGACAGAGATATCTCAGACACTGCTTCTCAGATGGAAGCGCAGGTGTTAAAGCTGTTGGAGCCGCCCACTGATAGTGGCCTAGGCACAGAGACTGCGCTTTCCACGTAATGTTTTTTTTTTGATTTTTTTTTTACTTTATTTGTTTGTTTCGGTATGATGCTCCGGAGTTTGGGTTTCTGTTCTGTTTCCTTTTTCATATACCACCTGTGTGTTACCGTTTTCTGTTATTAAGACCCTGTATGATTTTCCCTTTTATGTGGATTAATGAACATTCCTGAACGTCACTTTACATTGTCATTCTCTGTAGTCATCCAGTATAAAAGTCATCATCCTTAGCTGTATACTCTTGTGACCGTGGTCACCTGCCTATCATGGCAGGTGGTCAGGTGACGTCCCAACGAATGTGGCTGCCTCAGGCCCGTGCCGAGGCCGCCTCCCCGGAGCTACATTGAGACCCTTTTCTTTAGCCTCCTCGTCACCCATGGATCCTTCTATGCAGTGAAAGGAGGGAATCCAGTGTGCTCGTCAGCTTCATGGTAGATTTGGGGAACATATATTTCTCCCTTGCATAGTTACCCACCACTTACCTCACCCCCCGGCCATCCGAGCTCCCCACATCGGGTGATAAGCTGCTCGACGGCATCCCACGATGCTCGACCCCCTCGGTCCCCCTCCAGCATGGCTGCGGAACTTGGTCGAGCCTTACGCTCTCAGCCTGAGCAGCCCAACTCTCCCCGAACACGTCCATGAAGTCTTTCTCGCCTTCGCCTTCTACCAGTTCATCCACTCATTCTTGTCGCCATGGTTGTCGCCGATCCTCTTCCCGAAGCACTACCCCAAGTTGAATGCTCGGACCAGACTGAACTGGGATATCCATGTGGTTTCGTTGGTCCAGAGTGTTCTGATCAACGTTGCTGCGTTATGGATGATGTTCGCTGATACCGAGCGCAGTCAGATGTCGACTGGTGAGCGTGTCTTCGGCTACACAGGCACTTGTGGTTTGATCCAAGCGCTTGCTGTCGGATATTTTATCTATGACCTGATTGTCAGCGTCGTTTATATCAATATGTTTGGTATTGGCTTGCTATTCCATGCCGTCAGCGCTCTCTGGGTATTCAGTCTCGGCTTTGTGAGTTCAAAATCCGCCCCTCGGTGCCTTTACACATCTACAAAAGAAAGACACATTTCTAACATTTGAATTCCTTGATCAGAGACCATTCCTCAACTACTACGCCCCCGTTTTCATCCTCTACGAGCTTTCCAGCCCATTCCTCAATATCCACTGGTTCCTTGACAAAATCGAAATGACCGGCAGCCGCACTCAATGGTACAACGGCATGCTTCTCCTCTCGGTCTTCTTCTGCTGCCGTCTCGTCTGGGGTACCTGGCAATCAATCATGGTCTACATGGATATGTGGAACGCTTTACAGCAAACCTGGTCCGCCGCATCATCCCCTCTCCAGACCCCAACCACAGTCAACGCCAACGTTTTCCGCCCGGACTCCGGCTCCATGTGCATTGACGAGACCTGCGCACGCGCTAATGCGGAAATTGCCCGCTTCAGCGACTTCACCGCAAATGGTGTGCCGACTTGGCTGGTCGTGACCTATGTCACGTCGAACCTGATCCTCAATTTCCTGAATTACTTCTGGTTCTCCAAGATGGTGGAGACTGTTCTCAAGCGATTCCGTACCCCTCCCGCCTCGGAGAAGGAGAAGAAGGAGGGCCAGGATGGTCAGCTCAAGGAGCTGCAGGAGAATATCCCGCAGGACGTTATCCTTGAAGCGGCAGCTAAACTCGAGGAGCAGGGAGGTGGACGTGGAGAGCTGGGACTTACCCCGGAACAAATTTCCACGGCCATCGACGCGGGATTCGGTGAGGAACTGCGCCGGCGCAGGGCCGAGTTGGTCGCCAAGGTTCCTCTTCCCGGATCTTGAGGATAATAGACCCGTTAGAATAGAAGGGGTCGGTGGCAGCTTTTGGGGCAATTCTATTTTTGGAAATACCAATGTCTCTCTCGGCTTTGCACTGTCTCTTGCTAAAGAAATCTTTGATCAATCTACTTGGCCCCACGAGTGAAGACTTGTTCGTGATGAAATCGTTGCTAGTATGCTCTTTGGAGCGGCATCTGGTGTTTACGGCCTTGTCGGTGTGTCTGTCAGATTTGATATTTGTTTTATATGCTTTTGGGGTCGATGAGTGCTTGAGCTTTGTATCTTTGCTATAGCATACAACCGTACATATCTCATGCTTAATGACAATCCTATTGAAATGTCTAAACCGATGACCCTTGCATTTTATATCACCGGAACACAACTCCCTTGAATCCAGGGAGAGTAAAGTATACCTAGTAAATCGGGCAAGGCCCTGCTTTCAAAGGGGTTTCTCGGGTTTCTCAGGGAGGAAAATACCTTTCAAGACACCCGAGGTGGCATATTGGGTTCCAAAGCCGATGTGTAGTCCACTTCCACAGAATACGATCCAACAGGGCAAGTTCCAACCTTGGAAGGTCTAAACATAAAGAATTCTATATTGGAAGATATCATATCAGTTGAGATAAATGCATATATTCCTCGATCTAGCTACAGAATAAGTCTCTGCAAAATTCCATCAACGTCCTCGTCAGGGCTCCTATTATCCACAAGTCCAATAGCCATCGAAGGCTTCGTATAGCCCAGAAGCTGCAACATCTTCGGGCTCATCTTCAATAGCTTGCTACGCGGTACCGTCAAGAACTGATTCTCTTCAGTTCTGTATATTCCCCTGACAAAGAACAAGCTATACATAGTGCGAATTGAGTCCGGGACAGAGTTGTGACCCCCGCCGTGGAATGCAGATCCAAGGAAAATTAGAGCAGAACCGGCCTTCATCTCTGTTTACGAGTAACGGGAGGTTAGTAACCGCATATTTTGGAGACCGGCGAACTCTTACCAGCAAAACAGACTTCATCCGCCGTCGCCATGCGATGATCGTTCCATTTATGACTTCCAGGAACGAACATTGTCGCACCATTCTCTCTAGTAACATCACAACCGGCAATCAAGCACCCAAATTGACTAACACGTTCGAAACTCCAATCTTCAGGCCCAGAGTGCCGGATGCGATGAATATTGTCATCTCGATGAAGACGTTGCCTGGAAGCCCCGTACCCAATATTCATAGAAAGACTCAGACTAAGCAAAGGGTCAATCCTGATAGGCTCTACCCAGTCCTCGCGATAGACGGTATATTTCTCAAGCAGAATGTTTTCCCGAAGACTATCCAACAATGGATGCTCGCAGATCTCACAGACCGTGTCGGACTTTCCGACCAGACCTGGAATGAGAGTAGTTTGAGACGGGATAATGTGAAAGGCGTCGCCAGATCTCGTGTCATTTGATGCCTGGGCAGATTGGTTTTCTTTCCGGGCTTTCAGTTCCTCTTCAATTGTGGCTATTTTGTCTTTTGAGACTAGATCGCTGATTATCACGCCGCCATCCCGGGCAATGACGCCCAGAATATAGTCGACTGATGCAGTCGCAGGAACAGTCACTATGCTCGTCTTGGGTTTGTATGAGGGGTCGATCGGTGCGGCTGGTGTGGGAACATGTGTCCACTCAGAGGTAGGTTTCATCCTGCTAGAGTTTGAACAAAAAGGAAGAGAAAGAAGAAACCTCCAACGGAAAGTCGATAATTCACGAATCAAAGAATATTTGTTAGCAATGCCAGAGGTAATTTAGGGAATATCTTTATATGTCCATTCCAAAGGTCCGAGTTTGCTACAAGTGGATAATTGATCGGGTCTGTATCCGATCTACTACTAGATACAGGAAGGTTAATTGCGGGGGGGACACAATCTAACCGGATGTGGAGAAAATTATGAGAGCCACCGGACCGAGACACTATGTTCTGTAGAACAATACCTCATTTGGTAACTTTTCAAAGGTCGAAGGAAAGGTATACTTAAATTGGCTTACTTTTGGGGTTGTTGCCAGTGTCAAGATAGAAGCCCAGGATCGCCTTCCATGTCATAAACATAGAGAGACTCTTTCAAACCCGTATCACACGATACGGCAAATAAGCATGTTTTATATCTACCAGTAATAATACCAATCCCTTTTTACAGATCCAAGACATATAAAAGAGCCTATAATTAGTTAGAGGCCTAGGATTCCTGGTAGTGTTGGTATGAACTTGGCCAGATCCCTACAAAGTATTGAAATTCCACTTTTCTTCTCATTCATTGATCATTGGAGCAGTGCAAATGTGCACATTAGCTCGGGGGCTGCATACGACTTGAGGCCGTTAAATAGCACGAGGGATAAATAAATAAATAGATAAAAAACTAAAATTTAATAAAGTACCCCAATGATCGATTAACTAAAGAAGTTCGTTCAGCACTGGACACATTTTACTGCAGATGAAAGTATCAGATTAGGTACAAGTTCAAGGAAGTGAGCAATGTTTCCAAAAGGTTAAGAAGCGTATAGTATGCTAAATCTTTCCCGCCCTAACAATGTGATCAGTCTTAATGGGCGAGACAAACGGTCAAAAAGTTGGGGAAGTTTTCCCAAATCCTTCTTCAATGGAGAGAATGAAATAAATGTGAGGAGCCTCCTGCCAGCGGTTGGAGATAAATGCTAAGTAGATGGCAATATTCATTCCACAACAGGTTGTCTGGCTCATTTATCAGCAGCTGCTCCTACTACATCATTCTCAACGACATCTCCTACCGTATTGCCTCTATTGGCTGCTCCGCCGCATTGCCCGCCTGGGATGGCCCCGGCGCACTCTGCTGTGGGTTCTGCTGTGGGTTCTGCTGTGGGTTCTGCTGTGGGTTCTGCTGTGGGTTCTGCTGTGCATTTTGTGTAACGACATTATTGCGCTGAGCGGCAATAAACCTTCAGTTGCCTTCTTTCTCAACAGCAGCAATGCGAGGTAAATCATATTCACCCTCATTATAGACAATGTCTAGGTCCTTCGCCTCAATGTAATATTTCGTGTTCTCCAGTTGATTAGTGCTTGACTTGTAGTCTTCCGACCACTTCAAAGCTTTCAGCGTGGAGATAATGGCGGCAAGACTTGCGTTGAATCCATCTAGGATTGTAACGGCCGTCCGGTGATTGTCTGTGGGTGTAAGAACTGTCACAGCCACGCCAATGACTATTTGAAATACCGATAGAATCAGGTCTACCGAATAAGAAGCACGATAGCGAAATCTGTGCTTTCTGAGTTTCCTGATCACTTGAGGATAAAAAAGATCCGTCTCGGCATCACGCCGGTGAATTCCGACCCGATCACGAAAGAGATCGAGAGACTGGTTGCCTGGTACGGGGTCCATTGAAGCTCAAAATACCAGGATAGAATTTGAGGACAAAATTTATCTTGATACCGCAGTATGTTCATGGAGAAATTTCTCAACAGATCTTCGATGGCCGAACTTCTTATATCAAACTAGAAGAGATCCCGAGTTTAGAAATTACGTACCTATGAACAACATGATCGCTCTAATGGCAAAAGCTACTTCATAATCTAACTGATTGCAGCAAAGACAGTAGGGTTGCTGTGGCCGATGACCTATACTCTGTTCCAGGTCATGGTGCATTAACTGTTCAGATATTCATATGAGCTGATACTGGACTAGAAGATTACTTCATATATTTTCGTTTTTTTGCCTTTAAAAAAAGAACCCATGGCTCAGTCAGTTATAAGTGGCAAAATGTGTTCCTCCCCGATTATGCGCTGGTATACGCCAATTCACAGATGATTACTTTGACCGTGATGATAGCCAACAGGCATAGATTCAGGCTTCAGGCATAGATTGCGACCTAATCAATGACAACGGACACGGAGTGATTTTGCATGGGTTGCCCCGTTAGTTCTGGACAATGCAAGACTTAGTTTTCGTCGGCGTTGAATTGAGCCCCAGCCCGGGGTGACCTAGGAGGCTGAGCGGACCCGCCCCATTGATATGCATCACCCTGCATGTACCCCTCCTCATGACAAAGAAATGTATCATTCAAGTTCGGGCCTGGCACTGTGCATAACCTGAACAACTATCTTCTGAGTCGATGTCATATCTTCTCCAAGATCCGGACCAGCCACTCTGATTCTTGAACATCGCAACTGATTAATTTCCGCTTTCTCCCATTTCCTCCCATTTTTTTCTCAATATCTCACAACAATCAACAAGAGATAACAACATGGCAGCCACAGATGCACAGAATCTCGAGGACCTAGTGAAAACAGAGCTAGCGTCTCCACCGAGCATATCGCTGCAGATTCTCGGAGTACACATGAATGGGGAACAAAGTGAAATCGACTTTGATCTGCGGATCGAATACTCAAATGAAGCGAAAATAAAGTGTGGAAAGCTTTTGACCAGAAATCAAAATGAATTCCACTCCTGGAGCCAGCAGCAAGACCCCGAAGGTGACTTTTTGGCAACTTCACGTGGCTGGATTGAGGCATGGTTAAGGATGGTGATGAGAGAAAAAGGTACACAGTCTAAATCTATCGTTTAAGGAAATTCGACTAACATAAGCAAAGCTGGATTATCCAAAAATCATGCTATGTCCAAGAGGAAGAACTTACTGCTATTAAAGGTCATCTCGAAGCGCTTGCACGCAGAACTGGATATGGCGGAGATGTAACCTGTAAGGTCCACACTCCACTCTTTGAGGAATTTATCCCCGAGAGCACTGCAATACTTCAAGTAAAATGGACACCTGATAATCTTTTCATTCCTCTGGACAAGGATTGGGATTCTAAGGTAATGAATGCAATGGTCGACAAATGGAAAGGATCCATATCCTTCGATGAGCCAAAGCGATCTCATGGCCGTTCGCCATTTCGCAGAGCCATGAAATCGAATGATACAGCCAAGCTTGTGTCTCATGATCAAAACAAGGCTGGCTCAAAGTATACAGTGCTGAAGTATTCGAAGTGGGGATCTAGTACCTGAGAAGCAGGAACTTGAAGTTTCCGTGTTTCAAGATCAATTTATCTTATCAATGTGCAATTTCTATATAAGTTTTTAGCTCTCTGAAGAGGAAAGATCTCTTTTCGTAAGAAATAACGGTTTTGGATTTATCTTTGAGCGCAGCAACGATGATTTTTACGATCTACTTTTGCACAATGCCATTGCATTGCACTTACCTTCTATCTTTCTGAACAATGACTGCCTGCAAAGTTGCCTACTTTTCAGTCTCACCCGATTTAATCTACTAAATCGCCGTTCGAGTTCTCACAAAATGTAATAAATGCTAACTCAATTGAAATAACAGGGAAATAAATACTTAAATGATGAGTTCATCTCGTTTCATCCCCTTGTGTGCATTCACAAAACAGCAACGAAACATTCAAAGCAATACAGAAACAAGCGCAGAGATCCAGTGAATCCCTTAATCAACACTGGTAGGGAGGCAACTCATCTCCGGAGTGCTCAATCCCAACTTCAAAATTGTCTGCGGATGGATCGAAGGCATACCCACTCTCGCCGTTACCAACGCACTGTTCAATAAGGGCATGATGAACCCGAGCCCAATCGTCTGAGTCTCATGGTAATCTGCTCGCACTTGGCACAAACATAGGCGAGGCAGGTTCCAAAACTTGCTTGGTGACAATAGCCAGGGTCCACCAAAATATCAGATTTGTAGTTTGCAAGCTGGTCTGCCAGTCGCTTGCAGTCATCCCAAATAGGAGGGTGTCCAGAGTGCTGTTATGAATGTTAGTCAAACTTGACTTAAATTGGACTCTAGAATCTGGGACGGTGTTTTGCTATTTAGCACTCACTCCCGAGCAATCTATGGTCACAGCTCGCTTTTGAAGACCGTCGGATCGAGAATTCAATGTCGTTGAAGACGTTTTGGTCTTTGTATCATCGCCCTTGGGTCGCTTAGTTGGGCACATAATGGTAACCAATATAAAAAGGTCCAGACGAGATTAACAAATGGGGGTAGTGCAACACGCAGGTTCTGCTGAATAAGAGAAAATTATTTTGCAAGAAACAGCGCGTTGCCGACTCACATCAGGCGTAAACCATTGAGCCCTTGAGGTTTTAGAATGACTACGTAATAAATTAAATTCTCACTCTTGCTACTCAACTCTAAGAAAGAAAACCTAGGAGGTTATTTTATTCCGATATACCGCCCTGTATATCTTAAAAGCTTGATTATAATACCTATATATCTAAATAAAGATAACAATCCAAAGATAGCTCGTATAATTTCTCTGATGCAGCTCTTCTCGGGAGGCACCATTTCACAATCATTCACGAGTGGTCCAACCAACGATGGCTCCAAACCTAGCACCTTCCAAGCTCGAGATTATCCATGATATGATCAGCAGTGGCGAACTATCTATAACCGAGATGGCACAGGCCGCTAATTGCAACAAGAGCACCATCTCGAGGATCTTGTCCAACATAAGATTGTTTGACAGCGTCAAAACACCTCTAATTAGAGGCAGACGACCCCGTAGTATCACTCCAGTCATGCTCGAGGCCTTGTGCGATCATCTGATTGTAAAGCATGCCCTATATTTGGACGAATTCGCTCTTCAAGTAACGAAATGGAGCATCAGTCGCGCCCTTAAGTCCAAAGGGTGGTCGAAAAAGACTGCTCGAGTCAAGGCCCGAGAAGGCAACCTTGATCTCCGAGACGAATACCACCATTTTATTTCAGACTTCAAGTCTTACCACCTTGTCTATGTCCATGAATCTGGCTGTGATAAAAGGATAGGCTTCAGGCGAACGGGTTGGTACCGCACCGGTTCAAGTATCAAAGTTTCATCGTAATCAACGTTATCACATTCTGCCTGCATATGCGCAAGATGGCATTGTTTTGTCTCGAGTATTCCAAGGATCAACTGACGCGTCCGTCTTTAAGGATTCTATCGAGCAGCTTCTCCAGCACTGTGGAAAATGGCCCGAGCAGAAGTCCGTGCTAGTCATGGACAACGTATCCTTTCATCACTCAGGCAGAATTGAACAGATCTGCTCGGAAGCTGGCGTAAAGCTGGTGTATTTGCCTCTATATTCTCCTGATTTGAATCCGATCGAGGAATTCTTTGCTGAGCTCAAGGCCTCTATCCGGCGTAATTGGCAATCCTACGAAGAAAACCCAGATCAAGGATTCGATAACTTCCTCGATTGGTGTTTTGATGTTGTTTGTGCGAGGGAGAAAAGCGCGGAGGGACATTTTCGGCACGCTGGCCTAGCTGTAGTGATATAGCGCTGCTGCGGCAGCAAAGTTCGGTACTCACCTCACAAGCTAAACGGAACAGATCCGTTTATGGGCATCATTGTGAATCACATTGTTCTGAGACACGAAATCCAAAAATTCTTCGACATGCCAATGTCTTCGTTCTAATTTATAATGCATTGTTAGGATATCTAACCACCCGCTAAGTCGTAAGCCTGCAAGATATCCCAAATGTGTCGATCCATCTTCTCTGACAACCAGCTCCTCTATATCACAAAGGATTCTATCAATTCATGATAGGTGCAATGGCGCGGTGGACATAAGAGTACTGGCGCCATGCGCCAGTGCGTTAAAAATAGATCTAGAATTTGCCGAATAGCCGGTGATAGTCAAGATTTAGAGTGAGGGCGTTGATGGTACTGTCAATATTACAAAGAATAACTATGTATTCAACCTTAGGGAGGCTGGCTGTACGGAAGAGACAACACACATATAATAAATGTACTAAGCAGATGGAACTTTTCTTAAACACTTGGATTGGAACCAACCAAAGCATACTGAGGGTATCTCTTCTCACTTTCTCGAAAATTAATCTTTCTTCACCTCCACCTTTTGAACACTCCTCAGACCCCAGAAACTCACAGCCACCGATATGAACCCTAAGGAACAATTATACCACCAAGCAGCTTTATACCCGAGCAACAAACTCTCCGTAGTGCCCGGTTTCCCCGCCTGGGCAGTGATCTGTCGCGCAATCAACGCCGACGTAGCGATCCCCACGCTCTTGCCAACCTGTGATAGCATATTGAAGACTCCACCTGCTAGGGCCTGTGTCTGGGGTGGAAATGCGGCTGTCATTACTAGGATGGCGATCGTGTACATAAGGTCCGCACCGAGGGGGTTGAGTGCCATTGCCTGGAAGGGACCCCGCCAATAGTTCGGCCCGTCAAGACGGCACAAGGTGGCTAGTAACAATGGGGCGATGCCGCTCACAAAACAGGCTACAGGGACCGCGATAGATGGCCGCATGCGCGGAAGGAATGCGCCAATAGCAACGTTCATCAATAAGCCGCAGATCGGCGCGGGTAGGAAGTATAGAGATGCGGTCAGAGTGGACTTGCCTAGAACGTCTTCGAAGTAGAGGGCCGCGAGTTGTTCGCTAGCGTTCAAAGTACCCCAGACAAGGAAGACGGTAATGCACATGGATGTAAATGGTAGGTTGGTCCATAAAGCATTTGGAATCAAAGTGGGACGAGACATTCGGGACTGGTGACGCATCCAAAGCGCAAATGCCGGTAGAAGTGCTATTGCTATGCATAGCAGGGCGATATTCAAGGGTTCACGCATGCTCTGATTCGCATTTGATCCCGTTGCTACGGCTAGCTCGTAAGAGAGAAGCGCGAGACATGCGCTGATGAGTAATGCGCCGACCCAGTCAATATCATGCACAAGACGTGAGAATGATGCCTTCTCTAAAATACCATCTATGGTGGGTGGGAGTGCCCATACCGCCAAGGCGAGTACACCAGCATTAAGTATAGCCGTGGCATAAAAGCCCCAGCGCCAGCCGACTGTATCAGAAATCACCCCTCCTAGCACCAAGCCCAGTCCAAACCCGATAGCCTGGCCACCACCCATAGCAGCAAATGCAATACTACGACGGCGTGGGCTGCTGCTGGCGGGAAAGACATGTCCAGCGGAGCCGATAGCTCCAGGAAGACAGAATGATGCAGCGAGACCCCCTGTAACTCGCAACGCGATAAGTTGAGTCGAGGTGGCTGCAAGGCCTGCACCAAGTGCGCTTACGGTCTGAAGCAGCCCACCAAGCAAGCAGGAACGCCGGCAGCCAAGGACATCAGCAACCGCACCGCACGGGAGTAGCAAGCAGCCACAGGCGAGCGCGAAAGCAGAGGCTGGCCAAAGCTGTAAATCTGGTGGGATATGCAAGTCTTTTGAAATCACCGGAACGCATACAGTAAGTAGTCCACTGAGCAGATTTCCGATACCAGTAATACAGGTAAGAGAAGCATTGATTGCAATGGTTCGACGCAGAGAAGCAGGTGCGTCTGGTTCGACTTCCATGACCATAGGAGAGGGCGTGTCTCTAGGATCTGGCTGCGGAGCCGAAATTGAGTGTTCTTCAGAGCTTTCAGCGAAAATCATGATGAAACTTTATCTTTTACGGAAGGTAAATCCGACCAGCGGTATGGAAGGAGCTCATGGGCTTCACGAGGCGCTGACCCAGGTGCTGGCCCAGATGAAGGCCCCGTGTTCTTAGCCCTACTATCATGTGATCCTATTGGGTATAATCACCTTGAGTGGGGACTTGAAGCTGATATAATATTGACCTCATTACATCGTGGACAAAATCTACTCACAATGGTGACGCCTATTATCGTATTAATATCCGACAGTATCCTCTCTATCATGATAGTATAGGGGTGCACACGATAAAACGATATAACGATATCGTACCGTCAATTCAATTTTTGGTCGTCTATCGTACTAAGGAGGTATTGTATTATAGTATTTCAAATATATATTTTTGGTTCGTATACAAAATTTCATTTATAAAAGGACCTCATATCGCTCTGCTTTTGCGCATTTAACTTTCTAGCCTGTATCACACTCTTATGCCTATAAAGATTTAATATAATCTACGCTGAGCCTTCTTCTTGCTGCTCTTTATATAGGTATAGTATCTCTAATGCCTTTCTAGCATTGTCTATTGATACCAATGGTATATCAGGCAATACAGATGTATCATCATTATCCACTTCTTCCTCAAATCAACTGAGTACTATATTATCCAAGGTCTTTGTAATGGTTACTAAGTTGTCTGGCTAGAGACCTGTGACTAGGCAAGGATATCGGACAGTAGAGATCAGATTGGACAGTTGATACACAGACTGATTCTTGAAGAGATCAAGAATCCTGAATGTTTGTGGGATCTTAAATACACTAGGGTTCGGGTGGGCCTCGATATGCAGGCGTCTCGAAGGGGATTCGACCCTGAATCGACCTCGAAAGTCCGGGGTATCATATACTCGAACCCCGTGACACTAGGGTAGAGTTCCTAGGATCTCTAGAATTTCTGGGAGCTTATTTGTAGCTTCTGGGTCCTGTGTACCCCGCTCCTGGGGTTAGTTTACTAATTTCTGTGAGTCAACGGGTTTCTAGGGGTACTGGGTCCACCCTTGACTTTCTACTGTATTTAGGGTTACCTAGGTATAGGTTTGGTGGGGAGGGGGGCCAGTTCCAAGTTACTATGCTCGTTGGTTATCGGGAAGAGAACCCGAACTTCGTCCAAGTGGATTCTTACAGCATACCAATGGATCCAGTGGGGTTGGGCACAGATTATTACAAGATCTAGAGATATAGGAAAACCGAGAAAACAAATTTATAATTAAGAAGTATGTCATGAACGTCAGATTTTGAAATGGATTAACCATACCTTACATACCCTAGCTACACCAGACCAAAACACCGCATAAGCGCCCCTAAAGGAATCAAAATACAATCAACACTATGTAAATATGCTTGACCAACTCAACAGAAGCTCTACCTAGCAGCTTCAGGCTTGGCCAGCATGTACCGCACAGCGTCCTTCGCCACGGGCGTCTCCCATGCACTGTTATTGCCTCCCGGCGGAACTCCGGGCCGTTTGAATCTGCAGAATCTCCAACGATAGTCTCGAGATCACGGCGCTGGGAGTTGACCCAGCGACGGAGGAAAGCCACGGGGTCCTTGCTCAAGGCTGTGTAGAACGAGTGACGTGCGTGGGAGTGAGTGAGCGCTTGGACGATGAGAGCGACCTGGTCGTCCAGCGAGGCGATCTGCCGCATGCCAGCGGTGTATTTGGGGTTCTGCGTCAGGGCCATCATCTTGGTGCGCAGCGGATCTTCAACGGCAACACGAATATCATAGATGGTGGGGGTAGGTTCCTTGTGGAAGTCCTCGTCGACGCGAATAGTGTAGGGGAGCTTGATGGGATCCATAGGGCTTGTGTGAGGTCCAATACTCTCGGGGATTTGAGGGAAGAACATGGTTTCGCGGCCGAAAATCTAAGGAAAGTTAGACAAACGAGATTCTAGGCATATCCAAAATTCCTGCTCAGATTGTTACTTACCGAACGAAGACGGTGGTCACAGCGCACCTGGCGCTTCTCCTCATCCTCTTGCAGTTCCATGGCGCGAATGTAATCCCAGATGCCCAACACAATTCCGCTGCGAGTCTCCTCTTCGACATCAAGCACTTCAGCCAGCTCCTTGCTCAGCTTGTACCGCTCTGGAGTCTCGTCCCGCACAAGGTTGACTGTGACGTTCAGGTTTTCTTGGGATCCGCGCGAAAACTGAATGCTATCGAATTCGGCGTTTGGCGGGGAGAGGGCGCGTTCGGCGGTACTTGAGGCTTGTTCCAGGTAATTGGCTTGACTTCTTCGGGAACAGCAGTGGCCGGCTTGTCGAAATCGACGGTGATGGTCTTGAAGAAGTGAGAGAAGCGCTGGGATTGTTTCTTCAACTCAGACTTCTCCTTGTCTCCTTCTTCCTTGTCCTGGTCCATCGCATCATCACCAGCGCTCGCGGAATTTTCCTCATCATTCTCTGGGATGGTAGGGTCGTTGTTATCATCCAAGAGGCGGCCTTCGATGCGCACCTTATACCGACCCGATCCGGGAGTGCTGCTGGCGTCCTGCCAGGGCTGGCTCTCGACGGTGTTGGTGATCCAGATGCGCATCGTTCGGTATTTCTTGACAGTTTTGCTGATAGAGTCCTGGATGTCTAATCGCTTGCGTACGACGGCGGCATCCAATCGCTTCTCCAAGTCGCGAAGATTCTTGTATTGTTCGACACCCTCGCCGATGATGACTTCCTCGATTCCGTCAGGGATATTCTTGTCGGTTGGCTTGCGGCTACGGCGCAGAGCAGGATCATTGGGGTGTGGCATCGCGCGCTGCACCGGCATGTATTGAGGGTTGACAGCGTGTTGAGGCATTGGCATGGGCATCGCGCCTAGACGACGTTAGATGGGGCTGGATGGAAGGGAAGGGTAAGGGGAGCTAACCAGGCGCTGGGGCACGACGAGGTGCGGCTGGAGACCGCTGGGCGGTCGGGGGGAAGCCCCGGGCAAAATTAGGCTGCATGGGAGCGTTCATTGCCGATCCAGAAAGCAGTGGACTCCTGACGTGGAGATGGGTGGAGGATGAGGTCGAGCGAGGGCGACGGGAGGTCGCGATTCTTTTACCGCCTTACCCGATTAGGAAGGTCGCGAACTGCCGTTACCACAACATGAACAACGAGTGGTTGGATAGGTTGGCTTAGCATTTTAGATAGCATTGTCGGATAGAATTCATATATTTGATTACAATCATTCAAATATATTATCAGCACGGCACTGGCGTGGGGCTAGGATTACGCATTATGGTTTGGATGGAGGTAGAGTGATGGTCGTTATAGATCCATTAGTTCCCATGATCTAGTATCATTGCATAATCCTACTCCCAGATAGTATTCGCTCTACTCCAGGAGCGAGGCCTGGTTAGTATACAGTCCTTCCACCACATTGCTCAACTTCTCAATCGTGTCCAGCGCTGCATCATAGGCCTGGTCACGTTCCGTCTCATCGTACACAATCAGGCACCCAGAGCCTTGATCCAATACACCGATGATCACCTTGTCGAGGATCATCTGTGAAAGCTTGCGCTCCACCTGTTGGACGTCCAGACCGACCATCTTGGCAATGTGATCCAGCTCCACCCGGCTGAAAGGCTCAATGACCTTGATCAAGTTTTGCTCCAACATGGCATCATAGAGGCGGCGAAGGTGATTCCGGATAAAGGTGTCACTGCCGAGTTCATATCGGTAGTCTGAGAGTGCCTTCTCATATTCCTCCAGAGAACGATTGGCGTGGGCGCGGGCCACAGCCTTCATGGCCTCCAGACGTGCACTGGCGTACTTCTGGGCCTGTTTGGAGCCGAGCAGCTGGGTTACATCATCCACCAGGTTCAACATAATCTTACACAGCAGCATGTACTGTAGAGTGGCCGTGGCAAGCTCGCCCTCGTCGAGTGAGCTGTATCCCTCCAGCGCCTCAATGAAGTATGAGTAAGAAGTGTTGAAGTCTTTGTCCTCAGCGTGCAGCATACCACTCTGCATGTCTAGACCGGCCTGCAGATTTGGAGGAGTGTAGACGGACGCAGCTGATGTTCGTGCTGCTGTGAGAGCAGCCCGGGCCTTGGCCTGGTTGCCCAGGGCATGGTACACACGAGACTCGAGCAATTGCACTTCCACCAGCATCAACTTATCATCAAGGCGCTTCAGCTCGCGGAGAAGGGAGTTGATGAGAGTAAGGGCATCGTAATATGTCTGCTTCTGCATATAAATCGCGACGAGACGGGCTTGGAGGTTCTGTCGCAAGAAGGACCGTCGTTCGGCGACGGCCCACTCTATGCATGAATTGATGACGGCGACTTGAAGATCGAGAGTGTTGGGGATTCCGCTGATGAGATCAAGGAGCTGACGGACTATAAAGAGTGGTTAGTTACGATCGTCTCAAGCCTTTGATGACGCCGCTTACCCAGCTTGGCTGTCTTTGCTTTGGCAAATGACGAAAAGGTGTCTCGGCTGGTCTTAATGAGGTCCGCAATCTCCTGCGGCTTCTTCGCATCCCGATGCAGCTGACCCAATCCAATCAATGCATGTTCATAGTCTCGCGATGAGGTTTCTGTGGACCCTGGCCCTTCGGAGAGGATCTTCTGATAACTGCTAGCGGCTTTCGAGGGGTCCTGCTTCGACAGGTCCCGGACCTCCTGTATCCGCGGGGACACCTTGGTGGCAGCGGACATTGTGGAGAGAGATGTGAAGAGAGAAGCTCAGAAAACAGGCAATTCAAGGGTTGTAGGGACGTCAAGGGTAGATGATGAAAGGTTGACTAGACCGGACGTGAGTCGGGGAGCTTGGAAGCTGGCAGCTGCCGCCGGCCTCACCGCCCGCTTAGCAAATCATCCCGTCAACAGAAAAAAAAGTTGTCTCCGCCCGGGATTTTCTTTGCATACAATACGCCACCACAAAATGGTCAGTTAGGACTGCATTTGTCCCCTGTTTAATCTTGATACTAATTTGTCAATAGAAAATCAAAGCTCTTTCTCGCTCTACGGAGTCGCAGCAGGCCCCCGGGTCCGGCGTCGTCCGCCAGTCGCGCAATCTCGACCCGTCTCAACATCCATTTGAGCGTGCTCGTGAGTACACCCGTGCTCTGAATGCCATTAAGATGGAGCGTATGTTTGCTGCGCCTTTCTTGTGTCAAATGGGTGATGGTCATGTGGACGGAGTGTACAGCATGGCGAAGGATCCTGGCTCGCTGGAGCGGTTTGCAAGTGGCAGTGGTGACGGCATGGTGAAGGTGTGGGATTTGACTACTCGCGGAGAAGTTTGGGAGACACAGGCACACGAGAATATGGTGAAGGGTGTCTGCTGGACCCCGGACAGGAAACTTCTGTCTTGCGCAAGCGATAAGACGATCAAACTATGGGACCCGTACAACTCTTCACCGGATGCACCTCCCATGACCAGCTATCTGGGCACTGGTGCCTTTAACAGTGTCTCGCACCACCGAAGCGATCCAGCCTTTGCCGCTGCCTCAAACATGATCTCAATCTACGACCTTTCTCGGCCTTCGTCCTCGCCATCGCAGACTATGCACTGGCCTACTAGCGTTGATACAATTACCTCGCTTGCATTCAACCAAACCGAAACTTCGATTCTTGGCTCTACTGCCCTTGACCGTTCAGTCATCCTGTACGATTTGCGAACATCTTCGCCAGTGCAAAAGATGGTTCTCAAGCTGGCCTCGAATGCCATTGCTTGGAACCCAATGGAGGCTTTCAACTTTGCTGTGGCCAACGAGGACCACAACGCTTATATCTTCGATATGAGAAAGACCGACCGCGCTCTGAACGTCCTGAAAGATCATGTTGCTGCTGTCATGGATATCGAGTTTAGCCCGACAGGTGAAGAATTGGTTACTGCATCTTACGACAAGACCATCCGTCTCTGGGACAGAGCACGTGGACATTCTCGTGACATTTATCACACTGGGCGGATGCAACGGTATGTGAAAATCGGATTCTCTTTCAAAAACATCTTACTTATTATGAATATAGTGTTTTCTCGGCCAAATTTACACCGGATAGTAAATACGTGCTGTCTGGATCCGACGATGGTAACGTTCGTCTCTGGCGTGCCAAGGCCTCTGACCGCAGCGGAATCAAGAGTGCTCGTCAGCGTTCCAAGCTGGAATACGACCAGGCCCTCATCAAGCGATACTCGCACATGCCCGAAATCCGTCGCATCAAGCGGCAACGCCACTTGCCCAAGCCTGTTAAGAAGGCTGGTGAGATCAAGCGTGAGGAGCTTGGTGCTATTAAGAGACGCGAGGAAAACGTGCGCAAGCACACCAGCAAGGCCAATCTGAAGTCGAGGACGAACGAGCGCGAGAAGATGATTCTTACTCGCGAGCAATAAACCGACCCACAAAACCTTTTTGCATCTCAGACCGGCTGAGAATTGAGCTGATATTCACATGGCTGCCAAGATATGCAACTGTACAGAGATGTGCAACACCAAATCCGTCTTATATACAGGATAGATTCACTCGCCTCATTCTTCCTTCACATGTGCAAAATTATCAATCCACTCGACGCTTCTTCGCCGCTCTATGGTCATTACGATTCCCCGATGCCACAGCACTGTCAATACCGCTCACATAACGAGCCACCTGCTGTATGGCACCTGGCAAGGCGGCGTAAAGATTCACCAGCTTTGCAAAGGCTGGCAATCTAAGCACCCCACCATGCCCGCTGTCGATCGCAGCAACAATTTCACGAGCCACTTCCACGGGCTGCAGGACTGGAGCAAAAAAGTGGCTCGGTGTCCGAACCCAGTCAAATAACGGCGTGGCCATCTGCCCCGTCTCTACCAGTAACATTTTTATTTGCTCGTGCTCGCGGAGCTCTGATTCCATCGTTCGGTGCAGCGCGCTGAGGCCAGCCTTGCTTGCCGAGTAATCGGTCAAGCCTGCGGGAGACAACTGGCCTAGCACCGAGCTGATGGTCACAATTGTCCCTCCATTCTCGGCCTTGGCTATGATCCCCGGCAGAAAGACCTGATACAGATGAAATGCGGCCATAAGGTTGGTGCGGACCGTCTTCTCAAACGCATCCACGGGTAGATCCAAGAGCGCAGCACCGTTGATTCTTGCCGCAGCGCAATTGATAATAATAGTCGGGGTACCCAACTATAGCCAATTAGCGAATCAGAAAATAAGCAAGGAATTAAGTCAAAACAAATCCCTCCTAGATCCAACATCCGTAAAGAGAGAGAGAGATCAATAAATAAATGTAAACATACCTCCTTCTCAACTCTCTTCTTAACATCCTCCACCTCCTTCCTCACCCCAACATCGCACCGATAATAACAAACCCCTTCACCCAGAATACCCTCCTGCTCATCAATCCCGCCAAACTCCCGAATATCTAAAACAGCCACCGCACCCCCCTTCATCGCATAACTCTGCGCAATCAACAGTCCCAGCCCACTAGCCCCGCCCGTGATAAGCACAACCTCTTGATCCGAATCTACCGTCCGCGGAAGACCATGCGCAACACGGTGATTGATCGTCTGCGCAACGAAGAGCGCAGATAGAAAGATCGCGTATATGACCGCGCCTACAAAGGCCGGTGCCGTGGGTGGTGTAACCTGTGCACGGAGACAAAGGACGACGATCCAGGCGATGAAGGGGGAGAGGAGGGTTCGTTGGAGGACGCGGTAGAGGGTATCAATGGTAAGGTGGTGGGACCAGGGTTTCTGCGACGAGGAGGCCGGGAGCACCGAGTTCGTCGTGATGACCTTGGGTGTAGACATCTTTGGTAAAATGGTGCCTAGACCTCAGTGAGCGGTGCGAGGTTTGTGTCGTTGTCGTTGGTGGTCTGCTGATGGGGCTCTGCGGTGGGATGTTTTTCGCGCTAAGAATTGCGGCGGGTTTTCCCAAGCGGGCTTGGCGATTGGCGATTGCACAGTAGGTTTAGCGCATGGTCGATGGTCCTGGTGATTTATTCCAAGTTGGTATTGTTGTTCGCGCTCCCTGCTTGGAGAGCTGTTGGGTTGGTTTGGGTGTGAGTTCACAGCTTGAACTCGGGGAAATTGGGCCAGGCGCGCGTGGGGCTGATAAGATCGGGATCGGCCCATTAGCACCATTAGAAGCCCCAGATACTCTACAAATGTACGGAAGACATTGCTAACTAGGTCTTTTGAAATTGGTTGGTCATAAAATTAATATATCGGATCGTCAATAAGTGAGTACTACATAAAATGGGACACTTGTTTCCTCCCAAGCTCCTCCTAGAACTCCATCAGGATGTCTACCCAAGAAGATATCTCCCAAAAGTCGTAACCTGACCCCATACCCTCCTCGGAGTAGATGAATCGGAGAGATTCAAGGTATGACTGAACGTTTTCGAAGCCGGGTCCTCCTTCAAAATGTCTAGGTCTGAAGGCTCCTTAGAGAGAGCGAAGCCATGTCCTGCCCGTGGATGCTTTCGATATCCCTCTTCATCCTCAACCTTCGGTTTAGGACTAGTGGGCACTGGACTGAAAGTCTTCTGCTGCACTATTGAAGCAGCAGAGGGCATTGTGAGTTCTGGATTTTTCGATGAAATGTCGACCAGGAGGTCGACTAATTGGGCATGAGAAAGACGGGAGAAGTAGGCACGCTTCTCATCTGTATTCATCGATGCACTTCCGAATTCTGATAGACCTTTTTGTTGAACTGGAGTATTTGGTTCCTGTGCCTTGGGAGGGCGAGTGCCAGTGGACCGACGCTGACGATGCACGCAACGGTGGCAGTGCCACTCTTTGTCCTCGTCCAGAATAGCATCATCAGGAATCTCAGGGTAATGACACTTCTGGTGCCAAGTCGACTCACATCCACTGCAGAATACAATTGGATTTGATTTGGGGGTGGTGCCACGGTCACATTTGGCGCAGATGATGTTGGCCATTTTCTTGCGAGCAGACCTTTGGCGTTTGCCAGGAACGGTCACGGGAACTGGATTGGGGACGTAGGCTGTGGGGGCTTTGATGGCTCTCCCAGAACGACTCATTCGAGCATTGGGTGATGGGAGGACTTCATCGACGGAATCTTCGCGTTTTATGCTAAAATCCTCTTGCGATTTCTCCTGCTTGAAGGTGATCTTCAGCCGTTTCGCCGGACGGTCGGATGACTCTTCAGACACATCGGCATTGTCTCGAGGAGAAGTGGACATGGTGTTAGGGAGGCAGATGGCTGCCTGTGTCTCTTTTATAGGTAACAGAGGTCGGCCTTGCGGGAGACGGGAAAGAGGGTTCGGAACCTAAATCGTGGTTGAGCTGGCGGACAGAAACGTGAAAGGCCGGATAATTATAAGAAAAATTATTTAAGTAATCGGGCCAAACAATGACGGTTCATTCAAACGCGGCTCAGCATGGCACAATGCAAGCACTGGGAAGGAAAGGAGATGTCGTCCCGCCCAAGGTCTGTATAGCCTCACGTGATCGCCAACGAACCCTGAAGTTCTGAAAGCATGAGGTGTTAAATTGGGGTAATTAAACCCTGGGGAGATTTGAATACTCTGCTATAGCTCAAAGTAAGAAAATATACGTAGTGAGTATATTTGATTCGTCTATGTACATTTGTGCAAGTCTTGTATATCTACACTGCATTCTCCGCCGTCCACAGGCTATGACAGCACACCCTCCTCCTTCAACCGAGCAATATCCGCTTCACTATATTCCAAGACTTCACCCAAAATCTCATTGGTGTGTTGCCCAAGAGTTGGGGGAGGGGTACGAACGCCGGGTGTCGCCTCAGAGTATTTGATGGGAGTGTTGACCAACTTAATGGGACCACAAGCCGGGTGGTCAACCTCTGTTACCATGTCTCGGGCTTGCACTGTAGAGAGAACATTAATGTCTGTAGCATATTTGTGGGGAACAAGAGTAGCATACCGTGTTCATGGTTCAGTGTTCCTTGAATGTCGTTGACTGCCGCATATGGCATTCCACTGCCTTCAAATATATCCAACCACTGCTTAGTCGTCTTCTGTTGGGTTGTATTTTCAATCATCCCATCAATATCAGCACGATGCTGCACACGGTCGCTGTTAGTGACAAAGCGAGCATCAGTCTTCCATTCAGGAAAGCCTAGACGATCACATAGCACGCCAAAGAGTCGGTCATTGCCGCCACCAAAAAGAATGTCGCCATCCAGTGTCTTGTAGCTTCGGTAAGGGACAATCGACGCTGATGATTATTATTAGCATGCCGCTAGTCCTATTTTCCAGTGTAGAAGCCACTTACGATGCGCGGTACCCCATCGACCGGAGTCCTTCTTGCCACTAATAAGGGCAGAGCTAGCCAGATTCGACAATGTTGCGACTTGGCAGTCGCTGAGACAAGCGTCAATATGCTGCCCCTGCCCGTGCGAGCACGCGCAAGCAAGGCTGCCATGATAGCATTGGATGTATATAGACCAGTGGTTAGATCAGTCACTGCCACGCCGACCTTGACAGGCGCGCCATCTCGCGCTCCGGTGATGTGCATCAAGCCCATCTCGGCTTCCACCATGACATCGTAGCCAGCACGGTTGCTGTACGGTCCAGTTTGCCCATAACCGGTGATACTGGCATATATAAGCTTGGGATTGATTTCTCGTAGAGTCTCATAGTCCATTCCATATTTCTTCAGGCCCCCAGGCAAGTAATTTTCGACTAGGACGTCGCATTCCTTCGCAAGCTTGTGAAGAATCTCAACGCCTGACTTGTGCTGGAAAGACAATCCCAGGGACTTCTTGTTGCGATTGACCTATCAATACGGTCAATACTACTATATCCAGTGAAATTTGTCCCAGGTGAAGGTGCTCATACGGCCAGATAATAGGCGCTCTCGCCCGGTCCGGTCTTAGATGGGTCCTCGTACTGGGCATATGGCGGGCCCCAGGCCCGGGTGTCGTCGCCACGCACAGGGTGTTCGACTTTGATGACATCCGCTCTAAGCATGGCATGTTAGTGTTTGAATTTTAACTTCGATCTAGTAAGCGTGAATAAGAGGCTTTAGTACCCCCACTTACCCCAGATCACCAAGAATTTGAGTGCAGTACGGCTATATCAGACGAAACTAGGTCAGCACAGAATCACAACATGTCCAGGACATATGTACTCACACCAGCCAGCACTCTGGTCATATCAAGCACGCGAATACCTGACAGGGGTAGCGTATCACTCAAAGGCGAAACAGCACTGGAGTAGCTCCGCAGCGGCATGCGACGCCAGGCATTGTAGGAGCAGCCAGGGCTGACGCGGCGAGAAATTGCCTGAAACCGAACAGCGACGCTCATTATATAATATCGAAAAAGTACAGCGCGGCCAACAAAAGAAGAAGAAGAGAATGAACCAAAGCACAGCACCCTCGCACAGCACGTTTAAAGGAAACTGGGGATAGATCGAAATTCCGCTAAAACGCCGACACCGCTCGGGCAGCGGGCCCTGAAGCCGAGGTCGACCGAAGTAACCCCAACTCTTCCTGCCCTCCTCCAATCCAATCCCTTGCAGATCCACTCCGCAACAATGTTTACTGGTCTTGTCGAGACGATCGGGAGTGCGTGACATCTTCCTGCTCCTTCTGCATAATGTCATTCAGACTAACAGACCTCCTTCTTCAGCCGTCACGGCCCTAGAGCCCCTCGATACCTCGCAGAGCGGGGGCGGGGGCACTTCGCTCACCATCTCCGACTGCGAGGAGATTCTCTCGATGCCCACCTGGGCGATAGCATTGCTGTCAATGGTACAATCCTCTACAGATAAAGCTCGAATATCCCGGTGGGTCATACCTGGCTAACACTTCTGGGCACGGAAGGAACTTGCCTCACAGTCACCGAGTTCGACAAGACCTGGTTCAAGGTCGGCGTCGCCCCAGAAACTCTTCGACGCACGAATCTCGGCTCCCTAACGACCAGCTCCAATGTCAATCTCGAACGTGCGGTTTCGGCAGATACCCGCATGGGCGGGCATTTCGTGCAGGGCCACGTCGACACTGTTGCACAGATCTTGTCCGTCACACCTGATGGCAATTCCTTGGTCTTCCGCCTGCAGCCGCGTGATAGAGATATCCTCCGCTACGTCGTTGAGAAGGGTTATGTCACCCTGGATGGTGCTAGTCTGACTGTTACCAAGGTCGTTGATGGCGAGGATGGATACTGGGAGGTCATGCTCATTGCCTACACCCAAGAGAAGGTCGTTACAGCTGGTAAGAAGGCCGGTGAGCTCGTCAATGTTGAGATCGACATTGTGGGCAAGTATGTTGAGAAGAGCGTCGCCGGATACTTTGCTGGCACTGCCGGTGGGGATTTCGCCATTCTAGAGAAGATGGTGTCCCGCCTGGTTGATGAGAAGCTGAAGAAATAAGTATTTTTAAAAAAAGAAAGAGATTCACGCATTGATGCCATTTACGAGGATCTAAATTAAACAAGAAAGCGTCCAAATTATTCTATCTCAAAACTTTTTGATTCATTCCGTAAATCTTGTACATGTACATTGGGCCGTGAAGAATGGGTATAAAATGGGGGTGACTGCCTAGGATGTGGCTGTTCGATCCATGTATGGTGAAATCGATCGCAAGCCCGAACTGGACTGCATTTTATACCCCGATCGGGATGACAGTCTTCGAAACATGCTCATTATCACCATGGAATAGACCTTGAAGACTTGGGCTGGGGTCGAGAACCATGTCCGGTCTTGGAGGGGTGTTATGGCCTTGATGTTCAAGACCATTCGGGGCTGGCTGGTTGGCGGATGAAAGCTCACCCCCCAGCCTTGGTAACTGACAATTATGAAATTATCAGATCCTTCACTCCTCCATAGACTCATCCGAGTCGTCTTCGTCCCCTCCTTCATCATCAAAGTCATCGGAAAGCCAATTCTCGTCGTCCATATCGACATCCTCCTCGTCGTCTTCATCATCGTTGACCTTCTCGCCATTGGCCCTAGCCTTGGCCTTGTCCTTCTTCTTCCGCTCAATGTTCTCCTTTTGCTCCTTCTTGCGCTTCTCCTTCTCCTTGCGACGAACTGCCCAGTTCTGATCCAACTTCCTAACTTCGGCAGCAGACTTGGTGACATAGTCGTGCCACATGATCTTGCCATCGCACACACCATCCTCGACCTTCATAAGTCGAAGCTTCAGGCGAGGTCCAAGCTCGACCAGCTTGACTGCACGCTTCTCAACACCCGGGGTAGCGTCCTTCTTATCGGCCTTCTCTCCCTTCTCGTTAGCCTTTTGGCGTTGAGCTTCCCGCTTGTTGAGGATCTTCCGGGTTGTGCTCTCCGCAATCTCCACCTCGGCATCGGTATCAAGCTCGGTCTCACTCGCGGATGTGTAACCAGCAGCAGACGGGTCCAGCAGATAGTCAGCAGCATCCTCGAGTTTACCCAGGTTGGGAACAGCGGCCTTCTTCTTTTCTCTGTTGCGAATCTCCTTGGGATCTAGGCGACGGATGCGTTTTGAGACGCCGGTTTTCTTTGTGGCGATGGCATAGTGTCGCAGACTCAGGACGTAGGAGTCGTCCTCGGCCTGTTCACGGTTCAGGAGCATCACACGTCGAATTGAAGAAAGGGGTGTAGCTGTGGGGTTGATCGGGGGGGAAGAGTGATTGGAAGATGGTGGTAGTGAGCGCTTCCAGGCGTTTCGGGACTTTGGCGTCTTCATCGACATCGGCGGTATTGAAGTTGTTCATGACCAGCAGAGGGGGGGTCTTGTGGTCCTGACCACCACTTTGAGGGCGCTTCATTGATCGCTCCACGTCTTTGCAGAGTGAGTAGTTCTCGACTTGGAAGTGGAGGGTAGGGCCACGAGGTGTAACCGCGAGTCGCATGTTGGTGTTTCCGGTCTTGGACTTGGAGAAAAGCATCAAATGAGTGACGCCAAGAGGGCCAGCCATCACAGTATAGTCGCGCAGTCGGTTAGATTTGCGTTCCTACAGATATAAGAATTAGATGCCGTTGAAATTGACCAAAGCAGAAGATTTGAACACCATACCTTCAATCGCACAGCGGTGTCGGGCTCCATCATTCGTCGAACATCTTTGACAAGCTGAGTAACACTAGTACCAACTTGCGAAGCGCCGACTCGAATGACCATGGACTTCGGAGTCTTGGTTAGAGCAGCCGCACCACCCTTGGGAGCCGCAGAGGCATTTTGGGGGCGGGTGTGAGTGCGCTTCTTAACGCGAGCCTTTGCCATTGTGATTGGTGATTGGTGAAATATGAAATCACCAACTAATAAAAGGGGGGTTGGAATTGAAAGCTGCAGAGAGATCGGTCTCGGAGCTGGAAGTTTTTTTGGTCTCCAAAAAATCCAGCGGAGAAGGCCCGGATCAACAATCATGCGGATAGCCAGACCCACTTAAATTATTTTGAGGTCGGAGTTGACTTCTCGACCAGCGCTACTTTTCTTCTCTCACCAACGACGCAAGAATGCCTCCAGTCAAGAAGCGCAAGGTCGCCCAAGAGGTGGCCTCCCCGGCCGAGGATAGCGATTCTCAGTCTTCGCGCTCCGAGTCTCCCGCGGCTGAGAACACCACCAACGATGACGGCAGCGCCGAGAATACATCTACACCCAAGTCGTTTAAGCAATTGGGCGTGATCGACTCGCTGGTCGAGGCTTGCGAAATCCTTGGATACAAAGCGCCAACTCCTATCGTGAGTATCTACACCAGAAACCAGCGGGATGGGCTTAGACGAGTATGATCCGTGGCCGGCATTTACCACAATGGATCTTCTGAACCCATTTCTCTTTGGTCTCGATCTTTCTTGGTGAACTAGGCTGACAATGACAAACACAGCAAGTCGAGGCTATCCCAGTTGCGCTTCAAGGAAGAGACGTCATCGGATTGGCCGAGACAGGTAGTGGAAAGACGGCGGCGTTCGCTCTTCCAATTCTACAAAAGCTGATGGAGAATCCGTCCTCCTTCTTTTCCCTCATCCTCAGCCCCACTCGAGAGCTTGCGTATCAAATCGCTCAGGCCTTTGAGGCACTGGGATCGACTATAAATGTTCGCACGTGCTGTCTTGTGGGTGGTATGGATATGGTGCCTCAATCGATCGCGCTCGGCAAGAAGGTTGGTTCTGCATATTAAATTCCCAATTTTATATACTAATATTTTATACAGCCTCATATTATCGTCGCTACCCCTGGTCGTCTCCTCGATCACCTTGAAAACACTAAAGGGTGAGTCGGCGCATACCCACAATTAAGATCAAACTAACTCTCCATGCAGCTTTTCACTTCGGGCACTGAAATACCTCGTCATGGATGAGGCTGACAGAATGCTTGACCAAGATTTCGGTCCTCTCCTTGACAAGATTCTTCGAATTCTGCCAGCTAAACGTAACACTTTCCTTTTCAGTGCTACACTTTCCTCGAAGGTCGAATCCCTACAAAGGGCTTCTTTGTCCAACCCGGAGAAAGTCTCCGTGAGCAGCAAATATTCCACTGTGAAGACTCTCCAATCCTACTACTTGTTAAAACCCCACAAGTGGAAGGATCTCTACCTCTGTTTCCTTCTTAATGAATTCATGGGTCAGTAGCCCCTCTTTAACCTAAACATCAAGAAGAACAAAACTGAGAAAAGAAACAGGTCAAAGTGTCATTCTCTTCACCAGGACAGTTCACGAAACCCAAAGAGTCGCATTCTTACTTCGAAGCCTGGGCTTCGGAGCCATCCCGCTGCACGGTCAGCTTAGCCAGTCTTCTCGACTCGGTGCACTTGGCAAGTTCAGATCGAAGGCGCGTGATATTCTCGTGTGTACAGATGTCGCAGCCCGTGGTCTTGATATTCCAAGCGTTGACGTTGTTCTGAAGTGAGTTGATCGTTCTTGAATCTAGCTGGAGTCGTCTCACTAATTACCATTGCCATAGCTTCGATCTTCCCACCGACAGCAAGACCTATATTCACAGAGTCGGGCGAACTGCACGTGCGGGTAAGAGTGGTGTTGCCATCAGCTTCGTGACTCAGTACGATGTGGAGTTATTCCGTGAGTTCTTCCAGAAAAATGAAACATAGTTCGTTGCTAACGAAATATCAGAGAGAATCGAGGATGCTCTGAACCGAAAACTGCCAGAATATGAGACCGAGAAGGATGAGGTTATGATTCTGGCGGAGAGAGTCAGCGAGGCGCAACGTTATGCCATTATGGAGATGAAGGCATTGGACGAGAAGAAGGGTACCAGAGGAAATAAATTTGGTAAAGGCAAGCGCACGCGTGATAATATGGATCAAGAGGAGGGTTGATCAAGACCATGACGTGGCTGAGCCAAAAGTACTATCGCTACATGTACCTAGTATGAGTTTAATGTCAATAGAAAAGTTCCTCTTTTATTATGTTTGCCCCAACTCGGTTAGATAATACTAGTATAGCCCAGGCAGTTCTGCCCATGAATACAGAAATACTAGTACTCACTAGTACTTACGTCGGCATGTCATTGACAAGGTGTCTACCCAGCTGGTTAGCATCCCCGCAAGATCGACCCCTGTTATTCCATTCAAAATTAGGACTTTTATGCCTCTGCCAGCTTGCCAGGAATAAATAGTATACGTGAGACATAGCTTTCAACCATTCTGATCAAAGAAGAAAATAATAAGCATGCAAAGAACTTCATTACTGCATGAACATGGTATTGACTATGTTGCTAAGTCATACTGCCCTCAAGTGGCAGAAAGGAAACGCTGTCGTCATATTTTGGTTGTCACGGCTCCCTGATAACCGCGTCAAGTAGATCGAGGGAAGCAAAGTCATCCACTGTTGTATTCTGCGGTTGAACAATTAAGCTTGCTGACCGTCCGTACCCGCCTCACGCACAGCGTTAGCAACGCGAGTAGCAAGGTCATCAGCCTCAGATCGGCTAGCAGCCTCGGCGTAAACACGGACAGCATCCTCAGTACCACTGGCACGAGCGAAGCTGCGGCCCTTGTGGTAGCGGGACTGCAGGGACTCGATCTGGCCCTGAAGACCGGCAGGCGACTCAAGCTTGCGCTCGGCGTCGTAGGCCTTGAAGATCGAGCGGTCGTTCACCTCGACGCGGACAAGGCGCGAGGGAAGATCAGTGTAGGTGCCGAGCCACTCCTTCGGGGTCCAGCCCTTGTGAGCGAGGATGGCCTCGACGAGGAGCATGTCGGAGAGAGCATCACCGACGGCCTGGTTGATCAGGTCGGTGAGGGCCTGCAGGCATTCCAAAGCGCGCTGCTGGGCGGGAGACTGGGGCTCGGTGTTCTTGATCGCCTTCAAGGCATTCTCGGAGAAGGTAACGGTACCGTGACCGTTGGCCTCGAAGTAGACACCAACATCGAATCGCAGGGCAGCGTGGTGCAAGTGCTTGACACCAGTGTTGGTGCAGATGATGGGAAGCTTAAGCATCTTCTCAATATAATCAGTGCTAGCGCCATTGGCGTAGGCAGTTTGAACGACGCCGATCTTGAGCTTCGATGCGATTCCGGCGCTGCGGGCAAGGTCGCCAATGAAGGAAGCGGCCAGAGTGGCGATGCGGTCACCGTCGAGGAGTCGGAAAACGTTGCTCTCATCGCTGAAATAGTAGACCAGACGGTCGGCATCACCATCCAACGAAGCACAGCGATCAAGGGGACCGGCCTTAGACGAGGGAGGGGCACGTTGCTTGGTCTTCACGTAGTCGGCACCGCACTAAGAAAAGGTCGGTCAATATATTGCGCCATATGGGAAGAATAGGGTGTGACTTTACCTCGAAGTTCAGGCTGTCGGGGTTGATCACATCATCGTTGATAACCTTGATGTCGATAGGGGTATCAAGGAGCTTAACGAGCTCCCTCAGCTTAGGGCCACCGACACCGTTGGCACAATCGACAGTCAGGGATCCCTGGACCTTAACGCCTCGCATAACCTTCTTGAAGGAGTCCACCAGCTTCTGATAGTATCCAAGCTCAGAGGGCTCGCCATACTCGTATTGTGTTCCAAGGGTATTCTTGCAGCGCACGACGTAGTGAAGCTGAGGGGTGGTCATGTACTTGAAGTCGATGAATTCAACCTCAGTTGCGGTAAGAGCGGCATTCAGCACGCCGACAAGCCGAGAGCCAGAGGCACGAGTATCTCTAGCAAAGACCACGCGGGCGGGGTTGGTCATCTTGACATCGATCTCCTTCACCAGCTCATCGTAGACATCGGCGATTTTGTCCAGAGGGGCATTTGCGAGCTTGGTAGCGTATGCCTCCCACTCGGCCTAAATATCGGGTGTCAGTACGGGGGGGTATGAGGGTTTATCCGGTAATTCGAGGATTTCTCACCTCGAGCATCTCGCCCTAGATTTTCCATGTTGATTAGATATGATCCCAGTCAGAATGCAGGGGTTGTGGGCAATTGTTTACTCACCATTGGGTCAACCAGCTTGACGCCGTTGTCCTCTGCGGGGTTGTGGCTCGCAGTCACCATAACACCAATCCATTGTCCACTGAGCTTCTTGGAGCGCAGACCAGCAAGTAGACCCACAGCAAAGACAACGGTGTTGAGAAGGTCACTGTTCAGATCCGTAGGTTAGGACCGACGTCAACAAAGGACGATCGCGGGGTGTGTGTGGAGGCGGGGCTGATCGAGGCTGAGAAAAACTTACGCCTTCATCCGGAACTATCGTGGCAAATCGAAAAGTGATTAGCTGGAGTTTTGTAGGAAGGAGTTCCTTTGGAAATGCGGACATACCCCTGCGGTGCCATACTCGAAGACCTTGCCCTCAGGCTTCTGGTACTGCAGCGCAGCCTCTGAGATTGCTTTCTTGACAGCTGGAGACGCCATTGTGGCGCGAAAGGCGGCGATCAAAATAAATCTAGCGGATAGAAAATGCGAGTCAAGGAAGTCGAGCAATCGCTAAATGTTGACAGAGAGAGTGAGGTGAGAGGGGAGGTACTTTGAAACAAAAAAAGAACGAGGGGCTTTTGGGTGAGACAATAGCGGCTTAATGCGACGGCCATAGCGGTGAGCCAATAGTGGGGAAGTAGGCGACACGCCGCACGGTCGGTGCGTGGAATTAGGGCCGTGCACACTGGTCAGTGCGTGCACATTACTACGGTATTATGGGGCGCGGCTACGAGGGAGGAGTTCAGAATTGCAATTATTATTAGCAACAGGCCGCCGGGTCCTGTCTCGGCTGTGTCTGTCATACTACATGGGGAAACCCTGACTCGGAAATTCCCACCACACTTTTTGGAAGACTATATTTGAAACAGCCATCTCGATTCACCCAATATTTAGGCTTTCAGTCGGTGGCTGGCGATATCATCTTGCGTATCTTTGATGAGGAACCTGCCCGCAGATGCAATGCATTAGTCACAGAAAATGGGAGGGTAACAACGCATCCACAATGGAGTATAACTCACGAGTACCACCAAGCGGTGGGGACTACCGTGCCCAGGTGCCAAAGGCTGTGGGCATCAATTAATCCATTCCATGGGGGAAAGTCGAGCAATTCCAAGCTCATGGCCAAGATGATCCATGCGACGATCATACCAGGCCAAGCTGTCCAGGACTTGAGATGCTTCTTGTATCGGATGATACTGAAGCCCGTCCACATCAGATTCTGGATGATACCAACTGCGACATTGGCTGCCATGTTGTACGTATAGTCCCAAGACCAGAAGGTCAGATAGCAAACATGCAACGTATAGAGCAGAACACAGATTGCTGTCCACAGGCGACGCAGGGTCGGACGGTGTGGGGGGTTCTCCAGATCCAAGCGCAAGATTCGAACCACGGCCAAGTACAGGCCGTACAAGACGCTGGCGCCAGCGCCCCAGTAGTCGAACTTCTCAGTGATGGCGAAATCCCGGGTGTGGAAGATCATGCTGAAGGTCCAACTGGCCAATCCGAAGTATCCAAACGCCATATAGTATTTTCGGAGAGAATGCCAGGCCGGGATCGATTCCTGGATTCGAGACATGCCATGCCAATGTGCCGCGAAATTGAAGAAGGAGAAGAGCACCGAAAAGGGCTCCTGCATCCCCAGCATTCTGCGGAAGGGCCACTTACCATGGAATTGAACCACGGGGCTCAGCATTGGGGGATCCCGAGAAACTCGTTTATCCGTAATGACATGTTGGCAGGTATAGTCGCATTCGGCCGGGCAGGTCCATAATAACAAACGGTGGAAAAGAGCTGGGACGAGTCAGGAGTTGAACGTAAGAGGGCGAACACGATAGGGGGACGTACATATCACCGAGTTTCCATCCTGGCAGTTCTCGCTTTTACAGACCTGTGTTTGTTAGTCGGGGCATGAGGCTCATGGCAATCGGATAAAGCAACGGTACCTGGACACATTCTTTGAAATCGGGGAGATGGTCACCCAGAGAAGCGGTAGAAAGACCGACAAATAGAGCCAGCAAAAGGAAAGCGAAAATTATGGCGGGGTTTACTCTTCCGCCTAGATTCATTGTGGTCCAAGGGTGGTTTAGGCCAGCAACGCGTAAGCTTTAGGGAGGGAATGGCAGTTTGCGGAGCTGCGGGCGGCATCGCCAGAGTCTCGCGTGAGTCTTGGCAGCCATTGTTGACAGCTCCGAGCCAAGTTCCGGGGTAAAGAGTACAAGTACTACTACATACATCCATGAATGGGCCCCAGATTTGAACTTATATGTACCCAGCCATCCATCGTGTGTCGTATAAATACTTTATTATTATTCTGTGTAACGCTGTATGGTTTTATAGCCAAAATAGTACTCCAAAAAGGAACATGTCTTAACTTGAACATCATGATTAGTCAATGACAGCTTCTACTAGTACTTCGAAATTTGAAGATGTTTAAATATCGAGTCGTCGCCCACCAACCCTTTCAACAACTCTACATATTTACCACTTCATCTGAATGATAATGTTGATTTTGGTTGACAGATCAATACATTCAGGGAAGCCCTAGTCACGTGGCAAAGTCATGTGATATATGACTTCCGAAATCGGACTAGTGCGGGCGGGGATTTTGGAGGAGCTTGGCGGCGAACTGGAAAAAAAAAGTCGGCTAGTCTTCCATCTAGGTTCTGACTCTTTTTCTCCAAATCTTTGTTCTCCTTTTGTCCTGATTTTCAACTATTTTCCTACCGACAAAATGGAAGGAGCCGAGAACACCCAGGGAGGTAACTCCAGCAGCGCCGACCGCATGGTTGGCATGGAGCACTCCGAAGTGCGCTATTTCACCAGGTATGAATCCAAAGCCTCACATTTGTGTCGTGCTTGCATGCTAATTAAATACATAGCTACGATCACCACGGTAATTAACCATCTTATCCCAAATCTCTGTTACGTGATGAGTCTGGGAGTGGCCTGGCTAACGAATAATTTTCAACCTTGTGCAGGTATCCACGAAGAGATGCTTGTAAGTACAATCAGACGAAACCCAGCGTGTTTGTCAAGCCAATTCGATAATTCAATGATCTAACTTGCGATTCTCTTCATGCAGAAAGACGATGTCCGCACCCGCTCCTACCGCGACTCCATCTACCAGAACCGCCACATTTTCAAGGACAAGGTTGTCCTGGATGTTGGCTGCGGTACCGGTATCCTCAGCATGTAGGTGGCCATACATTACAAAGAATTGCGATTCTAGAACTTGCGGCTAATCTACTTGGAAGGTTCGCTGCCCGTGCTGGTGCCAAGCATGTGATCGGTGTCGACATGTCCTCCATTATCGAGAAGGCCAAGCAGATCGTCCACGTCAACGGCCTGTCCGACAAGATTACCCTTCTCCAGGGCAAGATGGAGGAGGTCCACCTCCCCTTCCCCAAGGTTGATATCATCATCTCCGAGTGGATGGGTTACTTCCTTCTCTACGAGTCCATGCTGGACACCGTCCTGTATGCCCGTGATACCTACCTCGCCCCTGGTGGCAAGATCTTCCCCGACAAGGCCACCATGTACGTCGCTGGTATTGAGGATGGCGACTACAAGGATGACAAGATTGGATGTGAGATAGCCCTTTTATCAGTTTATCTCGTTGAATTTGCGCTAATGATCTACAGTCTGGGACAACGTCTATGGCTTCGACTACAGCCCCATGAAGGAGATCGCGCTCACTGAGCCCCTCGTTGATACCGTGGAGATGAAGGCACTTGTCACCGACCCATGCCCAATCATCACTTTTGATCTCAACACTGTCACCGTTGCCGACCTCGCCTTCAAGGTCCCCTACAACCTCACTGCCAAGCGCAGCGATTTCATCCATGCCATGATCGCTTGGTTCGATATTGACTTCAGCGCTTGCCACAAGCCCATCCACTTCTCTACCGGCCCCCACGCCAAGTACACTCACTGGAAGCAGACCGTTTTCTACCTGCGTGATGTTCTCACAATTGAGGAGGATGAGCAGGTTTCCGGCTGGCTGGAGAACCGCCCTAATGACAAGAACAAGCGCGATTTGGACATCAACCTGTCTTACAAGTTTGAGATTAACGACCCCACTCGCTTTGCCGAGGGCAGCTGCTTCTACCGCATGTATGTTTTCCTGAAAGCCCCTTGTCACCACCGTCGGATAGGCTAACATTTCCTTTTCAGGTGCTAATTTCTGACGTTGATGGCTTGTTTTGTTCATGAAATGATCATAATCATCTAGATGCTGTCGCTTGCTTTTGAGACAGCGTGCAGCCTAGAATTTTCAGGTCTGGATTTGCACAGTCCTATTTGACATATTTCCGGTCTCGGTTTTCTTTCACAGGCGTTACTTTCTTGGGTGGCAGGGTAAAAGGCATTACTACATGGCGCGATACGGAGAGATGATCATGAAGCTCCTCGAATCAAGTAGATACCCCCGAGTCGATGCTTAGTCTAGCAACTCCGACGCATCTGATGTCCAAATCTTGGAATGTTTGTAGATGCATGCAGGGGAAATATTTTCTGATTTGAATACACGTTTCCATTTTCCGTAGAAGTTGAATAAGTTGTGTACTCGTAGCACTACTAGTACGAAGTAGTCAACAAGAATTCGCCAAGGAGCTGGCGTGTCTCGTCGGCAATTACGGTAACTAATCATTATCAGATCCTCGGCTCAGGGCCGCCCCGCAATTCCTCAATCCTACTTTAGCTTCTTCTTCTCCGCAGCATTTTTCCCGCACGCTCTCTCTTTTCATTCCCCCCTTTTCTTCGCATCTATATACCAGCATTATATATTCATCATGTCCGCCCCCGGCGCTGGTCACGAATTCCCTGCTAAACCAGTCTCCTGGCAAAAGCGCGATGTCTTGTTGTTCGCCAACAGCATCGGCTGCAAGGCCGACGAGCTACAGTTCCTTTATGTATGTCCAGCAAGCCAATGGAGTCAATGTCGATTCTCTAACACGATTAACAGGAACTGCACCCCAGCTTCTCTGTCTTCCCGACCTACCCCCTGATCTTGCGTACGTTGCACCTCGGGAGACTTTTTCGCATCGTTGGCACTACGACTGACCCACTTGAACAGCCTTCAAGCTCACAGACCAGGAGGTGACGAATTTCTATGACCGCCAATCTGCCGTTCACATCCCTGGGGTTCCGAAATTGGATCACCGCCATGGAGTCGATGGCCAGCGCAAGCTGACCATCCTCAAGCCGCTTCCTCCCACTAGCGCTGGACGCAAGTTTGAGCTGCGCAACAAGGTCATCGGTGTCTACGACAAGGGCAAGCCCGGAACTGTCATGGAAACCGAGCAGTCTATTGTCGACGCAGAGAGTGGTGAGGTGTACAACAAGGTTCTGACGAGCGGCTTTTTGGTCGGTCAGGGTAACTGGGGTGGGCCTAAGGGTGAGTTGCAGGCACGATTCCTAGCCTCACAGAAAAAGACTGATATTCTTTCCGCAGGACCCTCCACAGTTAACTTCCCCCCTCCCGAGGGCAAGGCTCCTGATGCCACTCACGTCATTCAGAGCACCAACGAGACTGCTCACCTGTACCGGTATGTTTGTGGGATTCTCATATGTAGGACATTCGGGCAAAAACTCATTTTCATCTTTAGTTTGAACGGAGACTATAACCCTCTGCACGCCACCCCCGAGCCCGGTCAGAAGATGGGCTTTGGTGGTGTTATTATCCACGGCCTGTTCAGCTGGAACTCTGCTGCCCACGGCATCCTCCGCGAGCTTGGAGGTAGCAACCCTGACAATATCAAGGAATTCCAGGCTCGCTTCGCGTCGCCTGTTCGTCCCAATGACAAGCTTACTACCGAGATCTGGCGGATGGGTAATGTCCAGGCGGATGGCTTTGAGGAGGTCCGCTTCACTACCAAGAACCAGACTGGCAAGGTTGTCCTGAGCAATGGTCGTTGCTTGCTGAAGGTTGTTAGCCCCAAGAGCAAGCTGTGAAGATAGGAAACTGCTATATCGTTCTTGGATACTTTTATTGTATCAATTGTATATAACAATTTAACCAGAACTACACCGTTTGCATTTTAATGAAATGCGTGCTCTTTTGTACTAGTACTTTGGAGCTTTGAAGATTGTTCACAGGAAGCTACTCCAGGGCTCTTGATTGCCAAATTGCGCGTTGAAAACTAGGCAAAGAAGGCAGTGCCCGTATTCCAATCCGCTTGGATAGTATGCCAGGAACCTTCGAGTTTGGATCCTATGACAAACTTCCAAGGTTGGACCTAGGTAACAACAATGGTTCCCAGGTCAGCCGTTATACTAGTATATCACTGGACTACTCCAGGGCTGGGTGTGTCTCAAGGTGGGTCTGGGTCCAACCGATAACTCCGCTTGAGGTGAAAGTTAATTAACAATTCGGAATCTATATAAAATGTGCCCTACTATTTTGTATGGATTATGGCACACCCTTCGATATGCACTTACTATTTTGTGTTAGTGTCTCCCATCATACGTTATTTGCCTTGGCAACGGTTGGTGGATGCACGTGACTTTCATCGACCGAGGCCGTTTCCCCGGAGTTTCGGGCTGCTCCCCCACCACCTTCTCCTGCATTTGCATTTTGAGTACCAGAAATACGGAGGACAGGGCGCAAGATGAATTTTCGCAGCTCCACGGCCATCTCAATGGCTGCTTGGCGAAGCACTCTGAGGTAAGATCAATTGGTTCCAACTCACAACTCACCAAGTTCGGGTGCTGATCTACCCCCAGAGGCACCATTGCGCGGTCATATGGCTCCAAGAGTGTTGATTTGGTACGTCAAATATGAATTCAGTCTTTCAGTGCAAGAATGTCGCGGAAGAATTACACTAAGTCACAGCAATAGCCCATCCGGACCATTGGATTGAACAGTCGCTCCCTTCCCAAAAGAAGAGCTCATGCGCCGAATTTCATTGTTAACAAGCGTCTAATTTCCACCAATGCCCCGGTGGACACATCAGAGCTTCCAGATCATCTCAGGATGCTTTCCAAAGACTCAAAACTTATATCCGCCGCCGTGAGGGGCTTGAATGAAGGATATGTGGTGCTAATGCCACCAAATACCACTACCCAGTTTTACAAGTTGTGAGTCGCCGTCTTAGACCCAAGAAATTTTCATCGCTACAAGTGCTGACCATCATGGGAAGTGGATCCTTCTTTTTAAGGTGAGTCGCCAGAGAGAGTGTGTTCGGGAGCTCAGTATCTCGGAAGGAGTATCGCTGAGAGGTCGTGGAATACTAGAGAAAATTGTCAATGCCCCAAGTGTGTTCATCCGGACACGAAGCAGAGGATTGTTGAGATTGGCTCGGTACGTATCATTTTTGTCTTGGGGGTCATTATCATCATGGAGCAGAGGGGCTAATCCAATCTAGGTCCTACCAGATATTACTCCTACCAAGTTAGATTGCGGAAACCTCAAAGAAGGCGCTCAAATCACATGTATGAATTCAGTCGACATTTCATACCAGTTATATTAACTAATTCTTGACAAGGGAATGATGGTCATGAGAGTGTCTATCCATGGGCCTGGCTAGAAAGACACAATGTGTTTAAGCAGAACTTGAAGTACAAGGTGTCTGTATATGGTGACGGCAGGCCAAGGTATGAACATTTTACACCTAAATCATCAGAAAGTTCCCACTGACAGTATTAAATAAAAGAGATTATCGCATATTTAATGCCAAGACCGACTCCTATCCCGAGGTCGAGTTTGAGAAGGTGATGTTCAACGATGCATCCGTTAAAGACTGGCTGGAGAAGATTGTAGGTCCCATATATACTTTTATCCCAAACTGTCAGCATGTTTATTGGTGAACTTTTTCTGATGATTGACCTTCTCCCTCGAAGCAAACTCTCGGATTCTGTTTCATCAAGGGAGTCCCAATTGACCCAGAAGCAACTAAGGCTCTTATTGAGCGTATTGCTTTTGTGAGACACACTCACTATGGTATTCTATCAGCACGGGACCCTTTCTCGACCGAATTCTAATTTGATATCTAGGTGGCTTCTGGGACTTTACGGCCGATCTCACCTTCAAGGATACCGCATATACCAATGAGTCTCTTGGTGTCCACACAGATAACACCTATTTCACGGATCCCGCAAGACTTCAGCTTTTCCACCTTCTGTCCCACACAGATGGATCGGGAGGCGAGAGCTTACTTGTGGATGGCCTAGCCGCCGCCTCCACGCTCCTGAAAAAGCACCCCGAACATTACAGAACTTTGATCCAGGTTAGACAACCGTGGCATGCCAGTGGCAATGAAGACGTCTGTATCCAGCCATCCTCCATGGCCCCTGTCTTTTCTATCCACCCGGACAGAGGGCGACTCTATCAGATTCGCTGGAACAATTACGATAGAGCACCTAAATCAGACTGGCCATTGGAAACTCAGAAGCAATGGTACGAGGCTGCTCAGTGCTACGATGACATCCTGAATGAACGTCGAAGAAGAATCCAGACGCAACTCCAGCCTGGAACAGCACTCAGTAAGTAGAGAACTGCCACCGTATACTTGCTCAATTATGAACTGATTCCCTTCCTAGTTTTCGACAACTGGAGAATGATGCATGGCCGCACCGAGTTCACCGGGAAAAGAAGAATGTGTGGGGGATACGGTATGTGCTAAAATAAGCCCAAAGTTCCCTTAAACACAAGCTTGTTGATACTAATATATCCTGGGCAGTCAATAACGATGATTACATTTCGCGACTTCGTCTGCTTAGTTATGGCCGAGAGGAAGTGCTAAACAATCTGGGAAGCCAAAACCATCCCGACGCGAAGAATGGCCCTTATTCGATCATTTAGACTGGGTCAAATATCTAGTGGCGAAATTTGAATGTAGAAATTTTATAACATAGAAGAATGAGGCTACCATTGCGAACATAAAATTCGAGAGGATTACTAGCACCTCACTGTTGACCGACTCACGTGACTGGCTGACGTTGTTGGAGCTCGGCCACCGACAGCTATTCTCCAACCTTCTACGTCCCCCTTCACCTTCACCTTTCCCCCTCCCCCCATACCGACCATCCGCGTGTGGCAACCCTTGAATCCATTTAATCCGATCGGTCATTATCCATTAATAAATCGCCCACCATGTCGACCCTCGAGGACTTGGACGACCTTGAGCACGAGAACAGAGACAAGAAGGAAGACCAGGGCGATGACGGCAAGAAGCCCAGCGGCGACGGTGACGCCGAGATGGAAGATGCTGAGAAGAAGGACGAGGAGGAAGAGCTGATGGACGAGGAGATCCTCCACTCCAGTACGGCAGACATTGTTAAGCGACGACGGATGCTGGAGAACGAAATGCGCATCATGAAGAGCGAGTTCCAGCGTTTGACACACGAGCAGAGCACAATGCGAGAGAAGGTTAAGGATAATCAAGAAAAGATCGAGAACAACAGGTATCGTCTCATTCATCTCCCAAGGGGATGCTTGCGAATCGTCCAAGACAGCAGTCGCTGCCCGCGGAGCTCGCAAGGCCCAATCAATTGAACCATCACCTTTTCTGTTTACTGACATCCCCGTTTTACCTTGCTAGACAACTACCATACCTCGTCGGAAACGTCGTTGAGCTCCTGGACCTTGATGTGGAGGCCGAAGCCGCAGAGGAGGGAGCCAACATCGATCTCGACGCCACTCGCGTTGGCAAATCCGCCGTTATCAAGACTTCAACCCGCCAGACCATCTTCCTCCCGCTCATCGGACTGGTTGACCACGAGAAGCTGAAGCCCGGTGACCTGATCGGTGTCAATAAGGACTCATATCTCATCCTGGACACCTTACCAGCAGAGTATGACAACCGCGTGAAGGCTATGGAGGTCGACGAGAAGCCGACGGAGAAGTACACGGATATCGGTGGTCTGGACAAGCAGATCGAGGAGATCGTGGAAGCTATCGTATGGCCCATGAAGGAGGCGGAGCGATTCAAGAAGATCGGCATCAAGGCACCGAAGGGTAAGATCACACTGTTCTGTAGCGGTTCTCTTTTTTTCGACGATATTAACCTTCTTCCTCTTAGGTGCTCTAATGTACGGTCCCCCCGGAACCGGTAAAACCCTCCTTGCCCGTGCCTGTGCTGCCGAGACGAACGCCACTTTCCTGAAGCTTGCCGGTCCATCCCTCGTACAAATGTTCATTGGTGACGGTGCCAAGCTGGTGCGTGACTGCTTCGCCTTGGCCAAGGAGAAGGCTCCATCAATCATCTTCATCGACGAACTTGATGCCGTTGGTACCAAGCGTTTCGACTCCGAGAAGTCCGGTGATCGTGAAGTCCAGCGTACTATGCTGGAACTGCTGAACCAGCTGGACGGATTCGCGTCCGACGACCGCATCAAGGTCCTCGCCGCGACTAACCGTGTCGATGTATTGGACCCTGCTCTGCTCCGATCCGGTCGTTTGGATCGCAAGATCGAGTTCCCCCTTCCGAATGAGGAGGCTCGTGCGAACATCTTGCAGATTCACTCGCGTAAGATGTCCGTTGAGGATAGCGTGAACTGGGCTGAGCTTGCCCGCAGCACGGATGAGTTTGGTGGTGCTCAGCTCAAGGCTGTCTGTGTCGAGGCTGGTATGATTGCGTTGCGGAAGGGCCTGAGCAAAATTGGTCACGAGAACTACGTTGATGCCATCGCCGAGGTCCAGGCGAAGAAGAAGGATTCAAACCTAAATATTTATGTTTGAATTGGTGTTTTTTCCCCATGGAATATTACTACATCTTTTTTTCTATTTTTATGCCCTTTTTCCTCATGTCATGTCATGTATGTTCGTTCGGCGGCCCTCAAAATGAGGCCGGCAATTCGCTATGCATGCAGGCGACTGCCTCTAAACCAAATAACATGATGACCCATTCTAGACCCCGTCGAGAGTTGATTTTACGCTCGCAGGAACCTGAATATTACGAGTAGAAGTCTGTAGCACTCCAGGGCTGAAACGAGCACTTGGTATACTACCTATTGTACTGGGGAGAAGCGATTTATATAGGCAGAATGTTTTGATTGGTCGATTCTAGTATAGCAGGCTAAGCTCCATTTGGATTGCTGGTCCATATCTAGGGCTCGAAACGAGAGGCAGGAATAGCTTCAATACTCACATTCCAGCACTCTCGCAGTTCCGTCCTGATAGTCACCGGCCTAGGGCCTTACTCTTTGGTGGTGGCTTTTGTGCTATTCCCAAGTTCCATTCGACCCGCAGGTTCTGATCGTGCTGCTACGAGCATCCCTTTCCGTCTCACTATATAGTATGTACTACAGTACTAGGTAGCAACCCAGGAAGTGGCCAAGGTCATGGTGAAATAGTAGTCCACTCGCTTCAGAAATGTATCCATCGATTTTTCTTTTGTTTTGGAATAAGACCAAAGAAAATAAACTAAAAAACACATAATGCAATGGTCATAAATCCATATAAAAGCCCCTTATCTAATAGCCCAGGCACCACCTTCAAACGCTACACTCCACTTATTGCATATTACCGGGCCTCGCTCAGAAAGCCCTTAGTTCTTAGCCTTGTCATCTTTAAGCGTAACGATGCGGTTCAGAATGAGTTTCTCAGGCGTTGTCTCCCGGTCAACGGCGTAGTATGCAGTACGCATACCCTGGAAACGAATAGCGTGCTTGTTCTTCTCAACATCCTGCTCAGCCGCAGACTTAGGCCAAGGAGCCGACTGCGAGATCTCAGTAAATCCAGTCTCAACCATGGCATCGGGGAAGATCTCCTCGGAATTAGGGTTGATGTCGGCCAAGAAGCCCTCGGGGTGAGCAGAGGGGTTTTCGGACTTGAATAGCGGGTTGGTGGCGCGGACCTCGGCGCGGATAGGACTGTTCTTCGCGGGGCAGTCGGCGACCCAGTGGATGAAGCTCTTGGGCTTCTTCGCGGCTTCGCCTTCCGCGGGCTTCTCATATTTGGCGTGCACGACTGTCACGTTTCCGGCGGCGTCTTTCTCGAAGGTTGTGGCGGTGATGGGGTAGGGGGCCTTGAGGAGACCGACGGTCTTGCCGGGGCGAGGCGGAAGTAGTCTGGGGAATCGACTTCGCGGAAGTCGGAGCGCTCGATGTACACAGTCTTCGTGAAAGGGATGGTGTGGGTGCCGAAGGAGGCTTCCTTGGAGAAGGGAACTTCGACCATCTCAAGGTGGTCGTCGGCCAGATCGTCGATGACGACCTTCAGAGGCTCCGTTACAACCATTAATCTGGGGACGGATGTCTCGAGGAATGTGCGGACGGACTGGTCGAATCGGTGCATTTGGACGTTGGTCACAGCCTTGGTAACTCCGAGTTCGCTGACGAAGTTGAGGATAGCATCGGGAGGAACACCACGACGACGGAGAGCAATGAGTGTGTACAATCTTGGATCATCCCAATCACGGCTGCTCTGGAGTTAGTTTTGCATCGACGTATTTCAAGTTCGAGAGTACTTACACATGACCTTCCTTGACCAGCTTGATAATCTTTCGCTTGGAGAGAACAGTGCCTGTGATGTTGAGACGGCCATATTCGCGCTGCATTGGACGGTAGACATCGAGCTTGTTGTTGAGCCACTCGTAAGACTCGCGGCCTAGTAGTGGAGTTAGCGAACCGTGTTTCACGAGATATGCGAGTAGAAAACCTACTGTTCTCGAACTCAGTCGTGCATAGTGATGAAGTAATGGATTCCAAGCTATCGGAGAGACCTAATAAAAGTTAATATGGAATCACCAAGCGCGAAATTAAAAACCAATAAAACTTACCATGGGCCATATCGTAGGTGGGGAACATCTTATATGTCGGAGCACGGTGATGTTGCTTTCCTCCCTCGGGAATTCTCCATGCGAAGAGATCCCACATTTGGGGGTTGGGGTTATCAAGGTCCTGCTTCATGCGCAGAGCCGCTTCTCCGGCCTTGTACTTTCCATCACGCATAGCACGGAACTCAGCCAGAGACTCCTCAGTGGGACGGTTGCGGTGAGGGCAAGCAAAGCGCTTGCCACCCTGCTGACCGTCCTCGGTCTGACCACGCTGAACCTTGACCTCGGCCTGGGTACAGTGACAGACATAGGCGCCGTCACGCTTGATCAGTTCCTCGGAGTACTCATAGAGATGATCGAAGTGATCACTGGCATGAGTCTCGCGCACAGGCTTGAAGCCGAGCCAATTGACGATATCCCGAATAGCAGTGTAGTAGATCTCGTCCTCTCCTTCGGGGTTGGTATCGTCAAAACGCAGGATGCACTCTCCACCGTGGTACTTTGCGAAGCCGAAGTTGACAGCGATAGCCTTGCTGTGTCCAATGTGGAGATATCCGTTGGGCTCGGGCGGGAAACGAGTGCGAACCTTGGGGTGGGTTTCGGAGACGGGGCGCTCGTTGTAAACGTCATTGAGGAAGCCGAGTTTAAACATGACTTCCGGGTCGCGGGGAGCAGCAGCCTCCTTAGCTGCTTTCGGGGGCTTGGGCTGCTTTGCAGGCTTAGGCGCGGCCTTGTTCGCGGCCTTCTCCAGTGCCTTCTGCGCCTTCTTCAAGGCCTTCTTGGAGGGGCCTTCTTTCTCCGCGGGCGGGGCAGCCTCCTTGGGCCGCTCAGGCAAATCAACAGGCTTTGCTGGATCCATGATTGAAGAGTCCCAGAGGTCCAGAGCAGATGTGAAGCAATTGGTGGGGTTGTTATTTTTCACGAGGGGCTGCGATGCTTATCAGTCTCCATTCGCTAATCGGGCCGATGAAACACCGGATGAGTCATGCGCCCACTTCCCCAGGTAACTTGAAGTATACCGGAGTATATACTTACGATAAGACATGGAAATGCCCATTGGTGCTGAAACAGTGGCTGGAATGAACCTTGATGACTCAGAAATAGACATTGTAGATTAACGAGTAGCTATTGATACATGGTAAATTGTAAATGCTGTACAGGTGTGTAATGTACAAGCCTCAAAAGGGCGAGGCGATTAAAGACAAAAACCAAAGAACCAAACCAGATGAATCAGTCAAGCCACCCAATACCTGAGATCTCGGGAAGCTACGAGCCAGCGAGACCCCCGTGACAGGCAAAGGGCCAATGAGACAAGGGAAGAAATATAGACAAAAAGAACCAAGGAAGAGTGACCATCATAGCCGCACATGAGCCGATTAGAGTCACCCGTCATGCTCACATGTGCATTAAGACCAATGAACGCCAGATGCCAATGATATCTGGCGTATGTATATGTACGTGGGAAAAGAAAGAGATGTTGAGAAATGAAATCCAAAAGCACCAAAACACAGATTTGACCAGAATGCGGGGTATAAGGCGTGATAATGAGACAAGGGAGGATGCGGGGAAGAGTGGGATAGAGAGCGTGTGATGGTGGTGTGGGTAGTATAAGGAGAGGCGGGTTGTATATAGGGCGGGTTTAGAAGAGTTGCTTCACGTTGATGAGTTCCGAGTTACCGGGGCGGTCGCGTTCCATATGGAACCACCAATCCCGGCCCATCTTGTGGTTCCAGGATCCGGTGCAGGTGTCCTTTTCCCAGGGCAGGGCGGAGGTCGACGCATGGCTCATTGGTGTGATAGGTGTTGTGGGTGTTGCAGGAGTGCCGGTAGACCGGCTACCCAGGCTACCCCAGCCGAAACGCGAAGTGGTAGTAGATGAAGGAGATGCCAGTTCCTCTATAGGTGGGTTGATGGGTGGCTTGCTATTTGTGTCAAAGCAATGGACGCCCACCCCGGCTGCGTATGATAGTGACTGGTTGGATGCGAGTAACTGCTTCCATCCGATCAGACCACCTTCCGATTCTTGACCGGGAATATCAGGGCGAAGGTGGAATCGAGGAATAGATGCCCCTGTTAAAGGATCCCGAACACCGGAGCGGCCCATGAAAGCCGGCATTCGAAATTTGTAAACTGTCTTGGGTCCGTCGTCATCCGACACGGGGGGGATCGTGTTTATACCGTTCGGACGCTTCCCAGATCCCGTAGTCGTCAATCTCTGGTTCTGGTTCTTCTTCGAAATTTCCAAGTAACGCGTTGTCTGGTACATATTTATCTGAATAGTCCTCAATCAATACTGGCATGCCTGATTCGGTATCCTTGATGGCCATATCAATGAAAGTTTGTGCTCGGATTCGAGACGAGGTCAGGTTATTTCCGGCAGGCAAAGCAAGGGGTCGAATGCTGACGGAGCCGTGCGAGCTCCGGGGTAAACTGTAACGGTCTGGTCGAAGTAACGCTTGGCCCTTTGTGATAGGTCGACAAACCGCTTGCAGGGCACCAGGAGGCTGACAGTCGTTCGGCGCCCGGAGAGTTTCCAGCCATGGGAACCCCGCAGCGAGAATACTTTGAGCGAGATGGAAATTGGGGGTATCGGACTGCTTCGGGGGTTGCTGGAAAGGTAGGGAATCGAGTTGAGTGAGTGCTGTGCCAGGGTCCGGGCAAGCCACATCCCAGTGGAGATACTTCAGGCTGGCCGAAGCGAGAATAGGTTGGAAAACCATCCCTTCCTCTTCCAGCGTAGGACACTTGTCACTTTGGACAAACTTGAATCGCTCAAGTTGTCTGAGTGATGCGAGTAGCTTGGAGATGACCAGCAGAGACTCAATGTTCTGTTCCACCAGGATAAATGACTTGAGCGATTGCGATTCTGGACGCATGGCGTACTGTGCGATACCTGCATCAGTCACACCAGGCAAGTTCTCCAATCGCAAAGATTCCAGCGGAGGCAAACATAGTAGTGTGCTATCAGCAAATGCATCCTTGTTGAACGAGGAGATGCAGAGATTCCGCAGAGAGGGCAAGAGATCAAACATGCGCAGGAAAATACTCGGCTCCAAGGCACCGTTTCCATTGAGACCGTATAGCATCAATGTTTCCAAGTTGCCCCATGAAACATGGTAATCCAAGAATTCGAACATTTGAGAGGGCCCCAAACTTCCAGGGCAAGAATCGTCACGAGGCGACAACTCAGTGGCCTCCACTGCCTCGCCCAGAACCCAGGTATGCTCTTTCAGTCGCTTGCGGGTAGACAAGGCGTGGGTAAGACGATCGAATTCGTGGTGGTAAGGGATAGACAGACCCAAAAGTCGCTCCAGATTCGGACACACCATCACCACAGACGCGACCAGGTCTCGATATTCTTGCCATTGCGCGCTTTGTTTTGTTGTGGTGAAGAGTAGATCCATCTGGGGCACACGTAGTTCACGGACGAGATTGGCCAGCATGTTTCGTTCGCGTAGGGTACGCCTCAACAACTTTAGACGGCTACCCCTCTTGAGACGGTACCGTTTTAATTGGGCCGGGGAATCATTTCCGACTATATGAATTTGAGTATATCTGGTGGTGTATGGTATCAGTTCCTTGTTGCTCGAGATCAACTGGGGCTGTTGTATGGTTGTAACTCACAGCCGTCCACGGACAGCCCTTTCCCAGGACCGACAAGTCAGGGACAATGCATGCAGGTCGCGATGGAAACAAGTTGTGCAACCTGTCTGGTGCGGCGCCTTGTGTAGCACTTCAAGGTTGTTAAGGATGACATCGTAAACCTCTTGCGGGATTCGTCGCTGAACGGACTCAATGCTCTTGGGGATGGATCCAACGGAGTCGAATTGGCGATAGGAAGAAGCAGGCGACGAAGGTGTGTAACCTGTTGTTGGCGCGGTCGAGGTTGTGTAGTTGGTGCGATAGGAAGAAACAGAAGAGGTACGCGAAGTTACTGGCTGCACCGCAACGGCGAACTCTTTGCAAGTTGCCGCATCCTGAGGAATTGTGTATGGCACAGCAGGGTTTTCTGGTCTACTGGCAACGACGCTCATGGTGAATTGGCGTGCCTGGCATCGGAGGCGCGGCGCGTGGAGAGGGGAAAGGAGGAAAAATAAGGCGAAGACAGGCGGGGGTCGAGGAATGCAGGGGGGGGTTGGTGGAGTGTGGTCAGTTGTCGTAATGGGCGGGGGGGATCGTCGAATTCCAACTGAGGTCAGTGTTATTGTGGTAGTGGTAGTATAGTAGTGTGGTAATGGTCGTTTGATTGTATGACCTTTGGAGGAGGTTGAAGAGGGGAGGTCAAAAGGCACGGGAACAAGAAGGATCATGGCACATCCACACTTTCCCTCTTACTTCACACTTCACACTTCACACTTCACACTTCACACTTCACACTTCACACTCACACACTCTCGAGGGGTCCGGGAAGCATTCGATCGCCCCCCCACACCCACTTTGCTCGTGGTGAGCGGAGAAACCTGACAGGGGGTCGACGGTTCAGGGGTTGGACTACTCAATCCTCTAGACCCGAACCGTCAGGGATCCGCCGCGGTATTGAAGTTGATCCATCAGTCTCCTCCAACCAGCACCCTCATCACACTCGCCATGGCACTTGATTCCTTTTTTTAGGGCTACTCGAGAGGTCTCCTTGGCCTGTCAATGCGTCCAATCTGCCCCCGTCAACGATGGTCATTGCATATATGCCTGCGTCGAACACGAACGGCTCTGCAGCCATGTTGCTCGCGGACGGTTCGTGAGCTGCAGCACTATTCCTATATTGGTATAGCACCATGTTCAGTGGGTCCTTGGACCTGCATGGAGTGGGGCCACTGCCCCTTTTTTCGCGGCTTTTTCTGCTTTGCTCTGCATTCACACCTTGCACGGATGTTATTGTATTGGCGGCACTACGACCGGTTGGGACTACGGCGCATACGACAGCCATCCACGTTGTACTCTACCTGAGCCTTCGGCGGTTTCAAAAAGCCACAGGAATAGTCTTGGCCAAAGAGGATCATCCAGAGTCACGAAAATGCCACTTTGTGTGCCCTGTCTGACTCAACCTGCGGTCTAAGCGTGAGACATGCGGCGCCCCTCGTCAAAATAGGCAATGGTTCAGGAACCACGAGGTCCTGTTCTAGACGTTGCTATAACTGGCGTTCGCTTGCATCCGATCTCGCCACCCCGGTCTCAAAAATTGAACGTGCTCGTGTCTCGTAGATTACTATTGGCAACGGAACCCCGAGATCGCGATCGCGGTGGATCGTCGCAAATTAACCAACCAACTCCCACAGCTCTCAATCTCCAGTCGTTTCCTCGTAAGAAACGGGCCATCCACCTCATTTTCGGTGCTGCGCAATCTCTACTCCGTACACGAAAGCCCAATTGTATTTTACTGGCTATCCCACGCGGATCCCACGGCACAGAGCTCTCGGCAGCCTTAGCTTACTCGGGAATAGTCCCAGTTTCCCGCATAGAGCAATGTGGACAATTCACAGCTGAAGTCCGATCTGGTGGAGACGGTTCCCACTCCATCGACTCTACGGAGTACCATGATAGCCAATTGCACTATTGGATGGTAGCCTTCCAATCTTTGTTTGAGAAATAATGCCGCTCTGTCGGCGTTGCCATGTGAGATTTGGAATTCCGCTGGTCCACTTCTCCGCCTCCACGACATGATTCGCAGTGCCCGGTTTTGTTCTTCGAACTAGGGTCTCCCACGAGGTCGTCGTACTCTATTTTGGATGGTCGGCTCCACTGTTTTATCTGTTTTCGTAGATTGGGCTGATGCAGCTCACAATAATAGCAGTCGATCTACGCAATATGCCGTGCAGATATACGGAGTATGGGAGATACCGAATCCACCCTTGTGGATCTTGTTGACCTGATACCTTTTCTAGAAGACCCGAACATCGCCGACACGAGCTGACACCAACAAGCGTGGAGCTTCAAAGCCGTTGCGGTGCTTTAGGGGTTATACGGACCCTGATATTTCATCGCCCCGCCCGTGCGCCGCCGAAGAGGGTCCATCTATACCTAGGTGTCGGTACACGGTACAACCAAGCTTCGCACAGCACAGCCCATATATTGACCTCGAGCCTCATTTTCCACTTGTGGCCCCTGTCAGACCGGTGTTTACTACTAGTACTACTAGGCTTAAGTCTACACTACTAGACCTGGCCCCCAAACATGAAATCTAAGTTTGACCATATAGATATTTATAGACATTATCCCGTGTTCAAGTTTCGAATGGATGGTCTTCAAACTTGAAGTAGTACCACGATAATTCTGCGTTTCAGCAGATTTTTAAATGCTGTTTTTCCTAATTGTCCATTCGGTTGGGCACAATGGCGTTTCTGATTGTGTCACTCTCCGACCAGCTAAGTCACAGAACCTGGTTAGACTATATTTTTATGCAGGAGACTACTAGTACAATCTCGATGGGAATGGTATCCATGATGAGAACAACCAGTAATATGTTATCAAGTCCTTAACAAGGCATTCCTACGGATGGAATGCTTCAAGGTAACCTAGTTTGAGCCAATGTTTTTGTCTCATTTAATCTCCGAGTGCCAGGAATGTGGGATGCTAGGGATCTACTACTACTCCAGTAGGTACTAGTAGTACTCAGAAATATATCTCTCTTCCGAGGTTGGGACTCGGACTAGCTTCCAAGGTTGTGATTTCCAGTTCCAATGAACCTTGGAAATCCACTGGGACCTGCCCAGGCTCCTGAGCTATACAAACTACAACTTGGTTACTACCAGTAGTAGTTCAAGTTTTTACATCATATAGCCCACCAAGGCTCTAATTCGCTAATGAATAAAATTATATAATACTATATTCTCATGTATAGGTATGGGACTATTCGTAAAAATGCCGTACGACTGGCGAATGTGTCGCATTTCCATACGCTGACCCTCCGTAAGTCAGATATCCAGACTCAACAGGCCCCGATTGTGACAAGACATCCTCCCGATCCCCAAACATAAAAACAGTCTGCATTCCCATGACCATATGCTGAAGGATATGGCAATGATACATCCAAACACCTGCATCCGTGACTCTTATCCGCCAAGCTCGCCACCCAGACGGGGCGAGAGGCTTCGTCTTCTCCCGGTACCTGTAAAGCACAGAGGTGTCACGTTGAATTGGGCGATGAGAATCGAGAAGTTTCTCATTAGCGGTGGCATTGTACTGCCCATCACCTCCCCCAATATCATAGTAGTGTCTGCCGTGGGCGTGGAAAGGGTGGGCATCAACACCCCCATTGTCAAAGGTGCCTTGGTTCTGCCAGACAATTTCGATGACTTCGCCGATTTTGGCGGGGAAGGTTCGCGTGATATTGTCGAATCCATTACCACGAGCAATAGCTCGTTGATAAGTGGCAGAGGTGTCAAGTTTTCCATTGTAGATGTCGATCAGGTATGGCGATTGTGGAAAGTTCTGCACCCAGTCATATCCGTTCTGGAGCCAAATGACATGGTCGCTGACATTCTGGTGAACGTCGATGATAATTCTGCGTGTTACTTCTTCCAGCTTGGGAAATCCGCGGTCCGGATGCAATGATTCTAATTCATAATCAAGCCACCCTTGAGAAATCTCAGCTACAGGCAGTGGCGGCGGCGAGGGGACAGCCTTCAAATCAACATCAGTTCCGCCTGAATATTGCAGAACCGCAAAGTTTGTTAGAGTCTTTGGTCTTGCGAGAGTCGTAAGTTGAATATAGAAGTGTCGTTTGTTGACTTTCTTCAGCTCTGCTTCAGACTTTGCAGTCAAGAGCACGCTATATCTCTGGCCGCTTCCAATTTGCAAGAAGCTAGTATTCAGAGGCTTGGTGTTGTGGCCGTCTGCTTCGATGATAGTAATATCGTGACTCTCGATGGCAAGAGAAATAAATGACAAAGCGGTGGCCCCAATGAATCTCAAGCGATACGACAAGCCCGGCTCGATAGAGATTGAGGCTAATTGGCAGGATCCTGTATCATTGGTCACCTGACGACTGTGTCCATTCACCAATATTGCCTTGGTCTCCCCACTCCATGTAAAGTTGGTCGATGTCAGTCCATCGATAATATGCTTGTCAGTCTCATTGAAGAAATCAGACAGCAGAATCGTACGCTCCTCGTCGTAAGAAAACGGCGGAGGATCGCATGAATCCACAATCAGGGGACCCTTAGCAGAGACAGCTTGAAATCCAACGTGGGAATGGTAGAAGTAGGTCCCTGCAGTACCAACTTCAGGTTTGACTTCGTAGTCAAAAAAGTGACCTGGAGGAATAGGCCATTGACTTGCCGCGGGTGCACCATCGGAGAAGGGGGCTGTAAAAGCCGTGAGGCCATGCCAGTGCTATGATCGAGGTCAGCGAGAGGTGTAAACTGCATAATTCTCTAGCTGCCTACTATCGTCGTATTCCCATTCTTCATGTCATTATAAACGCGGATCCAATTCACCTGCCCCTCCTTGAGGCGCAGTTCCGGACCAGGTGATGATCCATTGACAAGAGCTGAATATCTGTTCGTACATGCTTCCGTATAATCTTCAGCTGTGACTCGCAGAATGTAATCCGGTTGAAAGGAGTCGTCATGGTGAAAGACGGATCCTAGAGATGCTGTTGCCAAGCCGAAAAGCAAGTTAAGGCAAATTCTTATGCCCTTCATTTTTGCGGAGGGTGCACAGATTGCATCATTGGAATTGAAATAAGCTTACTTCACAATCGAGGAGGCAAAGGCATTTTAATAAAGACGCGCCAAGAATGTCGTAGCGGACGTATCTCACCACAGCCACCAAGGCGTATTTAATTTCACTTCAATTGACAGCAGAACTATTCTCTTGATTAGGGGTTACGAGGCGCTACTTGACTTTGATTGGGTTCGTGCGCAGATCAGGCCTCCAAGCATTTGATATTGGCTCTCTTTCGGGAAATGATGAGCGGTCAGGTATGGTGAGTGTTTACGAGCCTAGCGGGCTCATCCCGACCGCCTTTTGGATGAATAGGTTATGAATGCAAAATAGAATCTATCTTATACTATCGTTTCGATTTCTATTTTGTATATTGGGTGTAAATCTATTATGTGTAGCTATTATGGCCAGCCACATAATGAGAAATGATGTCCCATAAATTAAATTGAATTGCATCCAAGGTCTCATTTTTGAACCTTGCTTTTGAGTATTCCGCCCCCAAATCGAGCCCTGGAACCATCGAGCGCGCGCTCTGGCTTTGCATAAGGTTTTCTTGGCTTCCTCTGCCTTTTGTTGAATCAATTTTCAGCTTCATATGCATGGGCTCTTTAGTATTTTCGAGTCGGACAATCTTATACTCACTTATCCGATGTTGTGGTCATGCAAGCCATTGACATCATGGATCAAATTAAGGATGGCCTGACGCTTCCGCCTCTGTCTCAAGCAAAAAACCCAAGTCCAAATCTATTTGCAAAGCCTCATCTTGAGAAACAGGCGCCGTTCTATGAAGTCCGCTGGAAGTTTTTGACCTCTTTCGCGGAATATAGACTACCTCATCACCCCGATGGGGCTGTCTAGATCGTGTCCGTAAATCCCATTGACGCTGCAGACCGACCAAAAGGTCTCTTGCCCTATGGGCACTTTTCCAGCAAATAGCGAGCTCATCTAAAGCTCTGAAACATGTTGTCAGATAAATTACGATATGGCTTCGAGAGTAGGAGGGGATATTCAAAAAAGTGGCGAAAAGAAGGAATAAGATGGCCGAGGATGTGATGGAAACTGCTTGTACGTTGATTCGGCGTAATGTGTACCGAGATTCATACATATTGAGGATTTTGGAGATAGCTATTGCGGATTGGATGCACATCTCGCGGGCATGTGTATATCCAGGTCCTTTTGGCGGTTGCGGTTGTAGACCATGATGGCTTTTTGATATCCATGGCCTGTGAGCATAGATTATGCTCTGGTGGTATTGCATGCTTTAATGCCTGTTAGTTAGAGAAAAGGGATATATGCCAACATAGAAATGACGTACTGAAGAATGAGGACATGTGGAAGATATGGCGAAGTAACGTCGTCGAGATTAATTTGTAAAACAGGTGGAAGAGTAGATTTCCACTTGCGAAGCTTGGCGACAATTTTGGCATTGAGCTCTTGAAGGGTCTCTTTTGAGATACTGCTGGTGCCATATCTGTTTGAAATGTCAGGCAAGGTAAAAGAGATTTTAAAGGAGATTAATACAGGATATAACCGCATGGAGCCATCAGTTCGCAGAGAGAAACTAGTCGTTGACTGATTATGTCTTGGCTGTCCAGCAAGCCAGAATCTTGGCTGGCGGAAGAAGGTGACTCGCAGGGTATCCATCGGCAATACTCTCTGGAATTTGAATCTTGGTATGGTTTTCCAACTGTGACATCCTCCATACTGGTGCGGAATGGTCTGCCTAAGTGAAATCCTAATTGGCTATATAATAGTTAGAAGAAATACATGACCAAGTGAGATTTAGTTCGAGGGGGAAGACAAACTGGTCAACAACGTATGCGGTCCAGAACACAGTCCTGCGAAGGTTTGCGTGGGCAGCCGAGATTACCCTTGCAGACACATGACTAGACATGTCAAGGTGCAAAGCAAGATCGAATGCTAGCCTTAATGCTGATCCTGAGGTAAAAAGTAAGGTCTATTGAATGGGACTAGTATTCAGGTCTGACGTGGACTTACCGCTATATAGCCAGCCCCTTGTATCCTTTCCGTTTCCAATCTCGTGGAAGCTCAATATGACCAGTGCTTGAATAGTTGCGACAGAAGGGGACTCTAATTCTGTTTCGAGAATTGACTTCGCTCGATCGCCAAAAAACTCAACAAGTGTCTTGGGAAATGTGATCATAGTCGGATGGTATCGACATTCGAAGGCGCTTCCAAGCGCACACCTTTTGGAATCATTAAAGAGGCTACTTCAAAGGACATTGAAGATAGAAATTATTAACACTCACATTGCATTCCGCAGTGCCTCTGAGTAGAACGGAGTCGCTTCGAGGTTGTTACATTTTGCTTTCGCTTCTTCGTAAATGGATCGATCAACTACATGAAATGATGGGTCCTGCCAGCTAAAGTAAAGATCGAGAAGATGCCTCTCCAGAGCGGTAGGAACCTCTCCCTCTGGCTCGGATAAATAGGGTGGGCTTGAATCATTGGCTTCACAGCTGTCCAGTAGCGGAATTTCCCTTAGATTGAATGTGGACGTTGGGCCATAAAAGCGTGTCTTCCCTCCGTCGTCGATTTTTATGGTCCCAATTCGGTCGGAGATCTCGTCAACCAAGGCTTCAATGTCAAATGTGCTTACAGGTTCCTCCGTGAAATTAGAAACGCTTTCGCTATCAACTAGTTCGGTAGCTTCTGCCTCGATCGCTGGTGGTACATCGGCAGCCGTGATGCCTGTGCCGAAGTCTAGATCGAAAAGCCAGAGGTTTGATATACTACCTGGGTTTTTTCTCTGTTAATAGCGACTGATCATTTTCGAGTGCAACAACTGGGCAGCCATTTTGTTGTGATATTGATGACAAACTCAAACCTGGTAAATGGTGACCCTGCCCAGTTTCGGGGAAATCAATGGCATGTTGTTGATTTAAGCTCCAGTCCTCGAGCCCCTCTAAAGGGACAACATCCGGAGGTGTCGTAATATTAAGCCCCGTATAATCATTAATTTTGCCCATACTTGGTCGCTTCGTTGTCGGATTATTCAATGAGGAAAATGTACTGGCTGGCTCTGTCATTCCAAGAGTATTGAGAATCTTTTGAAGGGCATCATCCATATCATCAGACATTTTCGGTAGCTGAAGGCCATTTTCTTGAATAAAAAGACGTAATTGATCGACTCTGCAGGTCAGAAGCTCTATTGCAACACGAAGCGGCAACCTAATATTATGGCGGAGTCTCAGTCTCGAGATGTTCATCATGATTGCAAGGTTAACGTAATTATCTCACTTTCGCTTGTCAAAAGATCCATAACGGCAGTCTTTTGTTCTCCTTATGCAATTGGAGCAGGATGGCACTTTACCATCACACTGTAATGCTTTAATTCAACCCAACGAAAGATAAAAAAAATGTACGGCGAAAAATACCTTCACTTTGCTTTCCCGGCATGAGGCGCATGCCATCGTTGTATGTCGTCGCTTCATGTCGTGTTTCGTAGAGCTCATTATTGTGCCGGTCTCTGTCAAAATAGAGATAGAGACAGCAGGAGCAGAATTGAAAAGGGTCTGAAGAAACCGGGGTATGCACCACGATTGTGGGGTCCACCCGTACCGTGGTTCCAATCGGTCCTAATCCCGGATCCGCCCCAGAGTGCCAATGATTTTCGGTCATTGGATTCCGGGGAAGCTTCTCTCGAGATTGGGCGGCAGTCGATCATTACATATCGCCGGACTAATATAAATATAATATGATATGATTAGCCTGGTATTGGCTAGAAAGATTTTGGGTTAGATCGGCTATTCCATTTTCTCATCAACCCTGGCACCGACACACTGAGTTCTTGACAACTTTTTACAATTTGGACGATGTTTCTGTAGAACGCCCAGGAAAAGGCGCTTCGGTACAGAATCACTCCTGCTTGTGGTGCTGGGTTTCTTCTCTTCGGCTATGATCAGGGTGTATTTGGTGGCCTGCTGGACAATGAATCGTTTCTGGGGACATTCGGGTTCCCAGGGAGTACGATCCAGGGTCAGATTGTGGCAACCAAAGATATCGGCTGCATTATAGGAACACTCATTTCCATGTATGCTGGTGACAAACTGGGTCGCCGCAGAAGCATTCTAATCGGCTGTGGGATTCTACTTATTGGAGCTATCATCCAAACGGCTTCCTATTCTCTCGCGCAGATGATTGTCGGCTGTGTGGTTGCGGGAGTTGGGAACGGAATGAACACCATCGCTATATCCATCTGGCAGACAGAGACTGCTCGGCCAAAAGATCGGGGTATACTATCGTTTTTCAGCTGGTCATAAATATTTTTGGAATCGTTATCACCAATGTAAGTACCCATCAGTGTTGAAGACCTAGTTGGATCGCTCACCATGATTTAGTGGATGAACTACGGCTTTACCTTTATGCCCCACTCGACTGTGACCTGGCGCTTTCCTTGGCATTCCAGTACTTCTTTGCCATTGTCACCGTCGCCTTAGTTCTCATTACGCCAGAGTCTCCTCGTTGGCTTATTATGAAGAATCGAGTAAGCGAGGCCCAGAACATTCTCGCCAGGCTCTTATCGAAGCAATATAACGACGCGGTTGTTGTGAGCGAGATTCAACATTTAGTTGCGTCTGTTCATCATGAAGCCGAAGTCCAGGAGTCGGTAGCCCTGAAGGAAATTTTTACTTTTAATAGTAAGCAGCAAAAACTTCGCCGTATGTTCCTAGGAGCTGGTACTGCTTTCTTCCAACAAGTAGGAGGTACCAACGTCATTGCATATTACCTCCCCGTGGTTCTTACGCGATCAGTCGGTCTAAGCAGTCGCATGGCCTTGATCCTGTCTGCAGTGGACTCCATGTCTCTTATGTTCTGGGGCTCAATGGCAGCCCTCTTGACCGACCGCGTTGGGCGAAAAAAAGCTGATGCTCATGGGCGTGGCTGCCAGTAGCGTTTGCTTTGCTCTTGTTGCCGTGGGTTTGCGATATGGCGGTCCAGACAATCAGGGTATGTCGATACTGGCTGTGGTTTTTATTTTCGTCTATTACGTCTTTTATGGAATGTCGCTGCTTTCGATTCCGTACATATACCCCGCCGAGATCAATTCTCAGAAAATGCGCAACATTGGAACTCCTTTGCGACCACAGTCAACTGGATTTTCGTTTATGTTGTTGTGGCAACGCCTACCGCCATCGAAAATATCCAGTGGCGGTACTATATGCTGTACGCCATTTTCAACTTTTGCTTTATCCCACTTATCTACTACTTCTATGTCGAGACTGCGACATTATCTCTCGAACAAGTCGATAGGCTGTTTGAAATCAAACATGACGCAGGAAAAGACATGAGTTGGGCGGATGCAACGCGGATCGCTCGTACTGAGAATGATGATTTGCAAACACCGGTGGAGAAGGATATCCTGAGCGCAGAGCACTGCGAGATCGCTCCCTGAGGGACTCGCAGAGTCAAGCCAGAGCAGATTCCAAAATACTGGGGAGATCATAGATGGATAAAGTTGAACCTCAGTTTGTGTGGCGATCACATTGTTGTTGCCTTGTTGCCTTGTGCTCTAGGCATCCGCCCCGGCACACATTCGCCTGCATATAGATAGCTGCTTCCTTCTCTCTAGACTTATTACTTTCTTTGTCGGTTACTACACGTTGTCTTTCTTCTTCGTATCTTTATATTTGTTGTATCCGAGTTCTTCACAATATAGACCTGGGCATATTGTGCCACTTGAGTGCATACTAGTACTAGTAGCTTTGCCAATTTTCCTCGGGCTTTTATTTTGATTCCTACTTACCTCCGATCCACTTCCCCGCTCATTTGGCATACTTCCGAATTTGGGACAATAGCCAGAGTCACCAGACTGTTCCAAGGTTCGAAGAATTTCCTATCATGTCGGACATCAAAATCCGGGATTTCTTGCGGCACGCTCCACGCCAGAACCCCACCAGACAGAGGAGTTTCGTTACATAAATGGCCTTGACCCAGCTCTCATCTTTTTCATTTCATTGTAGACTTTGAACACATTCGCTTCTACTCTTTTACTCAACATCTCTCATTAACGGCAATGGCGACAGAGAAGCTTCGCATCGGTATCGCAGGCCTTGGCCGTATGGGTACGCACTCTCATTCTCGTGGGGTAGATGTTTTGATCTTACTAACTATGAAAAGGCAAGCGTCATGCTGTGAACTTCCACGAGCTCACTGCTCGTGCAAATGTTGTAGCTGCGAGCACTCCTGATCCTACGGAGCGTGAATGGGGAGCGAAGAACCTTGAAGAAGTTCAAATCTTCCAAGACTACGACGAAATGCTTGAAAAGGCCAATCTGCAAGCTGTTGTAATTGCGAGTATCACTGCTGTGCATGCAGAGCAAGCTATAAAAGCAATCAAAAAAGGCCTTCATGTTCTTTGTGAGAAGCCGTTGAGTATTGATCTTGAAGTGGTACGTTGATTCCTCACATATGCTCATGAATTTCTATCGCTAACGAGCGACGTTATGGAATAGGCTCAGTCTGTCGTTTCTGCATACGAGGAGTCTCTCAAGAAATACCCACAGCAGAAAGTGATGTGTGGGTTTTCTCGTCGCTTTGACGCTTCATATCGTGAAGCCCATGCAAGAATTTCAAAGGGCGAGCTTGGAGCTCCGGTTCTTTTCCGATCTCAAACAGCAGACTTGCATGATTCATCGGGATTCTTCGTTCAGTATGCGAAGACAAGCGGTGGTATTTTCGTGGATTGCTCTATTCACGACATCGACCTCATGATTTGGTTCCTAGGTGAGAACCGTAAGGTCAAGAGCCTGCAGGCAGTTGGTGTTTGTGCCGTCCACCCAGCACTAGAGGCGAGCAACGACCGGGATAATGCGATCGCAACTGTGGAGTTTGAGGGTGGAAAGATCGCGGCGCTGTATTGCTCACGTATGATGGCAGCCGGGCAGGAAGATACATCGGAAATCATTTGCGAGAAAGGTTCGGTGAGGGTGAATATGCAAGTGAGAAAGAACCACGTCGAAATCCATGACTCCCAGGGCGCCAGACGTGAGCTGCCGCAGCATTATTATGAGAGGTTCCGGGAAGCTTTTATTACCGAGGCCTCTGAATTCACGGCATGCTGTCTGGATAACTCTTCGCCTCCAATCAGCCTCCAAAGCTCTGTCAAAGCGGTTTCTATTGGGCAAGCATTGCAGAGAAGTCTTATTAGTGGCGAGAAGATTCTCTTCGATTGAAGAATCGCCAATATTTAGATAATAGCTCTTAGTACTTAGAATAAATTTTCTTCTTTTTTTAATATCAGCTGCGCCTAAGCTCGAGGATGCAGTATTATTACGTCGTTGCTCCAAGCTGCATTCTACTCTAAGAACATCTTCAATGGGCGATTTCGCGTAGAACCAAATTAGCTTCATGAAGGCATACGATGCCAAGCGTTTGTTCCAAGAAGCCAGCAGTGCATGATCATATCAGTAATCCACAATAGACTTCATTTCCTGTCCAGAAAAACCTTGGCATCACTCGACGTTCGGTGTTAGGTCTCCGAGCCGAACGCTAATAGTTTTTAAGCCGATGTCATCGGTACCCCGCACCCGGTGCTATCTCCTATTGGGCCCCGCAGTTGCGGGGGAAGGCGACGGAGGTGAATAGGAGGCGTTTAGTGCTTTACAGCCCAATTGAATATTTTTGGTTTTTCATCACGACAACATTGCGGTCACAGGAATTTTGTTTCCGACAGCCCCTGTAGCACTTTGATCCAAACAAGCTTAGAGAAATACATCTCAATGAGATTCGCAATACCCGAAAATGTCTCACCAGATCATTCAGCCTAGCAGATATTCAATATTCGGTTGTTAAATCGTAAGCTCAGGTGTAATCTCAGAGTAAAAACCCATAAGCCAGGTACTTCCTACCTAGTTTAAGTTTTTTTTTTTTTCAATAACCGGACTGGTAAATCTGAAGTAGAAACCGAGAAGGGATCTCTTGGAATCGGGTATCTTAATTGCAGTTTTTAACATGCCCCCTCCCAAAAACTTGAGAAATAGTGTGTAAGAATTGGACAGTGATATCTATTTTATTCTGCTTATTCTGCTTATATTTATCTCCACGAGCTGTAAAAGAGAGAAAATCCGCAGAGCATCATTTATGAGTCCGTATTTCTATGGAACTAGGTAGAACATTATGAAGAAATCGATTGGGTGCTAACGAGCGATATAAAACATAGATTGAGAGGGCAATTTGTCAATTTGAGGGGCCTCAAAGTTTTGCATATTTCACAACTAGAAGGAATCCACGCATAGGAGCTATCACCATCTCAGAACCTTTGTCGGGAAAAACTCATCAATGAGTTCAAGATAGTATGGCTAGATTCACATTAGCATATAGTTGAAAATCAAGATTTTATTTCTAGGAATTATTCTTACCTTTAACTCTTCAACGTTTGGTACCTCATCAGTCTTGGAGTACAAGTCATACGGATTGAAAGCCCGCACAGCTTCAAGCATCTTCTTATCATGCTCATTCATAAGCTCATGATAGGCGTTCTCGCGATGCCATGGATAAAACGAGTGGTATCGAATCATAGCCAGACCCTCATCAGGAATTGTCGACTGATCCTTGACGATATGATAAAGGTATTCATCATGTCCCCAACAGAGCATGACATTCTCTAGGCCACATCCAGGGGAGTAGATGCCGAACTTTGTGCTGTAGACTGGGTTTTCAAAATCCTCATTCTTCTTGAAAGACTCAGTCCCAAAGATGATTCTATCATCAAATGCACATCCGACGGGGAACGTGTCACCCACAACATCCCATTGGCCCTGGGCACCAAAGAAGAAAAGAAGCTTGCCCAGATCATGGATCAATCCAACAAGCTGCATCCAGCGTGGCTTACCCTCTTTGCGGATGGCTTCAGCAGACTGGAGCAGGTGTGTCACCTGAGATTCCTGGGTGTCGGGATCACATTCATCAATAAATGTGTTCAACTTCTCCATTGCTTCCCAAACAGTCATGTTTGCACGGGTCTTATTGTGAAAGTCATTGCGGGCCTGCAGGTTGAATGCCACTGTTTGTAGGGTGTGCTGCTGAGCGTAGAAGTTTTTGACCTGGTCACAAGCATCGTTGAACTGGCGGAAATTGTTCTTGTTCTTGGATTTGTCAAATTCGGATTCATCGTACAGGTCCTTCGAGGCCTGCTTTGCGTTTGTCTTTAGGACATTGACGGCGTCGATGCTGTCCGATGTGGCTTCGATATTCACGGCAGTAGGTGCCATTTTGGATAAAAAGAACCTTGTTGACTGTGAAAAGGTATAAAATAAAACTGAAGAGATGGATGATTTAATGATAGAGGTTGCCTCGAAGATCTCTCCGGTTTTATAGATCTCTAATCGCTGAAACTGTAACAGGATGCGGAAACCGCTTTCCAGGAGCAGCCATTTTCAAGGACTCCGAGTTTATTATCTCAAAAGATGGTTTCGTTTCAAACTTCCGGAAGATCCAGTATACTTCTGCGGGCGTTCTCCCAACTCCGGCACACGGAAAATCGTGTCCGAGCAATGATAATTTCAATAGTTCCTGCTTATCAACTAGAAATCATCAGCTCGTGATTGGAATACCTGCAATTTGCCCCAATAAATCGACCCTCTATTCTGAAAAATAATGCGCGAGTTACAACGCGAGGAAAAGTGGGAGAACCCTCTCACAATTTTATGGTATGGAAGATAGCGCTGCCCGGTAGATGGCTTGAACAAAACATGACGATAATTTCGGACCCTTTGGCCTCACCTGATGCCAATTGTATTTTTGATTCCTCCACTGGCATGGTTGTAACCTTGGAACGACTCAAGGATTCAGTCTCCGAGTCCATTTTCCAAGGTGGTGGGTGGGTCACGCGGTGAACGGAATCCGAACTCACCCCGCATTATATAAAGTTGCATCATGATGTCTGTTAGCCAAATTCCCTCCTTAATTCAAGTTGTTTAATATCATCTTTTTCTGGCGGGCAAGTCTTTTTCATCCTCCTTGTCCACAGGTCCAGGCACCGAAATCATGCTTTCAAACAAATTGGCTATCGCCAGCTTATCTCTGGGCCAACACCCTTCTCATCGCCTGGATCATAAAATCCGAGCTTCAGCAGAAGCTGGATACGAAGGCATTGAGGTTGTCTATTTTGAGTTGGAAGCGTTTTCTCAAGCTCAAAACATTTCGATTGTGGAGGGTGCCGAGAAAATTCGCGACTTATGCCAAAAGCTCAACTTGAGCATTCTGTCTTTGGCGCCCTTTGAGAATTACGAAGGAGACCGATCGCCAATCGAAGACAGACTGGCGAAGGCAAAACATTGGATTGGAATCGCCAGAATCCTTCGCGCGCCATATTTGCAAATCCCGTCAAATTTCAAAGCGGACGCCATAGGAGATAGAGACGTGGTCATCAGTGAGCTGAGGCAAATTTCCGATATCGGAAGTGCGGAGGAGCCGGTCGTATCAATTGCATATGAATATCTGTCCTGGGGAACGCACTGCTCTACATGGCAAGTCGCTTTGCAATATGTCAACGAAGTTAATCGACCAAACTTCGGTTTATGTCTAGACACTTTTCATGAAGCTACAAAGCTATGGGGTGACCTTTTTGCTGCGTCGGGTCGCTTCCCTGACTCCGATGAAGTCCTTCGCGAGTCCCTGAACGATTTTATTGCCAATTGCCCTGTTGAAAAGATATTCTTCATCCAGCTATCTGACGGCGAAAGATTCGATCCTCCATTCTCCAAAGATCACCCGTGGTTTGTCGAAGGGGAAGCACCACAATTCACTTGGTCCAAACACGCACGACCGTTTCCGTTTGAGCATGATCATGGCGCTTATCTTCCAGTTGCTCGGATTTCTCAGGCTTGGATCCTCGCGACTGGCTTCACAGGCTGGATTTCAATGGAGATTTTCGATCGTGGCATGCGGGATAAAAGCAGCCAGCCAGAAACTGCTGCCATGAGGGGGATAGAATCATGGAAAACTCTACAAACTGAGCTTAGGTCAATCTCATAAGATTCAATGGGGGAAAAAAGTTTCATAGAATACCTTGTTATTTCCTGGGTCCAATGTTCAACACTGCTACATATCCTTTTCGAAGAAATTTCCTTCCATGATACAATCTTCTAGGAGAGCCTTCTCGTTAATACAATCATTGAAGAAGTCGATTCGCTCGCCACCGGCATGGCTATTTGCACCGAGTGCCTGTAGGCCCATATATTAACAATCTGAGGAATCATGAAGCTACAATTGGTAAAGTAATGCGTAGGTAAAAAATTAAGCACGCGAAAAACGCATACGAGTGCTTGCAGATTGACAACCACATGATACAACATCTCTTATAATTGGTTATAGTTTTGGGTCTAGACGTCTTGGCAAGTTTTACGAGGCGGCTAGTGAATAATGGCCATTGGTGACTAAAATAGGGAAGATTGTTTGTCGAATACGAATAAGCAAAATGTGGGGTCAGGTGCAGTCTTACATGCAAATCTATCGAGGAGCAACTCCCACTGGTCGTTTTCTGGACGATTGGTAGAAATCATTCCTGTTTGGGGTGCTGACTGCATTAACAGAAAAAAATCAAGCATTGGGCAAAGATATAAGCCCCCTGTTACCTAACGGGCTCATCAAGACTTTCTTGATCATTAACCACTTTCTTTTCTTAGCGGTTGCCAGCCCGAGCTCCAGTACAATACCGCGGTCTTCCCTAACACATGATGCGTATGGAGTGATACAAATGTCCCTTCTCTTTATACTAAGTTAGCTTGGTTAACGCTTTCAGTGCACAGACATATACCGCCGACAACCCAGATCTTCTTCATTGTATGACGGAGAAGCTCAACCAAGCGACAACTCTTTCAAGAAACCCCAACGCTCACATCGCGCCAATTCTCTTGACTTAGAGACTGGTGTCTCGAGTCATGTACCGGCCGAGGGGATACTGCGTCTCCCCAAAGAACGATGTGAACGGCAAGATGTGACAAATATCTCGACTGTACTGGAGCGCGCTAGAACTCTTCCAGCAGAAGGATCCCACTCCGAGCCGATTTCAGAACTACCCTCAGTGCAACCTAAAATGTCAACCCACTCTACACCGAGGGATCCCATCAATAGTAGTAAAGACCGTGGAATCGACGACTGGGAGTTTGAAGATCCGAGCTTTACTGCGGCATCAGTGATACGTGCAACGCTGTTCAGCTCCTGGGTAAATCTCCTTCTCATCTGTGTGCCAGCTGGATTCGCAGTCAACTATACCCGTGGTAAGTCCACAGAGACTTTTATCATCAACTTCTTTGCAATCATTCCTCTATCAAAGATGAGCGAATTTACTTTGCACGAGATCGAAATTCGCAACGAATCTCTGGCAAGCTTTTTATATGTCACTCTGTGGTAGGTGACCTGATTGAATGTGATATGCATGCCAGTGCTATTCTCACCCGGATATAGTAACTTTGTGCAGCTGGTCTGCAGTATAATTCTTCTTAAGGACAACAAAATTTCGATCTTGCAAACTACGCTCATAGGAGGCATCTTGAGTAATATTCTACTTGTTCTGGGCATCAGCATCATTCTCGGTGGTTATGAAAGAATACAGCAAAATTATAACATCGTGCTTGCACACACTTCCGCGAACCTTTTATCGCTCGCTTCGACAAGTTTGCTTATTCCAACCTCTGCTCATTTACTTTCACAGATCAACGTGAAGAACCTAGTCAAACAGCCGCGCGGGGCCTCGGTGGTTTTGTTGATTGTTTACTTCGCATACGCTTTTTTCTTCTATAAGTCACATGCAGAATTATGCAGCAAGCCTTCTCCAAAAGCCGAAAAAAGAATAAAGAGGGTCTACGCAAGGGATACTGAACGTGGCATAGCCCAAATTGCAAGAATGACCGCTGGTTCAATAGGTGATCCTACCACGCAAGTCCTGAGGCTAGAAGACCCCGATGCTGAGCCTGATGATCCGAAACTATATCATTATACCGCGCTGGCCATTCTCGTGGTTACAACAGTATTGATGGGCTTCTGTACGCAGTTCGCAGTGGACAGTATTGACAGTCTCAGCCAAAAGGCCAATCTCTCGAAAACCTTCATCGGGCTCATTCTACTGCCAATTCTGAACAACGACATAGGCCCGGTGGAGCAAGCATTGGCCGACAAAATGGATCTGACTATACAGTTTACAATCGGGAAATGCTTGCAGACGGCACTTTTCGTGCTACCATTTACGGTTCTGTTAGGCTGGTGCATGAAGGTAGATATGACGCTCAATTTTGATGGATTTGAGGTCGTCAGCCTGTTCGCGTCCATCCTGCTGCTTAATTACCTAATCTATGAAGGGAAATCTACATGGTGAGCACTAACCCTTTACTCAATCAGCTAAAATCTGACCATTCACAGTATTCAAGGTGTTCTTTTGCTTGCAGACTGGATTTTGATTGCTATTGCTGCGTATTTCACCGACTAAACCTGCAAACATGGATATATTGCCATATGGATACAGTGGCGTTGCGAAAGGTTGAAGCCTCCTATTGCCCACCATTATCGGCCACAGGGCTTATAATGACAGACTAGTAGCTACCTAAAAGATGGAATGAATTGGCTTCTCTGTTCTATCTTAGTTACGCACTAATCCATCTTAGAAAGATAGAGACTAGGATAGTCAACGAAGAATTGGAAAATTTTACAGCACCTCTGTAGATTTGTCTAAATTTATATAGGAAATGCTAGTAACTTTAGACTCAAGAGCTACAGACGGCCTTCAAGTCAGTCAGGTAAATACACTTATATACAAATACTGACCACCCTGCGCTTATGGAGCGCTGAAGAAGAGGAATTCGGACTTTGCATGGTTTACATAGTTATTTGCCTGTGTACTGCTTGTATTATTATGATAAAACTTGGAATCTACTTGATATGATCTGTCATAAAAATCGTGTTGCTTTTATTCTATCAAAAGACTCAGAAGTTACATTAATTTAATAGGGCAGCCTTGGAGTGAGCATTGTTATAGTTGACAGTGGTTGATGGGTGTCTCAAGCCAACCTTGGAACCCAACTAGGATTAGCCCACCATTTCTAGATGAGTAATCGAGGTGCTATCAGAAGCAAAGAAAAAGCAAGATCAAAATACATACTAGGAACTACTAGCTGCCAAGCCGAGGTTGGAATACCAATAGATGGGAAGGATGATGGATGATCGCCAATGAAGAGCGGGGCCCATCCCTGTTGGTGGTTCCTGAGACCCTTTGAGACCCTTAGAATCGTCCACCACCTCAAAATGATTCGGGTCCATCTTCATCTCCGTGCGGGGAAGAATAAGCCTTGAATTGGAAATGGTTGCATCCACGCCCGCGCCTGAAGAGCAGCTAAACCTGGTTGGGCACGCGGAATGTGGAATGTGTACCAAAGCTGCAACTCCTCCGACGATCCCAGCTCTGCAGGTTCGCTGCTCATCACATCACGCGCATTCACCTGTGCCATCGCTTATGCATTTTATCTCTCCGACCCCGATGGTTTATTCCAAGCTGGGGTAATGATCATCTGTGAGACCCGCCTTTCGAAGCTTTGGAGCAAGCCTTCAGCTGTGCCATCCTCCAGGGTTGGGATTTAAGTACTCGCGTGCCTCCGCTTTGCACGCCTTGATGTCATCATTCGTCCTTCTTCCTCGCTCTATATACTGCCATCACTTTTACTATGGCTAATCTGCGACTGGGGACGGCCTTTGCTGGGCTCGTGTTGACACTCCTGGTGTTCATGCAGTTGCTGGCAGTGGCTCGCTATAATGATCGAGTCCCCGTCGGTACTTTCGATCGCAACTTCAACCAGTGGAGGAGCAGAGCCAATGCAGCTGCAGACGACGGTTTATTCTTGGTGGGCGCGGGCAAAGCTGATGTTACTGGGTATGGACTCATGCTTATCTTGATTCTATCGACTACTCCGTCGTCTGCCACTAACACTCTATTTAGTCCCGTCGTCGAGGTAGATTTCAATGGTTATGCCAGCCTGGATCAACTGGGCACTGGTCTGCGACAGAGAATCTATTCTCGTGCATTCATTTTTGCTGATCCCAATAAACCCGAGGACGCCTTTGTCTACCTGGTCCTCGATACCCTTGCGGGTGACACCGCTGTACGACATGGAGTTCTGCAGGGGCTCGCAGCCTTAGGTGGTGACTACGAACGCTACGGCCAACATAATGTCGCACTTACTGGGACACACTCTCATTCCGGTCCTGGAGCTTGGATGAACTATCTTCTCCCTCAGATCCCCACCAAGGGCTTCGACAAACAGAGTTACCAGGCCATTGTAGATGGCACGATTTTGTCTATCAAACGGGCTCACGAAAATCTAACCCCCGGGCGTCTTTCTTTCGGCTCGATTGACCTTGAGGATACCAATATAAACCGCAGTCCATATTCGTACGACCACAATCCTGAAGAGGAAAAGGCGCGATACTCGGCGAAAGTTGACAAGACACTGACCCTCCTTCGATTTGACCGTGAATCGGACAACAAAACTGCCGCAGTATTGACCTGGTTCCCTGTTCACGGGACTTCCATGTACAACAATAACACTATCGTGACAGGTGATAACAAAGGCGTCGCCGCGTACCTGTTTGAGCGGAGTGTTGACGGAGATTCCCGATTCGCGGATGATGTTGTCATTGGGTTTTCCCAGGCGAATGTTGGCGATACTAGTCCAAATATCCTTGGTGCTTGGTGTGAAGATGGCTCTGACCAGGAATGCACGTATGCGGACAGCACTTGCGGTGGCACGAATGAGGATTGCCATGGCCGGGGCCCTTACTTCCGCGAAAAGGACAATGGTGCAAAGAGCTGCTTCGAGATCGGAAAGCGTCAGTATTCGGCAGCAAAGAAGCTCTATGGGCAATTGGACTCAAACCAAACCACTATCACGGGCAGCTCAGATGTCAGATCTTTCCACGTTTTCCATGACATGAATGGGTATACATTCGAGTCTCCGTTCAACGGCAGCACTCTGACGACATGCCCTGCGGCACTTGGATACTCTTTCGCTGCGGGTACAACAGATGGACCGGGTATGTGCTTAAGATGTTACATCCTGAATTGTCACGGCCACTGACGTTTTAAAGGTGCATTTGATTTCACCCAAAATGCAACCGGACCAGCCACGCAGAATCCGCTGTGGATGGTAGCTCGCGCAGCTATTCACCAGCCATCACAGAAACAGAGGGAGTGCCAGGGTGCCAAGGATATCCTGCTAGACGTCGGAACTCTTACAGTGCCCTATGCTTGGGCGGCAGATATCGTCGATATCCAGGTTCTTCGTGTCGGGCAACTGTTCATCATAATCTCGACCAGCGAGGCCACTACAATGTCAGGAAGACGATGGAAAGAAGCCATCGCCAAGGGAGCAAAAGACACACTTTCTGTGGATGACCCCCTTGTCGTACTTGGCGCTCCATCGAATAGCTACGCGCACTACGTCACGACAGAGGAAGAATACAACGTACAGCGATACGAGGGGGCATCCACTCTATACGGGCCCAACGAGCTGGCGGCATACATCAACTTGACTCTCACATACCTGCCCTACCTGGGCAGTGCAGCAAGCAGTTCCAGCCTCCCCGATATTCCCACAGGCCCCAGCCCTCCCATAAACACGAACAACTCGCTGAGCTTCATTACTGGAGTCGTCTACGACGAACATCCGATAGGAAAATCTTTCGGAGAAGTTAATTCAAATCCGGACAACAAAACCTACAGCCCAGGCGACACAGTCAGCACGACCTTTGTCGGTGCTAACCCCCGCAACAATCTTCGTCAGGAATCTACCTACGCGGCAGTGGAGCGCAAAGATCCAAGCTCAGGTGACTGGAAAGTTGTGCGCAATGACCGTGACTGGAACTTGGTTTTCTCCTGGGAACGGACCAATCTAGTGCTGGGGTATAGCGACGTTACTATTTCATGGCAGATCGAGGACGACTTCTACAGCGTCGATGATCCGAACCCAGTGCAGAGTGGCACTTATCGTATGCATTATTACGGTGAATCGAAGAGTGCTCTCGGGAGAATATCGTCATTTGAAGGTATTGGAGGCACTTTTACGGTGTCGGCGTGAGCGTGTCGCTTGTGGCCCCCATTTAACGAACCGGCAAGGAGTAGCCAGTATATGAATTTTTAATGAAAAGATGGATCCGATGGAGATCACTATAATCTCAATATGAATATGCTGCTTTTCTGACAACAAATGTGGAGAGATGGCCAGCATATACAATTTGCAAAATGGTGAGCCTCTCTATTTGAGATTGTTGGCCATCTCTGGCAATGCAAGTTTCAGACGACAAGATAATGAAGCCCAGACTTTTGGGATACGGGTATATATTACTGCATCAATTCAGGACCTAATTGTACTGAATAACTATCGTTCTCGTTGTATGAGAGTTCAGTGAAATAGTGTCCACAGGTGCCTCTGTCAGCAGTGCGCAGACCTGAGTTATTCTGCCACTTAATATACAAACCCTCCAATCTAGCCAACCAGGAAAGGTCCACTTCATTAAGAAAAATAGTGGTATCGACATATTCAAGTTCTTGATTCCAATTAACTTTCTCCCCGACAGGGTTGATACAAGGTCACATGACAGATCCACCGCCGAGTCCGACGCCTCAAGAAAGTCAATCCGATCGCGATCAAAGATTCAACCCCCAATCAACCTCAAAATGTCTCTCATTAGCGAAGCCCATGACTCCCTGCCATGTAAGATTATACATCTCCGACCACACCCCAACAAAAACTAACACAGCCCAGACGTCGACGCCCCGCCAACTGAGGTCGCGCGCCAAAAAGCCCAGCAACTCATCAACGCCGAGCTCTCCCCGGACCACAGCACAACCCTGCACCCCTCAATTCCCGCAGAGCCAGAATCGCACATCAGTGCATTCTTCCAACAAGAAATCGACCGCAAATCCACTGGCGCCCCGCTGTCAGGCGGCATCGACCTATCCCGCTACGAAGCGCCCGAAGCCCCAACCCGGGCCTCAGATACCGATGCACCAGACCTAGATGAATGGCGACAAACACTACAGAAGGCATATGTCTCCAGCTCGCACCTCACTAAGCGCCATGAAAATTTGACCCTGCTGGAAGAGGGCGGCAAGAATGCTTGGTTGATTGGAAACTCGCAATTGGAAGATATCCTTCGCGGACTGGAGAAGGAACTTGCGGACACAAAAGAGGCTGCGGAGGAGGTCAACCGCCAGCGTAAGATTGCGCAGGAGTCTATCCAGGGCGAGCTGGCGGGTCTGCAGGATACATGGAGGCGCGGGGTTGGTGCTGTTCTGGATGCCGAGTTGGCGTCTGAGGGACTCAGGATTCAGATTCTGGAGTACAGGCGCATGGCGGCCCAGCAGCAGCAACGCTAAGACTGGGATTATTCGGATTTGATGTAGTCTCTATATCGGGCTTCACACCTCTCTTTATTTTCGTCCCACCTGCGTTACTGAGAAATCACGCTTCATCCAAAGTCGTCCTGCTGGGTTGTGGCTGAGATTCACTTGATCGATGCAACACACATTTCGGCTAGAAGACTGACATGGACCTGCGGATCACGATCCTGCATCCAGTGCAGATCACTGTTTTGGAGTGTTCAAATATCGCCGGATCGATATCTGGACATCCCATTCCACAAACATTATCTAAGCTCTGAGCTGTCAGCTTAGGACTAGATATTTTTCCAACGTGGTTCGATCACTGGATGGTGGCTACCCTTGCAGTCTAGTTGTACTTCTATTTCAGTTTAAAACCTCTGGGGTCTTTTAACCCAACTATGATACCAAGAATAATATGAATGTTGAAACACCCAGTTTGACTCCGGCTAGGCTATGCTATTTGCTAACTTGTACAGTAAATTGCACCGTGCATTGAATCTCTGATTTAGATCGAAAATTCCAGGTCCTCCATTCAGATTTTCACCTCGGGCGAAACAAGATTAACATCAACTCCATTCTCCCTAACAGCCACAGGGCCGATTTTCTCAACGGTGTTTGCTTTACCAGCCTTAGAATTCCAATCCACAAGTTGCTTGCACATTCCCTCCAAGGTAGTCAAGGGCGGATTGTAGCCCAGTCCACCCAACTCAGGCGCCTTTTTCGCCCGGGTATCATCCGCAACGCAAAAGACGTCGGAGATGGAGAACAGCGGTGGTTGTATTTGGTTCAAGTCACCTTGAATCTTTGGCAAGAGCCAAGGTAAATACTTGAACTGAATGACCGAGTAGAACTCGATCAGGTACGCGAGTAGGAGGAGCGGCATGGGAGGAATCGTCGGGAACGAGACGGGAGTCTTCGACAGAGTCTCCAGTAGCGTATAGATATCGCTGAAGGAAATGGCCGGGTTTGGATCTGTCACGACGAAGGACTGTCCGCCCGTATTTGGGAGAGTAGAGCCAGGCTGACTTTGTTCGAGGAGTCGTTGTTCATAGAGGAGGTGGGCGATGGAGACGTTCTCCGCGTTGACGAAGCTTTGGATGACGGGTCGAACCCAGCTGCATTGATGTCAGTGACTATTCTATGTTCTTGGGGACAATTCTTTCTTCATCTTATGATGTGGTTTTACTCACGTTGGACTTCCCTGTTTGCGTAGGTATACGCCGGTGATGGTCATACTTGCATCGTTTCCGATTCCATAAATCCCATTTGCAGGCCGGATACATCCAGTACGGAAATTCGACGAAGGATCATCGGCTGCACGAACCATTCGTTCCGCTTCCACCTTGGTCACGGCGTAATTTCCAAAGAACTCATCATGACGCTCTGGTAACTTTGCCTCATCGCTGAGAACCTGGAATGCGCGCTTGGGCAGTTTCGTCCATGGGGCTACCCAGAATCCAAGTTTGTGGACAGTGATGGAGCCGGAGGAGGTTGAGACAAAGCATGACGCTTTGGCTTGTTTCGCAGCATTGAGAACGTTGCGAGTACCATCGATGTTCACCTTGCCACATAGTGGCAGGAACATCTCCAGCCGCTCGTGCGGTCGAATCGTGGCTGCTGTGTGATAGACCGTCAGGGGGAGCTGGGCCACGCCTTCTACCCATGGCTGCTGAAAAGCAGTGGTGACGCTTAACTCATCCGCGATATTGGTCTTGACAAACTCCACACCTTTGTCGAGGACATCCTGCGTGGGTGACATGAGATCTAGCACACGGACCGCAGAGGGGTCTTCACCCGCGCGAGAAGGTGTGAGACAATCCAGCCACCGACAAGACCTGCATGAGATGATATGTCAGAATGGCTCATTTTCGGAGGTTTCAATATATTTGCTTCGTTTGGTGTTTTTGCTCGATGTGTTGCATGCATGCAGAACGTACCTGATCCACCCACAACCACATATCGTCGGGCCTGTCTCGGTGGAAGGCTCTTGTTGACATCGATGGGAGTTTTAAGGGCCTTTTCATAGCTGGCTTTGACTTCGTCCACGGTCCAACGATGCGGAGATGCTGCTTCTGCCTCTGGTGGGACTGCCTTCATGACAGAATTGACATGGCGTAGGTAGAGGCCGAGCCCCAGGAGCGCGATGAGGACTGGGACGATCATACTGAAAGGAGTTTGTCGAAGCAAACTTTAGGGCATTCAGCAAACTTTGCCTGGTTATACCCAGACTCCCGTGGGAAGAAAAGGAATAGGAAGCTCAGTGATCGGCGTTTGTAAGGATTCGTAGGGATGTGTTAAGGAGATGTCCCGATGTGCACCTACAGCTCGTATCTAGGAGGAAAAGATGTGAATCATGAAACTGGATTCATTGCTTTTAATAAATTTAATTAATAACGATAATCATAAGAATAACAAGAGACTTTTCCTTTTAACAATTTTTTCTCGATCTCCAATTTTCGAGGCGCAAGATTTGTAGGGTCGCTTAGGGAGCAAACGGCTCGGTTAGGTTAAACGAGATGAGGCGGCGTTTGTGGTTGGTTGGTGCCTTCAGATCGGACGAATTTCCCCGAAGTTTGATCGATCAGGCATGGGACAGCGAGGCCGACTCCAACAGGGCCGCAGGTAGTACGTAGTCGGTGGGGTGGGTTCGTGCTCATATTGAAGTTCAACAGCCACTGCTCTACCATCTCGATCTCATTCCTCAGCCTCCAACACTAGAGTGCTTACTTTAATCTCAAGGATGGTGAGATGGCGAATGGAAAGCCAGGATATGGTCCTCTCAGAAGACCCACATACCCCCTTTCTGCGGAACTAGAACATTCAAGCATCGTTCTTTGATCTCACCAAATTAACTAATCTCCTCAAACCTGTATATACTCCCATCCATCAGAATACATACCACCCCGCATATTCCCAATCGAGAATACTGGTGACATTGTTAAGCCACCCACCATCATAGTGCATGCAATATCTCAGGCTGCATGAGGGTTCACTGAAAACTTCAAGTTTGACTGAGGCAACCTTGGAACACAGTATCCAATCGTTACCTTTCATCACCAAGGACTAGTAGTACTCACAGGTAAATATGCTGCCTATAGATTCTTGTACGCAGCTCGTCAGCGGATAAAGTTGGCCAAGCAGGTCCTGGAGAATTGACGTTCAAGTACAAATTTGATCATCTCCCGGCCGTCTTGGAGATTCAGTGGATTCGTAGTCGGTGCACATTATATCATCGTATAGCATAAGTGCTGTGATCATTGATATCAGTCTGTACCCGTGGAGATCTCTTAGTTCATGGAGAAGTCCAGCGGGGATTTGTCTACAGTAGTGCATATTTTGTGGCGGGGAAATTCCCGACAAAGTTCTGATTTGCCAGCGGGTTCGGCTCGTTCGTCGCGGAAGCATTCCGCACAGGATGAATATTAGAATGTGCACTTGCCATGCCATCGGCATTGCCCCCATCGGCATTGCCCATCGGCTGTCCGTGTTATTCTTTTACGGGATGTTCAATCTGCCGACATTTCGACCCGATCGTGGCCGTCTACGGAGTAGCATAGGAGCCGATGGATCGCCTACCAAGCCCTAACATAAATCACGAGCTGGGAAGACCAGACACAGATCGCAAAGAACCCCGAACCCCGCAGAAGCAGAAGCTTAGGCAAATCGCCCAGACTTGCCAGCAACCTGCAGCCGACCTATAGGTTCTTTGTTAAAACGTGACAGCAGCTGGGGGTTGCGCGTGTACGAGTATTCGGCAAACCGGCACGCTATATCCACCCGAGGTCTGTACCCACCAGCACCGGCTTTTCTACGGTCCAGATCAAATAGGGGATCCCACCCGAGTCCAGAGACAGAGATAGCCAGAACCGGAACCGCTTATGGGGCCACTTCAAGATGGAGTTCCCATGGGGAATGGCTCCAGACGAAACAGATACAAACCTTGGAGAGAGGGAGCCAGGAACAAGACTGGGCAGCCTGTTCTCGATATAATACCTTGGCGGCGAAGAAGAGCGCGTAATGAATGTCTCCGAGCACGCACTCTGTACATCCAGTATTGACCTAGGTAATTAAGGCTCGCAATGGCCTCGGCCTGCTTTCCGAATCAAATCACATCACTCGGCATTAAGGAGATCTTCTGGCCCTCGTCGTTGCAGAATTAGGCTTATCACTGCCCGAGCCCCACCTCTTCAGGGCCGAAAATTTTCTGTTCCAGAAGCTGGTGCAAAAGTGCTACGATTCCCACTTTGCTGGCCCTTTATCTGAGAGCTCTCTTATATTCGGTCCTGGCTGTGATTGGACCCAGTCAGGATAACCTCGGCGGCAGGGCCATCCTTTTGATAACCTAGGTTTTACTTTCTTCTCCTCTATTTTCCGTCCCGCTAGCCATCAATTCGCGCATTTCTTCAGATCGAAGGGAGTGCAACGGCCCCTGGGATCTTCGTTAAGAATTGAAAACGAGCTCCCATTTAGTGTCGCCTCCCATCGAGGATAACAGATACATGCCTGTTGTACAAGATCTATAATCTTCAACACGATAGCCGGATCTATAAACTCAAAATAACCCCGCCCGAACTTTCTATAGTTCTGCCCCCATCGCTCGTCTCAAATGCCAAGCATGGCTTCAGACGACTCACGTACGTCTGAGGAGTATACGCAGGAGAAATGGTCCCGCAACATTGAACAGTCTCACGACTCAGACTCAATCGGCGAGACCATCTCCTCGGTCAATACCCAAAATGATCACGATGCCCTGGGCAAGACCCTCACTGTTCGACCATCTCGAGCATCAGACCATATGTCTCTCTCACAGCGTGTTACAACTATCCCAACAAATATGACCGCCGACCCAAACTATGAGGTCGACTGGGATGGCGAAGATGACCCTGAAAACCCGAAGAACTGGACCTTACGATACAAGGCCATGGGATTGCTCTTTCTATCTTGGAACACGCTCATCGTGTAAGTTTCGCCGTGAGACAAAAAGGGGAGAAACCCAATGTGGAACGAGGCCAAGCTAACAAGTGACAGTGTGCTATATTCCACTTCATATACATCTGGCGTTTCTCAAATCGGCGAAGAGTTCAGCGAAAACTCCACAATCGTCACTCTCGGCTTGACATTCTACCTGATCGGACTCGCAGGCGGCTCAATGTTCATGGCCCCGCTGAGCGAGGTCTACGGCCGAAAGCCCGTCTGTGTCATCTGTCTATTCCTCTTTACAGTCTTAATTATTCCCTGCGCGCTCGCCAAATCCGTCACGGCTTTGATTGTCGTCCGCTTCATCGGTGCTTTCTTCGGCAGTGTGATGATTTCCACCGCACCTGGAATGGTCGCGGATTTGGTCGACGATGAACACCGAGCTCTGGCCATTTCAATCTGGAGTATAGGACCACTTAACGGTCCCGTTCTTGGGCCCGTTATTGGTGGATTTGTCACACAATACCTAGGTTGGCGATGGATGTGTTGGATCGCCCTCATTCTCTCTGCCGTGGCGCTCGTTCTTGCAATTATTCTGAAGGAGACCTATGCGCCTACCTTGCTGCAAAGCAAGGCTGCACGTCTGCGCAAAGAGACTGGCGATGAGCGCTGGTGGTCGCGCTATGACCGGAAGGAGAGTCTATATGAGATCTTGAAATTGAATCTCAGTCGTCCCTTTGTCATGGCCGTCACTGAGCCAATCTGGTAAGTTTCATTCAAATTTCTCTAGTTTGGAGACCAATGAATGCGGGCTAACATGTTTTCTTCTAGCATATTCTGGAATATCTACGTCGCTATCGTTTACGGCATTCTCTATCTCTGCTTCACCGCTTATCCCATTGTCTTTGGAGATATCCGCGGTTGGAGCCTTGGTCTATCAGGACTGGCTTTCCTGGGTATCGGCATTGGCGTGCTGATTACCATCGCCTGTGAGCCTCTCGTTCGTCGACTCATCAACAGCCACGAAAAGGACCCGGAGACAGGAAAAGTCCACCCAGAATCAATGGTCTCCTTCGTGTGCATCTGTTCGATCCTCATTCCTATCGGCGAACTCTGGTTCGCGTGGACCTGTGCCCCAGCCTCAATTCACTGGATTGTCCCACTGATCGCGGGTATTCCCTTCGGCGCTGGCAATACGGGTGTTTTCATCTATGCGTCCAATTACCTCACCTACAGCTACGGAATGTATGCTGCCAGCGCCCTGGCAGGTAACTCTGTTATCCGCAGTGTACTTGGTGGTGTGCTTCCGCTGGTTGGATCATATATGTATGACAGCTTAGGACCGAATTGGTCGGGAACCTTGCTGGGTCTGTTGGAGGTTGCTATTGTGCCGATCCCCTTTGTGTTCTACAAATACGGACACAAGATTCGCATGAAGAGTAATCTCATTGTGCGCATGCAAGAGGATAAGAAGAAATTGGAGGGCAAGCGTGCGAGAAGAGTTGCCGCGCAAGGAACCGCGCCTCCAAATGACGAGGAGAAGCAGAACGAGGCGATCTGAGCTGGATGCATTTTGAGCTTGTGGTTTTGTTTCTGTTTTCTTTGCCTGATACCTGATACCCCGTCTTCCTTGCATTGGAGGTCCTTGAAAAGTTGATGAATCGGTCTCTTGATAGACTGCAAAAGGTGATTCCTTGAGCGAAGTATTAATGATAATGGTAGTCAATGGGTTAATCCAACCAATGTTCGACCAGAATTTGTCTGTTTTAGCCCTGTAAAAGGTGACTGGTCCGAAGGGCAAATCCTCCGGCTGTCGAGTAGTAGTTTCAACCAACAAACTGCATACGGCGCTCCACGTCCAATAGATTTCGTAATATTCGCTCGTACTCTCCTAGAGCAATGGCACCTGCCGGGTAGACTAACACCGCGTCGATGTACACCGGTCGTGACGGGACAGTGCTTGGAACTTTGGCGGACGAAGACTCGATTGAATGTTGTGACTGCGCATCAAGCTGGCTCGAGGAGAAAGAACCAGAGGGCGAGTGACAATCTCGGACATAGCCTATCACATTCAACCAGGCACCCACACGCAGCTCCTCCGAAGTGACATCTTCAAGAACAGCATTGATGTCGACCGAGACTATGTTGGCTTCTTCATTGCCTCGTAGATAATTGTGTTCGAGGATGAGATGACCCTCGGTGACATTATATTGTCTCACACTAGTCAGTATTGAACTGATTAGTATATCATTTTCGTGAACCCTTATTCGACGAATCCATCAGACGTACCATCCCAGAAATCGGACCTTTGTATCCGCCGGGAGACAGGGCAGTTCGCAAAGAAATGCGCGTTTAGAGGCACGCGGCCCACTCATCCCAAAAGCCCGCTGGGGGATGGGAGAAAAACAACAGCGCGTTGCCTCAGCGAAGACCGGCCAGATCGGGCGCACGTGACCCGATCGGCCCGCGATGTCATAGGCTCAGCGAGGGGAGTTTCCCCTCCATTTGACATTTGACATTGCTGGAGACATCGGGTGACTTGAAACTTGCACGCGATATCGATTGTCCTGTTCAAAGCCCTACGTCGACTCCTCCACTGGTACTCTTACCACCGTCACTCCGTTCTTTGTCTACTGCGCGCAGTTGGCGTTCTGCCTGGAGCCTATCCTACCCTCCACCTCCGTCTCACCTGCTGCACGCCGCTCGGCGCAATACAATCTCGTCTTTCATTGCCGGTGCTGCCTGATCGTCCGCAAAAAGGGCCAGCCCCCATATCCAACGACCGACTTTTGTCTTCCTCGCGAATTTCTCACACCACCCCCACCCGCCCTCAAAGATGTGGTCCTGGTTTGGCGGAGCCGCCGCTCAGAAGCGGAAGGATGCACCCAAAGAAGCGATCCTTCTGCTGCGTAGGCAGTTAGACATGTTGCAAAAGCGGGAGAAGCATTTGGAAACGCAGATTGAGGAGCAAGATTCTGTGGCGCGGAAGCACGTCAACACAAATAAGAACGGTACAGACCCTTTCCCTTATATTCATACCAGAGCGTGAAGACAGAAGGGTACATTGTCTTGTTGCCTCCAGGATGTCTTTATCGCGGGAAATGTTACAAAGTCCATGAAGCTAACCCGTTACTTGCGCACCCTTTTCAGCTGCCAAAGCGGCACTCCGACGGAAGAAGGCCTACGAAAAGAATCTCGAGCAGACAACGGCTCAAATCGTCCAGCTGGAGCAGCAGGTATACTCGATCGAAGCGGCCAACATCAACCACGAGACCTTGCAGGCGATGCAGGAAGCCGGTAAAGCGATGAAACAAATCCACGGTGGAATGAACCTCGAACAGGTCGACGAGACAATGTATGTGAATGCAATAGTGATCGTCCTATCCCATGATTATATTGAGGGCATACCCTTTTAATACGAACCGGACTCGCTGACTCGAGAACAGGGACAAACTCCGCGAACAACACCAACTCAGCGAGGAGATCGGACAGGCGATTACCAGCGTTCCGCTTGGCGAACAGCCCGACGAGGAGGAGCTGGATGCCGAGTTGGAGGGACTGGAGCAGGAGGCCATGGACGAGCGTATGCTCAATACTGGCCCTACACCTGTTGGCACCCAGCTGGACCGGTTACCGGCCGCTGGAAATACGGAGCGTGAGTTGACTGCATCTTCCCTTCTCCCCTTTCCCTTTTCAAGTTGTGAAGAAAGTCCAGGTCAATACTAACTATATCAGTGGGCAAGAACAAGGCACAGGCAGCCGAGGAAGACGACGAGGAGGCAGAGTTGGCGAAACTGCGTGCCGAAATGGCCATGTAGTCTCTCACCCCCTCCCCCTCTGTCATCCACTTCTCTTCTTCTACCTAACAAGCCACCACTCAATTATTACCGCATTTGCAAATCCCCCCTATCTCGTCTCCTTGGCTGATTGATGTCTCTTACCACCTATGCATTGGATGCCTCTTTCGCAAGCAAGCCCTGTTTTTTATCTTTTTGTATCCTGGCGCTTTCTCTCTCTTTCTCTCTCTATACACTTCAATATGGTTCTCACCTACTTTTTCTACCTCTCAATCCGCTACCCTGCCCGTTCTTATGGACATGGACATGGACTTCCATTCCCACCTTCTAAGCAGTAGACCTGCTAATCTTTGCAATATAATCCCTGAAAGCTGATCCTGTGCGGCCGTGATGTATCACGTTGCCTTCTCAGTTAGTCTGGGACTATTCCCTTTTTTCTTTCTTACCTTTTTTTGTTAGCTTCTGGATCGATTCTAGATGGATAATCGTTATAACCTATAGTTGTGATTTAAATGGAGAATTTAGTTTACTTGAATTACAGTTAACCAATTCTCTTAATTAGACCTTTCATTTGGGTTGTATCTCCTTTTCAATATTCATTTCCTTCCTGGCTTTTTAGGTATCCAGCCTGCGTAGCATAGTGCCATGAACCTAATACATCAAAGGGAATTGAAAGAAGGGCAGAGGTAAAAGAGAGAAAAACAAAAACAATGAACAAAACTCCCCATGGCATTTCACCCGCCACGAAAAAAAAACCCGATTCCCACCCATGCTAAACACCGTCTCGCCATAAGAAGAAAGAGAGAGAAAAGAAAAGTAAAGAAAATGAAGAACAAGATTACCACGAGAAGATCACCGAAGCCGAAAAATACCACGGGTACGATGCAGCAGAAAACATAATGATGTATCAATACTTCCACTTCTGCTTTCCCTCCTAGGGATACCATGCATAACTCTTAGAAGGCACGGCACGCTGGGTATCGGTTGTTTCAGTCGTCCACTTCATCTTCCACTCGACCTCGCGCGTGGCGGAGTCGAGAAGAGCCTCCTTACAATCATCCGGGAGGAGGGCGATAATTTCCGGAGACATGAATTCCGGATGGGAGGGGTTCGCAATGCTGACTAGACCGTTTGGTTGGAGATTACGCAGATCTCCGTCCGGTCCGGGGACGCCCATGTTTGAATATGGCGGGGATTCGAAAATGATGTCCTGCACGACGTAGCGGTTGGAGATGTGGGCGGGGACGGGCGGGAAGATGGGAGCTTGTTGTTGTTGCTCGACTTGAGGCTTCTCGTCTTGAGTGGTGGGTTCGTTGGTGGAGTCTGTTGGCTCTTTGGGGGTTGGGGGGTTGGTGTCGGGGTTTTGGTTTGCGATGCTGAGCGATGACATGTCCGTCATTAGGCTGCGGTTGTCTGGTGGTGGGACGCGCTCGACGCGGCAGTGTGTTGGCTGCATGACCTGTGGGTATTGCATGGAGTTGGTGTGGATGTCGTAGACGCCGCCCATGGTTGCTCGGCGGTGCTCAGATAATTTCGAATTGAAGGTGCTAAGATGGAATGATTAGTCTTGGATGGGATGTAGTGTTGTTTTCTTGATTGAGAAACTTACCTGGCGGCGCGCGCGTGCTCAACCATCCAGTTATCGTCGGTGACTGGCACGCGTCGCTTCTTGGGATCAACTGGCTTTCCACCTGCCATGGGTACTGATGGTGCTCCTGTGTGGTAGACGGCACTTGCTCCGTGCCAGGCGACGTATTGGTTGCGGTTGTATGGCTCACCCGGACCTGGGAGCTTATCCTCAGGCACGGCCAGCTCATCTTCAACATCGCCCCGCTCCCGCGCAGCCTGCTCATCATAGTCGTCGGTGATCTTTTTGCCGCCCACCACGATCTTTGCGCCAAACTCACGGAAGACAGAGCGCGCAGTGACTACACCAATTGCTCGACCCTTGTAAGAGTGTGGAATGATGTCGCGCTCAATTAGGTCCCGCTTCGCATCGTCGTCGATAATTATCTTGTAAAGCATCTTATGCTTCTGGAAGAACAGGTACGAATCACGGAATCCAATACATCGGGCAGGTTCGGTCGAAAGCATATACAGTTTGTTGTCGCGGTTGAGGATCGTGAACGTACGCACACGGTATTCACGTCCTCCGAGCAGATGGCCATCTGGGTTGACTTTGGCGTCACCGGTAGGGTTCGGAGGGAGAGACACTTCATCCCCGATGACATCCATCATGTTTCCTTCCTTGTCAATTGGGATTTGGGTCAAGTGATTGGGTCCACGGTTGCGCGCCCAGCGTCCACCACTGGCAGCCGGGCGACCACGGCGTCGTTTGACGGGTGTTGTAACACGTAGTGGGGACTGAGCGCCGTCTAGGTCGAGATCCTCAGGCCGGGGATTCTTGGGGGGACGGCCGATACGTCGTTTGCGGGGGATTGCTGGGCGGCCTAACGCGGGGCTGTCACCCTCTAGAACCGTACTTTCATCTACAGCGGGTGTCGCGGCGTTGGTTTCTTCCTCCTGTTTCGATTTGGCAGGGGTCTCGGCCTGCGCATCGGGATCCGCAGCGCTTTCTCCCTCAGCTTCAGCCTCGACATCGACTTCGGGTTCGACATCCAAATCTTCGTCGGGGGAATCTTGATCTTCTTCTACCGCGGGAGATGATGGGTCCGATGGTGGCAGATCGAGCATTTCATCGTCAGAGCCATCGGGAATTACTGGCACATTTTCTAGAAAGTATTAGTCGCGAAGCGCGTCCAAAGGGGTGCGGTTGCGACGAGCGCAATTTCTTCGGTATTATGGGGTTAAGGGGTGGGATGGACCAACTCATTGATTTGGCTGCCGCCTGGGCGGCCGCTCTGACCTTGCGAGGCATAACGGCAATGAGACTGGAGTCGCAATGCTTCAATATAGTCGCAATGTTAGACGGTAGACAAAACAGCTTGGCGGATGGACGATAATCCGATAGGGCACGTGATGTGGATGATCAGGTCTGTTGCCTGATCAGTAAGGCGTGAATATGCTGACTCATTTACCTTCTGACTAACTAAGCTCACTAAGCTGAGTGGCTGACTAATACTTGTGCCTGAGGACTTAGTCCCACAATTATGACGTCACAGTAGTGAGGAGGCGTGCGGATCACTTCGAGTCTGTTGCGTTTGCTGGAAAAGATCGGCAGACAACACACCCATTCGATTCTAGACCTTTGATGGCCTTCACTGTGGCACGTTCTCCGTTGGTCGCGTTCGATTCCCGTTGAGTACGTACATACATATGTACACATTCCGAGTCTGTACTCGTATATACCATTGGCGAAGGCTACCTACCGCCTTGTGCGGAGTTCAACGGCCGCACGATGAGCTCATTTCTGGAGAATCAGCCACACCAAAACGCTCACCGGTCGGCTAGCACGAACGAAATGCGCCGTTCTCTCCCGATTCCTTATCATTGGCGAGAGGCTCTGGTTCCGGGGGTTTGCTAGGGAAAGCTAACGGGTATCAGAGCCAGTTAAGGCCTCTGTGCACTCCGTTTCCCTTTCACCGATTTTTCGGCGGCCTGATAACACGGTACCGAGCGGTTTCTTATACACTAGTATACGGGACTAAATCCTGAACCTACACCGTTCTCCGCGCTCGTTTATGTGCATTGAAATGTACATGTAAGTATATACTACTCGTACTTGCCGCTGCTGTACATAGGCAAGCCGCCAGTAACTATCACATGCATGCAGTCTCACAGCTTCCTTTTTTTTTCTGGCGCTTAAAGCACAGACGATGAAAAAAGAAACCTGCTTTCCAGTGCAGAAACCCATCGTCGCTTAGACCCTCCGATGGAACTTGAAGGTTGTGCTAGTACTCCGAGTCCCGTAGATAGACCGGCACGACCCTCTCAATGCTTCCTGCCCGTGTCAACCCCCGTCATCCCGCGGAGTAGATCCAATCTCGGCACTAGCACAACTTGGATGAATTGGGATTAAACCTCTCCCCACATCTCCAGATATGTACAATGTCTCCGGGCGACTGTGCTCCATCGCGGTGCATGAGAGATGCGGTGTCCTCGGGAGCAAGAGTCGGCTGCATGGTTGCAGATCGTGGTACAACTTCACCGCAGCTCACGCAGATGACCTACGAATTGAATCTCGGGTGCCCTTTGCGGCCCCCGTGGCCCTACGAATAAACTAGCATGCATGCGGATTTATGCCACTAGGGATGATGCGAGGCTTTCTCTTTTGCGTCTTTCTTCTAGGGCTTGCTTCGAGTGTTGTTACTATGTGTGTGGGAAAGCGCTGCATGTATTCTTGGGCCGAAACGAACTATTGTTCCATTACTATTACTACCCCGGCCGATATTCAAGTTCAACCCTGACAGTTCCAGATGCGAACGGGGGATGTGGATTCCTTTTCCAATGGCATTGTGATTTGTGAATCATAAATACCCATGGTGAGGGGGATCTTGCAGATCCTCTCCCCTCCCCGCCTCGGGGTTCGGATTGGAGAAGGCGGAGGAGGAGTGATAGGAGGGGGGGAGGGGGAGTCGAGGGCCGGGGAGTCGAGGGGAGGGGTTGTTGGATAAGCAAGCTCAAACAGTCATGAGCTATGTAGCAGCTACAGTATGTAGCTGTTGTTGTTCTAGTACTCTAGTCTCATTCATTGAATTTCTTCAGAGTTACAAGCTCACATTTGTGGCACGTAGGTTTCCCGCGAGGAGCGCGCCCGACTCACATCCATCAAACCAGAGAAGGCAGATGATAAGCTCAGGGCCCCCATGGCGGGCGCCCTATGACGCAGCCGGTGGGGATTTGCTCAGCATACCGCAAGATGGCGAGTCAAGAGGCAGCACGAGAGAGGAGTGAACACAGACACGGAGCTTCACTGGTATGCAGCTGCAAGGGGAGGCAAAGCTGGGCCGGGCCATATTGCAAGCTGCACGATCACACAGCGGAATTGATGATCGGACTCGATCTATGTTGCACAGGTTGAGAGGGAAGCATTGTACCGTGACCATATAGGGTAATAGTCATCATCAATGGGGGGGGGGTAGAGGGGGGGCCGGAGGGGTGAGGGGCTCGGATCAACCACAACCACATGGCATATAGTTCATGGCCGATGTAGAATGGAGATCCTGTAACGTCGGATGTCTAGCGCGATGGGCCAAAGGATGTACTACCCCGCCAACGGAGACACGGCGGAGATGGCGGCGATTGTTGGTGCGGCTGGGCAGATGCGATCAAGGGTGATGGGAGAGGAGAAAGGAGAGAGGAAATATGAAAGTGAAAGGCAAAGGGAATGAAAAATGAAAAAGTAAGAAAATGCAATATGGACAGGAGGCGAATAATTATTGCCGAAGAATGGAGAGGTCCATGTGGGCGATCGATCGAGTGGCATTTGCAGGACTCGGGTTCGCCGAAGTGTAAGTATGTGATATGCAAGCAGGAGAGTATGTGCTCTACATACAGAATAACTACTGGATGGAGTACCTTGGAGTACTCTAGAATACTCTGTACTCTACTCTGTCTGATAAATGGGGTAGATTGATGCCATCGGCTCCACTTGATATCCTGATCTAAATGATGCTGGAGGTACGGACCAGTATAGGGTATACGGGGAAGAGTATACAGGGTAGGAATTCTAAAATAATCACCAATAGTAAGTACATAGTATTATTATATTACGAGAATGACCAGAAGCAGAAGCACTAGAGTCAGTCATTCAAACCAGTCCTTTCTGTAATCTCACATGCTCAGCTGATGGAACCAGGTCAGCCTCAGCTGTTCAATACTCGGTATTCTAGTAGTATCTCTGGTTCTACTTGGCCTCAAAGTTATTTGCCTCACACAGCCCCAGCCCCAGCCCCAGTATACCACGACCATAACCATAACCTGACCATAACTACATACATATTACCATTTACTTTTTAACTATTCATATCTACTCACTCTCACCCCTACTCCCTACTCCCTACTCCCTACCCCAACTGTCTCACTCACCACCGGGCAACATCCCGCAATCTCCCCTTAGCTCATCATCGGGCGGCGTCACAAAGTTTCTCTTTTTTTCTTCTTTCCTGCCCTTCCCGTTCTTCACTTCAGTCACTTCATTCCCCCGCCTCTTTCCCCCCACCTCTTCGATCTTCTTCATAAACTTCGTTTCCTAGCGGAGAGCACTTCTCTGCGTTAAATGGAAGCGCAATGGCTGCTGCGCAGAGTGGAACCGAGTTGCATGGCGATGCCAACATGAAGCCAACGTGAGTCTCACTCATCTCTGTCTCTGTCTATGTCGACGCTGGTCCTCGAACATTGGACTCGAATCTACCGCCCTAGAGAGTACTCACTCTCCCTCCCTCTGTCTCCCTCTCTCTCTCACCTTACACTGCATTGCATCCCTCCACTTTCCCCCGAGGCGACCCTGCAGATACTTCCTCATCATTTCCCCCTCCTCTCTCTGTCTCTCCACCGCCCACGTTCAGTTCACACCGGACTCCCCCCCGCTAATTTCACGACCACCCGGGAATCTGCCGGTCGCGATCGATGTCTTACTTCTTTATTGCATTTTCCACATCTTGAACGAACCATATATTTGTGATTTTTCCCCTCACAGGCAACATGGCTAACTGGACCGGGTTTGATCTGATAGCTCCCGAACAGAAGACGACAACCAGGACCAAATCGGGTCGAACGGCTCAACGCCCACGGGGATCGCAACTCCTCAACCGGACCCTGCAGACAAGCGTCTGCCATCGATCATGCACAACTATTTCCAGGTTGGTTCCTTTTCCGGTGATCATCAGAAAGAAGCGAGTCTGCCGCGGCTGTGGTCCTGTCTTTCGAAGCCCTTCTCTGCGGATCCCCACTCAGACACCCACCAACCCCACCATCAAACCCAACATTCCGATGCTTCCTCTGACTCTTTCGTCATGATGGAACGAGAGGAGGCATCGGATCAAATGGATGATTTGTCGCTTCATCATCATCACAATCACAATCACATTCAAAATCACAATCCTCCCACTCCTCCCCATTCCCTCCTGCAGACGGAGTCTGATGAGACGGGACTCGACTCGAGTCCAGACGGGGGTGTCTCCATCTACAACACCCTGAAAAATTATCTCGTTCCACCCACCCGCGCTGAGAGCCCCTCTCCTTCTCGTCGTCAGACTTCCCTACCAGTCTCTAGCGTCTCGGATGACCCCGTTCTTGCCACCCACTTTTTCAATCCTTCTCTCTCTCCTGCCTTCAATCCGTTATCTTCCCTGGCCGATCCACTGCCGCCGCACGACGAGAAATCGCTCGTCTCAATACCGTCCGAAGAACTTTCCAAGCTGACTCTGAACGCACCCGATGGGGCGTGTCTTAAGAATACCCCGCCGCTGACCCCCCGTGCGATGTCCAACGAAGACCAATCTACGGATAAGCAATCCGCCACATCGGCCCCCCGTGAAGCCGAAGAACCTCAACCAACACAACCCACCCAAATCACCCCCGATGAGCCTGAGGAGATGGAATCCTCCACCGACGAAATCACCATGAAACTCGACGAAGCCTTCCCCCGCGAATCTTCGGCATCCCCGACCAATGGACCCCCGGTCGGTCCTCTCAAGGGTAAATTGCTCGTGAAGATTTCCGAGGCTCGAGGATTGCGTCCTAGTTTCGATCCATATGTTGTCTGTGTTTTCGAGTGGAATGAATACATCTCCAAGGGTGCTCGTGATGGGGAAGAGGAAAAGAAGCGACGTCAGATGGAATCCGACGCCGAGGCTGGCATGCCCATGGCCATTCCAATGCGAAGTCGCCAGAGCAGCCACAACACCGCCGTCGATGCCCAGAATCACAAGGGCAGATCCCCCGTGACCGATCCTCACTGGGATCACGAGGCCACATTGTAAGTCTTATCCGCTGTTGCAGATTTTTTTTTTCATCCTCATCACTTGTTTCATCTTACTTACTTGTCTTTCTTTTTTTTTCAAGTGATGTTCTGGGTGACCAGTCTGAAGTCGACGTCACCGTTTACGATCGCAGCGATTCGGAAGCCTTCCTAGGCCACGTCCGTCTGAGCATCAACCTGAGAGAGGACCACAGCCGGTTAGAAGGGTGGTTCCCTTTGGTCGCCCGCGGAGCTGGAGATAGCCAAGTGTCGGGTGAAATTCACCTACAAATGCAATTCGAGATGACCGACCGAAAGAATGTGGGCCCGAACGATTTCTCAATTCTCAAGCTTATTGGCAAGGGAACTTTCGGCCAAGTCTACCAGGTCAAGAAGAAGGACACAGAACGCATTTACGCCATGAAGGTACTGTCCAAGAAGGTCATCATCCAGAAGAAGGAAGTTGTGCACACACTCGGAGAGCGGAATATCCTTGTGCGTACCGCGATGGCGGCTTCCCCGTTCATCGTCGGGCTTAAGTTTTCTTTCCAGACACCGACAGATCTGTATCTAGTCACTGATTACATGTCTGGCGGTGAGTTGTTCTGGCATCTTCAGCGTGAGGGTCGCTTCGAGGAAGCCCGGGCAAAGTTCTACATTGCGGAGCTGATTCTGGCGCTGCAACATCTCCACGACCACGACATCGTCTATCGCGATTTGAAACCGGAGAACATCTTGCTGGACGCCAACGGTCACATTGCGCTTTGTGACTTTGGTCTTTCCAAGGCCAACTTAAGTCAAAACGACACCACCAACACCTTCTGTGGTACTACCGAGTATCTCGCCCCCGAAGTTCTGCTCGACGAGCAAGGTTATACCAAGATGGTTGACTTCTGGTCGCTTGGTGTTTTGGTCTTTGAGATGTGCTGTGGCTGGAGTCCTTTCTATGCCGAAGATACCCAGCAGATGTATAAGAACATTGCTTTTGGTAAAGTTCGGTTCCCCCGGGATGCTCTCAGCACTGAGGGTAGGAACTTCGTGAAGGGTCTGCTCAACCGCAACCCCAAGCACCGCCTGGGCGCCGAGGGAGATGCGAAGCAGCTTATGGAACATCCATTCTTCGACGACATTGATTGGGATGCGCTTTGCCGTAAGCAGGTCATCCCGCCGTTCAAGCCCAAGCTACAGTCCGACACCGACACCTCAAACTTTGATCCAGAGTTCACTAATGCTCTGGAGAACAACAACTCGCTGAATTTGCGCGCGGCCGCTTTGGCCAACGGCTTGATGCCAGGCTCCACACCCCTATCCCCGGGTATGCAAGCAAATTTCAAGGGCTTTACCTTCGTGAACGAGAGCTCCATCGACCATCACCTCAAGAATGAGCCAGATGAGATGGAAGAAGACTCAGTGCACGACAGGGCATGGCAACGAACCCACCGCCCGACCAACTCGACCGATCAGCGCATGAATGGCACTGAGTCCGGGATCTTTAACGTTGACGACAACTTTGACATGTGATTACGTTTTCCCTTTCTTTCGTCTGTCTCTCTTTGCATGACCATGGAGTCTTGATCCGGCATCATTCAGCCTGTACATGCTTCGGATGCATCTTGGCCCCGCAGATATGGGTTTTGTTCTTGTCCCTTCCGTTCTCTTTTCCCCGGGTAGCGTTTTTCCTCTGGTTTTCTTTTTGCCTGTTTCCGTTTGGACAGATGATACGTGATGAAATGGCCCGATTTTTTCTTATCACTGCCGTCTTCACCAACGTTATGTTCACCCGCTCCAGCCACATACCCCGTTTTTCCAGGCAGACCTGCATTTTTGGCGGAGACTGTTTCATCTCTGTTCCGGTGTGAATACTACCGAGAGCTTTGAATCCCAACAAGTCTCCATCTCAGCGTGAATTTCTTTTCTCTTTATTACTGTGACTCGATTTGAAATGGTTTGCGCCCGGGTTTCGTGCCAGCGTCTCTTATCCTTGTTTCCCCTTTGCACTGCCTTACTTTCCATCATTTTTGAGTCAACTTTTGATCCCCACAACGATAACATATGTGCAACTGTCTCTCTTCCTTCTTCATTTTCCACTCCATCTGTCTCTCTGCATGGCAGTAATATCAACTGGTATCTCCTTTTCTCTCTCAGTGGCAGGCAAGAACGGGCTAGCTCAGCCATACCTAGCACCATCATCCATCCACTTAAAATGGCATCCCACCCCACCCTCACTCTCTCGGTCTCATCAGGCTAGGTCGGGCCGACCAGGCAACGATCATCTATCTGGCTTAGTTCTTACACTTGGCTTAGTTCTTGCTCTTGGCTTAGTTCTTGCTCTTGGCTTAGTTCTTGCTCTTGGCTTAGTTCTTGCTCTTGGCTTAGTTCTTGCTCTTGGCTTAGTTCTTGCTCTTGGCTTAGTTCTTGCTCTTGGCTTTTCTTTGAATCCGACTCATTTCCATTGCTTAAGGCGTTCAGAAACGGGCAACATGGGCGCAGAGGTAATTTCGGCGAGAGAGCTGATTTTCTCGTGTGTTTTTTTGTGAAGAAATCTCATACAAAACAATTCATCCTTCCATCCATGAGATCCGTCACGGACGAATGGATATTTTGTTTTCCATCTATCTTCGCGTCCAGATTAAGATTGTAGATCCTGTAAACTTTGAACAGAACAAGTTCGGGACCTTCAGCATTGGGACGGGGAAAAGGATAAGATAAAAAGAATAAAAAGTAAAAAAGAATAAGAAAGGTCCACTCCAATGGATCACGGTACCCCGTCAAAGACTTCAAAAACTTGGCTAGACTGAACGATTGTTATAGATAAGCTTGGCATCACCCTTCTCCCCACTTCCATTTTCCGCTGATTCGCTATAAGCCAGCCATCCACTCCATCTAGCCATGCAAGTGGCGGGATGGAAAGGCTTTCTCAAAAGAGAAAGAAAGTCCATGTCGTGCTTTGAGGGGGAGAGCTGTACTAGTATGTACTACGTGGGGCAAGCAACCGAAAACAATACATAAAACGCAATGCTCGATAGATCTGAGCAATACACCACTACTATTACTGACTGGCACCATCCGATTCCGTCCTGCCCGAGTACACCAGCAAACACTCAAGCTGGCAATTAGCAAAAAAGCCAGTGAGATTTGAAGCTAGGTGCTTAAACGTTCAAGCCCAAGTTCAAGCATTCAAAAACTAGAACGCCGAGTCCCAATAAAATCCATGGATCCAATCTATCTCTCTTTGAACCAGACAAAGGCAGACACAAGCGAAACCAGGCCCATACCAGAGGACACTGGCAATTCAACCAAACCCCACGAAAATAAGAGGGAAAAGAACTTCCAGACCCCCGCCATGCCCCAATCAAACTTGAAACCAACAATAATCCCAAAAACATACACAAAAACAACCACCCCCGAATCCTTCCCCTCCCCAAAATACGGCAACATAACATGGCACACCCTAATCTCAGCCCCAACAACAAAAACCACAGACCTAAGCGCCGGCATCGCAGTCTGTCCGCCAGGAACAGGCCACTTATGCGCGCACCGACACGAACAGGCGGAAATTTACCATATTCTTGAGGGCGAAGGCGAGGTTACGATTGATGGGGTTGTTAGTCCTGTTCGGGGGGGGATACGGTGTTTGTTCCTTCTAATGCTGAGCATGGAGTTGTTAATACTGCTACCGCTGGAACTGGGACTGGGGGAGGAGGCGGGGATTTGAGGTGGTTTTATGTTTTCCCGACGGGGTCTTTTGGGGATGTTGTTTATCGGTTTTCGAAGGATGAGTTGGTCGGTGGGGGTGAGGGGGTTAAGGCGAAGTTATAGGCGGTTATTCGAGTTATCGAGAGCTGGGTGTTTTTTTTTCATTTTGAGGCTTGATTTTATGAGCGGAAGGTTATTGGATGGGACTGATTGATACCATCTCTACTGGTTTTGACCGAAAACGTCTGGGAAGAGGCTTAGTAGGTATTAATTTCAAGTTGGCGGTTATCACGAATAATGGATTGATTTTCTTTATTGCTAATATTGGTTTGGCGAACTCTTTCAGATAATCCTTGATTGGATCTATCATCTATTGTAGCTCTTTTCAGAAATATTATTTTAAGCCTGAGATTTATCCTCTTCTCGTGTGCCAAATTCACTGCAAACCTTGGAATCTGGGTGAAATTCGGCGCTTCTATGGTGTTCCAAAGGTTACTATATATTTCACAATACTACAGACCTAAAATGCCCCGTAAAATGTAAAAGTATGGACTTGGCAGTTCGCCCTCCATTGAATTTGAACTATGAACCATACTAGTAGGATATGGAGATAAATGTTCAGCATGTTCCAGTACCTACCTAGGTATCGTAGTACCTAGCCAGAGACTGAAGAAATCCCCTGCCGCCGCTCATCTAAGCCCAAATAAGGCGCTCAATACCACTATCCTGCGAGGCAGCATAACCATCAGCCATAGCCTCATTTTCCTCTCTGTATCTCCATCTCTTGTCCATGACCTCCTTGAAAGTCTCAACAGTCATATCACCCCGCGTTATAGTCTCAGAGAAAGCCCGTGCCGGGGACCGGGTATCCGCTGACTGCATTTTCACATCCAGATCAGGCGCAACGAAGAGCACAGCACTCAGTCGAGGGAAAATACATTGCGGCCCTTGTGACCAATCATGTGGCTCGGGTCCAGAAACCGAAATCGAATATCGAGAGATATCCGCCTGCGCGTCTAGGCTCCCCGCAAAAAGGATGGGCTGCCAGAATCATCCCTGCCGTACCCATACTAAGGTTCCCAAGCAAGATTCGCTGCCCTGGCATGTAACCATGGCTCCTAGAGGTCTAAAAGCTCCCATAAGTAGATTGTGTCGTTTCTAGGTGCGAGAACTGTGTTACTGGTTTGTTTATTTGCTGGATACTGCGACACCGGCGAAAAAAAAACGCCAATCAGCTAACTCCAAGATTACGGTTTAACTAGAGCTGTACGCGTATTGCTGTCGACACCCCATCCCCTAGCAAGCCAACGACTTGTTCCTACAGTAAAAGAGGCAGAGCGATAAATTTGATTGGCGGATAGAACCAGAATTCGCGACCCTTCTTTAGCCCTCCCTATATCACATGCTTTGCTAGTGCCTGGCATGGCCAATGCTCAAATGGCTATGTAGAGCAATTCATTCTCCAACACCTGTCCATCTTCTTTCATCACTTGGTGGCTGAATACGTTAGTATACTTAAAATAAATAATATGCTAACCAAGGCAAAAACACGCGAGGGGTACCACTCACTTGTAGAATGTGCTATTTGTTCCTATGCTCTAGAATGATGCAGTGGACAGGCCGCCCCAGAAAATGTTAAAAGTCCGAACCGAGGGATTGAATGTAAGACAACGTGACAGTACTTAACGGAGAATTTTCTATAACTATTTTAGCCCCACCTAACTATTGTATCTGCTGTCCAATCTGAATACACTATCGCCAAGCTTTTTCTGCCACATTGCTCATTTTGCCTGCTGACCGAGTACACCCTACATTCCTAAGGCATTTCTCACGAGTTTTTGAAGGACCACGCGTGCCTATTTGACTTGTCATATGCTAGTAGCTAGTAGTATCAATTCTAAGTTAGAATGACTTTTAGGAAGCAATGTCTGCTTACAATTGCGTTATTTGTGATGGAATGTCCATTCCTACCCCTACTTGCTTTTATCATTGTCACAATTTCATCTTGATTATTCCCTTAGTTGAAGCTGAGTCAATATACTACCTAGTAGTTAAAATGCATATAAAATGGGGTCAGAATCCCCTGAGAAAGTCGTTGTAAAGTGTAGCTCATCTGACTTTACATTTTGTTGCAGCTCCAGCTCCAATATATCTTTTGCTACTATTATCTCAGATATCTGTGTGAAACTTCATACAATTATTCTTCAATCAAGCAAAATGCGTCTTACCACCGCGCTGATCACTTCTATCCTCGCCATAGGCGTCATCGCTAGTCCAATCGAGGGCCGTGATACCCAGCTCGCTCGTGATAGATATCCTGATAAGGCCTACAACGACGGCTACTACAAGGACCATGACAAGGATCACGAGAAGGACCACGACAAGGATCATGACAAGGACCATGACAAGGACCATGACAAGGACCACAAGAAGGACCATGGCATAGACTATTACAAGAACTACGACAAGCGCCAGAATCAGAACTATGACTGGGACAACAAGAAGGACCACGACAAGGATCATGACAAGGACCACGACAAGGACCACGACAAGGACCATGACAAGGATCATGACAAGGACCACAAGAAGGACCACGACAAGGACCACAAGAAGGACCACGACAAGCGCGACGACAAGGACCACGACAAGGACCACAAGAAGGACCACGACAAGGATCATGACAAGGATCATGACAAGGATCATGACAAGGATCATGACAAGGACCACAAGAAGGACCACGACAAGGACCGCAAGAAGGATCATGACAAGCGCGACGACAAGGACCACGACAAGGACCACAAGAAGGACCACGACAAGGACCACGACAAGGACCACGACAAGGACCACGACAAGGACCACGACAAGGACCACGACAAGGACCACGACAAGGACCACGACAAGGACCACGACAAGGACCACGACAAGGACCACAAGAAGGATCACGACAAACACTACTGAAATGGCTATGAAGATTAGTAGTGAGACTGATCAAGACGTCACATGTGGTGTTATCTCACATCTTGGAGGTGGAAAGTTACAGTGCCGAATAGGGATGGAATATGAGGATTTAACTGCTCTCCTTTAAATCAGTCTGTTGGGGCCAGATTGCCAAGTTTTAGACTCCTACAGAACATGTTCCATACGATCTGAACTTATTGTTGTCGAAGTAGTTAGTTACTGAATTGATGGGAGTCGATTTATATCTTGCAGCTTAATACTCGGATATTATAGAGCCTTTTCTGTGGCAAAAACGTAAAGGCGTTTACTGTTGTAGTGGTAAGATCACCGTAGAATAAAAATGATTAGTCTAGTAGTATGGTGGGTGACCGCATGAGAATCCCTGCTGTTGTATGTTTTTTTTTTTGTTTTTCTGGAATTTTTCTCAATTCTCAACTCCTCTTTGACGCTCTCAAGCTTTATACTTTGGGTCCTCCGCAATTGGTCGGGAGAGAAGAGTTGTTGTAGACTATATATTGACCCTCGTGCTGCTGAACAACTCCGCGATCTTGAGCAATCGCAAGGATCTATCTGATAAAAGATTAAAATTGAGAACCGAGCGCGGAAGCGAATGTGATCAAGGACTGTTGACGTATGAAAAAGACGGGGGAAATGAATTGATGGGCGCTTCACGATGTCATGGCTCACTAAAGCAGTATTTTTATTTTGAAAATTATGCTATGAAACTTTGGATCCCGGAAGTTGTATACGATCTAGTAACTATAGTTTGATAAACCATTGAACAAAAGATAAACATATTTAAGCGGGGGGCCGCACTGCTGTTACTTCAAGATTAATTATTATTACCTCAGGGGAATTACATGAGGCTATAAGACCTAGTTTATTGGAAATCAACTTGGTCCTTCGTATAGGCATCGTCGGAATAAATTCCGATGGTGCGGTTCCGTTCCTGATCTGCACCAGCCTCACATCATAACAGAACAGTTTGTCGGGCTCGGCGATAGGTCTCTTTCACGAGGAGATAACTGCAAATATCCTCGATCTCACTTTCTGGCCCTTCGCCCTTCCACCTCCCCAACCAAGACCAAGACCAAAAATCCGTGAAATTCCATGGATAAAGCTGAACAAAAACGTCGCTCAAACCCTGTCGGTCTGGTCGGGAATGGCTGCGTGAGATACTGCCTCAGGCATTCATGCAGAAGCATTCAGGTGCTTTTGAGTCTTTTGTTCTTTGTTGCTCTTCCTCCTCTCTATACTTAGTATTTCGTGATTACTACACTTTTGAGGCCGTGAAGCTGTCACACTAATTTTTTTTTTTTTCGTTTTCTTCTTATCTTGCTTCTTTCGGCCTTTAAGGAATTCCTCTTCCAAGGTTCCTACCACTCCAGCCACTTAACGTAATGAAAGAAAGGGCTGGCTTCAACCACCAGCCTGAGCCATTCTGCAGGCCATTCGCACTCTGCACCTGTCAAGCTAGCTGCAGCTATAATTAGCCTATTCCCCCCGATACTCGCGATGATTGGTGCAGAGAGAGTGTTGATTGTTTGAATAAAGTCGGTGGGTCCAAGTGACAGCCAATCAGAAGCCGCAGCAACCAGCTGCAGCTCCCCGGGCGCCAACTGCAACAGCGAACGACCTTTGTTGCGCGCGCGCGTCATAAAGAGCTATTCCCGTGAATCTATTTGCAGCTAGACTTTTTGTTTCGCAAAGCGCCCTCATGGAGGGACAGTGTTTTTTTTTTTTTTTTTTTGGAAATTCTGGCTTGGGCCCAGGCCCAGGCGGCTACAATCCTTTATATTATCTCCCAGTGACTGACCACTTTATAAGGACTGCCCGGGTGCCTCGTATTTGTTCGTCCTTTTTTTGGTGATTTTCCTTCTTTTAATTTCTTGCGGCCTTGTGGGATTATTAGGCTGCGATTCACTTTCATTCATTTTTCTTATTGACTTGATTTGATTTGATTCGCCTGGAGTTGGCCATGCAATACTCTCGTTGATCTTCTCTCCATCCATTCACTTCACTCTTCCTCCTCGATCATGATCTCGATTTATTTTTTGGATTGATCCAGGTTAATCTCTCTCTTTATATCTCTCGTCTCTCCTCTTATTCTTCTATACTACCTCTCCCTGCGATGCGCCTCGCCCGTATTGCTGTCTTCACCACGCTGGCGTGGTCCTGTTCCTGCTCGGCCGGTCCGATTCTTCGTTCTTTTGCTTCGACGCTAGGTCTTGTATCTTCCCAGGATGACTTCTCACTTCCTCTAGCTTCAGTGGAGGGATCACAGTCACAGCCACAATCCTCTGTGGTGGTTCGACGGGACATCACAGTCACCCCCGTTCCAGCTCCTTCAGGCTACCCTGGTTATACAGAACCCGCTACGACTGTCTTGACTACATCTTCGGAAGAAAGTACTACTAGTACTACTAGTACTACTTCCTCAACTTTGGGTATGTTACCACTGGTTTCCGCTTTGGCAGACCTTTCGACCAAACCTTCACAAGTCACTACATCGCCAGAGACCGTATCTTCAAGTGTGGGAGGCTCATCTTCATCTTCCTCAGAAATCTCAACCACTTCATCTTCGACGCCCACATTGGAAACGACCATTTCTTCAAGCAGCGATACGGCATCGTCTGCCATTTCAACCACGGATTATTCGACGCATATATCGCAAATGGCCACAACATCGAGTACTGTGCAGACAACATCCTCACAGTCACCATCGCCAACGACAACGTCTTCACAGTCACCACTGCTGTCCGCGAGCTCGACATTTTCCAGCAGTGCAGGAGTGTCCTCCTCCATTTTCTCTTCCACCTTCCCGGATATTGTATACCCATCATCAACCGAGGTCGAATCTTCCGAAGCCCCCTCCACATCGCCGTTAGTGTCGTCTTCGGCTATACCTAGTGCTGTGACTCCATCATATACGCCCATGTCGGCGTCTAACGGGCTTTCTTCGACTCCCCCTCCAACCTCATCATCTCTCCCAGGGTCTTCGTCTTATCCGGATTCGCCTAATTCTAGTTCCGATCTTTCAAGGGAACCTTCGACCACATCTGTGCATTCTATTTCTCCAGTTACTTCATCTCCGTCTACTACTGCTACACCATTACGCACAACTTCAAGTCTTCTACCGTTTTCAGAATCACCATCCAAGACTCTCTCTTCTTCCCTATCTTCCTCCTCTCCATCCTCTACATATATTTCTTCTCATTTGTCTTCAACCTCTTCCTCGCGCTTTGCGCTCACTTCGCCGGCGGTAAATACATCGACATCTACTGCTACTGAACTTTCTTCTTCGCCCAAGACCACCGTCGCCTCGACAACTGAACAAGAAGCTCCATATGTTTCAATTGCCCCCGTCCATCTAACAATTTACCCTCATTCTTCCACGTTCCGAGGCGTGGGATCAGTCCATCCACTGGTAACCTCTGCAACACCGGAATCCATGGAATCGGGGTCTGCGCAGACGGATTCTGCTACTCCCCAGACAACAGTTGCCTCATCGACAGCGTCAAGTACTATGAGCAGCATTTCTCCAGCTGGTGCATCGACCAGTTCAAGCTTTGGGGTCACTACTTCTCTTGCTTCGGGTACAATTGAAACTTCCAGCACACCCACCGGCCCAGGATCTACGTTGAGCTCGACACCAACTCTCGATACAAGCGAGATTTCACCTGTTACGTCCCCCGCAACTCCGACTCCGGAACAAGACGCAGTCACCGTTCAAGCTACTCGCACTACCGAGGACACTATCACCGTCCCTGGTACGACCGTGACGGTAACTCGTACTCCGACCCCGGATGAAGATACGGTCACCATCCAGGCCACCCGCACGACCGAAGACACTCTCACTGTACCAGGAACTACGGCGACAGTCACTAGGACTCCGACTCCGAATTCGACCCCAGAAGAGGATACACTCACAGTTCATTTCACGCGAACCACAGAGGATACCGTAACAGTGCCCGGTACCACGGCGACAGTGACCCGCACCCCAACACCAACGTCAGAGCAAGTGGAGACGATCACCATCAAATCAACAAAGACAGAAGAGCAGACGCTCATTATCCCGGGATCAACGATAACTGTAACGGCAGAGGAGAGCACTTCATCATCGCCAGCGCCAAAGAAAGCGACCCTCATGCCCGAGTCCTCGTCTTCGTCTTCGTCTTCGTCTTTAACTTCATCTTCATCTTTATCTTCATCTGCCGACTCGTCTCTTTCCAAGTCCACGTCCACCAGCAACAGCGACCCCTTGTCTATGAATACATACACACCTCCAGCAACAGTGACAGTGACAGCCGACGCGGTGACAGTAACCATCAACCCCGCCACTGAGACTACCCCAACCATCACAATAACACCAACCATCACCGTTGTAGGATCACCTGCCGCCCAGACCCAGAAGATCGTGCAAGCGGCTTCAAATGCCAAGTTGGGTTTGAGCTTGAGCTCGAGCTCGAGCGAGGTTGATAATGATATCGGTATTAAGTCTGTTGTTCCCATGCCTGCACCATACACTGTGACTGTTACTGCGCACTGATCGTCAACGCTGAAGCTTAAGACAATGGCCGGGGATCGATGGTTCTGCGTGTGACATTATTTTCTCTTTCTCTTCTTCATGCAAAACTGTTTTCTGGATACCATTGATTTAATCTTATCGAATAAAAACCTGCAAAAATGACCAAGTTCTGAGTCCAAACTATGCTTCCTACCCTGCCTGAGAAAGATCATGATGACTTTTGTATTAGCTATGTCTTGTTTTACTTTCGAGCAATCTTCCAATACCACTAGGTACTAGTACTTCTATTAGTATTTACACATTTCATACAATCACATTTCTGAAATGGTGCACAAGTTGTAGTTCGTAGTTCTTAGTAGACACCTATCGGTGGGCCATGATCCCTCAATTTGAAAATGTAAGCCTCCACTCCAAGTAAGAAAATGAAACCCGGCCATCATCACTGTAAACGGATCCAATATTTGAAAATTAAATAGTACATTTTCAAGACCGTAGATAATCCAGTCCTTATATAAAAAAAATTTACAACTCTGACAAAACACCCCCAGCCTCAGCGAATTTCTGCTGATACTCCTTCAAACTAGCCCACTGACTCAACTCCTCTTGATCACGCTCGTAATCACTAAGATAACTCATAGCCCGCCCATTAGCGCGCGGGCTCACACCCTCAATTACGCTGCCGGGATCCGTCGCCGCTGATGAATAGCCTTCGAGTCGGATGAGGGTGTCGATGAAGGCGTGGAGGTAGGATTCTGCTTCTGCAGGTGTGAGAATTGGGACATCGGTTGAGGATGGATTGGGTTGGTGGTTTTCTGTTGCGGGTTCGGTGGGTGGGTTTTCGGGTGGGATGGCGGAATTTGAATTTGGATCTTGGGTCGTCGGTTGTGGGTAGTATGGCATGTTGAGGAGGGTAGAGGCTATTTGGCGGATTTTTCCTGTCTGTGCTTGTTGTTAGTTCATTGGAATGGAAAGCTTGGCGTAAGAGTTAACGTACGATGCTGGCACCATTTGGTTCCATGTTGACTTCGTTGACGGTCCGCAGAAGCACAAAGAGATCTTTGATGACGAGTTTCCGCTCTTCTGCCATCATTTGGCCGATGCGATCTGTTTGCGCCTCTATTGATATCTGAGCAGCTGAATCTGACGAAGCTCCAGGCTTTTCAGCTGATGTTGTTTCCGCAGACCCCTCGGTCTTCGTAGTGAAATGCGGCATGGCGGGGTTTGGGATCGAAGGTCTTGCTAGATTGCCATACTTCGCGTATGTCTCGAACAGGTTCCAATATTTCTCAACCAGCCATGACCTGGTGCATAGCTGGCTGGCGTAAATATTCGCCTTCTGAATCTCATACTGGATTGCGCGTCGTTCTTGGTAGATGTGGTCCACTGGATAATTGAACACCGAGCCGACTCCGTCGTGTCCGGCTAATCCACTTGCAGAGGCTCGTTTGGGATGGAAGAGTGATAGTTCAACTGGAACTTTGAGTAGAGCAGACTTAACCGTTTGAAGACACCCCCATAATGATGAGCGTTGGTGTTCCCAGTCGAATATTTGACCACTGCCGAATGCCGTCTCCCACGCCAGGAGAGAATTGTATGAACCATAGACACGGACATTGGCATTGAACCCGACCATTATTGACACACGGCCAGCGGGTTGGGGGTTTATATGAGTTGGAAATAGAAACTCGTCATCAACCTCAAGCGGATATGGTGGATAACGATCTGCTGGGGTTTCTGGTGGGACGTGCATCCTGATATCGGCTGAGCCAAGTTGGAGCAGGCTTTGATACCCCACTAGCGAAACGTAGAAGAGTCGCCGCCCAAGTTCCTGAGAGATTAAATCTACGGGTTTGTTATCCGTAAGATGCTGTGTTTGCTGATCTTGTGAGGTTCCCGACGCTGTTGACATTGGACTGGTAGCGTTCATTGCTGCCATGGTAGGAGCAGGCGTAGGGGCGCGGCAAAGATCGTAAACCTGCAACATAGTGCGACATTCCGCCAGGTAGATACGACAACGGCGCATGCTGTAGATGTAGCCGGCACAAACGCCCAGGAAATAGCTGATGGCTGCATCGTAAACAGTCGCATTTCGATCGAGATACCCAACGCCTCGAGCTTGGATAGCAACATCATGGCATCGTTTGACAAGTGCAATCGAATTTGGAAAGGCGGAACGTTCCGCTTCCGTATTCAGGCGCAATTTCGGCCGCCGGGGGAAGGAGGCGACTAGAAACCCGATCATGGAAGCAAGAAGAGCCAGAAAGGTACCGCTAGAGGCATCCTCCCGGCGGTCAAAGGCCGCACGGAACGTAGGCTCGTGAGGGATCGGGACTAAAGGATGGATGTATGTGAAGAAATCATCAAGGAGAAGTTGCACCGTGTGGAGAGAGCAGATAGCTTCTGCTGAAAGTGAAGCTGAGGAGGCAGGCCCCGAGAATACAGGCGTGGGCAGAGCTGCCGGTGCCGGCGTAGGCGTAGATGCAGGTTGAGTCTGCGGTGTGTTCGCTAGCGGATAGTCGGATAGACTTGTCGGCGACGCAACCGTCTCCAGCTTCTGCTTCTTCAGCGCCTCGGCATGGCGGTTAGGAGGTCCCCGGCGCCTACTCGGCCTTTCATATGTGCATGGAATATCCAAAGTAGCACATGACCGACATGGTGGGCCCCCAGTATCACACTTGAAAAAGGAGATCAGCAACTGGACGAGGCAGGGTTTGACAGGTGCAAAACGAACCTTCACTTTCCGGATGCTGCAGGCATCGCAGGCCTTGCGGAGCCTTGTTTTTGGGTCCATTCGTGAGCTATATACTCAAGCAAAGCGCTCATATTCCGTACACTCAGACCATGGTCGTGACTGTAGAGTGGTGAGATCAGTTGAGGTAAAAGTCCCGTATATCCACGCGTTGCGGGGGACCCTGGATTGACCCACTCGCTCGCAGGAGTTATGTGGGAGTTCGGGCCGATGGTCCCCAGAGTTATGCGAGAGGGTTCTCTCCACAAATTGCCGGGCAGCCGGATGCCAGCTTTTTCTGCGAAGCTTCGCAGAACTCGGCCAGGTACAAAGAGCCTCGGCCAGAAGCGGTCAGCCGACTAGGCGATGTCAATCTGGGCGGGTGAATGTCGTGAGGGATGGCCGTAATGACTCCGGAGCCAATCTGCAATGGCCTGAATAATAATTTCAATTTGCCCAATTTACTCTGCAGGAGATCAAGATCAATCGCAGAGTGAAACAACGGAGAGTCGCAGTCGCAGTCGCAGTCGCAGTCGCCGGCCCTCGGGGAAAGTCACGTGCAGCACGTAATCCCTCCGGAGGGTTCGAGGGTTCAATTAAAGACTAAAGTTCAAGTTGGTTTCAATCCGAGAGGACCATTCGCAGGTCCATTTTAAGAGATCGACCAAAACTTGTTTACCCACTTTTTATACTACAGCTAAATTTCAAGGGGGTGGCGCGACAGGAGATGCCGAAAAAGGGTCTGGATTGGTAAAATAAATATGGACGCTTCGCGTAGAATTAGACATTATGCTGTATAATCATCATGATAGCTGTCACCTAGTTGCCTTGGTCGCTGTTCTGCAAGCTGCCGCTTAGTCTCGAGGTCCGACGCCCACAACGCGGCACCGGCTGCTGTAGTCATCAGGAAGAGCATCGAAAATGGTGGGATCAACTGCAGGAGCAGAGCGATCGTTCCAAACCTATAATATATTGGTTAGCCCGAGTCAGGGTTTGAGGGATTTCAGATCAATGGAAGGTGACGAACGTAGTATATTGGAGCTGGCGCCTGCTGATACTCTCTTTTCGTTGCTGCTTGGAATAGTCCAGTAGCTGGTAATAACGCCAGTGATGGAAAGGTCCTCCCCGGTAGCCGGTCAACACGAGGAACATAGGAGTTCCGGCCACGGGGATGAAGTTGAGTGGGAGTAAGAGGATGAACTCGAGGATCTGTCGGAGCGAGAACGGCGAATAGACGGCGCTGGTGGTCGGAGTACCGAGACGATTCGTTGGGTCATCGCCCTCCGGGTAGATGACGCGGGAGGCCAGGACAAGCTCTTCCTGACCCTCATTGACGAGAACCGAATCGAATATATCCACGAGGGTCTCATCAACGAAGAACGCTTCGAACAAGGCGGCGACAATCGCGGCACCTTCACCTAGTACCAAGAATGCACCATTGATCCAGGCTCCAGCACCTTGGAAGATGGACAAAAATGCAACTTGAGGGAGATATGTGAAGAAGAAGAGTAGGAAGTAAACGAAGCTCGACAGGAGGACGATCGGAACAAGGCGAGCCTTGAATAAGGGCCAAAGGAAACGGTGGGTTGCGAAGTAATAGATACCCTGGGACAAGTTAGTTGAGATGGAAGAGAGTAGTTGGAATGGGAGCCTACCCGGATAGGATATAACCAAGCCGACCTGGTATGGTCGAAGATGCGAGGCATCTTGGAGAGTTCCCAATGAGTTATGGGGGAGAGTGGAGAGCAGAGTTGATGCCGCAGGCTGCCTGGAAATGTCAAGGCAGCTCCGCAGTTTGGAGCTCCACTTATCGATAGCAAGTCACGTGTTTCCCACTATTAAAGGCGAATTTTTTTGCAACGCGCGGGCCCTTTTCTTTTCTTCTTCAAAACTGAATTCCTCCCTTATTCACTCAGGAAACCACATCTCTCAATGGGTTCTTAGAGGGGAAATGGGAGGATAGAACGATTCTGCTGGCTTACCCCAAACTCTTCTTTGTGACGTGGAGCGTTTGGAAATATTTTTCAGCGGTACATTCCTTTTTCATCCCTCTCGGGGCGTGTTTATGAACGCTTCGACTATCTGCGACCCTGAATCTCCTGGACGATCTGCTCCAAACTGTGTACAATCGCCGACGGCCGTAGCCCTGGTGCCACCGCATCCTGCCATCCCCTATTTGCTCGATCAACCCAGATCGCCTGCATCCCGACACTCCGTGCCCCAACAACATCGAATGGGTTACCACTGATGAGCCAAATTTGGTCCATCTGTGATTCCTGTTTGCCCATCTTATGGGCTAGATGATGATAACTCGCGGGCGATGGCTTGTAGCGTTTGACCTCGTCGACCGTGATGAGATCTTGGAATACACTGGCGTGCGCGGAGAGGTCTTTCGATCGCAGGACAGAGTTGGAGACCATGGTCTTGGATCCGTTGGAGAACACCACGGGTTGAATACTCGCGTCGGCTGATAGTCGAATAAGAGCAGGATTGACATCGGGGAAAGTAGATAAATGGTCGTAGGCCTCCATTAAAGCGGAGATGTTGCCGTCGCTCAACTGCTCGCCGTGCTCGGCCAGAGCGTGAACCAGCGCATTCTTCGTAACGATCGAGAAATCCTCGTAGCGTTCTGCTCATGGTTAATAGCCGTCTCCGAATGCCGGGTGCTAGTTGCCTACCCATGCTGTTGAGCCTCCAGGTATACTCCAGCTGATATCGTCTCCAGAGAGCGGAAACAGCCTCTGCCTTGGGACCGATATGCTTCTCTAGCTGCTTTGCAATGGACTCTGTAGACAGCAGCGTGCCATACAAATCAAAAGCCACGATTGTTTTGTCTGCCATGGTGAATGCTGTTGGTCAGGTTGAACAAGCTGTGCGAAGGCCTAGCTAGGACCGAGGGATGCGGATGATGTCAAGCGTCCGTGGCGCGGGGCAGAACCTCCAACCACCTCCAATCAATCTACTCAATCCCAACCGCGCACAAGGATAAACCCAGGGAACGCGTTCCGGACACAATGGGAGAGTTACATACCCAATGACCTCCGATGATAACTACACCATCTTCCGAGAGTGTCTCTCGAGCGCCATCGTCGCCCGTTCCGAAGGGCAGCCAAAGACCTCCAAACGGCGGGGCAAAGCAAAACGCAATGGACGCAAAGACGTGACCAGCACAGAAGTCGTTATAAAGCATGAACGAGCGGATCCAGAAGAACTGGCTGAGTTTATTGACGTACTGATCAATTCAACGCAACACCTCCCACAAGCGCAAAGCTAATGCCATCCATCTCCAGTTTATAGCCAGTGAAACTTTCACGACATTCCCCGACGATCTCAAAACGCTCTCCTACTCCGCAATCCAAAACGATGCAGTTTTAAAAGCCCGCTACGTCCCAGAAAACCAAGACACTCCAATGAATCGCACTGTCCTGGACAATCTCTGCTCCCCGATCCCGGTCGAGGTAACAGACACTCTCTCCGTATACGGCCTCATACCAGACGCAAATGATCTACCAGAATTCATATCACCCGTGCTGAGCGAGTACATTTCAAGCGTGACGACTGGGCCTCCCGCGTGGGCGAACACACGGACAGACGCGTGTGAGATTTGCGAGCGCGATTGGATCCCACTGTCGTATCATCATCTTATCCCGCGCGGTGTGCATGCAAAGGTCATGAAGAGGGGGTGGCATGAGGAGTGGGTTTTAAATAGTGTTGCGTGGCTTTGTCGGGCTTGTCATAGTTTTGTGCACCGCATGGCTAGTAATGAGGAATTGGCGAGGGAGTGGTTTACCGTTGATAGGATTTTGGAGAGGGAGGATGTACAGGATTGGGCTAGGTGGGTTGGTAGAGTTCGGTGGAAGGCAAAATAGGTATTTTCCGAGCTGTCCATACTAGCTAAGATGCCTATGTGGTTTGTTACAGCGGAAACTGGCTTTTCAATACTAGTAGTGCCTGCGAGACTAGTAGCAGTATGACCGCTGTCGATAGATAGTATAATATCGCAATGCGAAGAAACCTTGGAAGGAACCTTGAATTGTCTTGATTTAAGATCAGAGCGATGTATTGTCCTATTAACAAGTGTGCCTTTTTATATCCATTGATGATTGCAAACAAACTCCACCACATGCAGACACGAAAAGCAGAATATAGTACAAAGATATAATTACATGCACACGTCAACATCTAAAAACGAAGATTCTTAGAGATACCGCTTCTCAAAGATCTCTTCGTAGCATTGGACATGATCGCCAACCGCGAAGTCAGTCCAGCCCTCGAATCCAATACCGCACTCAGTATCTTTGCGCATTTCGGTGACATCCTTCTTGACGTTCTTGAGGGAATTCATGGTACCTGGGAGATGTTAGTAGGAAGTTTCGAAATATAGATTTGCGGGTATATCTTACCGTCGAAGATGGTTTCATCATTACGGGTCACTCGGACCTTCCGCGATTTCTGAACCATACCGTTACGAACACGGCATCCCGCGATCGCGGTCTTCTCGCGACCCTTAAGGGTAATTTCGAAAATCTGTCCGATCTCGGCTTCACCAGTCACACGCTGGGTGACTGTTGGCTCAAGATGCTCGCTGAGGTTGGCCTTCACGTCGTCGATGAGCTTATAGATGATGTTGTGGTCCATAATTTGGACGCCCTCCATCTCAGCCATACGCATCATGTTATTGTCGATGGGCATGTTGAAGGAGATCACGATACCATTGGCGCTGGCAGCGTGTTCGATATCGAACTCTCCCACTGGACCGACTCCAGAGCGGATGACGTTGGCGTAGATCTCATTGTTTCCGATGGCGGCAATCGAGTTCAGAACTGCCTCGGCGGAACCATCGACGTCGGCCTTGACGATGAAGTTCACTGGCTTGGGGCCAGTCGGCTCAGCCGCTTTAGTAGCTGCCTCGTCGGAATCCATATCCTCAAGCCTGCGTTTCTCCATAGCTTCTCGTCGGGCCACGTTAATGGCTTCCATATCCTCGCCTAGCTTCTTGTTGTCGGAGCGATCCTGGCGGTACTCCACGACCTCCTTGGCTCTTTGTTCAGTGGGGGCTTGGAGAATCTCGGTGCCAGCGGCTGGCTGATCTCTCCAGCCATCAATCTCAACAGGCATGCCGGGGGTAGCTTCTTCAATGGAAAGGCCGGCTTCATTGCGAAGCGTACGGACACGAGCCCAAGTTTCACCGGCAACAATAACATCACCAGTGCGCAGGGTACCACGGCGGATAAGAGCAGATGCCACACGGCCGTAGCTCTTGGTGGTCGCTTCGAGAACCCAACCCTCTGCGTTGCCTGCAGTATCGGCACGGTGGTCGAGCATCTCGGACAAGGCGCCGATCGCCTCCTCCAGTTCAATCATTCCTTCCCCAGTCTTACCACTCACTCCAATGGCCTGAACATCTCCACCGTAGTCTTCCACGTGAACACCGTGAACAGAAAGGTCCTGCTTGACTCGGTCGGGGTCACGACCCTCCTTGTCAATCTTGCTCATTGCGACAATGATTGGAACATTAGCCTGGGTTGCGTGCTTGATAGCCTCGATGGTCTGCGGCTTGACACTATCATCGGCGGCCACAACGAGGACGACAATATCGGTAACATCAGCACCACGGCGGCGCATTTCCAAGAACGCAGAATGACCAGGAGTGTCAAGGAAGGTAATCGTTTTTCCCGAAGGCATAGGCACCGAGAAGGCACCAATGTGCTGGGTGATACCGCCGTGTTCAGTGGCCGCGACTGATGACTTGCGCAACCAGTCCAGAATAGTAGTCTTTCCGTGATCGACATGGCCCATAATGGTGACAACAGGAGGGCGTGATGGGAGCAAAGAGGGGTCTTCTGGCACCGGTGCAGCCTGAAGGTCGGGGTTCTCTGTATCAAAGAGAGCCTCGAAGTTATACTCTGCGGCTACTAAGCCAGCAGTCTCCGCGTCCAAAACATGGTTGTACATGACATCTTCAAAGCCCATTTCTTCCATGCGCTGCACGAATAGGTTGGGACGTACACCAACGACGTCGGCCAGGTTGCTGACGCTGATGAACTCCGGAAGGTAGATGGGCGTGGGAGCTGCTTCGACCTTTGCAGATCTCCCCTTCTTCTTGTCTGCCTTGGCCTTCTTGAGCCGCTTGCGCTCCTCACGAAGTCGTTCATGCTCCTCTGGGTCAAAATCGTCTCCCTCGGACTGGGACGGGCGTTGACCTTTGCGTCCGGACTTCTTGGATGAAGCCGCTTGCTCCAGAGCTTCCTTGGCTTCCAGCTTCTCCAAGGCAGACATATCCCAGTTCCACTGATCCTCCTTTGCCTTCAATCTCTCCTCCTTTCTTTTTTGTCTTTCCAGCTTCGCCTCTGCCTCTGATACAGCATCAAGCGGTTGTTGTTGTTGTTCCTTTTCGTCGGCGTTCGATTCCTCTAATTCATCCTTCAGTCCCCGGTACTTCATGGCCGTTGCATCCGGAGAAGTGTCTTTGCCCAAACCCTTCCGGCCAGCGGGTGTTCTATCTTTCCAAAAGGTGTGCGGCTCGCGCCGGCGAGCGACATCCGGTCGAGGTGCACTGCAGAATGGACAAGCGACATGCTTAGCAAAGACATGGCCATTGCATGACTTGCACGTCCAATCGTTGTCTCTCCTTTCTTGCGATTGTCTTTGGTTTCGTGGGAGCTGTCCATTCTGCTCACGCTCATGTCGTTCGCGAACACGATCTCGTCGGAATGAGGTCGGCTTATCGTGGGATCTGAGTGAGTGGTCACCGGGGCCATTCCTTGTAGCCCCCGGATGCCTCTCAAATGGCCTTCGTTCTCGGGGTCGGTGTTTTGGTTGTTCTGGTTTGGGAGGTGGTTGACTTGCAGCTTTAAGGGAATCGCGTAACGTCTGCTCAGCGGCACTCAACCCCGTCGGTTTAGTTACTAATTTCGGGCCCCATCGATTCCCAAACTTGGGAACTGGAGCCGATGAGCTCGAAGCAGTTCCATCTCCATCGCCAGAGCCAGAGCCAGCAGAATTGGATCGGATAGCGGACGAACGAAAGGACCGACTGGGAGTCGAATATAAATCGACTCGGCGCGGGAACTAGGAGAAGGAAGGCAATCCGTCAGTATATCAGATATCAGAGAGTAACCGCTACCGGACTCAATGCAAGCGATGCAAAGCTAGAACTAGAACGTACCCGTAAAACCGCGCGCCTGTGCATACTTGCGCTGCTCATGTCCAGCTCCACCCTTTTTGCGGCTGTTTGGCAAGCACGGCTTACGTAACTAGTTTCCCGACGGCAAACCCGTTTCCCTCGGCGCTCCCCGCCAATCAGCGTGCGGATGGCGCCATCTCGATAAGCTGTCCCTGATAACTTGCCCTCTCATACTTATAAAGTCCGGAGTCAGAAGTCCGGGGTGATCTCTTCTCCTCTTCCTCACCCAGTGGATACCCCTACACACATCACAATGGAGTCCCCGGCTTTCGAGGATATTGAGAAGGGCGCCGACGCCCTGCGCACCGTTAAGGATCTGGCCGCGGGCGCTGCTGGTGGAATAGCTCAGGTTCTGCTGGGTATGTGTGTGACGAGGGCTCACAGGATACCTGAGACCTCTTCAACTCCCCTCCTCCCAATTGATTGAAGCAATTGCTAATACAACTTGTCTCTAGGTCAACCTTTCGGTTCGTGATCGCTTTCTTCCCAATCGCCAGTCTCATTCGTCTCAATCGCACCCCGCTAACCCACCCCAGATATCGTCAAGGTGCGCCTGCAAACCACCACTCAATACTCCAGCGCCGCAGAGTGCGCCAAGCAGATCTTTAAGACCGAGGGCCCTGCTGCATTCTACAAAGGAACTCTGACTCCTCTTATTGGTATCGGTGCCTGTGTAAGTCACAATTGCAACTCCGACGCCCCTCCCCTCCCCCCACCAACCACCGAGACTAACCAACTTTGTAGGTGAGTGTCCAGTTCGGTGCTTTCCACGAGGCCCGTCGTCGCCTGGAGGCCTTGAACCAGAAGAAGTACGCCGATGGTTCCCTCTCTTATCTCCAATACTACATGGCCGGTTCGTTCGCCGGTGTGACCAACTCCGTTCTGTCCGGTCCCATCGAGCACGTGCGTATCCGCCTGCAGGCCCAGCCTCACGGTGCCGGTCGTTTGTACGATGGCCCGATCGACTGCATTCGCAAGCTCTCCTCGCACAACGGCGCTCTGCGCGGTCTCTACCGCGGGCAGGCCGTCACCATTCTGCGTGAGGCCCAGGCCTACGGTTCTTGGTTCATGGCCTTCGAGTACATGATGAACCAGGATGCTAAGCGCAACAACATCAAACGTGAGGATATCTCCGCAGTCAAGGTCGCGACCTACGGTGGTCTGGCTGGTGAGGCTCTCTGGCTGTCCAGCTACCCCTTCGATGTGATCAAGAGTAAGATGCAGACCGATGGATTCGGCGCCACCCAGAAGTACAGCAGCATGCGTGACTGCTTCGCTAAGACCTACGCTATCGAGGGTCTGGGTGGTTTCTGGAAGGGTATTGCGCCTACCCTGCTGAGGGCGATGCCTGTCTCTGCCGGAACTTTCGTTGTGTATGTCTTGCCCCCAATCCACTCGTCTTTTTCACTTACTGACAATTTTTATAGTGTCGAGCTCGCCATGAAGGCCCTTGCATAGACTTGTTCATGATGACTTAATCTGCTTTCTTGTTTGGGGTTTAGGTATGATATCCAGCACCCGGTTCATCAGGAAATCGATGGGTGCCGCACAAAAGTTAGAATAGCTTTTTAGAGGTTACACTGGTCTGTATCTATGGCATCTGAGTATTATTGGGATACATAACCCAATATATGATTATTTTCAAACCAACCGTAGAGCTCGTCAAGTACGGCGCTCTATAAGTGTAGGGTATACTGGCTAGTTAGTACTACAAGTGATTAAAGTGAAAGAAACGTACACTACTTAGTTACTTCTGCAATAGCACTGGCAAAGATTGAACAGGCTTGTATTATGAGTGGAGTGAAAAAATGAAGCTATATTATCACACAACCTAGTAACAGCTCTTCAAACAAATCAACTTTATAGGGTATTTTGAAGAACAGTCTCCGCGGGTGTTAGGCCTGCCCACCCCCAGCAGCACTCCCAGAGCTTCTTCTGCATGTCAGGATCTTGGCTAACTGGCGCTGCAGAGCCTATATTTTGGCCGACATAGTATCCCCTTTTCCCCCTAAATGCGGGATCAGCGCTCACAGCGGCCAGGTCGCGACCAGCATCCTCCGTAGTGCGGAATACTGTAGTACAATGTTTGAGGACCGGCATGAGAAAGTTTATTGTTCCCATCAGAGCCCTGGTAGATTTCTTCTGCCCCGCTTGAGCTCTTGACGAAGGAAGACCACCGGGGTCCATGGCCGTTACGGTAATGTGTGACAGATTGGGATCCTATCAGAATATGTGAGTCAATTGCTTTTGGATGCTCAACACCAGGACATGCATACTTTCTGGAGTCGCTCGTTGAGGTCATTTGCAAACGTCACGTTTGCAAGTTTAGCTGTCGCGTATCTCTGGAATCCACGATCATGGACAAGATTCGTAGGGTCTAACGTTGGCTTGACCAGTTCTTCAAATTTGTCAGGGAAGCATGGTCCAAGCGAAGACAAGGGGTTCGGTTTATCGGCGTAATGAGTGATGGATCCGAGCATGACTATACGTCCGGATGTGGTATCCATGCTACCGAGCAGCTTCAGGACCAACAAGTAATGAGATAGGTGACAGACTTGGAAGGTAGCCTCGTAATTATCCAACGTAAACTTCTGCCCCGACTCGAGCGACCATGCGCAGGCATTACAGACAATCGCTGTGATCCGAGGAAGCTCCTTTGAGGCAACCCGGGCTGATAGCTTCTCAGCAAAGGACCTAACGGTAGCTAGACGGCCGAGGTCAAGAGCTTCCAAGTGAAAATTGGCTTTCGGGTACTTGTCAACCAGGCGTAGAAGCTTGGCGGTGTTAGGGTCTTTTTCTGGAGACTGGTTTCGAACGGTGGCTATCAAGGTATGCTGAGGGTATTCGAATAAGAAAGATTCGACAAATCCAAGGGCCAGGGAGCCATTAGCTCCGGTGATGACAACTGTTCCATTCATGGTTAGGTGAAACTTATAGATGGAGTTTTTCAATGAATAATTCTGTGAGAAGCTCGCTGTTTATATAGACTGAAAACCTGGCCGATTCAGTCGGATCATATATGCAGACTTAGTAACTCCGATTCACCTTCTTCGACAGAAAGGAAACTACATTTTTCTGGTCGGTAATCTATCCTGCAGTTAGTAGGTGCCCGCCTTGGCAAGTTAGTTCAGGCTCTAACCATTGGTCATTACCACTTAGCCTTACTGAGACACAAACTCACAGTCGGACTTAAGCAGCAAGCTCCTAACTTCCATTGCCTTTTGGGAATCGTGTTTGTCCATGCAATGATGACTGAGGCGACGAAGTTGCTCTGACATGTAGTATGTCTAGATCTATGCCGAATCTGGGAGGCGCAGGTCTTGGCGAAACTTAAAATTGGCCCATTTATTTAGCCTATTTATTATTAGCCTCGCGCTTTATCAGCAGTTCAGAGTCATACTGCGGTGCCATAAGCCCTTCATTATTTTTAAGTTCTCTGGGAAATTTTGCTACTCAACCTACTACAGCGGAAAAACTACCTCACGATGCCTTTGCAGAAACTGCAATATATTATCACAGCCCCTGAAGCAGCAACATTAACCACATCGCAACAGAGGGTCGCCCGTTCGCACGCTGCGCGCTCCGCACATGCCCGGGAACGGCGCCTCCGGACTTCACAATATCAGGCGCAGAATAAGTGTGAATGGGGGCTGAATGATGTAAGGTTCAGGTTAAGCAAGCCAACTAATATCCTCACTATACTTCCGGCTTCCCGGAAAGACCCCTTTACTACCTTTGCAAGGCCCTTGAAGCCATTGGAGCAAATGCTATTTGATCACTGTATGTTGGACCTAAACACCGGCTTTGATGCAGAGATACCAATTTCCAAAGATATAACAGCTATAATTCCCCTAATGCGCTGCACTGAGCTCCCAATCGACTTCTCCCAACACATGACAAATCTATGGATACCGCTTGCGCAGACAGAAGCAAGTCTGCTAGACGTATTGTTTCTTGCGTCGTGCCGGAATTTATCTGCGAGCTACCATAACTCGAATCAAGAACAACAGAGACAGTTGTTTACGCGGTTGGGCTACCAATATAAGCTCAAAAGCCTGCAGGCATTGAGAGACGCGATCTCAACGGAGGCACCAGTCTATAGTGACTCGACTGTTGCAAAGGCGATAATGCTAGCCTATGACGAGGTAATGCATCTCATGCGAATTACAAACAACGCTGACAATCGCTAGTTATTTACGCATGATGAAAACATGTTAAAGCATCATGTCGATGGCGCTGTAAAGATGGTTGGCCTTAGAGGTGGCCCCCAAATGCTCGGCTTAGATGGTCTTCTCGAGCACCTTCTCTCTAATCTACAGGCTAAGGTGATAAGCCACGCTGGCATTCAAGTCAAAGTACCCTGGGATCATCAGGTTATCACAAAACTGAGACCTTAGGTCTTTGCGCACAGCTGGAATACCTCGATATTGTGGGCGAAGTTTTCGGGTTTTTGTTTTGGACTCTAAGTTATTCGACCGAGTACGTGCGATCCACCTTGTGGAACTTATCCCAGCAGCTAATGGAGGACGTGGAATGAGGAATGATGGATGATGATCTTGATGCATGAACACGAAACTATCTGCTTTATCTACATGGGTGCGGTGCGGGCGGACTGACTGAGAGCTACCGGCCTCTCAACAGCAACTCCCAGGGAAAGCAAATTCTCAACATCTTACAACACACCCAGGTTCATTGCCTCAATCCCGACAGTTATCCGTGACATTTTCCCCAGCGACCTGAGAGACTCCATCGTTTCCGACCAGATCTTCTCTTCGGAAATGTTATGGTGTTCCTGTTAATGGTAAGCATGTCCCTTATGGAAGCTTGGAGTCTAAACCTTACCTTTTCGTTTTGCCATCCTATGATACACATAATGACATCCGTTTCAAGGTTCGAGCTTTTGCCATAGGTGATAGAAGTCGTGCTCTCTCCATTGCCAGCCAGATAATGGGATGCCTTCTCCCACACTTGAAGGCTTTGCTCGGCATTCTCAGAGCTGGAGACCTTCACCCGAATTATTTCAACCAAAGGCGCCGAAGCTGCATCTCTTGGGGAGAACTTTGTTTCAAATAGTTGCAAAGTAGGCGGCCCAGTCACCAAATGCCTAATAGAGCCAGCAAAAGCAGCAAATTGTTCCGAGCCGATGAAGGCGTGGAAAGAATCGGCTGAGTTCCACTCTATGTGGTATCAGATATGCTCAAATTAGACGCACCAGGCGAACTTACCAAAAAGAAGGAACTCTCTATAGGCCTCTCTTACATCCAGTCCATCTTCTGTCAAAATCCATCCACGGAAAGCGTAGAGCAGGCCGGGGTTAGGATCGGTCAATCCTTTGCTCAAGCTTGGCCAGTCTCGTTCAAGCTCCTTGAGTGAAGCTGAGTCGGTTTTGACGCTTGGAAAGATAAGCTCAGTGATGGCCATTGCAGAGGAGGAAATGTTATGTTTAATTTTACAAGGGTAGTATACTAGAGAATCCATGATATCGATTTGGCTCCTTTATATATATTCAAATCCAAACTTGAACTATGCTTACATATCTGCCATACTCTCAATTGCGGATTTTGGAATTTGCACGTGCGTAGTTGGGCTGTGGAGTTTTTGCGGAGTTTGCGGAGTTCTGCGGGTTTTTGTCAGCACAGTCTTACTTTCCTTGCGGTGCTACCCCTCTGTGGCATCTTTCTAATTTTCTCGTAACAATACAGATCATGGCTGACAGACCGCCATATGCGCGCTCACGGCAGAAGTCATGTATAGCTTGCGCCGAGGGGAAGCGGCGTTGCAATCGTCAGACTCCGCAGTGCTCACGGTGTCTTGCCCAGGGGCTGGTGTGTACTTACCTGAGTGCATGGCCCCGGCAAAAACGCCGGAATGGCTCGAGACAGTTGGAATCATCACATATTTCGGATGTGGGGCCAGAATTATCCCCTGTTTCCAATGAGACTCTATCATTTTGGCCGTTAAATGACTTTGCATCCAACGATACGAGCGTTGCTACCTCATGGCTTACTTCGATGCCCTCTCTGCTCACCCTACCATCACTATCTCCAGCTGCATTTTTCCCAGAAACCACCATCATAGATAAATGGTCAACCAATCAACTGTTACATAATATCAAACGCTACCCGCAGGTGTTTGTTAGCTCTCGAAAAACACCATTCATTCATTCCCGCCTCTACGATGCATACTTGCCCGATTCTATTCAAGATGCTTTTACAGTTTTGGCAGCTTATAGTACCAAGACATCAGAAACAGAGGATCTGATATTTCGTATACTGGAAAGCAAGACTACCAACCTCGTGGATCAGGATCACCACACAAGTATCCTGCCCCAGCTCCTCGCCGCAGTGCATGCACTGATGCTGTTTCAAATAATTCAGCTCTTCGATGGTGATATTCGACAGCGCTCATTAGCAGAACAACACATGAATACATTGAAAATCTGGACCTTTCAATTACAAGAGCGAGCCGGAGAGCTGACCCCTGCGCTCACATGGCGAGAATGGATATTTGCAGAGAGCGCTCGAAGAACAATAATTTTTGTCATGATGATTGAGAGCTTGTATCTGACACTGAAAACCGGGTGCTGTCCGAATGTCAGGGCAATGAGTATACTGCCCTTCACATCCAAAACTACCCTATGGGATCTCAGTACAAGTGCTTCATGGTTTGCGGAACCGGACCAATTGCGATCTGAAATTGTACTCTATGGTGATTTTGCGAGAGGTTGGCAAGAGGGACAAGTTCCGGGACGACTGGATGCCTTTCAAAAGCTATTGCTCATACCGTGTCTGGGTGAGAGATACAGAGATTTATTGGAGCTAGATTGTTGAGTCTCAATAGTTTTGTTGTATGTACATGCCCAACTGACTACGGAAAAGTGGTTTCACCATCCTCAGTTGGGTGATCGAAAGTCCAACATTACCCGTGGGGCGATCGAATACTTTGGAAATGACTTGGAAAAAGTCAAATAGGCTATGATTTCGAGGGTGGACTGTATGAGCGAGGTCCGGCGTGAGAAAGTAAAGGAGGCAATGTCCACTCGAATACATCTCTCAAATCAAGTTCTAAAGATCTCCTTTCAATTGAACGTACACCTGAGCATGACTTTTCGTACTAGTATATTACATAGCCAAGGAGAAATCTCCGAAGAAATCCTGCCATGCAGTGGGGAAATAAAACAAATTCAATCCCGGAAAATCCCACTCTGACACAAACTGTTCCGGCACAAACCACTGAAGGTCTGCCTGGGCATCAAACAATTCCCAGAATGGCGATGTGGCCGTAGAGCCGCCGCCACCGCCGCTACTGGGCTGCTGGGATTCCTGCAAAGCCCGACCATACTTCTCGATACTTACCTTCAAGATCTGAAGATAAATATTTCCCGCTCCAGAATGACTCCCATTCGAACCGGCTTTGTTCAACTCATACAATAACCGATTTCCATGCTCAAGAAGCTCTTGGTTCTCGTCATCCCGTTCGGGGAGCAGTCGTGAAAGCTTGAGAAGAAGTAAGAATGAAAACGCACACTTGGCCCAAACAAAATCCATTGCGTATTTCAGTTTGGCAAGGTAGTAGTCCGGCTCAAGAATGATTAGGCGGAGATGTCGACGAGCACTAGACTTGGCCGTGAGAAGAATGCTCCGTTCGGTTGCCGACATGGCGGCTACATTTTCGACGCCCATGGCTCGCAAAGCTTTGCAGTTGAGCATCATCTCTGCCCAGCATTTTTGTACTCGTAGTGCAACGATGAGGAATGGCTTTTCCTCTCGTGCGGATGTTGAGCTTTCGATTATTCGGAGCCAGTCGTCGAACCATAGGTCTAGGTCGATTTTCATCTCGTGGACGAAGTCTGATATTCTGGGTCGATCTAATGTTGTTCCCGATCCAAGATTGTCATTGATCGTTGCTGTTAAAAAGGCAATTAGTTTCTGATTACATCCACATGTCGTGAACTAGCCTTACCTCGGAGGATATTGAGCTATACAACTGTTAGACTAATTGAAAATACCGGGTTTATTCGTGAGATATAACTACTCAATAAACTTACCTCGACTTGAGAAAATAGTCGAAGATCAAGAACTGTAGAAGAGGGATGACTGAGTAGAATTCGGCAGCGTCTAGAATTCCCTATCAGCCTAATACCCGGAGGCTTCCCCTCCATCAACTCGAAATCTACCAGATCAGAATTTAGCCAATGGGCTGTCAAATCAAACCTTGGAAATACTAGTACTCACATATGTTCAAGCACCAAAAGCCCAAACCACGTTCTCGATTTCCTCATGAGATCCCGCTCTCGCTCAAAGTCATGGTCCGGAACTTCATATAAATTTTCGTCATTCTTCATCGCAAGTCGCTCGGTGAGTTCCTCGAAAGCCTCATGTAAACCTAGATCAAGCGCCATTCGAGTAGCAAAAGACAAAATAAGAAGCCGCTCTGAAGAATAACAAGCGACCGCCAACATTGCTTGTACTGATTCGAGACAGTTCAGGCCCTTATTTTGAATTATGACGTTGATCCATTTTTTCAGTTCAGCGTGTAGCATGTCGGACATCTGGCCCCCAGTGCCTGCGAGAGTTAATCAAGGACATCGAGTCATGCTGTAGTTCAGTAACTGACCTATTTCGACCATGCTTCCAATGGTGCATATTGCATTCAGGAGAATGCTACTTCGAGATCTTACCGATTCAAAAGTATCATGCTGAGGGTCAAATATTGGAATATATCGATCCTAGTCGGATGAAGGGTGTTAGTATTCGAAGATTTGTATATTTGATGAGCCGAAGAGACATACGCAACCTTGGAAGAAGCTGTGGAATCGAATCAGTCGTTATCCCGCAGCTGGAGACGGGGGGGGAGGCATACGTATCAAAACAAGAGACAGCACACTCTATTGTAATAAGGCCTTTATCAATAAAGTCTGCGACTGAATCTTCACTAATTTCAAAGCAAGATCGTTTGCGTTTTAGTGAAGATAATTCATTAATGGGAGCTTCGTATCGTGGTTGAACAGAGATTTCATGCGGAGAAGAGAGATCTGGTCTTGATCTTGGATATGAATTCCCAGTATGAGTATTCATGTAAACCGGACCATCGGGCACGGCAAGAGTCACGATATCTTCCTCTGCATGGGTGATCTGAGAGTGGGATGAAGGGCACCCGCTATCTCCACGAACTTCGTGTTGCTGCGATTCTAGGACTTGGCGTGGCGACACATTTTCTTGAGAATGAACTGATGGGTGGGATCGATTATGTTGCAACAGGTTTCGCATCTCATCTAGTTGTCTCCTAAGGTATTGAACCTCACATTCAATACCTTCAATTCGTCTAGTGCAGTTAGGATATGGTTTGATCTCTCTGCAAAGGTGCCAATGGCTGTGGCGCTGGAACCTCTTACTCTGAAACGGGATCTTTTGGAATCTCAAAGAAAACACATTGTTTCTCCAATCTTTCGCATCTATTATCTGTCAGTATAGTAGTTGTAGGTGTGTGCATATCGATCTTGCTGGCGTTACCTTCCACACGGTCTCTCTCCGTCGCATCGGACCTGATGGAGCGTTAGCTCAGAAGTGTACCCAGAATACCAGTAAGAATCATATAGGTAATCACCTTGGACAGTCTACATGCACTGCATGCTTTCTATGTAGAGATAAACCCAACTATTAACCATTTTTCGGTCTCCTGAGATGTACCCACATAACATGGGGGCTGGGGCACTTGCTGGAATGCGCTTTTTTCCAATCGGCGCAGGGACCACGTGTAAGCTATCGTCCTCTTGCATATTAATATCGAGAAAGGCTCAAGCGGCCCTGTACTCCGTGGGCATGAAGAATTGCCAGTGTCTGCTTGGATCTGGGAAGGGGAAAACGCGGGGTTCGGCAACTGGACCGACGATCGGCTATTACCAGCGGGCCCCGATGATCCGGACGAGCACAACCAATAACTTCAAGTTGGCGGAACCATTCAATGTCGACTCGGAGCCCTGGAGGGGAGAACTTTGTTTGAGAGACTTCCAAGGTTATTTTGAAACCAAATGTTTGTGAGCGGTGGTCATCACTAAAATTCAAATATTTTGCATTTACAAATTTCTCGCTAGCTTCCTCCCTGGTTCCCAAATCATCGGTCCAGCTACCAGCTAATATACATAAACAAAATCCTCGTTTGCCCAGTCGGTCAGATCCTTGAAAGCGTTGTCGTTGACTACTTGCTGGACGGGTGCGCCCTCCTTGTCGGTTTCCACGGCTCCAACGGCGTGCATCGAGTGATCCACCACTTTGGCGTCTTTTCCAGCAGCAACACGTTGTTTTTCGTGTTTCTTGTTGAGGACAAACAGATAAGCCGCGTTCAATCTAGATCGAGTTAGCTTTTTTCCTGGCTATATTTTCCACGTAGATCTTACGAAATCAAAACAATTAGCACGCAGAATAGAGCAAGGCTGTTGAATAGTTAGCAACTTGGATATATCTCGATAATGAGCCTTTGCTTCTTACTTTGCGGTAAGGCCGCGCTTGTACAGCGGTGCTTCTTCCGTGGTATAAAGAGTTGGTCCGATAACCTAGCCACGTAGCTGTTTTAGCAAATTATAATTTCTTTTGGAGAGGGGAGAGAGATTACATACGTTACCAACGCATTGTCCCACAATCAGAATACCGGTGGTGACCTTCTTTTTAGTCTCACCGGCTGTGTTGGCGGCTGACCACGAGTAAATCAAAGGTGCTGGGTGATATTAGTTAAATCTGCGACCGAGTGAAGGAGTTGCGAGCTTACTGATTCCAGGGTATACGGAGATCTAGATTGCGAATTGAGGTTAGCCACGGTGACGCGAGACAGGGGAGGGGTTGTTCACTCACAATATAGTAACCGACTAGAAGAGGTCCCTTGTGGGAGTCATCATGAGGAAGATTCAAAAGCATACAGCATCCCGCAATGGGCGGAAGGCACAGCATTGCCAGAACTGGGCTCTTCATTTTCCAAAAGGTGGCTAGCCAAGCGCCGCCCATTGTAGCAATCAGCTGCACTGCTCCAAAAGGAACATTCAGCAAAATAGTATTTAGTTGATCGAATCCGAAGGATTCTACAATCAATGGGCCAAAAGTCGTAATTCCACCACTCGGGATTCTGGTTCCAGTTAGCAGAAACCTTTTCCTATTGAGTTGGATTTTACTTACGAGATAGTAAGCATCAAGGAAAACCAAAGCCATGACTTGATGTCAAGAGCGGCCTCCTTCACGTGGTCCCATTTCCATTCATGGGTCTCCATGCCCTGTTGGTTCATGCGAAGTCTATCACCCAATTAGCCAAAATCGAAATGTATATTCGGGTTCGGAGGAATCAAGTACCTTTCGATCGCCACCAGTTTGTCTTCTTCGGGTAGGAATTTCGCAGTAATTGGAGAATCGGGCATGAAAAAGCTATAGTAATTGCGATCAATTAGTGTTGTTCACCCACGTTGTTGACGTAGGATCCTGTCTTACAAGATTGCGGCAGACATGCCCACAGTGATCAGTCCGAAAAAAAGGAAGATAATCTGCGACGGGATCGGATTAGGGATACTTTCTTTCTACCATTTTGAGAGTTTATTACCTGGTATGGCTCAAAGACAGAAGAGTTGATGTGTCCCAGTCCATAAGTTATGAGACTTCCAAACTGCACCATGGTTAGGGCCAATTAACACGAGTCCGACTAGAGGTACACACCATATTGACCACTCCGTTCATCGCATACCATGATCCCAATCTTACTGGCTGCTCGCGACGTCGATACCACATTTGGGTCACGGCGATGAAAGCGGGAGCTGTGTTCATCTTTCGTCAGCTCAAGAACCAAGGCCACACCATGTCATGAGAAAGAACGTACCAATACCAGCCTCGAAGATACCCAAGAATAGTCGACACACCAATAAGCTAGCAAAGGTATTCGCGGCAGTCATGCAGGACAGGGCAATACCCCAGAGCAGACAGGATACGGCTAGGAATTTGCCTAGTGGCACCTTGACCAAAAGGTAGGACACCAATGGCTGGAAGACTAGCTGAGCCAGGTAAACCACCGACCCTAGCCACGAGTACATCTTGCCATGGAGATGGGCTTTCTCAATGAGACCGAAGACAGATGCATATGACAGGGTTGATTTGTCGAGTTGCTGGAGAAAGTAGATTGCCAGCAGGATAGGGAGAAGACGCAGATCAATCTTGCGCAGCACTTGCTTGTTATTCTCAGGGGTGAGGATAGTTGAGTAGCCCATATCCTCAATCAGCTGCAGCGCATCATCCTTTTTTGCCCCTGTGGCATCTTGAGATGCCGGAGCAGGCTTGGTGGACTGTTCAGCCTCGATGGACTCGACATGCTCATCCTGCTGGTGTTTTGGAGGAGTAACCTCCACTTGTGACATCGCTAATGACAATCGAAGTCACCCAAAAATTCGATGTGTAAGGGCAAGGTAGACCTTGTAGAGATGGATGGAATAAAAGATGCAAGGAGAAGGACAAAGATACTCGTCTCACAGGATTGCCTGCACACCCCGTGGGGAAACCAAGTTTATGATATCCCCAGACTTGCACTAGACCCGTCTAGCACAGACGGCTTCTGATAACTCTGTTAGCCCCTATCATCCCGGTTCATACGCCTCATGCCACGCCTCTGGTCATTCGATCTGGCGAGAAACGGCACTTGGCTTGAAGAACGGAGAACTTCCGGTGTATCAGAGCCAATCAATCCCTGGCCGTGAGGGGGGCCGGAAGAGGCGAGCGAGAGCCTAAGAAACGGAGATGCCTATGTTGGGCTAGTGGTCGGTTTTCGGTGGGCAAATCCGAAGCGGGAGAGAGTTTTGGCGATCTGAGTCTGGGGATTGTGGGGTTGACAGGCAATTGTGGAGTAGAGTGCATGGTTGAGTCTAGGAGGCGCTGTCCTTTTCGACGGGCGTCGGTGATGATCCCCGATCTCCGCTTCTACATCTCCCCATGCTGCCCCATGCCCGCCCCACGCCTGCGACCTCGACGCAGTCTACGCGGGGTTCCTGCGGACTTCTGCGCGAATTGTTGGAGATGTACAGAATCCTACAAATATGCTAGACTGCCGAGACTCTGCTCGTTTGTCTCTTGTGAAACACAATCGTGAATCCAAAGCACAATGCCTCAGAAAGAAGTTTGTCCCCGTGGGTACCAGCAGGTCTCTTCGACCTCCCAGCAAGATGCTGCCTCCGTGGACTTGCGGAGCAGCTCTAGCAGCAAGACTGCCTTTGACTTTCGTTTTGAAACTATTCGTCAGAACCTCTTCCGAGTGACCTTCACCTCCCCCGATCACCACCTTCCGCCATACCCCAGCGTTAAGAAGCCCGAGGTCAATCTTCAGGGTGTCAATGTCTTCGCGAAGAACGAGGGTAACTCGAAAACCATCGACGTCGGCGGTGTCACTGCAAAGGTTGAGTGGGAACACACGCCCGTTGTCTCGCTCTCCTGGACCGGATCCGACAAGCCTCTCCACCAAGATCTGCCGCTCCGCTCCTATGTCGCCGACTCCACCGGTATTGCGAGCTACTCTGTTCACGATCGAAATGCTTTGCATGTCGGGCTCGGCGAGAAGAGTGCTCCAATGGACCTGAGTGGCCGTACCTTCCAGCTCTCTGCCACAGATTGCTTCGGCTACGACGTGTACAACTCCGATCCTCTCTACAAGCATATCCCGCTCTTGATCAAGGCTACACCCGAGGGATGTGTAGCTCTCTTCTCAACAACACATGGCCGGGGTTCGTGGTCTGTCGGATCAGAGATTGATGGCCTCTGGGGCCACTTCAAGGTGTACCGCCAAGACTATGGTGGTCTGGAGCAATATATGCTTGTTGGCAAGAACATTCAAGAAGTGGTTCGGTCATACGCCGAGTTGGTGGGCTTCCCTATCCTGGTCCCGCGCTGGGCCTACGGTTATATCTCTGGTGGATACAAGTACTCGAGTCTGGACTCGCCGCCTGCACACCAGGCTCTCGTTGAGTTCGCAGAGAAGTTGGAGGAGCATGGAATTCCAGTTTCGGCCCATCAAATGAGTTCCGGATACTCTATTGCTGCAGTCGAGCCCAAGGTCCGCAACGTTTTCAACTGGAACTACAGCCGCTTCCCCAACCCAGCGGAATACGTTGCCAAAATGCACGAGCATGGTATTCGGCTCATTACCAACATCAAGCCTTTCCTCTTGGAGTCTCACCCTGACTTCCAGCGTCTTATTCATTCTCGTGGTTTCTTCACAGACCCTGATACCGGCAAACCTGGCTACATGCGCCTGTGGAGCTCCGGTGGTGCTACTGGAGGTGATGGCTGCCACATTGATTTTACTTCTGAAGATGCTTTCAAGTTCTGGTACAATGGAGTTCAGAGCCTGAAGAAAGTCGGCGTTGATGGCATGTGGAACGACAACAATGAGTACACTCTGCCCAATGACGATTGGACCCTAGCATTGGACGATGCTATGGTCGACGCTGGCGCAAAGAAAGCCGTTCCAAACAACGTCGGAGAATGGGGTCGCGCTCTACACACCGAGCTGATGGGCAAATCTTCTCACGACGCTCTTCTCGACATGGAGCCCCAGTACCGCCCCTTCGTCCTCACCCGCAGCGCCACTGCCGGTACCATGCGCTACTCCGCTAGTACTTGGAGCGGAGACAACGTTACAAGCTGGGAGAGTATGAAGGGCGCCAATGCGCTCTCGCTCAATGCTGGAATGTCTCTCTTGCAGTGTGAAGGTCACGATATCGGTGGATTTGAAGGTCCCCAGCCTTCGCCTGAGCTTCTACTTCGCTGGATCCAGCTGGGTTGCCACTCTCCCCGATTCGCGATCAATTGCTTCAAGACTTCTCCCGATAACAATGATGTTGGCGACGTTATCGAGCCTTTCATGTATCCCGAGATCACGCCTCTCGTCCGCGACACTATCAAGCGCCGCTACGAAATGCTGCCATACATCTACTCCCTGGGACTGGAGAGCCATATGAAGGCGACTCCACCACAGCGCTGGGTTGGCTGGGGCTACGAGTCTGATCCCGAGGTATGGACCAAGGCACTGAAGGCTGGTGAGGAGCAGTTCTGGTTCGGTGATTCTCTCCTCGTCGGCGGTGTCTACAAAGCTGGACTCGACACTGCGGATGTTTACCTGCCCCGCAAGTCTGGAGACGCTTTCGACTACGGCTATGTCAACATCAATGCGCCGTACAACTACCTTGCTTCGGGTCAGTGGGCTTCCATCCAGTCCGAGTGGAAGGATAGCATCCCGCTCATTGCCCGCGTTGGTGGAGCCATTCCTGTCGGCAAAAGTGTACACACTCGTGTCCCCGGTGATGATACCGCTGCCTCGCAGGGTGTCAAGGAATTGGATGACTACCGTGGTGTTGAAGTCTTCCCGCCAAAGGGTACCTCGCACGACCGTGTCTTTGAGAATGTTTGGTATGAGGATGATGGCATTTCACAGAAGCCTCAGACCGCTACCTATACCCTGCGCTACAGCTCTACCGAGGAGAAGGTCTTGGTTGACTTTGTTCGCGACGAGAAGAGCGGCTTCGCTCCCGCTTGGAAGGAACTGGATATTATTCTGCACAACGGTGATTCTCGCCGTGTGGTTTCTAGTTCTGGGCAGGAGGCTTCGCTTAAGGGAACTGACTCGCGCGGACGTGTGGTGTATACCCTCAAGGCCTGGGCGGAACTTGATGGGCTGCCTTTATGATATGATGAGACAACCCGCCAGTGTTCTCTATTTGTAACGGACTAGAGTAATGAATAGAATGAATATAGAAATGGTTATTCAAGATTACCTTCCGCCATCCTAGTACTAGTCACCTTTCTCCGGTCCTCATTATTAAATACAAACTTGAATACCATGAGCAACTAGTAACCAGGAGATAAGTTTAAAATCACAGCCGGGGTGTCGACGCTCTAGAGAACCAGGGCTAGGAGTCGTGATACCGGCGTGACGAAGATTGAGTAATATGCTTCAGAGGCATTCGATATTCAAATATCAATAGAAACAACTGTTAATACACGATGAGGAGATAACACCCTAAGAACTGGCTGGAATCATCTATACAGTACAAAAAGGCCCGACGCTCACAAAAGTCGCCCGGATGCCAGAACATACAAAAAGAAACATGTCAAAAAAGGCAAAGCCCGAATTTAAGCGCGCTTAGGGCCCTTGGTTTGCTCGGCACCAGGTAACACACCCGTGAACGGATCCAGACGCAACTCACCCGCCGTAACAGGCTTATAAAGAGTCTTTCCCTCCTGAGCCATCTCAAGACGTCTCTTCTGACCCGCTTCACCAGCACGACCCAGGATACCAGCAATCAGATTCGTACCGCGCAGGGAGTCATCGTTGGCGGGAATCGGGTAGGTGACACGGGTCGGATCGGCATCGGTATCAATAATACCAATAGTAGGAACATTGTGCAGACCACACTCGTGAAGCAGCACAACGTTTTCAAGCGGGTTAAGACAAACGACCAAATCCGGTTTCACGGACGGACGATCTGCCAAATCGGCCTTGAATTCCGGCAATTCCTCGTCCATAGCATTGACAACCTTTGTCGCGCAGTGGCCGAGAATTTGCTGGCCGTTCGTGAGCGATCCTGGAATCCATCGCTCGAAAATGTGATAAGCGCCGGCTAGTTCGGCGGCACGCACGATCGATCGCTTCTGGCCCTTTCGCGTGCCGGCGAAGAGAATTATGCCGCCGCGGGCGGCGACTTCTTCGACGACCTTTGCGGCGCGGCGGAGGTAGGCGGCTGTCATTTCGAGGGAGATGATGTGCACGCCTTCACGGATACCGTAGATGTAGCGCGAGTTCTGAGGGTTCCATCGTGAGGTCGAGTGGCCCAAGTGTGTTCCTGAGGCGAGGAGGAGCTCGAGGGTGATGTCGGAGGGACGGGGTGGGTTTCTGAGGAGACCTTCAGGGTCGTGGGAGTCTGTGACGGCGCTGCCGAGTTTGTTGAATTTGGATCCTGTGTAAAGAGGGAGTGGTTAGATTGGATTGTTTGGGCCGAACAGTTATATTTGCGGAGCTGGCTGGGGTGTGCTCACGTTGTTGCTCCTGTTTCTTGAATTGCTTCTGGGCCAGGCTGCGGGGGTTCTGTGTGGCCTGAACAACCTCGTGCAGGGGGTTTGGCGAGGAGACAGGTGCCTCCTTCTGTGCTGTGTCGACTGGGGTTTGGTTCTCGGTGGATAAAAAGCGACTAGAGATCGGAGACCGGCGATTCAGGGCGAGTAGTTGGCGGCCTGGAAGAGAGGTGCAAAGGTTAGTTTGACAGGCTCGGATGGCAGGCTGTCATCAATTGAGATCACTCACTCTGCCGCACACCAAATCTCCGGACAATCATGCTGGGCTATATGGGAAAATGGAATGGAATTGACCGGCGAGCAGTTGCTGCGTTGTCGAAGAGTCCGCGCGAACTTTTGTCGGGCTTGGCATTTGTTGTTGCCTTGTTGCCTTGTTGCCTGAGGCCATATTGCTACAACGCTAAACCCGATTCGGATGTGGTGGCCTGAGCCCCGCGGGTGGCAAATGTTGATTGTTGTTCTGCCGATGAGCGATGATCCTACCAGTTTAGTCTACAGAGCAGATCGCGGGGGAAGGGTTTCGAATGCAGATCCGATTAGAATCACGAAGCTAGTCTTCATTATTGATGCAAATCTGTGTCATGATACATTCCTCATTTCGAGGCGAAAAAGAAAGATAATGATAAAAGAGCTAGAAAATAGGAATAAACATGGAGATCTGATAAGAGGCACACGAAAGCCGTTCCCACAAAGATGAAACGAAAAGGAAATTCATGATATTTGGAAGGTCGTCACGTTGGTCGAAATCACGGGCGCAGATAAATAAAAGAAAATGGGGTGAAGGCCGTCTATTTCTTGAAGAAACCGCCGAGCTGGTCCATCATACCGGAGCTACCGCTGTTGGAGGGGGGGGAGGGCCACCTTGGTAGCCACCACCGTAGCCGGGGGGGGCCATTGGGGCTCTCGTCACGGTTGTTGTTGCGGTGCTTCTTGATAGCGTCCTCGGCAATGCTGCCCATGATGGCTCCACCAATCGTTCCGAGGAAGCCGTGGTTGGCCTTGTGGCCGGCGAAACCACCGGCGGCACCACCGGCGAGAGCGCCAGCAAGGCCACGCTCGCCTTCCTGGGCTTCACCAGGAGCACCCTGCTGCTGCTCGTAGCCACTGTAAAAGAAAAACAAGTCAGTATAATGAACTGGAATGATGTGATAGAGGATAAAGTGGGGGCGGAAATGTAACATACCCTTGGCGGTTGTAGTCCTGGCCTTGGCCATACTGGGAGTTGTCACCATAGCCGTGCTGCTGCTGCTGCTGGCCGTGCTGGCCCTGGTTGTAGTAATCAGACGAGCCACTCTGTTGCTGGCCGTGTTGGCCTTGGTTGTAGTAGTCCGAGCCACCCTGTTGGTAACCCTGCTGGCCGTAGGGCTGCTGCTGCTGCTGCTGCTGGCCATAGCCTTGCTGACCATAACCCTGCTGACCACCGTAGCCCTGCTGAGGGGGGGTAACCACCCTGCTGGCCGTAGCCGCCCTGGTTGTATTGATCGTAACCGGACATTGTGTGGATGGGAAAAATGAAGATGAAGTGAAGTGTAGAAGTGATGGGTGATGAGTGATGGAGGAGATGGGAAAGGGAAAGAGGGGGAGGGGAAGTGTGTCTTATATGCAACTGACCGGCAGCCACAGGGCTGACGGAAGCACCCCACATGGCCGCAATTTTACGGAACTGCGAGGCGCAGACTTCCATTACTCTCCATTACTCTGACTTACTCGGCCTTACTGACTTGTACCGACTTGCTCTGCCTAGACTCGTACTAGTGCAACCATCGGAGAGTGCTGCACCGCCACAGCTGTGAGGCACTGCAACTACTTATTACATACTGTATACAGTATGTACTGCGCTGCCCTGCATTGCACATCACTCGCTCATCACTGCGTCCCACCTTTTCTAGTGCGTATTTGCAGTGGCGATGCACCCAGGGCTACAGGGCTGAGCCACCAAATACCGCTAAATCGCGCGCTACTCGTCTTGCGGCCGTACGCGTATACCCGGGGTTCCCGAAAATAGCATCCTTCGATCATTCTTCGAATCTTCTATGATTATCTCTCTCTCTGCCTAACCGCGCCTCTCTCGCTCTCGCTCTCCCCCTATTGCGACACATTGATGCAATTTTCGTGGCGCCAAGTTCATTTCTCTCCGCCCAACTTTCTCGGCATGCAGCGCGGTTGGGATTTTTATTTTGGCTGCCTAGTACAACTCCATCGAGACTAAGCCCCTCACTCCATCTTTTCCTCTTGGCTCGGTGCAACGAGTACATACGAGTACCTTTTCGGCCCCCACATCCGTTCCAGTCCTTTCCTTTGCTTGCCCTTCTCCACGGTCTTCGTATTGTGGCTGGTGGCTGGACATAAGCAACAAAAATGGCCCCCAAGGGAGCGTCCAAGACCCAACAGGGGAGGAGTGCGAGAGATCGGATGCTCCGATACCGTATGACGCAACTGTCATCTGCCTGCTGAATTCTCACTCGTCACCGGCCATCCAATACAATCTTTGGGGCCGATACATGGTCCCAGCTGCGATCATCAGCCAAATCAGGAGACTTGTTGCGGTCGCATACGAAAAGCTTGACTTCTCGGACTTTGTACTAGCGAGAACTTTCGAGCATGGTCGTTCCGCCGGTGCACAAGCACAAGTCCAAAAGATCAGCCGCCGTCGCCTGTCACACGGCGGTCTCTCGCGTCGGTTGGCTCACTGATCCGGTGACCGCGACGGCGGCTTTGGGCCGGTATCCCTGTCTCTAATCAGCGTAGATAGTATGGGGTATTTCGTAGTCTTTCAGTAGATATTGTATCTGTTCCGGGTCAGCGTAAACAAGTTCGCGTTTTGATAATAGTTTCAAAATCTCCAGGAATAGTCCTGGGTTTATAAATGTATTGTTTTTCGGCTTGTTATCTCCTGGCAACTTTGGTAGATTTGCTTTTTTCCAAGTTCAACGCCAATAGGTTGAAGTGATCGTTCCTTCAGGGATATTTTAATCTGGACTACATACCTAGGTGGTGGGCTGTTTGCGCTGGCTGGTAATATCTACTAACACATCCAATAATCGTGGAAATATATTCGCTTCTAATAGCCATAAATCCGAGTAAATAACACGTCAATCCTACCAGGACATCAATACCAGCTTGCAGCATACCTCAATAATGAGATTGATTCGCCATCCCCTGCATGCCAGTCGTCAGTCACAGTCAGATATGCAAACCCTGCAGACCCGATCAACAAAAAGCCCTGATTCCTGAAGACGGCCGCCAACGTTGGAATTCAAGTGGATGCTTTAATAGCTCACCGCTACAGTCCAATCAAAACAATCTCTCCACGAATAGTAGTTCGTCACTCGACCACACTCCTTCAGCCCAAACGCCCCATCTGCCCAGGTGCCGCTCACTCATTGAACAAACTACCCGGCGATCCACCTGGCTGGCAACTTTCTTGTTCGCTGTGTGACAGAATCTGCAATGGCTGGCGTGTTTCATATCGGGGGGGCCCAGTGTATAAAGGAAGGAGCTAGGCCGATCGGCGGCAAGCTCTTGCTACTAGTCTTTTAAGCTTATATCCTGCCTCTACCCTGTCTCCCCCCCTTAACTTCTTCTTCAAGGTTTCTGGGGTACTACATAGTATCACCACTTTGTCGATACTATGCTTTTCCCATTAGTGATCTTGGCCTTCTGCCTCCTGTGGACCATCGCGTCCGCCAGAAAACCCCCTACTGTCTACCTGATCCGCCACGCCGAAAAGCCAGCCGATAAAAAAGACAAACGTCTCTCCCATAAGGGAGAGAAACGAGCGCAATGCCTGCGCACCATCTTCGGCGTAGAGTCCGAGTACAATATTCGGTATATCATTGCGCCAACCGTGAAGAAGCGTAAGTTCGCGAAACCACGAAACAGCCAACCTTTCAGCCCCTTAGGCGAGATTCACGTCGCTGACACTCCTTATATAGACGGCAAACACGGCAGACCCTTTAAAACAGTCCATCCACTCGCCAAAGACCTCGGCGTCAAAGTCGACACCCATTGTCCGCATAATAGTGGCGCGTGTGTAGCTGACGCGATTCGGGACTACGATGGGCCGGGAAATATCTTGATCTCTTGGCGGCACGGGACGATTCCTAATATTCAGTGGTTTTTGGGATCGGAATATCCACTTGAGTATCCCAAGGATCGGTAAGCGAGATTTATTCTTTCCCTACGTACGGAGTACTAGTACTACTCCGTGTGTTTTTTTTCCAAAACTTCTTGGTTCAGTTGGTTCGGTCGTGGAGTTCTCGGCTTGCGAGAGATCGTCATCTTTAGTTACTTGGCGAGATCGGGTTTCGGCTGCGGACTCCTTGTTCCGATTTGCGAACTTGTATAAAAATAAAGTGCTAATTCCTTGACAGATATGATTTGATCTGGACACTCCCTTATCCATATGATGTCATTACGGAGGTAAGGTCGGAGAATTGTCCTGGAATAGATATTCCTAGCCCCGGGCTTGTGGTGCAGAATTAGAAAGTACTATTAATTGAATACCCACGCATGTTGCTTATGATATACAAGAATTAATACCGATGCAATAGAAATTCGGAACCTAGGATTGATTTTTAGTTTTGATATGTTATCTTTCGAGGGCTAGCGCAATGAGTCTGACTGCGGCTTTCAAGAGTGTAATTTGGATAAACTGTTGGTTACAAAGGAGGCAATGGAGATAAACACTGACTTATAACCCGGACCGATTGCATTGTATTGCAGTAGCTGCGACGTAGTGTATGATCAAGGGTAGTTTCATCCAGCCTAAAAGCTAGCTAAGGGGCTTTTGTTCAAATAACTTCAAGATCGCTTCATTTCCACACGCAGCGGCGATGTCCAAGCTTGTCTGCTGCCGCAAGTCCTCAAGCATAGGATCTAAGCCCATACTCATAAGTACTTTGAATCTTTCCACAATTATTGGCGACAGAACTTCTTGAATCCTCGAAGCACACTCGAAGGAAGCCAGGAGATGAAGCAGCGACGAGCCTCCCTTACTTCGAGCGAAGAAGTCTGCTCCATTTTCCCGAAAGAAATCAAAAAAAGGCCTGGTAAGCTTCGAGTCCAGAATTCTACCTGGGCCGAGAAATTGAAGCCCTCCACGGGGTCCCAGGCCTGTATTGGCAATGTATCGAAAGAGAGGCGTCTCCCCTTCGTTATTCCGAGAATTGATATCAACCCCAAGATCTAGGAATTTCCGGAACATGTCTTTGCATTCGCTTTCTTGGATACTTCGAACAAGATAATGGAGTCCCGTATTGCCTTCGTGGTCAGGACGAAGAGCGTCTGCGCCATTTTCAAGCAGTAAGTTGATATCGTGGAGGGAATGGCGTTCTAGGGCCAAATGAAGAGGTGTGTTGCCGTAATGATCGGGTGTATGAACAAGATTTGGATTTCGAAGCGTGATAGACCTCAAGGTAGTTTCGACATATTTTTCATCCGGTCCGTTCTGGGGTTCTATGGGATCGAAAACAGGGTCTTGTCGATCGAAAAGATGATGAAGAACAGTTCTCCCCGTTTTATCTTGTGCTGCTGTGTTTGCCCCACGATCAAGGAGTTCCTCTAGAACAGTTTTGCATGCGATTCCATGTCCACGAGAGTTCTCAAGCTTCATCCCCAACGTTTTTATGCCTTTCGAGGCTGCAAGAAGCAATGTGCATCCGTGACCATCCAAATACTCTAGTTGCAAAGACGGAAGCTGAAAGAATGGCCCCAGGACCTTTCCCCTTTGAAGAACATAATGGATGATTGGGAGATCTATCGAGACGTTTGATGACATTAGAAATCGAGAATTCTCAAGATGAATTGCCCCAGGGGGCGGTTTTTGCAGCGAGGGAGGCGAAGATAGTATCGCACATGGGTTGGCGCCGTGTCCGAGCAAAAGTTCGACCAAGCGCGTCTGGAAATTCTCCACTTCTTCTTCTCGCTGATGATGAACCTAGAATTATACTTCTTGAGTCTGATTGCGGCCATGAGAAGGGTCATTTCAGGATCTATTTCTTCCAAGAGGGTTTGTTTGACTTGAGTAATTTCCTGGTTCCCAGGCTGCCTGTCCCGAGAGTGACAGCTATGAGAGAGCAAAACTTCAATGATATCAGCCTGTCTAAGCTAAATGGCAGATTCAATGGCCTCTTTATCAATCTTGGCGCCATATGAAATAAGCAATTTGATCATTTCCCTGTCACTTCCTGCGTTGGATAGACAGTTGTTGCCTTTCTGGTCGCGAACATTGACATTCGCTCCAGATTGAATGAGAACCTGGGCTGCTTGTCTATGAAATGGACCAGTTTCAAAGAAATCGGGCTCAGTCAAAGCAATGAGAAGTGGCGTTCTCCCAATTTTGTCGCGAATCTCAAGGTTCGCTCCTCGTTCAATAAGGTATGGTATGGCTTTGTTAGCATGCCACCAGCTTCTTCCCTTGGCTAGGCTATGAAGTACTCCTTCGCCAAACAGTACGTCATATGAGTCATCTTTGAGCGTTGACCGAGATTGCTGTTTCACATTAATGTTGACTTTCATCTCCTCGACCAAGTATGTGACCACATCCATGTTTGGAAACAGACGATCACAGGCAGTCATTAACAATGGCTTAATCATCGGGTAATCGACAACTGTTGCCTCTTTCTCGGCGAGAGCACACCACTCATTATCATCAAACCACTGTGTCATATCTGCGGTACAGACATGGGCCAAAATTCTTTGTATCCCCAGCGTACTAGGAGGTGGAGGGCCGATTCCCCCTTATAATTGATATGTGTCGGATTGACCGTGGCTGGCACGACGATCCCCGATACTGTGCTTGTTGATAGTCTCTCTTTAAAAATATCATACTGCCGCATGAAGAGTAGCTTTTCTGAAAAGTTCGAGTAATAAACCACATTTCCATGTCGCGCTTGCTTCTCATTTTCTGGATTGTGATAGATCCGGCCACACTTCAGTGCTTTCTTCGTCGCTTCGAACCGATAATTGCAAATGAGGTAATCATCATATTCAGAATGCTCTCCAGCGCCGCTTTGATCCGTAAATAGGACCTGAAAACGCATCAGACAGTCAACCGTATAGTCAAGCCCGTATAACACAGCGTAATCAAAGGCCTTGCGAAGACAGCCTTTCTTTCCTGTCACACGTGCGCCAAATGCGAACAACAGCTCCAGAATTTCTTCAAGTCTAGTTGTGTTGTCTTCTGTTAGAATACTGAAGCATTTGTCGTGCGAGATATGTGGGACCATCATAATACCACACATTCGGCGTATCTCGTTCTGGCGCATCTCTCGCCCAAGCCGAATATTCATTAAATCAATAGGGGAATCCTGCGGGGAAGTGGAATCATCCCTCTTCATCATAAGCTCTCTTTCAAATTGCGCTGCAACGCTGAACGGGGAGTAATCCTGACGATCTTTCAAGTTGGGATTTGCGCCAGCCTCAAGGAGTATTTTGACGGTTTCAGGGCGGCCAGATTGACAAGCGTAATGAAGAGCAGACATTCCCGATCTGTCTTGCTTGTCGATAAAACCATTCTTTCTGTTGTCTGCCACGCTGTGTAATTTTGACACAATCAGACAGACAATATCGGCTTGCCGTGCTTCTGCGGCAACATGAAGTACCGACATGCCTTGGTAAGTGATTCCGAAGAGATCGGCACTTGCCCCAATGAGCTTGAAGAAGTATCCAGGGGATGTTCTTGCGGCAATATGCAAAGGCTGAATTCCATCGCAATCGCTAGGGCTTTGGTTGCTGCAGGCCTCAAGGATAAAATCCAATACCTGAGGCTGAGGGCATGGGAGAGAATTGCCACCTGTCCTGGAGATAAACTCGTGCAACACAGTTCTCCCGGAATTGTTTGGCTGATCGATATCCAATCCAAGGTATATCAGACGTTTCATAAAATCAACGGGCTTGAAACTAAGATCAATGCTGTTGGAACGATTGATGAGGGCCTCAAACAGAAGCGAATTATTCTGATAGTCTGTGGCCCTTGGGTCTAGCCAAGGTTCAGCAAATAGTCAAAACGTTGGGGGGTAATTGATGTACTGATATAGAAGAGTTCGCCCTTCAAAATCGCATGTATCAATACGAGCGCCCGAATCAATCAGACATTGGAAAACCGAAGCATTGGATGCCATTTTAGATTCGCCGGCATATGCAAAAAGAGGAGTTTGGCCTTTGCTGTTTCGAGCCTCAATGTCTGCACCAGCTAGTAGAAGTTTCAAAACGAACTCATTGGAGCTATGAATCTTGTGCAAGGGTGTGTCGCCCTGCCGATTTTTGATATTGGGATTTGCACCGTCGGCTAAGAGATCATCGATATGTGTACTGGTGTTCACAATAAGGGGGGATCGCACACAATAATGAAGCGCTGTATTGCCCTCAGAATCCACAGCATCCAGATCCGGCTTGAATTGAAGAAAAGGCAGCATTGGTGTGCTATTGTTATGTTCGGAACGACAATGTAAGGGTGTTCTTCCATCCAAATCACTTGCTTTGTTGATGTCAACGAGTCCTCCCGCTAAAAGGAGCGGTAGAGTCTCTTCATCATTCTCTCCACACGTGTGAAGTATTGTGCGCCCCGAATTATCTTCGATGGTGGGATCTGCGCCGGCCTCAAGTAAAAATTTGACCAGCTTTCCATTTCCTCTACAGGCAATGTACAAGACAGTTGATCCATCAGGGGCCTTCAAATTGACATCAGCGCCGGCATCCAACAGAAGCTTGACACATTCCACGACATCTGGCGTGTTATGGTCTGCCTTGGCACAGAAAGCGTATAGGGCTGTTTTCCCCTTTGACAATTCCTCTTGCTCGTCTTTATCATCATTTTGTGGGATGACAATTGCATTTCCCATTCCAAACTCATCTGGCGAATCTTTGCAGAGGATGTTGGGGTTAGCGCCAGCATTTAGTAACACACTGATTGTTTCTCGATCGCCTGACTGACAGGCTTTGAAAAGAGATGTATCTGCCCGATATTTCGCATTCACATCCGCCGCTGACTGTTGAAGAATAACTTTCACTACTTTTGCATGTCCTTTTTCTGCCGCCCAGAATATGAATCGGACAGAGCAGTATCCTCTTTCCGCAGTGTTATCTCATCTATAACCAGATCACTGCTTTTGCACAGTTGCTTATACACCGGCTGGCGGGTGGGAATCTGATCCTAGAGGCCTGTAGTACTACGAGTGGGTCACGGTGTTTTACTGAGAAGCTTGAAATCACTTGGTAGGCTATTTTACAGTTGAACCTGGTAGTGTTTTATGAAGCAGTAATTGAGATATGAGAGCAGTCATAAAATTTTCAATCGTCTATCTCATCTTGGTAATTCTAAATAAATCACTCTCTATCGTCATCGTGATGAAGCCTTAAAAAAACAAATAATTTCGTCCATGCATAATCAATATCATGGCGGCAACGCTTAAGCATTCTCCTTCTGCTCAATAGCACCCTTCTCCTCAGTGTGCTTCCATACCTCGACCTCGGCAGCCTCACCCTGGGGCAGGTTGCGGGCCATGGAAACAATGTGCCAGGGTGTGGGGGCATCGCGGAAGACGGAGTTCAGGGCCTCCAGGTTGCGGTTCATTGTCTCGGGGTAGAAGAAGTAGACGGAGAAGGGGATACAGGCGGAGATGACCGCGTACATAATGTAGTACTGGTATCCAATGGTGTCAAGGGCAACAGGGGTGATCATGACAACAACGAAGTTCCACAGCCAGTGGTTTCCGGTGGAGATGGCAGCCATGGCGACACGCAGGCGCATAGGGGCAACTTCGGTACAGTAGAGGAAGTTACCGCCCAAGAAGCCGACGGGGTAGAAGGAGTTGAAGAGGAAGATGAAGACGGCCGATACAACAGACGCCTTTTTGTTTTCGCCGAAGCTGGTCGTGATGGCGAGCACAATCATACAGATGGACATACCAGCACCGCTGATCATGAAGATTTTGCGGCGACCCAGACGGTCAATGGCGAAGAAGGCAATGAAGCTGCAAAGGAACTTCCATGTCATAGCACAAGATGACAGGATACGTGCCAGGTCGCTCGTCATGTGGAGGTTCTCCTCGAAGATGGTAGAGACATATGTTGAGATGAGGTTTCCACCGCACATTTGCTGGAAGAACTGCAGGGCAACACAGAGGCAGAAACGGTAAAGAAGACGCTCCTCGTCGGGCTTCTTGGGGTTGAAGATGTCCATCAGCGAAGCGCTGTCGACGCTGACCTCGAGGGAGGTCTCGATACCAGCAATCTCGATACCGACAGCCATGTCATCGTCAGAGACACCCTTATAGGCAGCAAGGCTCTCCGTGGCTTCTTCAACACGGCCAACAGAAACAAGCCATCTAGGGGATTCGGGAAGAAGGAAGACCGATGCCAGAACGACCACGGAAAAGAACAGAGAAATGGCGACGGGGATGCGCCATTCGAGGTTGCCAGCAACCTTGCTCATGCCGAAATCAATCCAATTGCACAGGACATAACCCAAGCAAATACAGATACCATCAACGACAACGTGTTGTCCTCGATGCTTAGCAGATGTACACTCGGACTGCCATACTGGCACGGCGACACTAAACTGGCCGACACCGAATCCAAGAATGACACGGCCGACGACGAACTGTGCGAGGCCATACGAAGCCGTCTGAAGGACTGAACCAATAATTGTGAGGATAGCACCGATGAAGATGACCTTTCGGCGACCCAGTCGGTCACCCAAGGCTGTACATGAGAGGGCACCGAGCAGGGCACCGAGTTGGTAGGATGCAATAACGGCACCCTTAGCGGTAGAGTTCTTTGATTTCAGAGCACCTTCGGTATTGACGGTATCGATCTGCGGGAAGATGCCAACCCAGCTCTGCAGAGTGGCCAGAGGGCCCAGCCCTGACTGGTTGTAACCGAAGACGATAAAGGCAGGAGCAACGATGAGAAGTGCTTGGGCCAGGTGCAAGGCCTTGCCACGAAATAGCCACCCCATATTGAGAGGAAGGCGCAAGGGCGATATGTGACAAACAAGAGAGAGTAAACAGAGAGGAAGAAGGGAAAAAAAATAACGGGAATGGGTTGTGATTTAAATCCAACAGGGTCGCCCGATTTCGGTTTCAGCAACCCCAGTGATATTCGTGGAGACCCCGCAGAGGGAAAGTAAAAAGCACATTTCCACCAAAGTGTGGTTAATAACGTGGGTGGGGAGTATTTGGACGTGATCCAAAGTGGCAATTTTCAACGGAATGCTACTGGTGCACAGCACCGATTCCATTGGGGATGGTGTGTCCCGGGAGAGGATCGGTATGGTTTTGGCCCCTTTCGGGAGACGTCTGCCAAGGTGGCTCGGGGGGCGAGACAACTGCATCGTTACGGGACACGGCCGCATAGCATAATTACACTAGAAGGAGTGCCGACTCTCGGAGAAAACCCGTAAATTGTATGATTTGCGGGGCGTGGCTTCGGATTGGACCTGACCCAGACGGGAATCACGCGCGAGCCCACTCGGCCCGATTCCCTAATTTGCCTTTGGGTGTGTCGGTGTCGAGCTGGAGGCTCACCGGGGACTTGAGACGGCGTGCCCGCGTGCCAACAAATATGAAAGTCCTGAACAGTGTGGAAATTTTCCATTTTTCATTCGGGGGGAACCATCCCCAGATGTTCTCATACAAACGGCAATGAGGTTTGATGCAGCCAAGACTCGGTGTTATCCGGACAAGCTTGCCTTGTAAAGCTTGGGGTACGTCGGGATCAGACCAGTTCGGTCCGGGTAGCCTATGAGCAGGCGTGGTATTGCTCATGTAAGGGCAAACTCGGGAGGCTTGTTTGGCCATTCGCGTGTCGCCAAGGGTTTCGCAGGAGCCCTGCCAAGGTATCGGAGAAAAATTCTGAATCCAATCCGGGGAGGCCAACCTGGGGCCCCTGTGGATCGCCAAGGATGAATGGAGATGCAAAGGACGTGGGATGGTAGGTGAGTGGGGGTGGTGGAGAAGATGAAAGTGGTTGAGACGGGGGTGGTCCATGGAAAATCAGTTGACAGTGAGAACGAGGCTGGCTCCACACCACATCGGCCACCTTCCGTCCTTTCTAGTTGTCTTGGTCTTGGTCTTTGCCCTTGTCTTTATTCCATCACGTAATTCCAATCCTCATCTCATTCTTAGGGCTGCATTGTTTTACTAAACAAATACTGCAGCACTTGATCAACCTCGAGAGCCCTAAAACAAAAAGCTGCCCATCATCCAGCCACCACCACCACCACGTCATTGGCCACCCCTTAAACTGTACTCCCAGTGGCCAACCATTACCGAAACCCACCCCAAACTCACACGGTACGGCATATGCTTAATCGAGGAGTGAAAGTCTATTTCCAAAGTCAAACTGACCTCAAATCTATAGAAGCTTCCGAAAGAACCCGGTGTCAGCATCTCGACCTGGTTCAAGTTATCGTCCGAATGGCGGCACTTTCTCAACGAGGCTCCCTAGTACGAATACCCCGCAAATTAACTCCAGCTTTTTCGTATGCACCCCGTTCCATCTTGAAGGTCTAATATCGGGGAAATATCTAGCAATGACGCTTCAAACTGGTGATGTACACTTCAATTCCAGTCTCCGAGTAGTTCCGATGCGGTATATGCCCACGGGCAGGTGGATGGAATACTTTCTCCACCTTTTCTAAAAGACACAAATTAAATAACATACTGGTAGTATACGTAGTATACTCAACAGAGATTGAGATTATAAATCAGATCTCGGGACATTTGGCATGTTCCACTGTGTCTCAGCTTTTGTCAGTGGCTTACCGGGGGTTCCGACTCGGAAGAAGATGCAACTACATTTGGGGGGAAGAAGGGGGGCAGGTAAGCCTACGTAGCCCTCCATTATTTAGCCCTTTGATCATCCTGTCACTTTTAGCACCGTCCAATGAGCGCATAGAAACTAACACGGTGCCTCTCCTATTTATTCCGTCCTGTTAATTTTAACATTGCCAACTCCTGGAAAATCAATGTGCTCGTACAAACACACCATGCTGGTCATTATACGCGGTTTTCCAAGTTGTCTATTTTGGCTGACGTCGCCATGGTAAGAGCACTAAAGTTTCGACCCCTTGGCTCAAGGCTCAGTGAACAGATCAGGGTATTCTTGCATATTCTAGCTTTATCATTTCATCCTGACGATGAAAATCCAGCATAGAGCATGGCTTATTGGATCTTAGAACGATAACCCCTGCCGTGGAGTAGGAAACATGAGGTTGTGAACATATCTGAAGGTCTCTTAAAGAAGGGCCTTTGTCGGATGGGTGTCGTCGAGCTTGATAAATCACCCTGCGATCGGGTAATTTCCATTCGCAGGGGAATTTTGGGGCCTTACTACGCAAGGAAGCCTACAGATAAAGGGGTATGCCCGAATTGCCCATATTCTGGAATACATATAGTATTTTGGTGTTGCAGGAACGATTAGAGGCCACGGTGGGGTTCCAAGCGTTCGTTTACAACTACTCATATAGTACAAGCTATCTTCCATCCAATTCGACGTCCCGATTCCGCAAAAGGTTCGAATTCTCATCACGAACATAATATCTATGAACGCCAATTCATGATCTCGACACTACCTAATATTAATACGTCATATTATTCATTATCTAGCCATTAGACTCAATTAAACTGGGGAAGCGTGGTAAGATAAAGTTTATGCACCACCGTCCGGGCGTTTTATTGGTCTGAGTCTCAGGCCACTCAGATCGTCTCATTTGACATCAAACGCTCTTCACAGAAGGCAGAGCCTGATGTGGTACCAGAGATTGATCAGCTTTGAGGTCTACGGGATGAGAGACGACGACAATGAAAGGTGTAGATGATTAAGACAAAGGAAGGTGGCTAATATGGGTCGATCTTGATGGGATAGCCTGAGGCCAAAATTATATCGGCATCGGGATTTTTATTTTGAATTTTTATAATTGAAACGAGCGTCGATAACTAAAAGGGGTGTTGGGATTTCTTTTTTCGCTAATATAGTGAAGAAGAAGGCAACTTTGGCCAACGGGTTTCGATATTCGTTGTGATAATTGTGAGGATGCCCAGGTACGACGCAGATCAAGATACAATGAAATACCAGGCAGCCTATAGTAGTTGTTCAACGAAGGTCATAATATTAGTGAAGAAGAGGAAGAGAAAGCAGAAAGCAGGAAGCGAAACCAGGTACAGATGAATGATAGGTGCCGGAGTCGTGGCGGCCCCGGGTGAGTGCCATCCGATCAAGGCAACAAGGCAGCAAAGGAAACAAAGGAAACAAAGAAACAAAAGAAAACAACCAAGGTTTTTACAATAATTGTGACATTTGTTGTTGCCTCTCTTCCAACTTCACCCTACGCACATCTCTCTGTGATCCTCTCTTTGCTCCATTGACACTCTTCAGCTTGCATACTATCCGTCTCCCCGTCTAGGAAAGCTGATCGTGAGCTTGTGATTTACTGCAGCCTGCTTGCTTTCCAACATGCCCAGCAAACCCACTATTCTTTTCATTCATGGTTCGTGGCATACGCCAGTACACCTTAGGCGTATCTGTGGCGTCTTTGAGCGAGCTGGCTATCAGACATCATGTCCTCAACAGCCCTAGCGTGGGTAACTTACCTTACCCCCAGTTGGTGTGATGGACGACGCTCGGCGAATCACAGATGAGCTAGTCCAGTTAATCGATATCGAGCACAAAGACGTGGCCATCGTGGCGCATTCCTATGAAGGTATCGTCGCCAGTCAATTGTCGAGGCACGGTTTAACAAGGCTTCTCGTGAAGCTGATGGCAAAAGCGAGGGTGTTGTGTTCGAATTATCTACCTCACAGCCTTCCTTGTGCCTATTGGGTCCAGTTTGTTATCACCTCTCGGCGGACTTATCCCATCTTGTGTTCTCGTTGATGTGAGTGACCTTGCCTTTCCTATCCTTGTTTTGTATCTTCACAGTATTCGTTTGATTGACGCTATTTATCAACCAGGAACAAGAAATGTGCATTATGACTGATCCCCAGTCTCAAATTTACGACGACCTGCCTGAGGAGGAACAAGTTCATTGGACAAAGGAGATGCGGAAGTGCCCTGTATCTACGCAACTTGCCCCCATCAGTCAAGCGGCATACATCTCCCACGCAGTTTCCTACATTTATTGTGCACTGGACAATGGCTTGTCATATTCTATGCAGAAGAAAATGGTTGCTGATGTGAGCGCAAAATATGGCCTGTCTATTTCCACCGACGTGCTACAGGCAGGTCATTCACCTTACTTGAGCAAGACGAGCGAGCATTTAGAGGCAGTTGAAACTCAACTACGAGAAGCAATCTAGGTATTCATTAGATCCATAGCTTCGTTTATGGCATTTCCAATAAATAATACTTAGACATAACCCTCTCCGTGATATTAGCCACAGTGAATATCCAACTGGACATTGCATCCATAGGTGTTGTTGGTCTTTGACTGGTGTAATGTATTGTAATTTCATGTCTAATACTGGCTGATGGAGCGAGTCCGGCAGAACCACTTGGACATAATCGAAATCGCTTGAGTTTTTGATTTTCGGCCATACTGGATCAGCCCTCGCCGCTGTCCAGACCGCTGGTAATCTACTACCACTTGACCATGTAATTTTTACATGTTTCGGACACGCTTGTTTTGAAAGATTGATTTGACTTGAACCCTATCCTAGTCAGTGCTTTTTAAATCAATCATTTCACTAGATAGACGTGTAAGGAAGAGAGCTAGAGTCGCTATAAAAAGTCCACTCGGTGTCTACCAATCGGATGATTTCAATATCTCAGCCAGACCGAGTCAAGTGTCAGGTTCTGCTGCTGATTCAACGCCGATACAAGTCCGATACAGCAGCCGCCAACCGGAGCATACCGACGCCTTCAGTCTCCTCGTGTTGATTTGGGCCTAGAAAATGGCATGTTTTTCAATCTGTCAATATTTTGAGTAAGTCCTCATTTTTTCAATTTATCTGTTCTGATTTTTTTTTTCGATTTCCCCAGTCATTGGCCTCGCGATTCACCTGTAATGGTAAAGTCACGTGTTTATATGGATACCCAGCAAGATACATCACTGTATGTCTGGTTTTATCATCCTTACATTCTTTATGACAGCGCGGGTGAATAGAGATGTCGACTCCGAGTCGTCGGCGGAATCGTTCTTTGGCTTCCTGCGAACCATGCAGAAAATCGAAGATCCGTTGTGATCACCAGCAGCCCGTTTGTGCGTCTTGTCGACGACGGGGCCGAGAGTCACTCTGCAAGTACCATCCGGCACCACTCACCAAACAACATAGCAACACCCAGGGTCGAGCTACATCACTTCCATGCACTTCTGTCTCCGTCGACGAGAACTCCATTGCAGACTCCCTTAATTACCTTGGCGTTTCTAGACCCAGTTCTTCCATAAAAGCTCCAAGCTTCCAGTCATGGCCTTTTATACCTGACCGTAAGGGCTCGCCAAGTCGGGGCTCAGTCTCAGAATTCCACAACGAAAAGGCTCGCAGTGAACAACTAGCTTCATTGGCAGATATCATATGTGCACTCAGGTTTCTTCCGATTATTAAGAAACTGCTACATGATTACTTCGTCTACATTGGTACCGCACTCGTTCCAAAGACTATCGTTAACCAGCTTCTGGAGATGGTTTGTAATGATTTGACCAAGTCCGGATATATCAAACAGGATTCAGAGTCCTGTATCGGCGTTTATAATGTTTCTCAATTGGCCGAGAGTATACTATACTCGACTTCTGTCGAAGTCGCCATCTCAGCAACTATGGATGTCAAGAACTTTTGCGCCATTTTCTGCGAAGATAATCTGCGCGTCGAAACGCTAGGTCTACTATACACTCTCGCAGCACGTGCATCTCTTTACAGCTCAACTTACGCCAAGGTTCGAAACGACTCATTCATACAAGAGATGTGTTGGTGTAGTAATTCGAGCCTACGACTTGCTCGTGAGCTTGCACCACAGACGACAGATCCCGTTATATGGCTGGCTCATGAAAACTTACAATTAATGTCATTATTCGAGGGAGATGCGAGTGAGTCTGGAAAAGAAATATAAAAAGCCCTGATCGGTATTAACAAATAGCCTAGGCTTGAATGTCTGGCGTCGAGTCAGCGACCTTGCCACCGATCTATATGCATTAGGTCTGAACCGAGAGGCAACATACTCTTCAGAAAGCATACCATTTTTTCTTGCCGAGTGTCGACGAAGGACATTCGTCAGGGCATATTACTTGGATAAGATATTCGCTACGGTCTTCAATCGCCCTCCGAGGATCTCATCTAGGCATGCGGACTGCAAATTGCCTCTTGATATACCAGACGATGCACTTTTCACCATATCGTCGCCAGAGGTCTTGAGCGAAATAAAAACAAACTTGACACACGACGGTTGGAATACAAATGGAATCCGCAGCACGGCAACATGGGCCCGGCTACGCTACATTTTAGGCGAGTTTCGAGAAGAGACCGCTGAATATCAGATCCGATCAACGCCATCAATAGATTCCAGCAAGCTCAGGTATATTGCCGTTCCCTTATACTACTATCATTTATATAAGCCTAATAACTTTCAGGGATCTCTCCGACCGATGCCGTCAAACTTGGTGCAGTCTTCCAGCACATCTAATGTACGATCCAAATTGCTGGACCTCCGATTTACCCCCTGCAGTCTGCTACCTACATGGGAAAGTATACTTGTCCTATCTTCATATTCATTTTCAGATATATCGAATGCTTGGCGAGTGTCATACATCTACAGTTCCGGAGTTACTAGAAGTGTCTGCAAACATGCTGGAAACAGTCATGTTGATGGCGAACTCGTTGAATCGCGGCAACTGCCAGTCCTCACCACGCGATCTCCCTGAAATTGTAATATTTCCAGCTGTTCTCATTGTATTTTGAAGACTTGATTGCTAAAGGAATATCACTCACAGTTTCTCATATACGGATTACCATCCGCAATCGTTCTGACGACAGCATTGGAAACGAACATCCGAGATCCCGCACAACCACTTCCACCCAACATCAAATCTTCCTCCGTGATCCGAAATATTTCTGTTCTGGTGTCTCAACTTGAGAATGTATCTAGTCCTGATGAAACGAATCATGGCTTCTGTGTACAGGCCTCAAAGGCCATTGCTCGCAAGCTGGATACTATCCTAGACACCTCGACAACGTTTGCCCCAAGAGCCGATATTATCACTGGCTCTGGAAGGGGGTCTGAATTGACCACGCTTCAAGAGCGAGACTATTCTGATTCAGAAAATCATATAGTCGACTTTTCCGAGCTCGATCATCTCGATTTCTCAGCTTGGGTTATCGACCTCGATTTGGTGACCGATGATGGAGTCTGGGATACTGTCTAGAGATTCTTAGGAGCGTGTCAACTAGGACTCCGGCATTGGTTTAAATGGTTATTTGTCAACTATAATACCTAGGGGACTTGGTAATAGACACCCTCTGCCCCGAGTATTTATTACCTACTGGCCTACTGGCTATCCCGTTACCTTCCTTGCAAGGTGCTCCTGTATCGGTTTACCTAAATAAGTAGACAACACTGAGCGCAAAAGACTAATGGACAGAACTAGGCCATTTCTTAGATAAAAGAATCTTTCAAAGCACAGTCACATGAGTGAAACGCTATGACTAACTATATCACAAAGCATTTGCGGTGTCAAGTTACTCGGTCAGAACCTATCACTCTCTGAAAACTGGGACTGTCCTCATTGACCGCAGTAGCGTTAGGTCTCAAGCCCCGAGGACGAAGGCTAGTTTTTCTCTCTTTTTTTCGAGGCCAGTAGAGAACTCGACAGGGCCCTTCGTTTCAACCAATCAAACAAGCAGTGAGAACCATAAAAAAGAAGAGAGGAGAAAAAATCATGCAGACAAATCAAGTTAACAAGGAAAGAGGACCCATGAGGGGCAAATAATATCCCATACAAGAATGAATTTTGACCCGGTTCAGATATCAAGACGCTCTGCCCAATTTCCAATCCACATAATGACCAACTACATGAATGAGCAGAAGAAGAAAGAGAATCCCGATTCCCTTCGAAGTAGCCAGGGCACAAGCTGCGGTGCCACAGAGGGACGGGATAGAAAGGTATAGGCGGGTGGGGAGATGGAGAGAAAGAGCAGAAAATAGAAAGGACGATGTATTAGGATTCAACGCGGTACGTCCGCTTAGAGTAGGGAATCAAGTCTGGTGAAAACACTCAAGCATGCAGCGACAATCTGGTATTTATCAGTATTTGATTTGATTGGCCATAGTTTCGATATGGGAGGGGGTTCAACATACCTCCATTTGGAGCTCCCGGTCCTTGCGGTTCACTTCGTCGTTGATGGCCTGGGCCAGGTTGGCACCAATTGCCTGCGAGCCACCCGCCCTGCGTGCGAACGGATATTGAGAGTATTCCGCGAGCAGCTCGTCGACCTGAGCGAATGCTCTCTCCCGCGCCTCGTGACTCATTGTAACCAAAGCATTTTCCAACACGTTGGCCGCATACGCGGCGCAGACCATTACGACCGTACGGAGGTAGCGGAACTCAGCATCCTCGGGCAACCATGTGTTTGGGGGGATGATAACCGTGCGGTTAGTGCAGATGTTGCGCACCCGGCGGTGCAGGTCGTCCTTGGCGCCACCGTCGGCCACGGGGTGCGTCGCCATATCGAAGAGGAGGAAGTTTCGTTTCTCAGTCCGCAGAATGCCCTTATCCACAAGGCCCTTGGCCAGTCGCTCGCGCACTTGTTTCAATTGGTATCCGATCTTCATCAGGTTCCAGGTCTCGCCTGTTGGGGTGAAAAGAGATATGGGGTCAGCATTTTGGAACCTTCCACAACATCGTTATCGCTATTACGAGGGTCCTGACGTACCGCTCATCAGATCAATCCACGAGTTAACGCTCATCTTCTCGCTCGACTTCATCATCTTTAGTGCCTCGTCCAGCAAGACTTCCCCGGTCAATGTGTCGTCGATAACCTCGATCACGCGGTCGGCCAGGGAAAGCGTCGCCGCGAAGAATCCTTCTGCATGCTTATACGGCCACGGAGGGCGAGCTCTATGACGATGCATCCTCGTAGGGCGTAGGAAATGTTCTCGTTCCAGAAGGACAGGTAACCCTATCATGAGACCGCAGGTTAGCGATCAGAAGTCCGATCGGGCAACATGGGACAAAGCCAATCCGCTCCAAGATTCCATCCCTCTGGACTCACCTGCTTATCCTTAAGTCCCAGCAACAGTACCTCCTCCATTAGGGTCAACTTGGGTTGCTTGCTCCGCTCTTCGGTTTCGCTGAGGTCGCGGGGGTCGAATGCGATCTTGTGACCATTCTCTCCACTAGTGAACGAGGTCTCCGGACCACGTTGGTCCATCGCGGAGCCATTCCTTGACACAGGCGACGACACTCGACTGTCATCTTGTTCATCTGCGCCACCGGCTCGACCACCGCCTCGTCGACGAGTCAAGCCCCCGGCTGACATGAGGATGAGTGTAGGGTTTTGGGGGGAGGGGCGGTGGAGGAAGGCGAGGGGGAGTCTCGGCGAAGAGAGACTGGCAGATTTGATCGCTGGAAGCCGAACTGCGTGCCGGTCGCAGGGGGGGCGTTTAATTGACCGTGTCAAGAGAGATGTCAGAGATACCGCTTAGACCGAAAGTCTGGCGCTACCGCTACCGCTGCCGCTTTCTGGAAGTGGGACTCTCGGCGTCAGGGGAAACCAAGGACCGAGTGGGTTGAAAAGCCCCGAGATAAAGGTGAGCGATCAATCCAGTCTTATAAACCGTAGATAGTATTGGATAAGCGGAGAGCGAGGTGCGGAGGAGGTCCAGGTTCGAGTCCGTTTAGGGAAGGATGATTGGGTTTGGGTGAGTTGAGGTGGTTCAAGTTTTGAGTTGGGGGTACCAGAGTGGCTCGGCTGCGCCCACGACAAAGACAGCCCGAGTAGGGTCCACGGGTAGTAGTAGTATATACTACTAGTACTATTACTAGTATAGAAATTTATAGTTAGAAATCATTCTTTCTAGTCTTCTGTTTAGAAGATAATTTGGCAATCAACTGAAGTTTTTTTTCTTTGTTATTGCGACTGCCAGTGGTGTGAGTGAGCATACTGCTATATATATACCTACTACTAGTATAAGTTTCAGATATATAATGCAACACATTCCAAGGTAGAAACTTCAAGTTGAAGGTACACTTTAAGGTACTACTAGCCCTGGAGTACTACTACTACCACCGTAGCAGTCTGTCAACCATTTTAGATATTCGTTAGATAGTAGACTATCTCCACAGGGCGCAAATTAATAATAGTAGACAAGAGAAGCGGAAACCCGCAGTCCATAAATGTTTCAAAACTGCATTCAAGATGATGTACACGATATAGAAGGAGAAAAAAAAGCCACTGGCATGTATTCAGCATACAAAGCGGCGCTTGAAGTCATGGAAATCCACCCGGGAGCGAACACCCCGACTCACGCCGACATCCCGATTCTTTTTCTATCCGATTACCAGACCAATTCCCAGATTTTCAATTAGGTATCTACTGGGCTGTAGAGATATTGTCAGTATATTGAGTCCAGACAAAATTCGATGGAAAGGAAGCGTAAAACATACCATCGGGCTGGGCCAGGATATACTCGACGGCCTTCTCAACTGTTGCCGCATCCATGCATGTTAGCTATCACGACCACAATCCCATTCGCGCATCGGACCCAACTTACCACTGTGGATCTGGTCGGCCTCCTTGTCAGGGATCTCAAGGCTGAACTCCTGTAGATATGGTCGTTAGATATTTTGTGATTTTTTGCGATGAGGCTTTCCCGAGGGAAACAATATGGGCGCGTACCTCCTCAATGGCCATGACGACCTCAACGGTATCCAGGCTGTCCAGGCCAAGGTCGTTAGAGAAGTGAGAAACACCGTTGATCTGATGGAGCAAAAGTGTGTTAGTAGAATTGATCGGTGTCGGAGGGCGGGCCCTTGATGGAGCTTTGCGGCTTTGCGATCTTGGGCCGAGAATGGACCTCGGGTCATCACAAAGAATCAAAAACTGACCTTGCTAGCGTCGGAAACCTATTTATGAAGGATGGAGTTAGTTATTGGGGCCTTGAGACGGATTTCCGGGGTGACGCGAATCCACCCGGACATGGACACGAATTCTGACGCACCTTGTCGAAGTTCTTGAGCAGGTTGACTATCCGACCCTCAACCTCGGTCTTGTTCAGACCAGCGGGAGCGGAGTAGGCGCGGATAGACTGGGAGACGAAGCAGGGAGTGAATTGAGGGACACGAGCAGCGATGGGAGAGCTGCGAATCTGGAAGGGAGCCGGGGTCTTGATGGCGACACGGGGGGCGGAGGCCCGCAGGGAACGGAGGACGGCGGAGCGGAACATTATGAATTGAGAAATAGCACGGAGCTAATCGAACAAAAGAAGGGAGAATAAGAGAAGAAAGTGGTGTTTGAGGGGGAGGAGTGGGAGTGGAGGAATCAGCAAGATCGAGAGATTGGGAAAGGGAAGAAGGTCGGAAGTGCTGCACCCACGCAAAATCCTGCCGCCCGCCAATCAGCAAACGGCAGAAAGGAATGACCTAAGCCCAAACCTGCAACGCCAACGAACCTCAGTGCGACTCCTCCTCCCTCTTCCCCAATCTGACCCAATTGTCCCCTCCCCACCACCTCGACTTCTCTCCTCTCCTCCCCCTCACCTGCCACCATGGCATCCACCCGCCAGATCGCCAGGCTGGTTGCCTCTCGTCGCTCCCCCTTCATGCCGCTGGGTTCGACCGCAAACTTCTCTTCCTCGACCATTCGCGCAGCTACACCCGCCGGTCCCCCTCAACCTGGCTTCCGCCTGCCCGCCCAAAAGACCTGGGAGAATGATGGAAAGAGTGCTATGAACCGTGCCTCCGAGTACTTCTTGCTCATGGAGATGTTCCGCGGCATGTACGTCGTCATCGAGCAGTTTTTCCGCCCACCGTGAGTACCACCCTTCAATATCCCAATATACGAGTCGGGTTTCCCCCAATTCGGGATACCAGGCCTCAATTACTTTCAGATGTCCTAACAAACCCCTTTTACGCATAATAGTTACACTATCCTGTACCCCTTCGAGAAGGGTCCCATCTCCCCCGTTTCCGTGGAGAGCACGCTCTGCGTCGTTATCCCACCGGTGAAGAGCGCTGCATTGCCTGCAAGCTTTGCGAGGCCATCTGCCCGGCCCAGGCCATTACCATTGAGGCGGAAGAGCGTGTGGATGGAAGCCGCCGGACGACCCGTTACGATATCGATATGACCAAGTGCATCTACTGTGGCTACTGCCAAGAGTCCTGCCCTGTGGACGCCATTGTTGAGAGTAAGCACCTAGCCTTCAAGCCCATGATCCCCTATCAGATAAGTCTAACCAATCACCCATTTTCTAGCCTCCAACGCCGAGTACGCCACCGAGACCCGCGAGGAGCTGCTCTACAACAAGGAGAAGCTGCTCGCCAACGGTGACAAGTGGGAGCCCGAGATTGCTGCCGCTGCCCGTGCTGATGCTCCCTACCGATAAACGCGCTCCTTTCGTCTTCGATGTGCTGTCTTCTGGCACACTTCCCAGCAAAATGAGAATGAACTGTTGGGTCCAGTGATGGAGACACAGACCTCTCCCAGACTCGCCTACGGGCGTGCATAAAAAGGAAACACCCAGGAAGGGCTTGGGATTCTCGCCAGTTCTGCCTTCTCCCCCTCACACTTTGTACATAAATCACCCTTCGACCTTTTTCTATCAACTCTGTACTAGTCGATTCCCAAAGGAAGTCTTGGGTTTAGAAACCCGGCTCCTTTGTTCGTTATTCACCTATTTCCTATGTTACGGAATCTAGCAGGTTCTTCTGTTCCATTAAGAGTTAAACCAATACCACAATATTTACATTTGTGATTGTCTTTGTTGTCTTTGTTGTTGACTTTCCATCTTCAAGTTCGGTACTACTAGTTGTAGGCCTTCAAGCTTGGAAGGCAGCTATATCCATGATAGCGGCCTCTAGTAAGATGATTTCTATTTCAAAGTTCAACCCAACACAGCATGATTCTTAGTAATGCTGGCAACACTACCAGGACTTCGAGTAAGCACCTACTAGGCATACTCGAGTCGGATTACTAGCCTTACAACTCTGGACGTCAATTCTACCATAGCTTCGAAGGATATATGCATACAATTCAGGCAGAATGACGTTGTATTCACAGAATGAAGATAAATCGCTACCCATGCTGACATACATACAAGACATAACGGACAACTCATGCCGCTGAAACAGCGCGAACACCAAACTCCGTAATCCCCGGATGGATATTTCCCAGTCGATGTCTTAAAACACTTTTCTTTTTTGAGGTACTTCGTGCGTTCCAGCTCTTGAGAGAGAAAGGGGGGTTTCCCGAATCCAAGAGGCCCTTGGGTATAGGCATGGATCGGGCCATATGAAAAATGGAAAGGAAAGCACAAGGAATGGTAGAAAAAGAAAATAGGCACAGGAGAAGAAAAGAGAGAAAGGAAGAAAGAGAAGAGGGAAAAAAAAGCTGGAGCTTAGGCTACTCGAGCTTATTTCTTCTTACCACCTCCGTTGGTCTTGAAGCTTCCCTCAAAACCCGGACGGGCCTTCTTCTTGCCAGCAGCGGGCTTCTTGCTCTTACTCTTGCTCTTGTTGCCCTTGTTGTTCTTCTCTTCTTTGCGCTTGCGGAGATTCTCCTCGCGCTTGGTTTGACGCTGCTCCTTCGAGCGGGATACGGTGTCGAGACGTTCCTTCCATTCACGCTCGGACTTCTTCTTGGCGGTCTCCTTACGCTTGAGCGCCTTCTTGAGAAGAGAGGTGTCATCGCGGACGCGCTCACCGTGGGCGCGCTTCTTAGCGTTCAGCCAGCTGTCCTTCTCCTCAAGCTCGGCACGTTGCTCTGGGGTCATGCCCTCGAGACGAGCCTTCTTAGCCTCGGCCATCTTGAGCTGGGCGGCGGCATCGGTGGGGCCACGGGACTTGTGCCCCTCACGTGCGTTTGACAGTGAAGCATCGGTATGCTGACCATCGGCGAAGATGACACGGCCGAAAGAGAAGTTGTTGCTGGGAGATCCGACAGACTCTGCAGGGGAGCGGGGAGAAGCTAGGAGGGATCCAGAGCCACCGGGTGAGAAACGACGGGCCATGGCCTCGTCCTTCTTCAGCTGATCTTCTTCCTTGGCCTTTTGTCGCAACTCCTTCTTGTGTGCTTTGCGCTGCTCGGCCTTTTGGCGTCGAGCCTCGATGAGTTCTTGGCGGTTGCGTGCAGGCTTGCCGTTGAGGCCATCCGCTTGGCGCTTGGCCCGCAGTTCATCAAGACGCTTTTGCAGGCGTTGCTTGAGATCTTCTGGTGTGGCCTTGAGGGCCTTGGGTTCAGATGATTTGGCATCTGTGTCGGCGGAGGGAGGAACAATAGAGGAGATGGAGGAGCTACCGGACTGAGGATTGGAGGCATCGGGGGAGTTGCGGGTGGAGGAGGCAGAGGAAGGGTCTTCGGGTTCCTCGTGGAAATCGACTGAGAAACCCGGCTCTGCGACGCCCTCATCGATGTCGTCGTCATTGTCGTCGTCTTCATTATCAGACTCCTCGGGTTTCTCGGCAACACCGTTGGAGTTTGAAGAAGACTTCTCTGAAGAATCGGTCTTGCTCTCTGCCGACTTTTCCTCTGGCTTCTGCTTATCTTTCCTGGCAGTTTCCTTGGCCTTTTTCTTTTCCTTTTGGGCAGTCTTCTTTTTCTCCTTCTTCTCTTCCTTTTGCTTCTTGCGGGTCTCAGCCTCTTCTGACTTGGCAGCAGCGGACTTTTCTGTCGGCTTTTGCTTCTTGGACTTGGCATCGCCTCGCTTCAACCCCTCCTTGGGATTTTCAGATCCCAGTTCTCCATCAGACTCATCGGACTGCAGAGTACCATCCTCACGCTTGCGCTTGCGAGCATTCTCATCCATGATCTCCTTGGCGGTCTTGTCGGCGGCCTCGGGGTCAAGCTTTGCCCGCTTAGCCTCGCGGGCTTGTTCTTTCGTCTGCTTTTTCCGTTGCCATTGGTCGTCCTGAAAATTCACACGGCAGTTAGCCGAGAGCTCTCTCAAGAGTAAAGGGTGATATAAAAGTAGAGAATCTAGTATCCAAGAGGAAAACTTGGACAAAAGAGCAGGAGAGCGGACGTACGGTATTCTCATCACCATAGTAGTATTTGGCGGGGATTAAGGACAGCAGCCCATCGAATGCTTGCGCATGGCTGCGCAGCCGATCCTAGGTCAAGTCAGTACGGTAGCCGAGAATATGATGCTTGCACAAGTACCTCAATATCATCCATACTGCCTGGGTATTGGCCGTTTGGATACAGAGGCAGAAGTCGGCGAAAAATTTGGGGGTGAGGAAATCTTGGCAGATCTCCACTCGCTTTTCACCGCCCGCGCACAAACATTTTCGGTGTGATGGCCCGTGCTTTTATATTCACTCCCAGACAGAATACTGGTACTAGTACAGTTTATTGCCTTTCATTATGCAAGCTTCTATGAACGAAGCCGAACAAAATGTGTCCAATGACAGTCACAACACGAATTTCCGATTGGGGCATGAAAGATCTATTTTATCACTGCAATTAATTAACCCTCACAACCATCATCGCTCCCCGTCGACTCCCAGCAGAAGCCGATGCCCTCCCTTCTAGAAGCTTACTGGCATGCACAAGATCAATGACCTGTTCTTCATTGCCCCGAACCGTATTATCATCCACTAATTGCACCATACGCCCCAAAGCTGCAGAATCAGGATTAACTGGAACAAACTGACTTCGAAGTCCGCGCTTCCTTCGCCGAAGAGCATCTTGACCGTCCACAGGGGCCTGCTGTTTTGCTGGCCGTGGATCCACCGCTGTCAGAACGGCGCCGTGATCCTTAACCACAGCTGGTGAATGTGCTTCTTGAAAGACTTCATCACCAGTACAGTCCAGCACAATGTCCACAGGTTGCAATCGGCGGGCCCGAAACATAGCACCAATGTCGCATTCCTCGTGAGTAGGAAGATGTGGAATGACAAGGACTTCATCAACATCCCAGCCCTGACGGATGATGTCCTCTTCAGCAAGGGTACAAGTTACACAGATCCATGGCCGCGTATCAGAGGCAAAGAGTTTCTCTGCTCGAAGTAGCTGTACGGCGATGCGGCCGACTTCACTATCCCGCGCGTTGGTGACCAGCACACGCAGAGTTGTATCCTTCTTCTTCTTGAACCCGGCCCCATTGTTGAATGTATGACCTTGGATGAAATCAATGCTCTTCTTCCGCCAATTTGAACTGTTTCCACTTCCGCTTCCGCTCGCCTTTGTAGAACTCCTGCTGATGCCCCCAATGGACCCATTCCCAGTTTCAGTTTTGTTTCTGTTCAAAGCATGCAGGTTGATAAAGTCGATGCTTTTCTTCCGCCAACCATATCCATACCCTTTGCCGCTACTGCGTCCACTACTCCCACTGCCACTTCCACTGCCACTCCCACTCCCACTCCCTTTGCCGCTGCTAGCTTCACTCTTTCTAGAGCCAAGTCCAAGACCGCTCCCACTCCCAGTTCCGCTACTGTATCCACTGGACATGCCCTTCCAATAATTGTGAGGGTCGTCGGGATCAAGTCCCGCGTAACGAAAAAGCGCTTGCCACGCCGTTAAAGCCGGCAATGCTAAAGCCGCGGCTTCAGTTGCAGTGATACTCTTCGGCTTGAGAGTCAATTCGCGTTCTGTTGCAACGACATAATCCGCCGCACCCCCATCACGTGTGTAACTAAGGACGCCGAAGACCACGTCGCCAATCTTAAATCTCGGACCAAACGGCCGGCCATGATCCTGCGCCGGGGTACTGACGACAGTCCCACAGAGACTATGGAGCGGGATCTGTGGAGTCGTCTTTGTTGGATTCAACTCCGATGCGAGACGCAGCTCGTCTTGACAGAACGCTGCCGTTTGGACTTTGAGCAGATACTGGTTCGGCGAGGGCTGTGGGGTTGGAAATCCCGTGTCGAGGACTAGCTCTGTATGCGGTGTTGGCATTGCCGTTTCTTGAATATCAACGTCGGAGGTATCAACACCCTGTGGAAGGCCATTTGGGATTGCGTTGACGGCTGGAGCGACGGAGTAATATAGTGCCCGCATCTCGGCGGGAACCCAGCTTTCTTCATCTTTGTTTGCGGAGAGCGGCTTTTGAGGATCTGGTTGGCCCATTGATCCGAGGTAAGAAGGCCTTGCTGGCTTGGGCTCTAGATCCTCCACTACTGGGGAGAAACGTGAAGCGGTCGGATTTTCAGTTTCTCTTGGAGACAACGCATCTGTAGGTACTTTATCTTCCACCCCAGGCGATTCTTCCTGTGGGCTGCGCGGATTATCTTCGCCCATTCGCGGAGAAAGTGGTTTTGGGCTCGGTCTACTCTTTCTCGCTGGAGAGAATGGGCGAGCGGTTGTCCAGGTCTGCTCTCCTGATCCTGGAGAGAATTGTTCTGCTGCTGGTTGACTGCTCTTGCCTGGCGAGACAGGTGCCAGTGACTTTCTATTATTGAGTATTGTCGGGTATTCTCTTGATGGCGTTGGTCGACCCATCGCTGCGGGGTGGCTGCCCATTCCCCCTGGAGAGAAAGGCCCCGGGGACCTTTGCTCGCTTAGTCTCGCTGGGAATGGCCTTGATGATACCGGCCTGTCGATTTCATCTTGCGAATGCTCTCTGGATGTTTCGAGCGTTGAAGAGGAAGGGTCTATGGGTGTTTCATCATCATCCCCCACAGAGTCCCTCGGCCTGTTCTCTTCTTCTTCCATGGCTGGAGACAAACGTGAGAAAGTGGGCTGCTGCTGCTCGACAACGTTATCTTCCAGTGGTCTGGAGAAAGACCTTGCTCTTCGGGTATGCAGTGGAGAGAACGGCTCCGTGGGCCTCATGGGAGTCTCAAATGTATACATCTTGTGTGGTTGGTTGTTGTCAAAGTGGCGGGGAACCTTTTGGGGGGGGGGGGGGGATTGCATTTGGTATTATCTGCAGAAAGGGAGGGTGTACCTACCCCCTTGTCTTCCCTTAATGCCATACTTTAGGAACTTGATGCCGGCGCATTTGTTCATGTTGACGTAGGGAGACCCCTAGGTCAGTATGACACGGTTGGTGTGAAACATAGTTCTCAATAGCAACGATTGAATTAAATGATTGGCTAGTATTATCAGGAATAACAGGCAGAAAATATTTATTAAATGTCTTGATGTTCAATTAGTCATTGAAGGCACTAGTAGAGGTTTGAATAGAACTGTGATTGTTGGATAGTAGATTATGGCGGACATAGCTCGACTCGGCCACATCACCAGCACGCGTGTGAACTGAGCAAGTCAGGTGAGATCAGCATCTACTAAACTGTCAGTTTACATTTACAAACTAAGAACCATCAAGTAGCCAATTCTCCGGTTCGTGTCCCAGCATAACGAGCGTCTGACTGCCGTCATGTGGCTTTCCTGGGGTGTCTTGGCGGTGAGGAAGCGACAAGAAATTGCGAAGAGTAAAGAGGATGGATGTACTTGGCATATCTCGGCAAGACGTCAAGGAGGGGGTGATGCGGTGTTTAAGACGACAGTTCATTGCTGATATAGTTCTTAGCAGTTGGGTTCGATGGTTAGTGATCGATCGGTGGCGAGAGTAAAGTGACCTCGAAAGGGTCCCTGCATTTTGTACCTTTCTTCGAGATGACACAGCCCTGCATTGCGCCTTGACCTTGACACCATATATTGGCTTCTAACCTAGCAGATTTCTACTGGGAAATCATTTTTACCCAGGTTGAAGAACGATCGGATCTTCTCTTCTCAACTTGGATGTAGTTGACCACTTCCGCTCGGCCCCTGCAGGGTACGGGCTGAACCTAGAAAGAGGTTTCTTGCGCGATTCGTCTGACTTGACTAAATGATGATCATCAGTCACCAGTCACCGGGGCATGGGGCATGGGCATGAGGAGCGCCTGTTCACAGCCCCAACACGGGGGGAACTGCGATCAGATGAGGAGGGGAGGATTGGAGCCCGTCGCCGCTAAGAGCAGATCGTCCGCGCTATATGATCAGCGCCGTTTCCCCTGATGGCCCATGCCCTTCGCCCATGTGCACAGCACTCTCGATACTTTCGGCACTTGCAAGCTTCCCGAGTCTGGCTTTTACACTTTGAGGTATTCAAGAATCAAATTCACTCCATTCATCCTGATCCAACTTTCATCTTTACCCGGTTTGGACCACACACGGGGCTGGACAACGCGACCATGGCCCACGACCAAGGGTCTCCGGCCCCAGACTCCAAACACGAGAGTGATGGAGCTGAACCCACGCCTCACCTTGAGCGTCGAGGATCGGCTTTTTTGAATTTCTTTTCCTCATTTCTGGGCTCGAAGAATCCCCTCGCGAAAGCTGCGGACCCACATCAACACACCGTGTGGTTATACGACAACACGGCCTACCAACCCGTCGTAGAGGGCGATAACTCCCCATCTTCATCATGGCAAGCTGAGGTCGTCGCCTGCATCTTCGAGAAGGATGGTCGCAAGGATGCCGGCAAGTGGATCGCGGCTATCGCCGATCATATCGGTTTGGATGGTGAGATGGGCCGCGACAAGGAAGCGCACGAGCGTATCAAGCAGCGCGTGCAGCCCTTCCTCGACCAGGTCTCACCAGCGAAAACCCTGACCGTGGAAGCTAAAGTGAATGGCGCACTGCAAACGCACCCGATCGGCCCTTCCGATAGAAATGGCATCATCAGCCAGATTATTGACCTAGGCGCAGGTGGCGTCCAGGATGGCACGGTTATTTCCCCACATATCCATGGCTTCAAGCTCCCTGCTGCCAAAGCAGAGACTAGATTCGCTGCCCGGAGGGCTGGATGGTGATCTCGGACATTGATGACACAATCAAACGTACCATGACGATGGAGACGACAGGAATTCTGCGAACCACCTTCGCCGAGGAGCCTCTACCTATCGCCGGTATGCCGGAGTTCTATCGACACGTGCAAGCCGAGTTGAATCCGGCTTGGTTCTACCTGTCCGCATCGCCTTACAATCTCTACCCATTCCTGCACTCGTTCCTCCATGAGCATTATGCGCTTGGTACGCTTATTCTGCGAGACTACTCGTGGATGGACGTTGGCGGATTCATCAGGTCCTTTACCGAGAAAACGCAAGAGTACAAGGTTGATCGGATGGAGAAGATTCATCGGTGGTTCCCGCTTCGTCGCGTGCTTTGCATTGGCGATTCGACCCAGAAGGATCCAGAGGCTTATGCGGAAATCTACCAACGCTATCCCGGGTGGATCCATGCGATTGCAATCCGAAAGGTTACAAATGTTTCCAATATGGAGGAGAAGAACAAACCCGAGAGGTTTGAGGAGGCTTTCAAGGATGTTCCGAGTGATGTATGGACGGTTTTTGAAGACCCCAGCGAGCTTTATGACTTTGTTGATGGGCTTGGGATGGAAGATCAGGACTTTTAAATGCCTGAGCTACTCACTGTAGATATTATTCTGTTCTTTTACATAATTGAATTGTTTGTCACTAAATTGGAAGCGAGAAATGCGTCATAGGCATCGCTGCATTGTTTATTGTAGTCTAGTCTAAAAGAAATCTATACAGGTCACGAGTGTACACAACTTGACAGTTAGAAATCTACCGTCAACCTCAACATCGGCTCGTTGAAGTCAAGACCTTTATTTCTTGAAGTTTTCGATAGCAGAAGTATCGACACCGATGGTGATGTAACCGATCATACCATTCTTGATATCCTTACCGTCGGCAGGGACAACAGATATAATAGGGCTATATCCATCCTCGAAGCTGCCAGAGATAAGGGTATCCTTGGCATTGGTGGTGCGGTTGATCTGGGTGTGGGAGACATAAGGCTCCAATGCCATAATTTTCTCCTCAAGCTCCTCTGCGAAGTATAGCTGACCAGTGCTGACGGTGTTGCTTGCGACAATAGTGCCGTTCTCTCGAGTCGTCCAATCGGTATGGACTTGGGCGTGAATGTGGATAGCGCGTTCGACATAGAAACCTAACAAATGTATCAGTGATTGACTCCTATACACCTATAGGGCAACGCGGATTTAATCCTTACCGGGGAATATGGTCTTCATCTCCATCATGCCATGCGCATCTGTAGGCCACATTCCACGCAACCAGGTTGAGTCGTCGGTGTGCAGATCCGTGACGCCGGTTTCAAAGTCGGAAATATCCATGCTCGAGAGAAGCTCCTCGAAGGGGGTATTAGGCGACAGGCCAGTGAAGGAAGAATAAGATCCAGTGGCATTGCAGTGCCAGAAATCAACCAGCGCATTGGGAAGCGGTTCGCAGGTGTTCATATCCAAAACACCAATGTCGAGCCACAGTGGGATCCCGATCTGATCTTCTGTCATATCTTGGCGCAAAGTCTGAGATCGAGGCCAGACGTAAGGTCCACGAGTCACTTCTGGGGCGAGAACGCAGGTATCATTCTGAATGTTCTCATAGTACGGAGCTTCGGTCTGGATCTCGAAAGTGGTGTTGTGGTTTCCCTCCCAGCGTTTGGTCAGTGAGCGTTTATTTATGCGACGCTTGTTAAATGTGGCAACATGATCTGCGCAGCGCCTCCCAAGATGGCTTCGACGCTGAATTGTAGCGCGTGATTCAGGCTCATGATGACCAGGATGGGCCAGCACAGTCATTGCCGTACTGGCCAATAGAAGGAAGTTCATATGCATAGCGGAAATGAAAAGAAACAAACAGACAAAAAGGCAAAGGCAACTTATAATACAGTCTTAGCTTTTGGATTTAAGATGAATTGAATAGAAATAACATTGAAGCTCGGGGTAAGGTGACTTTTATAATATTGATTGTGGTTATTCCGCCGACATGGAATGCAACCGAATTCGCAATTGGAGCCATCCTACGCGTCCACAAAGGATGATCTGCACGCCTCCAAGGAACCTTATGCTGGAGATTACTTACGCGCGTGCAATATCTGATCTATAATTGATCAAATCATGTTCCTGAGGACCACTTCTACCGCAGCGGTGCAGGTGCCAAGCCTTTATGCCGATTGCTATTCCGATTACTACGCATTCTGGCAGTGTTGATACATCCGCAAGACCCACAAACGCTTCGTTTTATGGCCCTCATGATTTGTCCAACTTGAATATATCGGTTCACTCGGGCGGGGCCGTCGGGATTACATACTATCGGTATAGTCGGCCTGCCAAGGCACGGAAGGTTCTTCTCTTCCCCGTAGCGGACCCGAGGTTTTGCCCAACTGGCTAAGTTTCTACAGTAGTACCTAGGTATTCAATACGAGTATACGGGCTGGTCCAGAGCTTCCATATATTTGTTTGCCTAATTGAGTCATAGGTTGATGTCTATATTTGCGTCATTGATAGTGAGCATTGCACTTATGCCGAGATTTGAACTTGTCTGGGAAGGAAGCTCCACCGACTCGGAGAGTTCTGTCAATTACTTACCACGCCATAGCCTTGGAGGGAAAGTGTTTAACAAATCGTTAGCTGTCAAGGTTGTGAATCGTCTAGTTTGATCGCATATGGCTATAGCCAGTATGGAGTAGACGTGGTGGATAAAACCCCCTTTTTTGACAAATGGGTTCGATGTACTCCGTACGGAATAACTATCACGGACCACATGCACTCAGAACAAGCTGAAACATTGTGGATAGCAAATCTGAGAACTAAGGGTTTTATACTGGAACATTTGTGGCTTGCTACTTACCTTGCGGCAACTCAACCCTAGCCACTCAACTGGTGCCACCCTTGCATCTCCGGTTCGTAAGGAACTACATACCAACCACCACCTTAATGACGCACCGTGGCAATAGTCTCTATCCCTTTAACTGATAATGAGAACTAGAATGCTATATGTAGTCTTGCATTTTCTTCTTTCGCTCATTTGCCTTCTATCTGCCATTTGCCGCTCTACTACAGCGTAAAAAGCCTTTCTTTGACGCCGGCTGTTCTCGAAGAAGGGTCTCACTTCACTTCAAATTCTGAATTTGAAAAGCCATTACTCGTATAGGCAAACCCACTATGCCTTCGACAATCATCCCAACAATTCCCCTCAGACCCAGACGCCGGGGCAGATACCCACTCATAAATGAAGCCCAACATCGGCGGCCAATCGCACTGCCTAGCTACAACGATGCGAACCCACTTATTTGCAACACGACGGCACATTCCCTGACGCATGCATGGCCAAGACATCGAGGAGTGGATTGCACTAGGTGTCAAAGATACCAAAGTATCAGCTGGGTGGAAAGGAAAGCAGATTTGCGCAATGATTTAACGAAAACGGAGAGTTCAGACTGCTCCAATTGTAAGATCTATTTTGCCGCAAGATAAGAAGGCGATTGATCAAAAAGTTTTTTATTGAGTTCTCCATGGAAATGCCTGTTCATGAACCGATTTTGTCCCGTCCTGAAGCATTTCTCTCTGGATGATAGATCAAATATATCATAACGCCTTGCCCGTCGAGTGTTCATAAACGCATCAATTTTCATATTTCATGATGGTAGGAGTTGGCATTGTTCTTCCTCGTCTCGTGAAAAGCACTAGTGGCTCTGTGAGTGTATATATTGCATATAAACCTGGGTCTGAAGTTGAGATAGCACACCCCGAGAAGAAGAGGCTGTGCTCAAAGTAAAACAATGTCGAGTGATTTCATTATACCTCCTTGCCATCACCATCTCTTGGGTGCCGAGATTTCAGCCCGTGAGAATGAGGCGCTGACTGTTTCTTGTCCCCGTCGACGCTGGATCTCCTTGATACCGGTGCGATCAGTCACTGTGGTCGCGTTAATGATATTGTCAAAGTCTTCGTCCTCGCTTCCGGCCGAACCAGACTCTGCATCAGAATCCACATACAAAGGCTTTTCCGGAGCCGCAATCTTTTCGGGTTGTGGCTTATCAGATGCGGAGGGGTTCTGGAACGACTTGGAGTTGAGAATCTTTTGTCGGATTTCGGCCATCTGATCCTCTTCTTCAGAATCGTCGGAGATTGCGAACGGGTCTTTGTCTTCCTGTTCCTCTTCGCTTTCGTTTTCCTCTTCGCTTCCATCTTCACTATCATCATCATCTTCGTCGTCGGAGCCATGTCTGGCCGGTAGTCGGTTGGTATTTCCAGTGGTCCAGATATCGTTGGTACCTTCGGCACGGCTGTCTTCGTATTCTTGTTCGATCTTGGCTAGCCATTCCTCCTCAGTCCTCTTCACGTCTTCTTCCGAGCTGCATGCGGCATAGCGTTTCAAAAGTTCGGAATTGATCTCCAGAAAGGCCTCGCCATATCGGAAGGGTTTGAGGACCTGCTGCGCCCACTCTTCGTGACCGCAAATGAAGAAACAGGCGGCGAGCGCTTCGACGCAGTTCAATCTCCATGGCTTTCCGTAGTTGACAGTGTTGGCTGCGATCAGATAGGGTACTGTAGACACCCCATAGATATGTAAGTGATATGGTCATCCAGTCATGTACATCAAGATCACATACGCAGTCTTTCGCATTTGCCGCCAATGCGCGACCAAGGGACTTCCTTGACTCGAACCCACGAGCACTCCACTACCGCAGCACCATGTTGCTCCATGAGCTCTCGATCAGCCGGAGAGATAATCTTTTTCGCATTGGGTCTAAATACTAGTGTATTAGCGAATGCATTGCGCCAAATAATCGTGCGCGAGCTGGTGGACATACGAAACAATCACACCGGGGTGGCGCTGGCCAATGTGTAGATCGCGCATCAATCCCAGCTTCATCAAACGTTTCCCCGAGCATCGCTTGGGATCGCAGTGTCCCATATCCCAGCATGCAGCTTTGAACTCAGGTCGCGCCGAGACTGCACCCTCCTCACCATCATCACCGCGGGGCACCGGTCGAGAGCGGGGGTTGGAGAACTTCTTGCCACCTCTCGAAAAGTTTTCTTTTTTATGGCGAACCATTTTGAATTCAAAGGGCAAGGCCTTTAATGCGTAGAAAAGAAGAACGTTAGGAGCTTTGCGGGGTTGAGTTGGAGAAAGGGAAAAAAATCCCGTTGAAGCACAAGCACAAGCGCCACACGTGCAAGTTGCTCCGCCCGCTCGTCTCTCTTCCATCTACAACTCCGCCAAGGTTGGGGGCAGCCGTTTCTTCCCACATCGAATCCTCCACACAACCACCTCTTGGTCCTTCTCTCTTCTCATATACTCCCCCTTGATTTCCTTAATTCACTCCCCCACCGTCACCCTGGAGGCTGCATCCGCACGTATGGCGGCGAGAGACCGTTTCGGTGTCTATGCTGAGCCGGGGTTATCACCACTGCAGCGGGCAATCCGTGAGTTGAGCCACTGGATCATTGGTTGCTCAGACCAAATATGAGCAGACTGTTAATATATTATTGACTATAGGTAATGCCTGCGACCCGCAAAATTATGAGCCCAACCTCGCCCTGAACCTGGAAGTTGCGGATCTGATCAACTCCAAGAAAGGCAATGCGTCAGTACCCCTCCGTCAGGCAGCCCCCGGGGCCATCGCCCAGGTCGCGCAATGCTAATTACCTCTTCTATCAGCCCTCGCGAATCCGCCGTCGATATCGTTCACCTTATCAATAACCGGAACCAGAATGTCGCGTTGCTGGCGTTGGCGGTATGTGACTACGAACCGAGAGATGACAGCTGGCGCGGGCATGGCTGACATTGGCTTCAATTAGCTTCTAGACATATGTGTGAAGAACTGCGGATACCCCTTCCACCTCCAGATCAGTACAAAAGAGTTCCTCAATGAATTGGTTCGGAGATTCCCTGAGCGACCACCTATGCGGCCCTCGCGGGTCCAGCATCGCATCTTGGAGTCGATTGAGGAATGGCGCCAGACTATATGCCAAACATCGCGCTATAAGGAGGACCTAGGATTTATCAGGGATATGCATCGACTGCTTCTCTACAAGGGTTACGCATTCCCAGAGGTTCGCCGTGAAGATGCGGCGGTCTTGAACCCGAGTGACGTATGTGTTTATTCTATGTCGCCTGTTTGATTGCTGCTAACAACTGGGTCAGAATCTTCGATCCGCCGACGAGATGGAAGAGGAAGAGAAGGAAGCACAGTCCGCGAAGCTTCAGGAGCTTATTCGAAGGGGAACCCCGGCGGACCTGCAAGAAGCCAACCGGTTGATGAAGGTCATGGCGGGATTCGACAACCGACACAAAACGGACTACCGCGCGAAGGCAGCCGAAGAAGTGTCAAGAGTGCAACAGAAGGCTAAAATTCTCGAGGAAATGCTGCAAAGCCAACAATCTGGGGAAGGGCCACCTGAAGGTGATGTATTTGAGGTTGGTATTGAAACAAAAACTGTGGGGATTGGCCTGTTTACTGACTAAGTTGTTTACCAGGAGCTTGCAAATGCGCTTCAAAGTGCACACCCTAAGATCCAGAAAATGTGCGAAGAGGAATCGGACGACCCTGAAGCCGTTCATAAACTGCTCGAAATCAACGACAGCATACACCGTACTATTGAGCGATATAAGTTGGTCAAGAAGGGTGACCTGGATGCGGCGTCAAAGATTCCCAAGGGTACTCTCGGTACCACTACTGGTGTTTCGAAGAATGCCAACAATGAGCTCTCGCTGATCGATTTCGACCCTGAGCCCGTACCTGAGCCCACTAATGGCGCTGCTGCTGGACCGTCCCAGAGCGGTGGCAGCGCGCTGGAGAATGATTTGCTTGGACTGTCCCTGGGAGAACAGGGCCCTGTTGCTGGTGGAGGTATTTCTTTGGGAGGCCCTGGTAAGTCACGAATCTCTATGGGAGAGGTCACCCGGCATCAAAGACTAATGTAAAGCAGTGGGATTTCCCCAAATGTCAGCTGGCCCATCTCCCCAGGCCGCATCGCCAACACCTCCCCCGCAGGCACCTGCTGGATTCAAGCCTAACTATGATATCCTTGCATCCTTGAACTCTTCACGGCCTGCTTCCCAGTCTTCTACGCCGGCCCCGGGGCCATCACCACAGGTTCGACAGACAGCCACCCCGCCCCAAGCTGCCGATCCCTTTGCATCGTTGATGTCTGCTAGTCCTCGCCCGACCAGTGGTGCATTCCAACCGCCTGTCCAAAGCCAGTCCCCTGTATCGTCGTCCTTGCTAGACTTGGCCGGCGGTACAACATCGCCTCCACAGGCACCAGCGCCCGCCGCTGAGGATGATGAATGGGACTTTGCATCTTCACTACCCACCAGCAACGTCTTACCAACCAAGAACCAAGTACAAGTGTTGAGCACCCAACTTCGTGTTGACTTCCTCGTCCAGCGAGTGCCGGCCTACCCTCGCCAGATCTTCGTCAAAGCCCTCTTCTCCAACCCTAACAGCCAGCCTATTGGAGATCTTCATTTCCAGGTTGCCGTGGAAAAGGTAAGCCACTCCTCGTTCTATGAGTCTTTTCTGGCACTAACAAACAATAAACAGGCCTATACCCTTCACCTCAAGCCACAGACTGGCCGAGACATTGCGCCACAGCAACAGCAAGGTGTATCCCAGGAGATGGTTTTGGACGGAGTTGACTCGGGCAAGGGTAACTCGGTGAAAATTCGGTTCAAGGTCGCCTACAAGGTTGGAGGTGAGGCTCGGGAGGAACAGGGGATGGTACCGGCCCTTGGCGTGAACTAGGAGGCCCGCGGAGAAATGACGGAGAGAAGTGAAGGTGCTCACTTTGTTGACACGCGTTCCCGAGGGATTGGGTCCAAGGGTCACCCAGGCTACGAGTAATGGTCTGATGCCAGGCTGAGGCTATGCAAAGCCGCCCGGCCGATCGGGGTCGCATGGACCTCGAGATCGGATCACACTTTGCTGCCCTACACCACCCTGAACTAAACTACTCTACTCTGCTCGTCTCTGCTCTGATGTCTGTTCTCTTGATTGAAAACTTAGCGTCCCCTCTTCATGCTTGTTTATAAAGATCTGCGCATATGCGATACAAATTCAGCCTATTTGTCCCCTTTGGAATTGAAGCAGACTAGTAGTATGAATCCTTTAGAAGTACGCCAGTGGGACTTGAATCCAATCAATGCCACCAATGCCACCCCCAGATGCCGCTGTCATGTTCAACTCCCGAGTCTCGCTGCCAGCCATAGAGAATGCCAATGCCAATGCCGAGGTTGGAACTTGAAGTGACGACTTGAACCTTTCCATTCGCCCCTCCTTCCCAACACAACCGTCTCAGATGCAGATCACCCGCGAAACAAACTCAACTCAACTCAAGCTCAAAACTCAACTCCAGATCTGATCGAACGGAGATCCTCGCGCATCACAATCCACATCATGTCTCGCAGTTAAATACCCCAGGAACGAAGTGCCGTTCCAAGCAAGATGCACTGTCGATCCTGCCGATCCGGCACTCCTCGTGTAGGTTTCCTATTCCTACCCCCGAGCGAGGAAACAGTATGATCTCAGTCCTCGGGATGGACCCTGTTACTGTCTTTACCCATGACCTCTGCGAAAGGTACCCTATCAGGCTTTCAGGATACATAGTCGAGCGGTGTACCCGGTTGGTCAGACAGGGATCAGATCCAATGCGTCGGGCTCTACTGGCGTCATGTTCTACCTTTGTCAGAGATTGGTCAAGCCCGAGGCCGTATTTTGAGATCAGATCGGATCAGATCAGATCACACCACACCACATCACATCGATCAGAGCAGCGGAGATCAGCGGAACGGGCACATATACCCTGATTCAAGCAAAGCAAAGCATTGCACTGCATACATACAGGCATGCACAGCGTTTACAGAGGCATGCAATGCGATAGTTAGCCGCCGATGACTCCCCGACTCCACCAAAGTTCACTGGAATATGGGATGGGGTTGCGCATAAACCCGATACCCTTACCTGCCTTGTTGAGAAAGAATTGCAAGGACCGAATAATTCGGACGAGACTATCCGTACTCTACTCAGCCTCAGATTCGATCGGAAAACATTTACGTAGGGATGTGCTTTAGTGTCTCTTAGTGCGAGGCCAATCTGACCCTAAGGTGGTGGATATGTCGATCTTTCCAACTCCGTCCCCACTGTTCGTGCAACGTCTAAACCGGCCTTTTAGGCGGAAGTACTAGTGTTACCCTAGACTGGAGCGAAGCAGTATCTGCAATTTTGGCTAAATCGGCGCCTCTATTTCCCCAATTTCTTTCAAGTTCGTGAAAAGGGGGCAATGGACTTTCCCGAGGACTTTTCCCGACTGGACGGGATATGGCTTCCATGCTCTAGAGCATGTGAAGGTACAACCGGGTGGCGAGGCAGGGCCCTATCGCTCGAAGGGGTAAGGGTTCGGCCGTAGAATTGGCGTCTACAGAGTACTCCAAGTACATACTAGTACATAATATAGCCTACTTATCGCTGGGCAGGCCTAGGCCTCTGGGCTGGGGGTGGCAACGATGGCATCCCGCGTGGGCGCCATGGCCTTTTAGACAGGTGGCTGGACTCTGCAGAATCAAATAGGCAGTTGTGAAACAAGAAGTGTATCACCTTCTAAACTAGGATTGAGATTCGCCAATTATGAGGGCATTTCGCGTTTATTTGGTTATCTTCGTTTAGAGGGAATTCTCCGGTCTTAGGCGCAGTGTACGGCGCACAGCGCACGGAGTACGGAGTACGGAGCATATCGCAACCAATCCCCCGGTCATTTTCATTTCATTTTCATGATAGGCTCGCTCGATAGCACGATGGTGTATTTCCGCCCCAGATAAATCTGAGCTCACAAGTACGACGATCGCCGTTATCCCCACAATCCCACTACCAGTCTTGGGTTCTCTATGGGCACATAAAGTAGAAATTGCTGCAGGAACCAAACTGTGTATGCAACTGCGCGTGACCATATGCTACGCTATAGAATCGACCATGATCGAGAATCCCCAACCATCCCAAATAGCATCTCGAGTGGCCCTGTCCGCATTAAGGAGTGCTGGGTACAGTCGCATCGCGGGGGGGGGAGGGAAAAGGGTAAAGCAACTTTTCCCCACTGCATCACATCCACCGGTCTAGGCCCAACGCAGCACCCAAATGGCGCTGCTGGGTGCTGCACTTTTCTTCTTTCCAGCTATGGGCCAAAGAGGCTGCAGAATCTCACGTCCTTTTTTTTCTGCAGTAACCCGGGAAGATTTCTCCGGGGGCGAATCCACTGGTCGTCAGCAGCCTTGGGGGGGAAAAACCATAGGAACCGAAGCCTCTTATCCAGACTCCATAATCATCGTATCGGGCTGTGGCGCTTTCGAACGGACTCGCCGTGCCAAAGTCAGATCCATGGGTCGCAGGGCAAAGGAGACTTTTCTCTTCGCGGTCGACCCAAACTGGTTCCCTTGGATACCTGCGATCGCTGCGGGTCCCATGGTTCTGTCCAGCAAAGCTCTACAGGGAGGGGGATAGAGGGGACCAGAGAGGACCCAGAGAGGACCCAGAGAGGACCCAGAGAGGAGACTAGGGGACACTAGAGACCTGACAGCTTTTTATCTCTCTCTCTCTCTCTCTCTCTTCCCCCCTCCAGTCGGGAAAACTCAAAACTCAAATACTTTCTATTTAATTGTCCCTCGCCCCATTTTACACCTTCTTCACGTTACCCCAAGTATACTTCTCACTTTGTTGTATACAACCCACCCCCATCAACCCAGTATACCTTCTTCGATAATGGGCGCACTGGATCTAGATCAGGATATCACTCCTATCCCCGATCTCGGGAGGAGAATCAGGAGAGGTTTGTTCTACCTATTTCTCGCTATATTCCTCGCTATATTTCCTTCTTACTCCTACTTGAATATGTCGCTAACACCCTTCCCAGAGCCTTTATTGCTGCCTCACGCCGCAAGGATCGCAGCTTAGATGCTCGTCTGGAATCTGCCAACCGTGCTTCCATGCTGCATAAAAAGCGCACGGGCAAGGCCTTCCATATCACCAAGGAGATCGTCGAGAAAGAAGCCATGTATGAGGAAATCGATGAGCGCTACCAAGAGAAACGCATCCGCATGCTGCAAGCACAGAACCTGCAAATTGAAGAGCAGTTCCACCGTCATTTACTAGCTGCTTTTGCTGCCCGAGCCAACAGTAGCTCATCCTCTTCCATTGCTAGTCGACGAGCGAGCATCACTCCCCGTGCCTCGGTCGACGGTGGCTCTGGCTCTTCGCGCAAGATGAGCCTGGATCTTTCTAATCTACGGTCTCCCTTTCCCCACGGCATGGATTCGAACTCCTTGACTAGCCCCATGACGAATAGCGATGGCTATATGATGTCGCCCTCGGCAAACTACGACCCCAATGCCCAGTCGTATATGAGCTGCATGGACGGCTCGGACGGCTCGGCTTATTCCAACATGGTTGCATCTGCAACAACCGCAACCCCCTCGGCGCAGATCCCAGCTTACGTCGCTCAGCAAAATCAAGTTCCAACCTGGCCAACACAAATGCAATGGGCAGCTATGCCCCATCAAGTTCCCACCCCTAACGGGCTACCCCAGCAAGTTCCGACACCCAACCAAACCCCGACAGACAGCCAGGCCGTGTACATGTGGCAGCAGCAAATGATGCAGCAAGCGCAGATGCCCTCCAATCCGGCAAACCAAATGCGCCAGTTCAGAGATCGTCTTGCTTCTGCCCCAGAACTCCCAGTGCACCCGGCTGCTGCACAGCAAGCCCCTGCCGCCTCCATTTCTGGTCCCAGCGGATTGGGCCACTCTCGCGGCTCGTCCCATCCCACGAATAACTTCCACAACCTGCAACTTCTCACTCAAGGCACCCACCTCGCCCATATGGGTCCATCTAATACCAGCTCGCCGAAGATCGAGGCCCTTTCCGCCGAGTCTCAGTCCACCCCGGATTTCTGCCCAACTCCAAATACCCCCCTCTCGCCTACTACCATTGGCGTGATGCCTGCTACCATGCCCACTACTAAGGATGGAGAGACGGTCTTTTCCCACGAGGAGTTAGATCCGGACTATAATGAGTTCAGCCAGTTCGCTTTGGGACTAGGCACCTCGTCTCCATCGGACCGGGAGCCCTTTGGGTTCGACGAGTTCGTTGCCCTGGACGAGTTTGGTACGGTGACTTGCTGATCCTATGCCACACACTTCTGCTTCTACCTTCTACCTTCTTCTTCTGTCTTGCCTTTATCTTCTCTTGTCCTTTCTTGATTCCCAGGGCCTGTTATCCTTCGCCGACACCCCCCTGTACATGACTGGCGTTGGCTTGTACACTGCTCTTGTATTATAGCTTTTCTATTCTTCTATTCAGTTTTATTTTTCCTGTCACAATGTCTTCTTGGTGCTGTGTGGCCCATGGCGTTTTCTGGTTGATTGGATCGGGGTTGGTTTTGGTTTTGAAATTTGGAATTAGTGTCCCACTGTACAGACTGAGTTTCTTGCCTGGTTCCCTGTCGTTCCAGGTAGATTGATTGCACAGGGGATCCACGTTTGCTATTTCCACTGTCACGAAGAAACGAATCATTTCAATTCATTACATTGTGAAAAATATCTTCTCTCTCCGAGTATTCCCCCCTCGCACCCTCTTTTTACAAACAAAACCCTTTTTTCCCTCACAATCCTTGGTCCCTACCATTGCAGGCGAACCCTACCATAGTATCCAGACCACAAGCGAAGAACCATAGATCCGTAGTAAGTAAGTACCTATAGTGGAGCCCGTGGAAAAAAAAGGAAATAGAAAAAAAAAGAAAAAAAAGCGATCGTTGCATTCCTCCGCCGAAAACAATCAACGCCTCCACAACACCCCCCTTTCCGGCGTCTCAACCTTCAAACAACCAGCATACTATGCCCATCCCAGTCCTGTAATCCTCTGATTTCCTTGAAGCGAGGGATCCACGCAACTCCACCTGATGATTCCCATTGAACTCAACCCAGCTCTACTGCCCCGCACCTTTCAACGGGCCGTGGCCGTGGCCGTGCCAGCTATACAGACATTGGCAGCTACGGTAGAAGCTCCCTCTCTCGTCCTCGTCCTCCGTTTCGCTGTACCCAATTTCGCTCACCTCTACATACGTCAAACTTTGGAGCTTTCGCCCGCATCGAATATGACTGGCTAGACCCAAGTAACACCCATCACATCACATCACAAACCTGAATATAGTGGATTGTAAATTGTTGGCGAGGATGCGAGCGGAGCAGACGGAGCCTTTCTCCACCTCCATTCCATCCATGCATCATCCCCACCTTTACCCTTGCCCTTCGCTTCGCTTCGCTTAACTACTGTACTCGTACGAATACTCGTACTCGGACACTGCAGATTAATTCCTATCCCTGATACAAAGAACCGGGCAGTACTCCGTAGGTAGTGGGCAACTAACTAGTGGGTAGTGGACAACCCACACGCACACACGGGGCACTATCAGTGTTGGCCGTAACTATACCCCGACCGACCGGATCCAATCCAAAGTCGTTTGATCGACAAAAGTTTAGATTAAAATTAATTCCACACGAAATTTTCCCCACCCCCGCCTGACATCACAGTGCATTTCACCCCTCACGCTTGGGGGGGCAGGTCTAGCGAACTGATTGGGTCGGAAGATTAACTAACGGCGAATTCGGGGCGTAGACAGCAGAAAGGAGGGGGGGAGTGCGAGGAATGAATGGAAACAGGGCGTGGCTAGCCTTAGCCTTGGCCTTGCACGCGTGCTTTAGCCCGATTCAGCTCGTGCTAGGAACCTTGGAAAGAAAATGATAAATGATTTCATGGGGTGGATGGGCTGAAGGCCTCTTCAATATTCGTACGGTAGAACCCTTTTGCGAAAGCGAAGTAATCGAAATCGCGGTCTCGCATTCGTTCGGGGCTTTGTCAAACTTGAGTTGAGTTTCGGAGTTCAGTGGTCTTCAGCACCGATAATTTGCGCTAATAGGTGCAGGATACTCGTACATAGTTACGAGTAGAGCGAGAGCGAGAGGATCACTCATTAAAGGGGGGCAGGGGGATGCCTACTTTCCCTTTTCCAATTGAGGGTTTCGGCTTGTCTTCCCCGTTCTTTTTTGCTGTTCTTTTTTATTTTCGGAGTCCGTGAGTTCGTACCGGGGGGGGGATGCAAATATGAGGGCAATTTAAGAAATAATACTAGAGCACGACTGGACTAGGCTGGCTTGGCTGCTCGGGGAATGATTTCCTTGAGAGAAGGAGATACACAACTACGGACAGTTAAAAGGGGGACGCTTGGACCATGTTTCGTAACTGTGCAGAACACGGGACTCACACTGCCTACTCGTAGGGAACTAGTTAGTAACTAGCTCATCCTTCGGAGGTATAAACCCCAATTTCTGGTGAGGCTGAGTTTTGTTGCCCGGCGCCATTCTCTGTTTGTGGGTGTCAGCTGGCTGATTCCATATGCATATGCGGGCGGGTAGCTGAGTACCTTGCATTGCTAATTGGAGATGAGGCTGGAAGAGGCGTTTTGGAACCGGGTTGCTGGGTCGAGGCGCGATTGATCGGCAGGGATTGGAGGGAGGACAGGAATTGTTGTGCTGCTTGCTTACGGGTTTACCTCAGTTGTACAACTACCAACCATGAACTATTAATCACAATCCTTGGAAACTACCCACTGATGCTATTTTGTGGCGGTTGCTCTCTGCTGTCATATCCTGCCTATAGCAGGTATTCAGTCTATGGTTATATGGAGAATATCAAGTCCAGACCCTTCACCCATCCACCATCTACCATCTTTCTCTACAAAAGCACAGCTACAAATTGCGGGGTTAAGGTTGCAGCTCCCGCACGGACCACTCCGCATCGAGACTTGCTGCAGAGCAATCACAACTTTAAAACTGTGCTGGGTCTGGCTCTGGTGGAGCCCCGAGATACGACGCGCCGCTCATCCACCATGGTTCCTTAAGGTTGGCATTACCTGACACTGCCCCGGCACTGGTCCAAATGATGCAGCAACCCCCACTCACCCGTTAAGTGGAATTGATGCGATCGGAACCCCGTGCACGTATCCTTGCAGATCATTGGTTTGGCCCCTCGCCTCTTATCCTGGGCTCAGCTCGAGCTCGAGGCTCCCATTGTGGTGGGGGTGGCCTGATTGATCCCTGATGACCTATAGTACGTTTATTGCCGATCGGCCCATTCAGCTCTGGGTCTACGAGTATGGTTCATGCCGTCTTAAATAATGTCGATATTCTGATTATTTGATCTGGGGTGCCTCGGCCAGGTCCAAATCCAGGCCATCCCATGGCCTCTCTTGATGTCTATCTCGTGGCACATCCTAATGGATCATAGGTAGCGTGATACTATACTGCAGGGATGCTGCTGATAAATGAATTAGTAAGGGGATGGCATGGCGTGATAAGCGCTTTGGCCTCGACTTCTCCAATCGTGGCCGTTGAAAAGCCACCACGCATATGCAGCTATCCGCATCTTTGATTTCGCTTGTTTTTCCTCATCTGGTCCCGTGTTGCGATCCTTCTGGAACTATGTACGCCTGAGTCTGCATATACTTGACAAATCGATTGTCAAAATGGCGTTGTTTCTTTTCGTATCTGCCCCAGTGCATCTCGTATAACTGCCATACTAGGTATAACGACTAGGTATACAAGCATGCTAGTAGTACTCTAGGCTATAGCTCAACCTTGGAAGAGGCTCAACCGTGCGTAAAATTAGTCACCAATACGGCACCTCCTTTCAATTCTTGAGATATTTTCTTCAAGGCCAGTCAAGACTCTAGAAAGCTAATTTCCATATGAGATCCCCTGCAGCGAGAGCGATCAGCCAATCATCGAATCTCGGACCAGGGGCAACGACATCCAATGGCCCGATCCACTCGGGGCAGACAACGAGACAGGCCGGGCTGGACTTGGTTCGCTTGGGATTTGTCAGTGGATTATTTGGGTCCGGGGTCCTTTCCCCCAAGGTTATGAGGTCTGGTCCGACAATTTGGTGGTGGCGTTTTTGGTGCCTTACCTGGGTTCTCTTCTTCCCCTCAGGCCCTCAACCTTACTATCCTATCTAGGCAGTTGGCTTCGTCTGAAACTTCCGATGGATTGGCCACCGTTACGAAATGAAGTCAAATTCTTATCAAATCAAATTTTTCTTCGATATGATTTCGGGGAGGGTAAAAAAAGACGTTTGGACCATGAATGATAGTTCGAAGATTTGCGAATAAGGGTATTTCGATCGGCGGCGTCTGATCGAGGGCACCTATGTCAGGCTTGCCTAAAGAGGGAATCATATTCGCTTCTCCAGGTTTCACGGAACTTAATGCCAGCAGATACCAGACATACCCGTACATAGATAGATCAAATCTGATTAGCTGATAGATACCGATCGAACGAGATAATGTACAGAATTCATCCACTGGGTCTAGGAAGGCGTAAAAACGAAAAGAGAATTGCAAAAAAAAGAATCGAAAAGACGAAGCGAACACCCCCGCATCCGGCGACACACTCCTCTCCTCCGACCAAATCAGGAAAAAGCGACATCAACCAGGAGACAACTGGAAAAGATTTACCCCGGCAATTCAACCACTCAGCATCATCTGCCGCCGTACTGCAGGAACAAGCTGAGTGGCTGAATTGCCGGTAGACCCGCTGCGGAAACGCTGCCATGTATGTAAACCACTGGCACATTTCCATTACTATTGGTCGGGAGATGATGCAGGATAAGGCAGATGACCGGTATGATCGACAACCACGAGCCATTGGGGCGACCATGTTGTCGGAGTCAACCGCTGATCTGGGAATGGGATTGCATGTTGACGAGCCAATAGCTCTAGATTCCAATGCTGGTGGTTGAATACTCCGGTGGAAGAGGTGATTTGGTAGAGATAACGCGAGCGCGTGCGTCCCCTTCATTCCCTTGGTTGAGCTTTGGTTTTACGAACCTGGTTTTGTGAGCACAGTCCTTAAGGCGAACTTCCAGGGCAGAGGGGGAGAACGAAGCAGAGCTCGACTCGCCAATTTGGTTATGAGATATGCCATATTAGGACACGGTCAGCCGGGGAGATAATGAGGGCTGATCTAGACGGGCCAGTTCATGCTATGTTCGCGCTAGTTGTGATCTCCAAAAGCCGATGGGGCCGCACGCCTCATTTTAGGACTTATTCTCAGGGATAAGTACTCCTGCCACTTATCGAGGGATATCGGGGCCCAGTCGATCTGTACTTTGTTCTTCCGATCATCCACCCGTCCGATGGTAGCCGTTTCGATGGATGAGAGCATAGGGCGTCCGCTATTGCTAATTGGTGGCTTGGTTTACTGCGCATTTACTGGGCTGATATCATTTTCAGTCGGGTTATCCGAGTGGTAGACTTAATCATTTCATATTCGCCATTGCTTTTGGTTATGGATAAGCCGTTTACCAGATAATATTTGTTGGCATGACACGTACACATGTGCTCGCTACGCATGGGCATGTAGAAAAGCGAGGAGAAAAAGCGGAATTATTATCCACAATGACAAGGGTCAAAGGAGGTCCCCCGGGTTTGAACTCGAAAGGTGAAAATTTGTCAGATCGACGAAAATTCGAAAGGATATGGGACAAGTAGCGAGCAATCGCTGCCTTCAAGACGGATTGAAAAGTAGATGTATGTGTTCGTGTGAAAAAGAAATGCGGCGAGATACAATTGATCGAATTTCAGACCGGCGCAATACAGCACACCATGGCTTATCCATAACACCTGAGATATCAACAAAATTTGAATGTCATCGCTTTCTCCCTATACCGCCTGCCTATGAATTTCCTGTTCAAATACCACGACTAAACATCTCACGGCCAACCTCGCCACTGCGATGAACGCTCATGCTTGAAGAACTGCTGCGTCGTCGGCGCCGGAACTCGGCTGGATCTGCCGGATTCAAGCCGCTGGCGCGAGCATGGAGGTTCAAAACGTCCGTCAAACTCACAACACCAACGAGACGCCCCGAAAGGCGGGCACCTGGTAGCGCAGCTGCTGGAACAGAGGGAACTAGCGGCGGCGTCGCACTAGGGGTTGACTCTGTATTGCCATAGAGATGGGGCGGTGTTGGTAGATGGGGTGTGGCCTGGCTAGGTGCTGGGATGGAAGTCGAGGCTGGGGGAAGTGGAGAGGCTGGAGGGGATGTTCCAATATTTGAACTGTTAACAGCCGTACTAGATGTAGCAGCCAGAGGAATGTGAGCAGACGAGTGAGAAGGAGTCGGGGGTCCCGAGGAGGCTGGCGACAATGGATCAGTCACCCAAAGACTATCATAGTTAGCGTCCGAGACCAGCATATCTTTATGGATGAATTTACCGATGAGATTTTGTCGCGACAATCTTCGCAACTGTATGGGCCAATGTAGATGTTGGGTTGACATGAAAGACTGGGTACGAGTCTTGGCCTTCGATCAGCCCCCGGGTAGACAAAATCACGGAGATAAAGTGTGTGCATGTATTTTGGAGTAGAGGCAGAGAGGATGACCGAGTCAACAGCTATATCACGATTGTTAGTCTTTGCATTTTTTCAATCGCTTGATTTGCATACCTTAACATCCGTAGTAGATATATTGCCAACCACATTGGAATGATTGTCTACCACAACCAGAGATGATATACCCTCGGAATTCATCAGCTGAAGAGCTTCACTGAGGGGTTTGTCGCCGCTGAAAGAAAAGACAAAGATTAGTTAGTCTTGCTTTGACTTGTTTTGGTGTACTCACTTGATAGATATCACATTGTGCGAGCCAATTCGTAATTGAGCCAGCGCCTGCGGGTAAAGCTGCTCAATTGCAGGGAAACTGCGTCCGTTTTCCCAGAGGAACTTGACCAGTCTGAACTGACTGAAGATGCCTACGACCTCTTGATCATTGGACTCTTTGACCACCACAACACGGTGGATTCCACCACCGAACGTCTCCACGGCGGTAAGAACATTCGCCGATGCGGGTAGGGTGATCAATGGCTCTTTCTCCATACCCAATCCCTTGACATCTTTGAGAGGGATTTTCTCGCCCTCGCGTGCTTTCTTGGCAAGCTCATCGTATGATGCCCGGTTGTGCTCCTGCGGAAGGGCCAGACCCGCTGCCAAAAGCAGATAAGTGTTCAAGTCCGAGTAGTCAAATGTAGCAACGGCGGAGGTTTTGTCTGGGGATTCGCGGATAAGCAAGACCGGGGTACCAGAGTCGATCAGGATCTGAAAGCAATTGCGTTAGCTTTCCCATTTGGCCGCATACGAAGCATATCGCCCAAAATGACTCACGTTTGTCGCTTCCTCAATTCCTGTGTCGAGCTCAACGAAACGCAGATCCTCTGGGCTAACAAGCTCGCCAATGGAGATCTGCTGCCAATCCCGACCAATAAATGCGGGGTCGACGTTCTTTGGAGGGGGAGGGTTATCGATCAAGCTCTGAATAGCAGACTGGTTCAAAGAAGGCTGTCGCCGAGAGCGCGGTGATCCGGGAGGACCACGGAGCGTCTCGCTCAAGCTTTGGCGATGTTGATGATTTGCGGGGGGCATATGTGACACGCGGAGCTGGTTGTGATTGCGGGATGAGGAGCGGGATTCGGTGCTGGACCGGGGTGAGGCGATCTCCGATCCATTATTGGGGTTGGCGAGGGCGTTGAGAGAAGAATCAGAGCCCTCTCTATGAATCGGTTGGTCGGACATTGCAATGAGAGACCACGCAGCGAGCACACAGAGACAGAGAGCAGTTGGGGAGGTAAGTGTGTATCAGGTGATGGATGATGGACGCGGGGGAGTTGGCTTTGGTTGCCCTCGGCCAATCAACAAGCTTGCGTTACCTGACATCATACACTTAGTCATCACCGCCCCACAGCGGTACTTTTTGGGTACTTTCGTGGGCAGCTTATTAGAGTGTGTAGATCTGTACCTTTATGTATCGAGCTGCCTTAAGGCTAGCATTTGAGAGAACCATTGGATGACACCCTGCAAGAAATACAGTATGTATATATGTTGGAAACAACAATCTGCAAGGTATAAGAGGCATCTGCTAGTAGTCTGTTAGAAATGTTGAAGTTTGTCAAACAAAATGAGCTCACGTGCACGCGCAACACGTGATGTCAACATATCACAAGTTCACCTACGGCAATCGCGGTCTTCCACGGTTTCATACTAGGCATGGTTGACTCAGTCATATTTGTGTCTTCTGGCAGGAGATGGACCCAATTTTGGAGATGATCCATCTTCAGGTTTTTACTGTCACTCACCCAAGAATCTCCCGTGTCCTGCAATAAGCTGTGTCCTAAACCAGCACCCTCAACCGTACTTCATCAACATGTCTGGAACCGCTTCAAGTCGGTCGACAATGTCTGTCATTCTGCACTCCTCAGGGCCACAGGCAAATTTCAAGAAAGGCCCCCACTGGTACCATGAAAGCCCGTTCTTGCCATACTGTTGGGAGGACCGTCAAGAGCCCGGAGCCCCTTCCCTGAAGCACACGGCCAGGCAAAAGGCACTCGAAGACCAGTCGGAATTGAGACTGGAAATGTTTGAAAATATCCCTGGCCTATTGCGCTGGAGCTATGGGAGTACTTGGGTCATTGGTAAGCTCTTGCTCAAGCCACAAATCTGCTTTAAACCCAAAGCTAATTGCAGCTCCAGCAAGAAGCAAACATTATTTATGTGGAAGATCCTGGCCGCATGTTATCCCCGCGAATTTCACACTGTCAGCTCATACTACTGTCTATGGACCAATCGACCAATGGAGCCCTTGAAGGGATATGTCGATATCATGAGCAGTGCAAATTGTGATTGGCGTGCGGTTCTCTCTCTTTCATCCGGTTATGCAACGGCGGAAGACCTCCTCGCAATCGGCAATATGAAAAATCTGGTGGCTCTAGAAATTTCCAGGACTCCATGGAAACTACACAAATACGCCCCAGATATCACACCTCGAGCCGCGAACGAATTGGAGAACGGCGTCATTCGCACCTGGGTTGATTTGGCAGAGTCAACCGGATCACTGCAGCATTTACGTGTCTTACGTCTTTATCACCAGGGTATGATAAAGCCCGCGGCACTGCATCTTTTATCAAAACTTCCAAATCTGCAACTCATCATTGTCTACCAATGCGAGTATTTTACTGAGGGCTTTCGTTGCGAAAAGAGACCATACACAGGCAAAATTGAGATGGAAGGATGGAATGCTCTCCGGCTTGATTGGGCTTTGAAGGATGCCACCGAGGATGGGCAAGCTCTACAGCATTTGGGTCCGTTGTTGGATGTTTACCGGGTACACTTAAGACACAACCCAATACCAGTAGTGCCGAAGATTCACCCAGCCCTCCTACCCTAGGGGCTGATGTGCCGATTATGGAATTTGGCCTACCGGCAATGGATCATAGCGACACGATGAAGATCGAGGTTCGTGCACAGTACTCGGCAAAATCAATTGGAATCCTCACCCGGGTGCCCAATTCGACCAGAAAGCGACAATTGCCGTTGCCAGCGGAGTCAAAAAAGAATGGGAAAAGGGCCATGAAAGACAGAGGTGCTAGAGACATGACGGATTTGCTGAAAGACTTCCTCTGATTTCTTTTTTTCTTTTTTGCATAGCGACTGGATTGGTCAAGTATAATCCTGGTTTCAGGGGGAATGGGCGCAATTGAGGTTCTACCAGTGGCAAAGCCCCAGGACTCATTTCATCTATTGCCAACTTCCCACTTTCTTTAATGAAGAATAAAAACGCTCGCGGGGCCCCGCCTCCGCATCGTTATTCTCATTCTATGGTAGGCGTGCGCGCTAAGTTCCTGCAGTAACTGTCATTACGCCACAATCCTACGCTGTCGATGGCCCTAGTCCTGGCCCAATAGTCGGAAAGCTTGCTTTCTTCAACTTGGTTACCAATTTCGGTTAATTGCTTTTACGGGGGGGCGTACATTCGGCAAAACCCCGGCGGCACAAGACGATCGGCCTTTCTGAGCCATAGGAATGGAGTTAATAACCCCTAGTCCTGTTTCACATGTCTTTAATACCCCATCTCATGCAGGATGCCTCCGGAGTGGCCGAGAAAAACTCCATTTGGCGAGCATCATCTCTTTCAAGCGATGGAATAATAAGGCCTCGTGATGCTTCATAATACACGATATTAAAGCAACGGAAGAGTGCTTTCCGTCGGCATTGAATCACATGGTCTCTTAGAGACGCGCATTCTTGTTTCCCCGCAACTAGAACGAATTTGTATACAAATTACCCCGCCCCTTTCACTAGCGTGGTGTGCCTGCTGGTTGTGGGCGCCGCTTATTGTCTGCAGATTACCATCGGCTCAACTAAACTCATGCCAGTCCCGTGTGGGGGATCATATTGTGCGTTGCCAGATGCCGGGGCGTCCACTAGGCCTCGAATATTGAATCAAATGGCAAAGGAATTACGAAGCATCGCCAGCTTTGAATGTAAAGCCTCATCTTGTCAGTATTCTTCCTCTGTACTGATGAATCCAAATTTTAGCCTTCTTGAAGATAGTTTACCTCAGAACCCAGTTAACCTATCCTAGTTTAGTACCTTTCCATCCGTGAGATCTTGAAGATGTTCCTGAACCTTATACTGAACCTTGGAAGCTAGCCGCATGGTACCAAACAGCCCAAGTGCCTTCGCTTAAATCTCAAATGTGATATCTTCGACATATTAACCGGGCCTTTCAAACCTTGAGCTCGCTTATGCTACTTGTATGGAGCGAAGATGGTGGTGACTCTCAGTTATTGGAGGGAAATCCTTACCCCTTTCGCAACAAGTGCCTCTCTCTCCACATAAAGAACGGACTTATGCGAGTGGAAGAGAACTATAAAAGGGAAACGAAAAATGATCAAAATATGCGTCAGATTCCTCTACCCCAGTAGCGACTTGAGCATCTCCTTGTCGGCTCTGAAACTCGCAGCCTTTATTCACTTTCTCGCGGCAATCGAGCAGTCAGCATGTTGTCCAAACCAAGCGTTGAACGCGCCAGTGCCCTTGCATTGCTAGGGCTTGTTGGTACTGCCTCCCTGGTATCTGCGGGTCCCTGTGATATCTACTCATCCGGAGGTACTCCCTGCATCGCCGCACACAGCACTACTCGCGCCTTGTATAGCTCCTACAGCAGTGCACTCTACCAGGTTCAACGTGGTTCTGATAGCACCACAAAGGACATTTCGCCTCTGTCTGCCGGCGGTGTTGCAAATGCTGCAGCTCAAGACACCTTCTGTGCCAATACGACATGCGTTATCACAATCATTTATGACCAGTCTGGCAAGGGAAACCACCTCACCCAAGCGCCACCCGGTGGATTCCAGGGACCAGAGTCCGACGGGTATGATAACTTGGCCGGTGCCATTGGTGCACCTGTTACTTTGAATGGTCAAAAGGCATATGGTGTCTTTGTCTCTCCCGGTACTGGCTATCGCAACAATGTCGCTACCGGCACAGCTACAGGTGACGCAGCGGAGGGCATGTACGCCGTCCTTGATGGGACTCACTACAATGACGGTTGCTGCTTCGACTACGGCAATGCTGAAACCTCCAGCACTGATACAGGAAATGGCCACATGGAGGCCATCTATTTTGGCGACAATACTGCCTGGGGCTATGGTACTGGTAGTGGACCTTGGTTTATGGCCGATCTCGAAAATGGCTTATTCTCCGGCTCCAGCTCCACGCTGAACTCTGCCGACCCGTCCATTTCATACCGTTTCTTTACTACAGCTTTGAAGGGTGGTGCAAACAAATGGGCCCTGCGTGGTGGTAACGCTGCGTCCGGCTCACTGTCGACATACTATAGTGGCGTACGTCCCACTGCGTCTGGTTACAACCCTATGAGCAAGGAGGGTGCCATTATCCTCGGTATTGGTGGTGACAACAGTGTTAGTGCCCAGGGAACTTTCTACGAAGGAGTGATGACTTCTGGCTATCCGTCAGACGCCACTGAAAACTCGGTGCAGGCCAACATTGTGGCGGCGAAATATGCTACTACTTCTCTTACCAGTGGCACAGCACTCACTGTCGGTAACTCGATTTCCCTGAGAGCCACTACAACTGGGTATACTACACGCTACATTGCCCACACTGGTTCCACCGTCAACACTCAGGTTGTCACATCATCAAGCACCACCGCATTGAAGCAGCAGGCTAGTTGGACAGTTCGGACTGGCCTGGGAAATAGCGCTTGCTTCTCATTCGAGTCTGTTGACACTCCTGGAAGCTACATTCGGCACTCTGGCTTCGCGCTTTTGGTTAACGCCAGTGATGGTACCAAGCTGTTTAATGAAGACGCGACCTTCTGCCCACAGAGTGGCCTCAGTGGCACGGGTAGTTCCCTTCGTTCTTGGAGCTATCCCACACGCTGGTTCCGTCATTATGAAAATGTTCTTTATATTGCGAGCAACGGCGGTGTTCACACGTTTGACTCTGCCACTTCGTTCAATGCTGATGTCAGCTGGGTCATTAGCACTGGATTTGCTTGAGGGCTTGTCGAAGTATGTATAGCGTAGGCGTATAATTAGTTATCTCAATATATTGGTTCGCATCTATCGAAACGTACGCATATGGACCCTTAATATTTTGTTCCACGTACTAGAAATAGCTTCAATCAAAGTAGCCATAAATTGCCCACGGCTGAGGTTGTTAATATGAAATTATCCCTGTAACCCTCGCTCTAACAGAAAATCTACCCTCGTATGGATACGGCAGTGCCATGTCTCTTCCTAATCGAATATTATCCTCCGTCGTATTGACAAGATCAACATCAAAGTTTCGGGCAAACATAGCCAAAGTCAGATACATCTCCGCATACGCAAGGCTTTAGTATAAAGTCAGCAGTGATCTGTGATATTTCCAAATAATGGGAACATACTTCATTCCAAGGCATTGTCGGCTTCCTTTATTAAAGGATACCATGTACTTCTTTAGGTTGGTTCCATCATTTGATGCCCTGATCCACCTTTCTGGGTCAAATTTTTCGGGTTCAGGGAAGATAGTCGGATCATGGTGGACGAAGTATATCGCTTGGCTAACGGGGGTCTGTCGCAATGAATAAGCTTCGTCTATATCATGTATTCCAAATATTTTTTACATACCCCTGCTGGAATTAGATGGTCTTTGTATACGAGATTTTCTGTTGGTGCGATCCGGGCTAAGCGGCCACTCAGGCCGTATGACAGTCGAAGTGCTTCTTGAATGACACCCCCCTGTCAAAGTCACGTTCAACGGATATCCTTTCCACATTTCTAAGGGGGAACAGCGTTACTTACTAGAAGAGGCAATTTCTCCAGTTGAGACCACCTCGGTTTACTACCAGGCGAAGGCATAACGATCTTCAATTCTCCACGCAGCTTCTCAAGCAGAGTCTGATTCTTTGCCAGGTAGAATGCCGCGATTGACAGGGTTCTTGCTGTTGTCTCAGTTCCAGCTCCGAATAAAACAGATGCTTCGTCTTCAAGTCGATTCACTGTTCTCTCCTCTTCCGGTACACTATCTGCCGTCAAAGCGTCAAATAAAGTCACTGGCCCTGTCGTCTTCTTTTCTGTACTTTGTAACGCCTCAGCTGCTCGCTGTCGAGTTTGAAGTCTAGTATCGACCAATTCTCCGATTGTACCGGAAAGAATGCCCCATTTCTTCATTGACTCCAATGGCAACCTTGACAGCAGATGTGCAAGCGGGGGAATAAACCGGTTGATATGGAAAAGAGTGAACAGGGAATCCAATGCTTCCATGTGATTATTCTTGAAATCAGGTGCGATGAGATACCCACGAGACTCGCCGTGACAATAATGCGTAATCATGTCTGCTGTGAGTGCTGCAAACACAGATGGGAGGCTCAAGACCGTTTCCTCGTGTAACGCTCTGTTAAAGCGTTCCTTCAACGTGTCGACCTTGTCCTGGATAACGCTTTCGAGATCAGTAACGGACTTCTTGGAGAAGAAGTTACTTAAAACTCCGCGTCGTTGTCGGTGTCTTTCATGGTCATTTGTCGATGCCATTGCACCGGGCGTCAGGAGAGCAACAGTGAATGCGGGGTCTTTTTGACGAATTCGCATTCCGCCGGCATATATCTCCTCGTAGAATGCGGGATCCTTAATGTGAACTTCACGTGGATTGATTCTGATAATAGGTCCTAGAATTGTTCGTTATCCACCTTTCCCTCTCTCCTTTTGTACAACACAGGGTGACACTTTACCTACCGTATTTTTGATGCATCTTTTCAATCTCCCACATATACATACCCTTTCTAACAACATCGTGGCAGAACTCGGGTAGATACGAGATAGCAGCGAGCTTAGGGCCTGGAATTTTAGAAAGTGGGTGGAAGAAAAGCCGGTAAGTGTAACGCGCGATGAAATACGCAACTACCCCTGCCAGGATCGTTGATATACTAGACACGTAAGCCATAGTGAACACCAAGAAAAGGCGATTGTGACAACCTGAAGTCAAAGGTTGAAATAGCGGTATTATCTCTTTAAAGAGATCCAAGAAGAAAAGCAGTGCATTTCTGCAGCGTTCCCCGAGCCGATCCTTCCCCTCACGCTAGCTTCGAACAAGGCAGCACGTCGAGGTCATAGCCAACGGTGTGCATTCCAGTCATTGTCATTGGTTGCTACCTATCAACCAACTAAAGAAGGCTCTAAACCAATCGCTTTTTCGATCAAGCTATCTCGTCTTATGTCAGATTATCGTGACTTTTCCCACTACGTCAATTAAATTTTTGATCACATTTTGACCAACAATATCTTCATATAACTAACTACTATGGACAACCTTGGAAGTCAGAAAGAATCTATTCACTATGACCCGACACAGCATCGAAAAATATACCCCCCTGAGAAAAAGAAGAAAGAAAAAGAAAACTTCACGTCTCCCCAGTAGGAGCATACCGACTCCACGTCCGCACCTTACGGCCCCAAATATAAAGCAAATACGGCACAGGCAAAAAGACAGTCGCAATACCCCCCAAAACAGTCAAAGTCCAGTGCGGGCCAAGTTTATTATACATGAGATCCGCAATAACAGCCATCACCCCGGCAGCGGTAAGACGAAACATCTGAAGAGACGCCAGGGCACTTCCAGGGTGATATTCATAGGCGGCCGCGACGTACTGGTACGCCGAGACAAAAACACAAACAACGCCAAACCCAAAGACCACTGAAGAAATAATCAGGGACCACATCGAAATATGCGGATACGCCGTCCATCCCATCCAGAATAGACCGATTGATATGGCCGGTGCTCCGAACATGGCCATGTAAAGATTTGACTCTGGTTCTGGGCGTGCGAGACCTCGGTCTCGGGCGTGGTAGATATCTCTTCGCGTATATTTCATGCTTAGCGGAACGGGTAAGGCGGATGCAAGCACGCCGACGAGGATTCCTAAAAAGCAGAGGCCGGTCCTTCCCTGATCAATGTGGTATACTTTTTCGAAGATTGAGACATAGCCCGCAGAAAAGGTGTAGAGAATGACGAAAATGACACCCAGGTAGCAACTGAAGATAGTAATGATCAGTTCCCCGACGTAGAACACGAATGGACGACCAAGAGCCAAAGCGATTCGTCGTGGGAAGTAAACCCGGTTGAATTCCATCGGGGCTCGGTAACGGTCATCCCCTGTGAGGCGTCGTAGCTGTTTTGCTTTCCAATTGAGACGGATGGGGCTGTAGGTTTCCTGTAGGAACAGGACAACCAGGAGAAGTAGAAAGCCACAAACAATCACCGTGACCCAGTCAACCCACTGCCAAGAGAGGAAGAGAGTTTGATTGATATAACCACCCGGCAGCGGACCAAAAGTAGGGCCGAGGAAGGTTATAATAACGAAATATGGAAAAGCGTAGACCCTCTCAATGATAGACCACAGATCGACCAGAGCGGCTGCCGCACAGACAAGTGGTGCAGATCCGAATAGTCCAGCGAGACCCCGACAAACGATGCGCTGGCCGACGTTTTGGGATAGGCCAGCCTCCATATCGAAAAGCATGAAACATGGTAAGCAAATAACGTATAATGGGCTGCGTCCTGCTAGCTCAGAAAGAGGGGCCGTCAACATACTCCCCATGCCTAGACCAATAAGGAAAACAGCTAGAGGAGACGATCACAATGGTTTCTTTTGTATCGTGATCTCAGCAAAAGATATGACTTACAGGTAGGCACAGTCTCAAGCTCGAAACTGGTATTGAAGAGTTTCCTCGTAGACGTGAGGGCACTGGCATCAATAGTCGACGACAAGAGAACGAGAGAGCCAAGAAACCCGAGTAAAGTGGTGCATAATGCCCGACAAACAAATGACCAGTTATGCGGACCCATGGGATCAGTATCACCTTCCTACGTGACGAGAATGATTTTCTTCTTTTCCATCTCCGACTCCCCATCAGTCGAAGATGTTCGACTCGGCCTCTCCCTCTCAATACCCGTAACCATCATATCCGTATTCCCACCCAGAGTATCGCGCGTATTGATCGTATAGGGATCCGTCTGAACACTCGGATCATAATCCGCGCGCTCGACATCTCCTTCGCGCTCCAGGTGTTCTCGGGTCGTATGTCGGGGCTCAAGGGCTGGCCCAGTGATGATGGTGCGATTGCCGTGTTGTCTTCATTTTTCCGCTGCCTCGCCGTCGTCAGGTTCTCGGTCTTCGGAGCCGAGTCCTTCTTCACCTTGGTACCAGTAGCGACGTTCGTGTGTACGAACATCTTCAGGTTGGTCGTGCTTGATCACGATCTGTTTCTCGAGCTGTTTGTAGATTCGGCGTTGTTCTAGGAACGACTGCATTGTGAATTGTCTGGACGGCCGAGGTATGTCAGGATAACTCAGTTGCCCCAGGTGACTTTGGGCCTCCTCTAGCCATACGAACTAGCCAGCCTGATCCACTAAAGACTCCATAGTGGCGCTACATGACTTATTATGATATTGTGCGAAGGTGGAGGCCTCGGGCTTTCATCGCCGGCACTCGGTTTCCTTTTCCGCCAATGGTGATATTGAGATGCCAAGCATGTCAAACATCACACAGCATCAAACGACAAATAAATAGGCGTACTATCGTCTCCATTTTGATCCGATGAGTATAAAATCATTCTAGGTGTGCAAGTGTTAGCATTCGGGGTATTCTCAAGGTAGGAAGTAGTAGTACACAGGCGTGGTCGTGCGGGACATGTTTTATCTACTAGTACGATGATGTCAGGAAGACTCATGGCTGTCGTCAGCAGCCGATTGAATATAAAATGTTCAGGTTGGAAATAAACGATAAACCACAGACCGTGCAACCGAGTCCTCCATACCAAGCAGCATTACACGGACACCAAGCAATGAATTACATACACAGTTCAATTCGTTACACGCAGAAAATCAGATATCATCGATGACTTGAGAGCTAAATTTTCCCTCGGGACGGCCGCGTTTCACGATTTCACATCACATAAAGGAGGTTTGTATCTGCAGTACAAGAGTCAGCGCAAATCCAGTCAAGGTATCCCAACAAAGGGGCGTAGAATAGAAGTGGGGCGGGGGTTAGTTGGTGCTTACCCAGAGGATGGCTGCAGCTCAGTTGCGGCTTTTGGGTATACTTGGAAGAAAGCTCGTCGCGAATGCTGTTCAGCAGCTGGACATAACTCTGCTGGGGGTTCTTGCGGAGAGCGGCGATGAAAGCCCACGACATGGCACCGGTGGCTTGGCCGGCAATCTGGGCATCCTGACTGGTCTGGTCGTCCTTACTTCCGGACCACATGATCACATCTGCGGGGCTAGTCTTGGTCTTGAGGTTGCGCTCGTACACGTCGTCACCCTTGGTGGCCTTCTTAATGAAGCCCATGGCAGTCGACATCATACCACCCATATCACCACGAGCGTACGCCGACACGACACCCAGCAGACCCTGGCCGGCTTCCTTGGCCAGATTGGGCTCCTTGAGGACACCAGAGGTAGAGTAGACGTAGGGCAGATCCATGGCAGAGCCGGAGTGGCAGGAATCGAAGATGGCTGTAAGGCGCACACCAGGGCGCAATGACTGGACCATAATGCGGTGCATCTCATCGTCGACGATATGGCCGGCAACTCGGAAGTCCACGGGATAAATCACTTCATCATATCCATCATCTTCGTCGCCGTCGAGATCTGGTGTCTGACCACCGTGACCTGGGAGGAAATGTTAGTTCTCGATCAAAGTCTCCCCAAGCCTGTCTCTTGTAAACGTAGTCAACTCACCGGAGTAGTGGAAGAAGAGTGAGTCATTAGGCTGCGCATCCTTCACCAGCCAGTGCATAGCGCGGAGAATGTTCGCCTTGGTCGGTTGGCTCATAGGGTTCTGCTGGTCATCCGTGAGGAGAACCATATCTTCACGGGCATATCCGAAGTTCTGGTTGAGGTATGTGGACATGTTCTTAACATCGTTGATACATCCTCGCAATTGGCCCTTCTGGCTGAAGTAGTTAATTCCGATCAACAATGCCTTTCTCTTGCCGGTACAGCGTGAGTATTGGAAGCTATAGCCCTGCGGGGCACCGTGTCCGAACGCCACCGGATTGGAGGGAGGAGCAGCTGGACGGCCACCACCACCACCACCTTGGGGATAGTTGTTTGCTATGAAATCGTATGTCAGCGCATGTCGGATAGGAGAATGGCGTGGCGTAATGGGGCAATATGCGAACCTGGAGGGCGACCCTGCTGGTACATCGGCTGGCCACTAGGTGGTTGTTGATATCCGGACGGAGGGGGACCCTGCTAGAATACGAGATCCATGTCAACGATTTGTGTTCCATCATAGTGCGATGCGATGCGAAACGCGTCTCCGTCGAGGTGCGAACGTACATTGTATCCATGCTGCGGGGCGGGCGAACCGTATTGTTGCGGCGGCTGAGACGAATGGCTATATCCGTAGGGGTTGGAGGGGGCGGGCGCCTGCTGGTGATAGGACTGGCCGGGGTAGCCACCACCACCACCGCCGCCGCCGCCATAGGAGGGCTGTTGCTGATGATGCATCGGACTGCGACAAAGAAAGGTCAGTGTCATGGAAAAGCCGGGGTCAACCGAGGAGAGAAAGCGATCGCGTACGGATACTGTTGCTGCGGGGGGGTAAGATTGCTGGGCGGGGGATAGCCTCCCTGGCCACCCTGGTATGGGGGGGGTAATAAGACATGTGAGGAAAGTTGTGAGAAGTGAGATGTGGGAAGAAGGTTCACAGTTCACAGGGCGAAAGAAGAGAGAGGTCCAAGTCGGGATTGTGGAGAAGGTCGATCCAAAGCAAAACAGAGCGGGAAAGACGGAGATGCCGCCAAGCCTCGTAAGATATGGCAGTAGTGGGAGTGGGAGTGGGAGTGGGAGTGGGAGTGGGAGTGGGAGTGGGAGTGGCAACAACAGAGTAGATGTAGAGGGGAAGAGAGTAATAGAAATATCTAGCAAGATCGAGAGAAAAAGAAAGAAAAATCCAGACTGCAGGAACGAGGGAAGTTCGGGTTAAAACGCGAACTGTGATTGACCAAAGAGATAGGAAGCTTACCTACTTTTGGATAATAACTACGAGAGTCGATCCCTGTAGGGCGCGGCGATCAGATTATCAATAGAAGAAGAACCAAAATACGGAAACAGGAATCGGGAATCAGGAAATAGAAGACAGGACACACCATCAGTTCGTGTCAGACTTTATATTCAAACAATGCCCAGCCATCGGCCGCTCCGAGAGGCCACCCCTGCAGCCCAAAAGCCCACACGCCAACGAACTGGGTGGATTGGGCTGACCCGAGAGAGGAATAGGCCGAGTGTCATGATTTGCATATTTCTCGGCCCCGGAAGTCGTGTTACACAGGGTTTAGAGGAGCATATGGGCCATCATCCCCGGTCACTGGTCCTATTGGCGTGGATAGTGGAGTTGGTTACCTGTACGAAATGAATAGCTGAAAAAATAAAATAACAAATCGATCAGACGCAAAAGCAAAAATATGTACTGTACTACTACTCCGTAGTACGGAGTACATAAATACTGACTGCGGGAATCTTAACAATGCACATCTGGTTCCATTAGATTCATCGCCTGCGGGCGATCTATCGACGATCTATTCAGGAATCGGAGAAGAAGCAAGAAGCCAATGCGAGTCCTATGTACCTTGGGAGAGACTAGTTATGTCAAAAGTTCAAAGTATGTCTACACCTTTTTTTCTATTCTCCCCATGCTTTCATATCGCACAGGCCCCTCTCCCTCTTCGTAACCATCCACAACACACACACTCAGAAAGTCAGCGCGCGTAGAGAGATGGCTCTTAGTTCACTTCCTCTTCCTCCCAGCAAGGCCCGTTTCATTAGAAGCCCGTGGTTCCTTTTTGCTGCAGTCTCGTAGACTTTCATCTTTCTCGTAGCATTAACTCGTTTATCGACGAGGCATTCCGCGGCCACGGCCCCGGAGCGCACGCTGTGCAGCACCGGGCGGCATACCGCGCTGGGGACCACTTCCAGGCTGGGCAGATTCCTCGTTCTCTGTTGGGTGAAGATTGCATTAGCCAGGTACAATGCGCAAAGAGGGGGGAGGCGAGGGGTAGAAAACGAAGCAAAAAGAAAAAAAGCAAGCAAAAAGTGAAAACATGAAGAGGGGGGATGGATAGATCACTTACTGATTGTCTCGTCGACACTGAGAATCAAGCATGCTGCTTCCACGGCCGCTTGGATCGCGTTGACCTTGACCAGACTGGGCTCCCACACGAAAGCGACCATGTTATCACGGACACCCTCGTTGTCGAAGTCAACACCGGCCCAAACATTGTTCTTACGGTGCTCCACGCGCAAGCGGTTCAGAATATCAGTCGCGTCGAAACCAGCGTTGTCGCAAAGCTGGCGGGGAATAACTTCCAGAGCCTTGGCAAACGCCTTGACCACGGCCTGCTGCTTGTGGGGGACATTGCGGTCGGCGTAGCCATGCAGGTGGCTTGACAGCTCCATCTCGGTGGCACCTCCACCAGCAACAATGGTGGTGTTGCGCAGAGCGCGCTTGACAATCATGATAGCGTCGTGCAGACTGCGCTCGACCTCAGCAATGAATTGCTCAGCACCACCACGCAGGATGAGAGTGCAAGTCTTAGCGGCAGGGCACTCGGAGAAGACGTTGAAACGCTCTCCACCAATCTGGCGCTCCTCGAAGGCGCCGCAGGTACCGAGGTGACGCTCCTGGATGTCGGTGCATGTCGACTGAGTGGCGGCAGCGGTGGCCTGGCAAACACGATCCATGTCGTCGGATGAGACACGGCCAGCACAGAAAATGTCACGGTCCGCGAAGTATCTAGATAAACATAGTGATTAGTACATCGAAGAGAAAGTCCCTTGATTCCAGTGGGTGCTTACTGTGTGGCAAGGTCACCAATGGGCAACTTGCTGAGAACAACCTTGGCCCCGGTGTTGTAGACAGCCTCCAGCTTGTTATAGATGATCCGCCATTCCGCATCGACAATAGCCTGGTACTCGGAGACTTGCTCCACGCGGACCTCCGCATTGTCCTTCTCGCTCTTCAATTCCAGCTCGACGTTCAGGCAAACGATCTTGGGGTTCGTGAAGTACTTGGGCTGCTGCTCGAAACCGGCGTAGGAGAAGGTCTTCTTAAAGGCGACACCGTTGACGAAAAGAGATTCCTGGAGACCACCGCCAGTCACCTTCTTCACACCGATCAATTTCTCGTTGAGATCGTCCTGGTCTAGAGTGAGAACCGCATCGACAACCACTAAATGTAGAAAATCATTCAATTAGCCATCCGAATGCCACACATCCAATTCCCCACAAATTCAGGGGATCCAGCGGGGCACCATATGCTCACTCTTTGTGAAGAACTCCTGATTCCGCTTGATAAGCTTGCTGTTCATGGCGGTTCCAGCTAGTCGCCGGAGAGTCTCAATCTTCTTTTCCTCGCTTCCTGCCGACTCGATCATCTCCACCGCAATCTCCTTGATCTTGTTGACCGCCATGGCACTGGCTCTCCGCAGACCCTTGATGATGGTCTGCGAGCTGACACCTTGCTCGACCAGGTCGCGGACCTCCTTGAGAATCTCACCAGCCAGGACAACGACGGAAGTTGTACCGTCACCGACTTCGGCATCTTGGGATCGGGCAATGTCCGTGAGGATACGGGCGGCGGGGTGGACAATATCCAGAAGCTATCAGGGGGGAAGACAATAAGTCAGCATCGTCAATTTTTGCTATCCAAGTTCCGTTGTAAGGTTGCACGAAAGGGATACAAACCTTCATCACAGTGGCTCCATCGTTTGTGATGGTCTGCTTGCCATTGCTGTCAACAAGCAGGAGGTCACCACCATAGGGGCCGAGAGTGCTCTTGACTGTGGACTGCACAGCAACGCAGGCGTTGATGTTGGAGATGATTTGACCCTTTCCTTGGGAAGCGTCGGTGCCTGTACATCCAAAGCGACAATGGTTAGCATGGCTCGTTGGAATCCCACTAAACTGCCGCGGGGGAAATGGGAAGAACACAGACCCTCCTTCAGCACGACGATGGTGGGCGTTTGGCCGGCGAAGGCCATTGTAAAATCGAGAGCGAAAGCGAGACCGTAGACCGTTTGGATTCGAATATAGGGATTAGAGGAGAAAGGAAGGTGGTCCTAAGTCGTTACGGGGGCTCGGAGGGGTTCGCTGATCTTCGACCGCCAAAATTTCCCAGAGCTTCTGTTCCCCTCAAAATGCCCCCCGAAGCCCCAAGGCGGTGACAGCACACCAACTGTACTATAGTACTGACCAGTGATAAGCACAGTCCTTTTACCTTGATTTACTCATACTCAGTGCAAAATTGAATTTTTTTCATTTGTAATTGTAATGTACCATGCTGATAAAAATCATAACCAAGCTGTACACAATGATTTTGGGTTGGCCCGACACTTCCACAAATACAGTCGTCACAGAATACAAAAAGGTGGTATCCAAGGGCCTCAAAACACAACGCCAGGGCGATACAAAATCATTTCAAAATGAAACAAGTAAAAAAAGCAGGAATTCCAGCTTAAGTAAAGTCGTAATTTCCTTCCGACGGACTGCCATACTCGAACTTAGCGAGCAGCTCCGCATCATGTTGCAAGTCATGGGAAGGTGGATTCATCAACCCAAGCACCTCCTGTCGAAAAGGGTCGGAGCCGTCGTCAACCATCATTTGATAGGCATTATTGGCCGTATGGTAACGCATTAAATCATCGAAATTGGAAATGTTCATATGTGGGACCGGGGCAAATCCACCGGCCATCGCATGCTGCTGTTGCTGCTGCTGCTGTTGGTGGTGATGGTGAGGATGTTGCTGATGTTGCTGATGTTGTTGCTGCTGCTGTTGTTGTTGTTGTTGTTGTTGTTGTTGTTGTTGTTGTTGTTGTTGTTGTTGCTGCTGCTGCTGCTGCTGCTGCTGGCGTTGAGCTTGCTGCTGAAGCATGATTTGAGGATCAAGGGGCATTTGGTTGAAGTTCGCCATGGGATGTACCGCCCAGGAACAGTCGCAGGGGGTTGAGGATTCATGAAAGGATTGTGGCTAGGGGGACTCGTCTGGAGCTTCATCCATCTCCTGTGTAATTTCAATCGCCTGCTTTGAGTGATCAACCTCCATACTGTGATCGGGCACATCTGATGCCTCGACTGAAGGAGACGAATCCTCCTCTTTAGTGCCAGGGATTGGTGGCAGTTTGAGTGTCTCTTTGCATTGCGGACAGTCTCGAATCACTCTGTTGACGGTCTCCTTAATCCTAACCCAGTGAAATTTGATGGCAATGGCTGCGGTGGTCTTGTTGATTCCAGCATGCTGCTTCAAATGGACCTCCTGCGCAATCTCATACTGCTGCTGTGGGTCTGATACCACTTCCTTATCTTTGAGCATGAGTCTTTCAGGTTCGCCATCCTCGCCACCCGTGAGCTTGTAATGAGTGGCCGCACTACGGAGTCGGCTTTTTTCGGCTCGATCAGCACCACGAGGATACTTTGAATGCTTGAGATAGTAGCGAATCTTCTCAAACCGATCCTGTGAAACGGAGTCCTCGCCATCAAGACTAAGCGTGCGGCCATAGATAATTGCGTCGACATACTCGCCGGGTTGTGACTTTAGTTGACCTCCACCGGGGACTCTGCCGATCCGCTTGAAGCCCAGCGAGTCCCACAGGCGACAAGATGCAACGTTAGACTCGTAAACCAAATTGAAAACAGCATATGTGTATCCCTGTCAGAAATATAAGCCAAATGCCCAATGTGGAATGTAGATAACAAGATATTCGCCCAGACACCTACCAATCGAGGAGACCATTCCAGGTATGACTCGCCCATTAGTCGACCAACACCCTTGTTTCGAGCAGCATCCGTCACGATGAAGGTACCGTTGCATACATGGCTACTCCTACCGGGGTAATTGGGACGAATGTGAAAGCCACCGAGGCAAATCTTAGTCCAATTGGCACCGGCCCGGTCCATAGAGTGCGTCTGCTCGGCGCTCTCAATATCACCGAGCAGCATCACCACACCAAAACTAGAAAACCAATACCGGCCAAATTGGGCCAATGGAATCGGCTCGGACATGGCATAAGTATCTCCCTTTTCAATTTCCTTGTTGAATTGATCAGAGAGATACTTCAGTAACGGCCGGGGTACATCGTCTGCGGAGGCGAAGGGCACCAGGGTCGCCACCGTCACCCGGTCACGAAGGGTGACTTGTCTCGGAGCCAACGCAGGATACTCCGGCTCAGGGCCTGTTGGCACGACTTCTGCATCTGCTTGAACTTCAGACATGTTGAGATGGATTGGAGGCGTTGGTCACGGGACTGTTTTCCATATTAGTCGATCTGGGGGTGTTGATTCATTATTCTACGCCGAAATCGCAGGGAGAGGACAATGAGGGTCGTAGAATCGCCACATCAGGTGAATGAACAGAATTGCAACGATATTGCACCACCAGCTCAGCAACAGGGGGAAGGCACTGACATTCTGTACAGCTTCTAGAAGCCGTTTTGGCACTTCGAGGACCGCGTGGGTATTCTGGAGTCCGGAATGGCTGCAACGCAAGTTGTCGAAGCCGTCGTCCTTGCTGACTCATGAGTCACCTGACTATAGTTTTTGCCTTAATGCCTTGGCGCCTTCTTCCTCAGGCGCCAATACATCCTGTGCCTAATCCAAGACAGGTAATGATCGTCCATCGCTGCCCATCGCTGCCCCACCATTTACTTTTTACACTCTGCAGGCTGGGAATTCGATCTACTAGCATCCCACTGGTCTTAGTGGAGCTGAATTCGACACCGACATTTGCTCATTGATTCCACTCTCAAGCGAGCCTGCAGAATATGACGCATCTCTTGGCCCGAGGCTTCCAAGCAAACATGAAGGAGGGGTTCGGCCTGGTCTGTGACTCCAGGATCGGAGCTAGTACCGATCCCCCTTCCCCAGCGAACGCGATTTCGAGCACGCCACGCAAACACATCCATCGTCATCAGTGCATTGAGGTTACGGTCCCTATAGTATCCATCATGGGAGACGCAGGCCCACCGCAGTACTATGAAAACACTCTGGTTCCTCTCCCTATCAATGCGGAAACACTAGCTAAGTCTTTCCGGGAGTTACGCGATGCTGTTTATATCGGTTCCGAGTTGGTTCACGCCAACGAGATGCTGCCGGAGAAATGGTCCGTAGGAGGCATGTTTAAACATTTTCCAGGTACAGTCAATAGTCCACTCTAATTCGGCACAATCCTACCAAATAAACGGCTAACCTTGTACCTACGAGCAGGTGTCGCCCTTGCATTCCTGCGCCTTGACTACCAATCTTCCGTACTAGCAGATGCTGGTAAGCCTTCGCCAGATTATCGCGGCTTCGCCTTGCAACGGATCCCGTCAGGTTTCCCCGATTGTCCTCTCCGGCCGTCTCGCCTATCCCCAGCTGGATCTTTCTCTCCCATAGCTGCTGCTACTTTGCATATTCTGTCCAAGGTGGCACAGGCCAACTGGCAGTCTGATTCCAATCCCAGCTTGGCTCAGGAGGATATCAACTTTCTATACGATGCCGCAAATCTAGCGCTGCAAAATGAGCACCTTGTTCCCCATGACGATCGAAAGATGGGAGGAGACGAGATGCTGTATGGCAGAGCAGGCCTACTCTGGGTCCTACTAAACATTCGACGTCATGAATTTGATGAAAGTACTCAGAAGGCTCTTTCTCCGGTTTTCGATACTATTCCCCGTTTGGTTGATGTAATCATCCATGCTGGTCGGCAAGGCGCGAAGGAATATATCCAAGAGCATGGAGAGACGGATGCGCATCCATTGATGTACCCTTGGATGGAAGGTCGCTATTGCTTCGGAGCGTGAGTCAAGCTTTGATCGATTAATCCAACGAGTTTCAGCGCTAACACCTTGAATTTAGGGCTCACGGAATTAGTTAGTATTTCACTTGAACAAATACGCCTCTACTAGAACCGACTAACCATTTATCATCATCACAGCTGGAATATTGACTATAGTTCTTTCATCCAAGCCCGAAGAGCTCGAAAAGCACCTTCCCATAATTGGGTCCACCATCACAGCACTTTGTAAGCTCAGCAATGCCACGAACGGACACCTTCCAATGGCACTTCCTCCAATGAGCTTTGGCCAAACCTCTGAATTTGTTCAGCTCTGCCACGGCAGCCCCGGGACTCTCATTTTACTCTCTGCGGCCTTGAAAAACGGCCCGCTAACTCGGGACCATTGGTGCCCAGACTGGGACCATTGGTGCCCAGACTGGGACCAGACCATCTATCTGGGCACCCAGCGTATTTGGGAAGAGGGAATTCTATCCAAGGGAGGTAGTTTATGCCACGGCATTTCTGGAAATGCATGGCCGTGGCTTATGTTGCATGGCGTCTTTGAATATCATTCAAGCGATATCAACGAAGCCAGATCCACATATACCCAACGAACTGGAATCTCATCTCCACTAGCCTCGGATTTCAGCAAAGAACTCACGCCAGACTTCTTCCTTTCCAAAGCCCTCGCTTTCATGCTCCATTCTCGTGAAACTCGCCCGTACAACACTGCATCCGCAAGTGCGGACAAAGAGTACCGTATGCCCGACGACCCTTACTCTTTATATGAAGGTCTTGCGGGCAACATCTGCGCATGGGCTGAAACTTCTGCTGTGCTCCAGGCGAAACTTCGCAAGATGGAACTGAGCGCCAAGGGTATTTCTTATGAAGATGATCGTGTTTTCCAGCAAGCCATGCATAGTCAGTTGGGATTCCCCCTTATTGGCGGGAATGGGGCTGTTGGTATTCTTTGAAAGGTCAAATGTTCATAACTATATGGAATCCCGTTGGGGAAAATTTAGGTATTTCGGCTCTTCATGGAAACCAGACCCTTCACTAGTAAACTCTCCGTAAAGATTTTGGCAGTGCCCAGGTGTGATGCCTCGAGTAAGGAAATTTCCAGTGTTCTAGTCCATTTACACTGCCACTATCCGCTGACCGGAATAATCCGGTTTATAATTGTCAGAATGGGGTCTTATCCAGTCATCATAATCAGTTTATAGCTCCTAGTATAAGGCTGAGTCGATGTCTTAAAATAAGAGCCATTTACCGTTCCATGCTAGTAGACATTACCTCGCTAGGCATCAACAACTTAAACAGTAGGAACACTTGAAATGTCCACACAATTTACATGTTTCCTGGGAGAGACTGTTATTGAGCTCACCACAGCCACACTAATAGAGTATTCCCGTCAACTTCAAAAAGCACCACATGCTAGTATTAATTTTATACACTTACACAAACCCAGACCCCATTAGAGGACATAGAATCGCGTTGTATTGATAACAGTAACCCCGTGCGACGAAAGTTGAATATAAATTGAAACTGCATGATCCTTCAAGAAGAATCAGTAACTTTTCTTGGTTCTTCTTCTGAACAGTTATCTTTTTTAAAGTTCATTTCCCAGTGGTAGACTCTTTACCTTTGGGCGCAGCTGCAGAGCTTGGGTTTGAGCAGAAACTCCCTTGGTAGGAGACAGGTTTTTCCAACTGAGCGGGGTAAGTACGTTGGTACTAGTATGCATGGATGCCCGATCATCGATCCTATGATGGTCCAAATTTTCCAGAGATTGCCAGAGACCGATAGCAATTACAACCATTTCTGTCTTTAATCAAATCTAGACCTTCTAAACTCAATAAAAATATTAAGGCCACTTTCGTATGTAGTAGATGCATCCTGTGATTTAATTTCATTTTCATCATTTATCAGTTCAGAAATACCTACTATGTTCACCAACAGCGAACTACGGACCCCTGTCGCGGTTGTAAATTTTGTAATTTAATTTCCTGGAAAGCTCATTCGCAGTTGCTATGGATGTCCAATTTATGCCCAGGCCTCGCTCTCAAAAGAGCCTCTTACAACTTACCTTAATTCACTAACTTCCTTTCCACAAACTTTCCAAAAATTATTTGCTAAAGCTTCTGCCTACCTATCTATCCCGCTGGATCTTCTTACGTGGAGCTATCATACTAGATCATGGCTGATCCTCTCACGATAGTTGGCGGGATTGCATCATTCGCTCAGTTATTAAGTCTTGTTGTCAAAACGACTGAAGTCGTGTTCACGTTCTGTCACTCCGTGCGAGATGCACCTAAAGAACTTAAACGAATCCATGAAAAGCTCACATGTCTCAACTTGGCTTTGAAGAATATTGAAGCCCAACTTACTGAGGTTTATGAATTCGAGATTCTTCCTCCAGATCTGTGCTATGTCTTACATAACTCCATCGATTCTGTTCGCAAGGAAGTCATAACGTTATATAGCAAGTTTGATATAGCTTTAGACTTCGAGTCTCCATCCAATCCCTTGCGAGTACGACTCAAATGGGCTCTTCTCGAGCGACACCTAGTGAGTGACACAGTCGACCGGCTACGGGATTCAGAGGGCACACTCACTTGTGCCTTACAGCTTCTGAATGTGTAAGTAATTGCCCTATGAAATCTATCTCTGGGTTTCTAATGTTACAATTTGTGAAGACGATTATCCCTTATCATATACTCGTCTCAAAAATCATCCAATCGCACTGGCATCGAGAATTCGTTTCGGCGAGATACAATCTCCAGACCACGTCTATCGAGAGGTCAACTCCAGAACACTGTTTTGGATGTCGACTCCTGGCTCCGGAAATTTGGATTCTTTGGCTCCATCTCACAGATCATAGAGCCAGGCAATGGTCAATGGGAGTCTCGGATTTGCATGGGATTTAAGCCTCCAAACTGGATATACACCAAGTCTATCACTTTCGATCTAATATTCGCAAATACTGGCATTCCTGGAAAGGGACTTAGTATTCTTCCTGGGCAAATACGGCTTCAAAACCAAGTTTCGCTAAATTCGCCTCTTATGATGGCCTGCGCCCAGGGTGATGTTAGATTGATCAGGCAATGTCTAAATGATGGGAGTGGACAAGTCGGAGATAGAGCCAGCTGCTGCGGCAAAACTCCTCTGTTGGTAAGATTAAAGTTACTTATCACTTGTATTCAAATCCAATATCTTAGATTGCTCTCGAAGGAAAGCACTTGAACGCTGTTACCTACCTCCTAGAGTCTGGTGCAGACCCAAATATAGGAGACGACAATCAAATGTAGGACTCGCAGTACTATCTATTTGAACCAAATCTCTGAATTAATTACTCTCATTTGAGTCTTCCCGTTTTTGCTCTAATGGGCATGTCATCGGATAAGACAAGGGTTTTTCCGCAGCTGCCTCCGCGATGGGATGTATGGATTCAGGTCTTACGGCTTCTTGTGAAACACGGAGCTTCCATTCATGAAGTTGTTCGCGAAAAAACCCTTAGTATGCTCAACATCAACCACGCATCGGGAGACGAGCAAATTCTAGATTTCTTCAGGATCCTGTTATCAGAAGGCTACACGTATTGGGAAACGGCTGACCGGTTCGGATGGTCTGCAGCTCTTTACCGCTTTGAGGACCAGAGGCCATGCTTTACACGCTCTGGAGTTCCTTACAAAAAACGGTGTCGATATGAGCAGAATAATGAATGACGGTAAATCACCACTTCACGTCTCTGCCGAAGTTGTCGACGACGTGAAAGCCCTGGAATATCTTTGGAATATTGGATGCTCAGCCGACATTAACAAGCAAGATAAATGGGGCTGGACCCCATTGCATTATAGTGTCGCCTGTGCATTCATAAGGCCAGGCCCAAATTCAATGCAAAAAATCCGCTTCCTTTTACGCAAAGGGGCGGATATCAGCTTGAAAGGCAGGCGCCAAGGTCTTTTTTGGGGGGGACAGAATGCCTAGTGATGACTTCACTCCTGGCGAGCTATGTCAAGTGATAGATCTCTCTTTATATTCCAAACTTCTGGAGGAAGTCAAAGCCATAGGAAAAGCTCGCCAGGCATAAAAGTGAAATAGTCACTAATACCACTCGTCGTATCGGTTTGAAGATTAATTGAGCTTTGGGTCAAAATAAACCATTTCAATTTTCACAAATTTCCGATTATATCAAGATAGATTCGGTGTTTGGGACTTGGAAGTATTCGGGTTTTGACGCTTTTGACAAAACCCGGATTGGTAACGGATCTTGCCGGCAGGGTGGTCTCGGAGTTTACGAGGGGCCGAACTATGAATTCGTTCTTCGAGATGAGAAATAGCTCTTGTTTCTTTGTAAAGCTTCCATGGCTCCTTTCTATTATTTAAGATATCTCTAGATCACTCAAAAATGTACTGCCAAATACAAATACCGCCAGTCAATTTTTACTTTGATGAACAACTTTTCAAAAGATGCCGCTCCTTGAGATCATACAGCTTGATTCGAATTCGCTTCTCCGTGATGATGCATCGATTTCAAATCCGGATGAGAATATCCAGAAGCTGGTCCGAGCCATTGAACAGGTGAATCCTCCTGTCGATTTCGTTCTTGGCACCCACCATCAAGACAAGAACGCTATTCAAATCACATTCGAACACCGCGGCAGCGCAAAATCTACCACCAGTGAGCGTAGTCTGGGACCTGGTTCACTTTCGGAAGTCATTTCTGGGTTTTATGATGCACCCTTCCGAAGTTTCCGTGTCAACCTTGATAATTCTGTGTTCGGACCAGCTGGATTTGCTACGGCGAACGCAGTAGAGTTCGTCCTATCTTATTTTCCAACCTCCAGCTTCAATGCAGAATTTCAAAAGAAAATTGAAGACGATTTTATAAGGTTTGATGAGATATACAGTCCGGCTACGACGGGAGACCAGGGCTTGGTATATGGTTGGCTGGAAGGGGAGCAGCCTCTTGAGGATGTCGATGGAGGATCCGCGAAGTGTTTTTTTGTCATGAGAGGATGGAATAGCATGGACGGTTTTGAAGCCTCGATCAAGACTGAAGCCTATAAAGAAGCCATACCTTTACTACTTGGCTGGAACGCTCCGTTCAAGATGGTAAGTCATTTTCCTTTCTCTACGTCAGTATGCTAATAGTCCAGTGGCATGTGGAGCGTCAATCGTGAGATCCCTGCACGAGAATTACTTTATCTATAAGCTGGATTTGCTACTCGTGCTAGCTTCTATTTTGGCCCCCCTCCGAGTCTTGACTATGGACGAAAGCTCAATATCATCATCGGCTTGTCGCTTGACGGGTGCCATGGTCACTATATTAAGAATAATGTATTCAATAGATTCAGAAATAACTACGGCCACAGATGCGGTGAATTCAAAGCGATATCATGATAAAGCCTTGTTAATTAATTTTATCCGTACAAACTTTCTTTGCGTCTGCTTTCATCCCAACGTCACTCATAAAAGCAAACAGACATAAGCCAGAAGCCGGCTTGGCTGGTGACCACCATAGGTACGCTCTCAGCGACGCCTTCAACCAAAACAGCCGAACGAGGATGGAAGTCTGGAGAGTAATATTTGCGAATAAACTCTTTAGTGGCGATAGATACGGGGTTGCTGTGGTACATCATGGATGACGGATGGGGCCAAAGTCAGCCCGACGGGGAAGTGCGGGGCGCTCACAACGTGGCTGAGTCGAAGTCGGGCAACTGACCAGACCCTCTTCAACGTCAACACTGGTAGCAAGGAACTGACTGGTTACGAGAATCGAGATACATAAATGATGCAGGTCATCCTCTCACAATATTTGGCCCCACCCACCCGACAATGAATCTGATTCCCCCGTCATACGAGTCAGCGACAGACCGAGATGCATGGGTGATAATTGCCCACTACATACCATCCAGCGATCTATGTGCTGCTTCACTAGTTAGCCATCGATGGCACAATCTCTTTGTGCCTTTTCTGTGGGGCGATCCTGCGTCTCATTTCGGCACGGACAATGATGCTGTTTACGGTAGATTCCTACGGCCGTCTACATGTAATGGAATAGCCCAAAGACTGACACATGCGAACAGTGGCTCTTACGCGGTTCCGAAGAACTCTCAAATATGCCAGACCAGAAGTGCGAGCTTTGACACATACACTTCACCTTCCGCCTGCTTTGTCAGAGATCTATGGTGGCCCACGACCAGGATGGCTGCGCGATATTCTGGAGTACTTGCCTTGCTTACAGTGCTTGATGGTATCGAAATTACCTTTCTTCGACCACAATGCCATGGTTGCACTCAAGAGCCACCAACATGTCCAATATAATGTTCGTCTTCTGCTTGCAGACCATGAGCCAAACACTACGTCTTCGGGCCTAGCGGAAACAATTGTGCGGTTTCCTCTATTGACATATCTGGATCTTTCATATACAAAATCAGCAAGAGATCGTAGTGTGCTATCTTCAATCTCGCAGCTTGAACATCTACAAGTACTCAAGCTGCGCGGTATCGGCATGAAAGACAACGACGCCGAATTCCTTGCCAACGCAATCGGGATTCGCGTTCGATTTCTCGACTTGAGGAACAACTTACTCACTGATATGTCGGTCCGTTCTCTACTGCAGGCTTCTTTCCATTCGCCCGGTCAGCCAATACAGCAGCAACCTTCGAGGCGAACTGGTACTTCTCCCGACCCATTCTCTCAATCCATACGAATGGGTGAATCCGACTTCTTGAAATCCCCCCTATTGGATGAGCAGATCATCAAGCTCCTAGTTCAGCCGATCTCAAACAATCCTTGGGTTGAGGACCTCCCGCATACCGGCGTCACACACCTTTATATCGCAAACAATCAAATCACCGTTGAAGGCATGGCAAGCCTTCTAGCTAGCTCCCGGCTCCATGCTCTCGACGCTGGAACAGTGCATACCGCTGATCTTATACACGCGAAGACTCTATCACAAAAATCCGGGAGGTACCCGGGAGCGGAAAAGCTCGTGCCTCTCTTAGGTAACTTGGCTGGGGAAAATTTGACATACTTCCGAGCAAATCATGCTGTTCTTACCGCAGAGCCGCCAGCAAAAGATGTTGCATCAGCAACTGAATTTCTACCAGAGCTTCCATCTGATGATGTCAGTCGTGAATTCGAATTGGACGCCAGCCAAGAAGTTCATGAAATGGCTGGAGACGAACTGCCCGTTTTTGAACTGGCTGATACCTCAATATCTGATGCTTCAAGCTCTAAAGAAACCATCACCCTAGCTCAGCCCCGTCATTCAGCCTCTTACGAGGACGAGGCCATACCATCAGTCAGACGGGGTTCTGCTTTCGCCCCGGAGGTCATCTCACCAAACCGACATGAGGGGGATAACAACGACTCTGCAAGTCTGAGCCACAGCGTGTCCTTGGGCTCAAATGGATGGGGAATCCGACGACAGAACACAATGTCGTCAATATCAATCAGTGCTTATGGTGACTCGATAGGTCCCGACTCTTTAGGTCCCATAGCGCAGTGCAGCTCCCCGATATCAGGCGATGATCCTCGCGCCCAAAGTATACAGGAACTACTTTCCAAGCGTCCGCGAAATCAGTCAATCCCCATTCGAGGTGGGAAAGAAAGTCGATTCCCATACCTTCATCCATCCCATATTCCACACCTGGAGACCCTGGTATTGACAGATGTTCCGTCACATATCCCACCCAACTCCCCAGTACTATACACCCTCAAACGGTTTATCACGGCTTGTTCCAATGAAGCGCTTCTTGCGACACTACAGGCGGGCTCGGACTACTCGCTTCCACCAGGCAAAGCCCGACTACAAGCTGAGCAGCAACGGTCTCGGTCTTTGTTTGGCCTACGACGAATCATCCTCGAGATTACACCTACCGACACCTCCACTCGACTTACCACCTGGAAGCCCGCAAGTCAACATAACGGTATATCCAACTCGAGCACCGGCGATCGTGACTCGGAGAATCTCTGGGCAGCAGCAACAGAAGACTTCAGTTTCTTCGGCGAGGAAGAGTGCGGTATTCCTGAAAATGACCCGGGCAAATACTTCCCCATGGCCGTTCTGAATGAGAAGGTCTCACTCATGCATTCGGATGACGACTCCACTTACTCCGGCAAGGAATCGCCCTTGCCTCATGATGTCTCGCGGCAGGGTATAGCCTCTGTTCCGGGGCGGACTCCTAGCCCCTCGGGCCGCGAGGGAAGCCCAGAGGGCGAGCTAATCCAGAACGTTGACGTCGTTGCCGAACTTGCTGCTTTCCGCCGAACAAAGAAAGCGGAATATGAGCAAGTGGTGCGGCGGGAGAGAGGACGACGAAGCACGATGGGCAGCGGTATATCCAGTTTTCTGCCCGTGTCTGCGCCTCAGATCTCCATGGCGCATTTCGTTGAGGGACATTGGAAGGGCGAAGTCAAGGTGGTACGGAACCCAACGCCAAAGGGTCGCACTGGGACGGTGGATATGTATGGCAACTATTTTGAGAAGGGATATCTATACCCATGACGGGGAAATAGAAGATCCAAATCGCATGTCGAGCAACAGCAGTACCAGACAGATAGAAACTACGAATTAAATACTAGTTGTAACCATAAAATAAAGGGTGATTTTTTGGTATTTTCTAGCCCAGTGTACGGACTCGTCCTTCCCTCCAATCATGCAGAAGCCATCGTCATTTGGCTCAATTCGTCAAAAGGCACAAAGACAGGTTCGGATGGAATGTTTCAAGAACCCAGAAGATGGGGATCTCCCTCCGCATCCTCATCCGCCCAGTTATTTGATCAACTTGTGCCCATCCATTTTTGTCCATTTTTCTTGGTCTTGCGCAGTGGCATTTTGTCGGAAAACGTCCATCACAGATATCGCCCGAGGAAACACCACTGCGATCCGTCGGTCAAGAGCACGGGGAAAGGAAACAAAATAAAAGAAGTGAATTCATTTCAGACTAGTTCCATTTTATTTTGTTCGTTGGATCACGTTCCTCTCCTTTACAGAGCCTTAGCGGCCTGGGTAGGTTGCAGCTTCTTGCCGTCCTTGTTGTAGCGGATGCGGGGAGGGGGAGCACGGTTGCGGCGGCCTTCGCGGGAACGGACACTGTAGAGTAATTAGTTAGGTTTTGAACGATTCGGGCGGCTTGAGGTTGCGAATGAAGGATTGCGTACCGAACGATCTTGCCGTGGATAGCGCAGGAGACGCAGTACTGCAGCTTGAGGTACATCTTGGGGACGGAGTACTCGGCGAAGACGGAGGCCTCGGAGATATCACCTATAGATTGGACAATTCGTTAGACGGGATTTTGCTTCATTATTCGAGGGTGTTTCGTGGGCAGGGCCAGCGGAAGCCTCCAAAGTCAAGTCAAGTCGTATATGGCTTCGAAGTCTCCCGTCTGATGATAGATAGTGCGTGGGTGGAATGTTGTGAGGGTCACATACGGATGGCGGCGGACTCGACCATGTTGCGGATGGTGAAACGCTTGATGGCCTTGTCCTTGGGGACGCAGCGAGCGCAGTTGGAGCAACGCACGGGGTTAACGTGGCCGCGGCCGTTCTTGTTACGACCGCTAAAGAATCAATCAGTCATCGTGTTCCCTTTGGGTTTTGTTCATGTTCAAGTTGTGCGATGTATCCCCAGTTTGCCCCATTCTCCGTCGTCCGGCAATGCGCGTTTTTTTGTGTCGTGTTCTGCTGAGTTGTGTTCGATCTGGAGCGTAATAGGCGAATAATTCATTGAATTGGGTCGGCGTCATTGCGGAGATGTCGAATGGGGGACTGAGATCGCGAATTCATTGGGAGGGATAGGTCTTACTTGTTCGCCCGCTTCTTGACCATTTTGACGGATTTCTCTGTGGAGGGTCAGATGTTGGATCCTTCGACGGAAATGTAAAGGGGGGAGGTAGCGTACGGTTGATTTGTCGGAGGTGGGTTGTCGAAGCTCGCTCACTCAGTGACTCTTCCGGAATGGATGGGAGTTGATTGTGTTGTGGGAAGCCCTAAGCCCTTAAGCGAGACCCACGGACAAAGTTGACTGCCTTACCGCCTTGTGGCCTTGTGGCCTTGTGGCCTTGCTGCCTTAGTGGCCTTAGTGGGTCACCCCCGTCTGATGTCATCAGATATTTCTGCCTGACCGCCTTTCTGCCTTACTGCCTGCCCATCAAGCGGTGAGCTCATCACGTGGACAAGTCACGAGAAAGACCCCTCCCAAAAGGGGACTAGCGCCCGGGACAGCGCGAATGTTTACGCCCGTGCATCTACCGAACCCCCCTGGTCGAGGATCGTCCGACGACTACCCTTTTTTCTTTCCGGCTGGACGAACTCCCTTGCTTTTTTCCTCATACCAGCTCTTGTCGTTTGTTTGCTTCACCCCTCTCTCTCCCTCTCCTCCCCCCTCCGCCCTTCTTTGTTGTGTCCTTCCCCTCCTGGCATTATTATGTCGCATACAGGTACTTTTAGGGGAACGCCCAATAAAACAATCGGGAGAGGAAGGCTGCCCGACTTCGACAACTCAGGTGGTTCACATATCCCCCGTCCCCGTTCAGACCGTCCCGAATCCGTTGCCACTCCCAACACCCCGGCTAGCGACGTCGGAAGCGGCACCATGAGCGCCGCCAGCACCAGACAACGACAGACTCAGTCGAAGCGTGATGAGGTGCGTGATGGATGATATAGGATCGACATGCTTCAACATGCCTCGCCCATCTACCCAACTCCATCTTTTTTTTCGGATTGTCGACTAACTCACTGGGTTTTCGTAGGCTATCCGCCGCAAGATGGAGGCCGACCTCAACAAAAAGAGGCACAATCCGGCCAAAGCTCGCAGTTCCCGCAAGGCTCCTCCCGGCACCGTGCTGGCCCTGAAGCCAAGCCAGGCCCTTCAGATAAAGCCCTCCCTCAGCATCGCCGAGGCCGCCCAAATGATGGCTGCCAAGCGCGAGGACTGTGTTTTGGTTACCGACGACGATGAGCGGATTGCCGGTATCTTCACCGCAAAGGATCTTGCTTTCCGTGTGATCGGAATGGGGTTGAAGGCACGCGAGGTTTCTGTCGCCGAAATCATGACCAAGAACCCACTGTGCGCCCGAACGGACACTAGCGCTACTGACGCCCTCGATCTGATGGTGCGGAAGGGTTTCAGACATTTGCCGGTCATGGACGAGAACCAGGATATTTCCGGTGTGTTGGATATCACTAAGTGCTTCTACGATGCGATGGAGAAGTTGGAGCGCGCTTACAGCTCCTCCCGGAAGCTTTATGACGCATTGGAGGGTGTTCAGACTGAGCTGGGTTCGAGCCAACCGCAGCAGGTTATTCAGTATGTGGAGGCCCTGCGATCCAAGATGTCCGGCCCAACTCTTGAAACCGTCCTCGACGGTATGCCCCCGGTCACTGTGTCTGTCCGGACTTCGGTCAAGGATGCTGCTGCATTGATGAAGGAGCACCACACCACTGCTCTGCTTGTCCAGGACCAGGGCTCCATCACCGGTATCTTCACCAGCAAGGACATTGTCCTGCGTGTTATTGCCCCTGGCCTTGACCCGTCCAACTGCAGCGTTGTCCGCGTCATGACGCCTCACCCCGATTTTGCCCCGTCCGATATGAGCATTCAAGCTGCTCTCCGTAAAATGCACGGTTGGTTTTGCCCATTGACAATCAATACCTTGCAAGATACTAACATGTAAATAGACGGCCATTACCTCAACTTGCCCGTGATGAACGAGGGCGGCGAGATTGTTGGCATGGTTGATGTGTTGAAGCTCACCTATGCTACTCTCGAACAGGTACTACTCCCTACTAGAAGGCCGGCTAAAATATCTGTAACTAACGCAAGTGCTAGATCAACACCATGGGATCCCAGGATGACGAGGGACCCGCGTGGAACAAGTTCTGGCTTTCAATGGACCACGAGTCTGATTCGATGGTCTCTGGGAGTGCCAGTCACCAGCCCCATACCCCACACCGCTCCGTCATGAGCCCCGACCTGACCCGGTCAGGCTACGACAACAGTGTTCTCCCGAACGAATCCGCCTCTCACCACGGCGGCGAAGAGCATTCCGAGGTTGCTTCTCACCAACACCACCACCAGCCCGCAGAGGATGCCCCGTTCCCATTCAAGTTCAAGGCGCCCAGCGGACGGGTGCACCGTGTGAACGTGCTCGCCACGGCTGGTGTTTGTGATCTCGTAGCACAGGTGACCGCGAAACTTGGCTCTGAGCTTGAAGCTGTTGGTGGTGAGGCTGCGGTTGAGGAAGGCCGTCTGAGCAACACCGGCTATGCTCTCAGCTATATGGACAATGAAGGCGACACTGTTTCAATCACCACGGATCAGGATATGCTCGATGCCATCAACCTCTCACGTCACACGCGCCGCGACAAGGTTGACCTGTTTGTCCATGACCCAACCCAGCCCCCTATCCCTGCCACTTTGGACCCGCAGCCTGCCAAGCCTGCAACCCCTGTGGTGGAACAGAGCAGCCCTGTCCCCGAGGAGTCTCCGGTCGAGGAGCCTGTCACCAAGCACCGCCCACAGCAATCTTTCTCCTCGCAAAACCAGCATTCTGAGGAGCAACTCATCGCGGGTGTTCCTAATGATCTGCTTCTGCCCGGAGCTATTGTCACTCTGGCCGCGGTCATTGCTGGTGTCTTCATCCTCAGCCGGCCCAGCGGTCGCTAAATTCCCCCTTTAGACATCTTTCATCGTCATCGTCATCGTCATCTTCATCTTCATCTTCATCTTCATCTTCATCATCATCACCATCTCTCTTCGGTCTCATTGTCCTTCTAGCCCCTCTGTGGTTTCTTTTCCCGTCAATGGATCCTCCCAGCTCGACCTTGGTTCCTGTCATCTTTGAGAGTGCATACCCCCCTTCTAATATTGATATTCTGTGTCGCCTTCAGATACCGCTGTTCAAGTAATGATCAGTCGCGGCCTTAGTTTAGCCTTCAATGCAAATACTTACTATCTAGAGCGTTGGATAATATAGTTCAGAATGTCCGTTGCATATGGTCACGTAGGTACGAGTACTACCTAGGTAGTAGTGCTAATAATTACTAATACTAGTTGCTGGTGATCGTCGGCTATACATATATAACCGGACCAATGGTGATTAGTCCTAGTAGTATGCTTGGGTGTGAACTTAAATGGCTGGTAGGGAAGTACTACTAGTACTAGTAGCCATGGGAAAAGTCCAGTTTCAAGGATTCTTATCATACTAAAACCGATTAATCTGTTTCAGGTCTAGTTTGATGCTGGGGTATGAACTGTGGATTGTGCACGGGGGGGAGCCAAGACGATCATCAAGCCCAATTCAGAGTGAAAGAAAGCCCTGGAGTCTGAAACATAGCCTTCAATAAATTATCTTTTACATCTATCCAGGTGAATTATTCATTTACCTTCTCCTATTTCCCCAGTTCTGCTTGATCTCTTGTGTTGTCCTTCCCCAGGCTGACCAGGCCCGGCGCTATCGCATATCAATTCCCCTAATCATCAATCTTTTTTTCCTCCCTGTCCGCCCCACCAAAAACAAAACTCCTCTCTTCTTCCACCCCTCTTCACCCCCACCATACACTCCCTTGTCAAGAGCTCTTGATCTGGGTTGATTTTGTCTGTTGGATCTTGGGAACAGACACACCCACCATGTCCCTCCTTCCTCCCGAGGTCCACACCGCGCTGTCCCAGCTGCTGCGCGCCTTGAGCACACCCGACAACACTGTTCGATCGCAGGCGGAAGACCAGTTGAACAATGAATGGGTTCAGAATAAGCCGGATGTCCTACTGATGGGACTGGCTGAGCAGATTGGTGGAGCTGAAGACACATTAGTGAGTCTCCTTCCACTCACCCTCACCCCAAGGGAGGAGGTGGTGGTGGTGGTCCGGCCAACGACCACAGGAGGAACCGCCCAACTGTCGAAAAAATAAGAACAAGGGCGATGCGACACTCTCACCTCCTCCATAACACTGAGCAGACGGAATAGAATCGCTAAGACCATATCTCCCCCAAAACAGACCCGTGCTTTCTCCTCTGTGCTTTTCCGAAGAATCGCAACCAAGACCCGCAAGGACCCCGCCACTGGCGAGGCTAAGGAGGTCTTCTTGAGCCTTCCCAACGAACAACGAGTCGCCATCCGCGAGAAGCTAGTCACCTGCCTCACCACCGAGTCCGTCCTCGATGTGCGCAAGAAGGTTGGCGATGCCGTCGCCGAGGTAGCCCGGCAATACACCGACAATGGTATGCGGATCATCACCCTTGATACAACCTTGGGATCTAATGTCGGCTCTAACACGCTCAATCTTCTTGTTACAGGTGATCAATGGCCCGAACTTCTCGGTGTCCTTTTCCAGGCCAGCCAGTCTCCCGAGGCTGGTCTGCGAGAGACTGCTTTCAGAATCTTTACCACCACCCCTGGTATCATTGAGAGGCAGCATGAGGACGCCGTGGTTGGTGTGTTCACCAAGGGCTTCGAAGACGAGAATATCTCTGTAGGTTCGATCGCAGTGTCATTGGGCTGCTTTTCTCGAGCGGGATATTTTGATCGCTAATATTGTCCTAGGTCCGAATTGCCGCCATGGAGGCCTTCGCCGCGATGTTCCGTTCGATCAGCAAAAAGTCACAGAGCAAATTCTTCGGCCTCACTCCCGCCCTTCTTCACATCCTCCCTCCCCTCAAGGAGTCCAGCGAGAGCGAGGAGCTGTCCTCCGCTCTCCTCGCTCTGATCGAGCTGGCAGAGATCAACCCTAAGATGTTCAAGGCTTCGTTCAGCGACCTTGTCAAGTTTAGCATTAGTGTCATTGCTGATAAGGAGCTGAGCGATCAAGTTCGCCAGAATGCCCTAGAATTAATGGCCACCTTCGCCGACTACTCTCCAAACATGTGCAAGAAGGAAACGAACTTTGCTCAGGAGATGGTCACCCAGTGCCTGAGCTTGATGACTGATGTCGGTGCTGATGATGATGATGCCGAGGAATGGAACGCGTCCGAGGATGTAAGTTACCATATTGCTCTCAACATTTTGACGATTTTCTAACAACCCTCAGCTCGAGCCCGAGGAGAGCGATCTCAACCACATTGCTGGTGAGCAATGCATGGACCGTCTGGCTAACAAGCTCGGCGGCGAAGCTATTCTCCAGCCCGCATTCTCCTGGATTCCCCGCATGATGTCTTCCACCGCCTGGCGCGATCGTCACGCTGCTTTGATGGCCATCTCTGCTATCTCCGAGGGCTGCCGTGACCTGATGGTCGGCGAGCTCGACCAAGTCCTCGCCCTCGTCGTCCCCGCCCTGCGCGACCCCCCCCCCCGTGTGCGATATGCAGGCTGCAATGCTCTCGGTCAGATGAGCACTGATTTCGCCGGTACCATGCAAGAGAAGTACCACGGTATTGTCCTGAACAACATTATTCCTGTGCTGGGCAACACCGAGCCCCGTGTGCAGTCTCACGCTGCCGCTGCTCTGGTTAACTTCTGCGAGGAGGCTGAGCGCAGCATCCTCGAGCCCTACCTAGGAGACCTTCTCGGTCGTCTTTTGGAGCTTCTGCAGAGCCCTAAGCGCTACCTCCAAGAGCAGGCTCTTTCCACCATCGCTACCATCGCCGACTCCGCTGAGACCGCCTTTGGCCAGTACTACAACAACCTCATGCCGCTGCTGACGAACGTCCTGAAGGAGGAGCAGGGTAAGGAGTACCGCCTTCTGCGCGCCAAGGCTATGGAGTGTGCTACACTGATCGCTCTGGCCGTTGGCAAGGAGAAGATGGGCCAGGACGCTCTGAACCTGGTCAACATTTTGGGCAATATCCAACAGAACATTACCGATGCCGATGATCCTCAATCCCAGTACCTCCTTCACTGCTGGGGCCGCATGTGCCGTGTCCTTGGCCGCGACTTTGTCCCCTATCTGCCCGGCGTCATGCCTCCTCTACTGACTGTGGCTGCCGCTAAGGCCGACATCCAACTCCTTGATGACGAGGATCAGATCGAGCAGGTTGAGCAAGATGAGGGTTGGGAGCTGGTTCCTCTCAAGGGCAAGATTATTGGTATCAAGACCAGCGCTCTGGAGGACAAGAACACCGCTATCGAGTTGATCACCATCTACGCCCAGATCCTGGAGGAGGCTTTCGAGCCTTACGTTCTGGAGACCATGGAGAAAATTGCCGTCCCCGGTCTTGCCTTCTTCTTCCACGACCCCGTGCGTGTTTCGGCCGCTAAGCTCATTCCCCAGCTGCTCAACTCCTTCAAGAAGGCGCACGGCGGCCAGTCCCCCGGATTTGCTGAGATGTGGAGCAAGGTTGCCGAGAAGATCATTGAGGTGCTCAGCGCTGAGCCCACCGTCGACACCCTGGCCGAGATGTACCAATGCTTCTACGAGTCCGTCGAGGTTGTTGGTCGCAACAGCCTCACCTCTCAGCACATGCTCGCCTTCATTGAGTCCGCCAAGTCTACTCTCGAGGACTACCAGATGCGCGTGAAGCAACGGCTGGAGGAGCAGGCCGAGCTCGAGGAGGGTGATGAGGAAAACCTTGATTACGAATTTGCCATTGAGGATGACCAGAACTTGCTCAGCGATATGAACAAGGCTTTCCACACCATCTTCAAAAACCAGGGAAATACCTTCCTACCTGCCTGGGAGCGACTGATCCAGTTCTATGACAACTTCATCACCAGCCAAGATCCTACCCAGCGCCAATGGGCCCTCTGCATCATGGATGATGTTCTCGAGTTCTGCGCCGCGGAATCATGGAACTACAAGGACCACATTATGCAGCCCTTGGCCTCTGGTCTCACCGATGAAAACGCCGCCAACCGCCAAGCTGCCGCCTATGGTGTCGGTGTTGCCGCCCAGAAGGGTGGTGCGCCCTGGAGCGATTTCGTTGCCGCCAGCATTCCCAGCCTCTTCCAGGTTACCCAGCACCCGCACTCTCGTACCGAAGAGCACGTTTTCGCTACCGAGAATGCTTCTGCTAGTATCGCAAAGATCCTGCACTACAACGCCTCCAAGGTGCAGGGTGCCCAGGACATCGTGGTCACCTGGATCGAAACACTGCCCATTATCTACGATGAGGAGGCTGCTCCTTACGCCTATTCCTTCATTGCCCAGCTGATTGACCAGTATGTTTTACCTACCTCTTGACTATCCTACTTCCTCTCCAAGGCCAACTGCTAACTTCTTCTCCCAGACAAAACCCCGCCGTCATCAGCAAGGCTGACCGTGTGTTCGGATTTATCGTGCAAGCTCTCGACGCGGCGACTCTGCAGGGACAGACTGCCGCTCGTGTTGCCGCCTCGGCCAAGCAGCTGGTGGCCGCGACCGGTCTGAATGCCGAGCAGATCCTGGCAGGCGTCAACCCAGACAACCAGGAGCGAGTTCGCAAGTACTTCCAGTAGAGAATTCGGGTTTTGTTCTATATCCGTGGCACTGTTTCTTGCCCGTCCCGGCTGCTCTTTTGTTAATCATTCCCCTTGGCCATGTGAATCCGATGCTAGTGAAAGACCTGAAATGTTTTCGTTAATTTCATATCCCAATTTCTTACTCCCCTTCTTCCTCCCTCCCGTACACTAATTCTCGAGGTCTAAATGACGGTTTCTCTCTGGTCTAGCCATGAATGTAGATGGAATTGATATGGAGGCCTTGCTTATACTGATGGCTATGTACACTTGCCCCATTCCAATGGCTCTTCCCACCCATCTCTCTTTCTCCCCCATCTCCATTTCTGTTTAAAGTGAAGAAACTCGGCGGATCTCGTTGGCAATCACCTCTTGCAGACCCATTACCTTGGGCTCCCCAATAAGCCCATTATCCCGCTGCTCATACAAAGTGCCTCCCTCAGCCCAGATGCGGCGCAGAGTGAGCACCGTCGCAGCTCCATTTCCAGCGTCCCAGGCGGCTTTTTCCAGCTCGCGCAGTCGCTCAAGGGAGGTCTCCGAAACGGACTCCCATGGCTGACCAGTCGTCTGACGCTCAAACTCAGCCTGAATTTCAGCCGGGGTGGTGGTGAACGAGTTCACGCGCAGAGCTCGGTTACGAGCCTCAGGACCAGCGTTGAGAAGAGCGGACAGAACGAGGGTTCCCACGCTGTTATCATACGTTAGCTTATTTATCCAAAACAGCAAGATGCTTTCCATTTTTCCATGTATTTGAATTCAATGTAAATGCAAGGCAAACCAAAACAGGGAAATACTTACTCCTTCATCGTAGTCAAGCTAACCCTCGCCGGCCCCTTCTCACCAAGCAACACAGCCTTCCGTCCCTTAACATCCCATCCACCGGCTTCTTCCAGGCCGGGCGTGAAGTCAAGATACATTTCTGCAAAAGGACCCGTCACGACGTACGAGTAGTCGAGGTCACTGCGTGAAATTTCCTGCTCAAGAACAGCGCGAACCTTCAACTTCTGCTGATGGGGCTTTTCATTTGCCGAGGCAGGGCCGTAGGCAATATCTGTGCCATACTCGGATGGGAAGAACCATTTCACATCGGGACTTGCGGCTGCCAGACGAATTAGAGGGATCTGCTGGGCGAGGGTGTTTCTACCAAGGGCTGAGATGACGGTGTCGATTCCTGGGTTGATCATTTAGCCATTGTGATATAATTGAGGCGGGGAGGGGTGGGGGTAGTTATAGTATAGTAGTAAGTATACTATGATAGAGTGTCTGATACCATTGTATGCAGCCTTTACGGCATTCTCGTCGTCGACATCTCCAATAATAATCTCGATTTTCTGCTGCTTTAGCTTTTCCAGATATGCCGATTTGGTCTCGGCAGTTCGTGCGGAGGTGAAGATGGCTACTCGGCCGAAGGAATCGCGGGTGGTGAGGATGGCCTCCAAGATGAACGAGCCGATTTGGCCAGTCGCGCCGAAGAGGAGGATATTCTTAGCAGCCATGGTCTTAAATATTTTGTTTCTTTTTATATTCCGATATGCTTGGTTGTGATTCAATTGGATTTAGTATCTAGTACAGTAGATAACAACAAAAGAAAAGAGAACCGCTTGGAATCAACGTGGGGCGCGGGGCTGCTTAGCAATCGATCGAGTTGACACCATCGACTTGTCATACCAAGGAACCAGGTTGATACTAGTACCAACTAGTAACTAGTAGTAGTATACTCTAGACTACCACCATCTCTAGAATCTCTAGTACCTGTTCCTTCTCCTTCAATGGCACCGGATTGGACTGGCACCACCGATCATGTAGACTATTCGCTGCCAATACATCCAGCTTATCGCGGCCAACATGCACATCAGCAAGGGACCGCGGCATACCTAGCTCGCGAATCACGCCATCGAGGATATCGCCTAGATCGGCTGTCTCGGTATCGATCAACCGAACATGTAGAACCTCAGATACAATTGGGTCGTTGAGGAGGAATTCGCGAACACGCGCTTGTCGGTCCCGATTGGCATTGTGCTTTGCATTGAACTTACACACAGCTGGGAGGAGAATACAGCTTGTTTCGCCATGACCAACGCCGAGAGGTCCGAGCTGTTCAAGTCGTTCTTCGTTAGCTTTTTGTTCCCCGGACACAGATAGGCAGGGTAGTCTTGTTGGTGATATGGAATAAAGTGTAACAAACCTGATGTCCAATTCCGTGACTAGCTCCCAATTCCACGGAGCCACCCGTACAAGCTGCCATCGCTTCCACTGATCCCAACTGGCACTGAAGATGAGCATCCCTGTCTGCACGATCTTTGCGACAGCGAAGGAGGCCAGGGACCAACATGCCGAGCGCGCGTTCCGCCAACTCGTCCGATGCAGATGTCGTCCCGACGATGGCACAGAGCGTTTCCACGCAATGATCTACAGCACGTACACCTGTACTGATCCAGATAGAGTCGGGTGTTTTTCCCGCCAGTTCGGGGTCCAGGATGATCAATTGTGGTCCACGGGTGGGTGGTTGAAAGCTATACTTCCGGCGTGATTGATCTTCAGTGCCACCCGCGAAGTTAGAATACTCGCCCGCAGAAAGCGAAGTTGGGACGGAGATAATTGGAACAGTAGGCATCTGGATATTTGTTCTTTTATCCGGGCCTTCCGCAAGCGTTTCGAGCTCGTCTGGTTTGCGAACTTCATTGGCGAGGGCCTAGATTGGGGCAGTCTTTAGAACACTGTATTGATTTGAGAATCTAGATTTGAATGCAAATTTGACACATACCAATGCAACAATCTTCGCTCCATCAGTCAAGCTGCCCGCTCCCAGTGTGAGAATTAGATCAGCCTTTGCATTCCTCGCTTCCTCAGCGATCTCGAGGACCTCGGACCAGAGCGTGTGGCTCTGCATCCCGATACGACACCCAACGACTTTCTCCGGTCCCAATGCGGCCTTCAATCTGTCAAGAGAATCGGTATTCCGAGCCAATGAGCCTGAACAGATCACATATACGCGTGAAGCGTGGAAGGTCTCGGTGACATGTCTAGCGGCAGCGGCGGGGAAGGCAATGCCGTATGAGAGCAGCGGGCGCTCGCGGCCTGAAAATGCAGGACGGACGGTTTCAGACATGATGATTTTGAATATTGTGAGGGTTTGCAAAAGAGACAAATCGGATTTTTGATGAGGTTCCAGCAGGCCGAGGTCATTATATCATCGCGAGTATAAAGTCTCCATGTGGGAGGTGGATGTGGGGCTGATATGTGGGTTCTTCATGCTTCGTCTCATCAACAATCTACTACCAGTACTAGCTAGTAGTATTGCAGGGAGAGTCATATTATCAACCCTGACCATGATGATAGAGCATGAATCGATTAGTATATTCCGTTATTTTTTTATGATTTTTTTCCTGCGTTATATGGGATTTTACTGCTACTCCGTGTAGCGGAGGAAAGAGATTTCCAAGGCGCTTAGGCGTCATCCTTCTGGACTTTATCACGGCAATTACGACTATTATACACTATTTTATGATATTTTGAAGAATCAGCTTTGATTTTGCGTTTGATGAAAAGGTTGAAATCTTGAAGCTATGTGTCCGGCTCCCGAGGAAGATATTCTTGGTGGACGTCAGGCTAATCCAGCACTAATTAACAACAAAAGTATGAGAACCACCCTTTTTCACGGCGACAGTAGCAGTTGAATCCCCATAGACCACTTGAATTGCGACCTTCGCGCCGTTCATCTTAATCGACGGTCTTTTAGATGGAGTTGGATATGGTAGAACAACATCCCCAGTCGTGCCCTCGGGAACAGAAAAACTCAGCGAATACCCATGAGACTTCTTCGTCCAAGAAGCCTGAAACTTCCCAAGTGAGGTTACAAAACCGGCTTGGGCATATTTCAAGTCTGCAAATTGTGGTGCAATAGTCCATGTCTCGCCTAGCCGTGAGGTCACCGAGAGACCGACAATATACTCCGTCAACGCTGATGTGGGGCCTGACGACCAGCCATGTGCGTGGGAAACGTATGAAGGGTCGTAACCATATCCTCGACTACTTCTGTATCCAAATGTTCCGTTCTGCAAGTAGCCTTCAATAACTGTGCTCTCCGTGCCATTGGGATTATTGAGGTACCAGCCCCAGCTACGCCGTATTAGATCCAAAGCACGAGTGGAGTTCTGAACGACGAAATGGCTTTGGATCTCGAATGATGAAATAAAGGAAACCACATTCTCAGGTAACTCGGGGGCTACTGCTCCTATTGGAGTCCAGTTCTCAGTTAGCTTCTCTGAAATGCCTGCTGCGCGGTCAGAGTCGACTACTCCAAAGAGAATGGCCATGCTGTTTGCGTCTTGTGGGTGAAGTGTGGTGTCAGTGGCGTTGTCCTTGAATGCACCGTATCCATCATCCCAACAGTATTCGTTGATGGCTTTCTTGAGGGATTCCGCTCTTGAGTTCCACGTGTTGGTCAGATTGGTAGTGTCGCCGGCCCATGCTGCCAGCTCGGCTCCAGTCTTTAGGGTATGGTAAAGGCTATAAGCTTTTAGCACGATACTTCGAATAGGTATTCAATATGAATCCAACTTACATCATCTGAGCTTCTGTGTTGTTATATCCCTGTTGCCATCTAGCCCAGTCGCGAATCCCGGTCACATTCAATAGACCGCTGGGATAAGTCACTTTGCCGTAGATGAAATCCATGGCAAGAAGATATCCATCCCAATTCGTCTCCAGAAAGGCCGTATCATTTGTGTACAGCACATAATTGTGTGTACCGATCATTGACCACATATGATACGTATCCGAGCCTTTCTGACTGAGCGGTGGACCCGACTCGTCAAATGCACCAGTTGATTTATCCTGCCAGACTGTTAATCAAAAATCACCGAAATCAGCATGGCCTCACTCACCTGAGTGTTATACATAATCTGTAGCGCATTTTTGACACTATCAAGATCTCCCAAACTCACAAAAGCAGACGGAACCGCAATTCCCATGTCACCAGGCCAGACCGCACGATCACGCTTAGCACCATCCACAATTATTGTATCACCAGGACCGAGAGTACCATTGTTCAACCAGCCAGAGGTAACACCACTGTTAAGGCGACCAGTGGTGACAGGGACCTCATTCGTCTGCAGCGTATACGCCCCGCTGTACCAAATGCGGTTCAACAACTCATCACTGCAGTGAAAGTATCCCTGGTACGCGCGAAGATTTGACCAAGTAGGCTGAAACGCAAGTTCAAGACTAACATCTTTGAGCTGCACAGTCGCAGAGTCCTCTGTGATCAGGAAGAGTGTCAAGTATCGGAATCCTCCACGGAGGTACTTGTCAGGCATGGCATAGGAGTGGCTCCCAGCTGATGAGAAGTTCGCATAGAGGGCACCATCATGATATCGGGCATTTGAAGAGTCCGACCATTCTCCGATCCAGTTCTTGCCTTCGGTAAATGCAAGTCCTAAAGCGCCACTGCCACTTGAAGTGTATTGCAGGTGGACGATGCCTCCTACTTCTTTGCCGAAGTCGAAGACCACGAGCGATCCATTTCCGTGAAATTTGGCTGTTGCCGGATGGGCTGAGTCTGCAATTACATTGGTTTTTAAATCAGAGAGAATCGAGGCTGGTCGGACTGTTCGTGACAATGGCGCATAGATGTTCTTATCCCATACGCCACTGAATGCACTTTCTGTTGGGCCGGAGCAGGAGACATCTCTCCAACATGATTGTGCATTGGAAGCATGAGCTATTGAATAAAGGCTGAGCAGTAGCCCGATCCAATATATCACCGACATCCTGCTCTTTAATAGGTGTCTAGCGTGTTTGCAAATGCAGAGCAAGATTAAAATGGGGCTATGGACCCCGCCGTGTAGGATTACATATAGAATTCAGGTCAACAAACAACTGCAAAAGTACATTATAAGCAATCTCACATTCGGTCTTGAATATAGCGAGCCTTACTAGCTAAGCGAGGTTGGTCAACGTGGGGAAGCTGGTCAGGGATAGTGAAGATCTGCACTCATTGGTGGAAGAATCATCGTCAAGCAATATGAACCCCTGCATCATCAGCCGGGATCAGGGCAGCGATCGGCATACAAGCAATAATGTGGCTTCAATGCACCAGTAGTATCAGAAATAAAACCACATATGACCCCTTCGAGGCGTTTTCCCCGCAATCGATTTCATCCGTAGTCCGCAGCACCAAAATGTCTTCGGCTCAAAGACACCCGAGGTTGCGATGATTAGGGAAACGATGCAAAGTATTTGAGAAAGGTATCTCCTAATTCTCCATTACAATGGCACATCAATACTAACGAAGTAGGACAATGCGGGGTCTCCAAATTTCTGCCGCCGTGCTTCATCTGGGGTTGCTGTTGTCGCCTGTTCTCGCGGCAGTGACAAGCTCAGGTCCGAAAGTTTGCACCGTCAAGGCAAATGGGAATAAAAAAGACGATGTTCCTAATATTCTCAAAGCATTTCATAAATGTGGACATGGGGGCAAGGTTGTATTCCCTGAGGATCAGTCTTACTGGATTGCGACTCGATTGAACCCCGTCCTCAAAAATGTGGAGATTGAATGGCGAGGAGAATGGACCGTACGAGACTTCTGACTTTGATCCAACTGGAATATTTTGCTTATTGGATTTTATACAGTTTTCCGATGACCTTGACTACTGGAGAAATAATTCCTATCCCATCGCGTTCCAGAATCATGCCGCAGGGTTTATCATTTCCGGGAATAATATCAAAATCAACGGACATGGCACCGGGGGTATTGACGGCAATGGAAATGCTTGGTATACTGCCGAGGCTGGTAATACTCTTCCAGGAAGACCGATGCCCTTTGTATTTTGGAATGCGTCCGAAGTGAGTGTGGACAACTTCCATATCAAAAACCCGCAGCTATGGAGCTTGAATATCATGAACGGCAAGAATATGCGCTTCAACAATATCTACGTCAATGCAACCGCCGTCGATGCGCCATACGGTGATAACTGGGTGCAGAACACCGATGGTTTTGGTGAGTGTCTCAAGATGAATACACTCTGGTTTCACTGCTGATGATTATTAGATACAATGGATGTAGATAACATCGAGCTCACCAACCTAATCTACCAAGGCGGAGATGACTGTATCGCGATCAAGCCACGCTCCTACAATGTTAACATTCGAAACGTTACATGTCGTGGTGGAAACGGTATCGCCATCGGTAGTCTGGGACAATATCTGGAAGACTCGAGTGTTGAAAACATTACCATCGACGAGGTCAAGATCATCCGATACAACGAGGACATGCACAACTCTGCATACATCAAGACCTGGATGGGAGGCCTCACGCCGCAGAGCTCGTACGAGAGCGCAGGGCTTCCGCGTGGTGGAGGCTGGGGAAGTATAAAGAATGTGGTTTTCTCCAATTTTGAAATCAATGGGGCAAATGCTGGACCATCGATCACCCAGGATAATGGAAACAATGGGTCATACAGTGGTACGAGTAAGATGAGCATTTCAGAAGTCTCATTCGTCAACTTTACTGGGTACATTCAAACCAGTTCAACTAAGATTGCTTCGGTGTCGTGTTCGAACGTTCATCCGTGCTACGATATTGACTTTGAGAATGTGGTGCTTTATCCGGTCAACTCAACGACGCCAGGAGTTGGGTCATGCAAGTATACGGCAGAGGGCGGAGTTGAAGGCCTTGAAGGCTGCTGAGAAACTTCTATCTAGAATTCTGAAATGATTGTGATGGCTACGATTCGCCCTAGATGTTCATGATATGAGGAAATGGAAATCCCATTGTAGCTACTCGGCGTCAAATGTACAATAAAGGTTCGTGTGACAATTATCCCATTCCAATTATAGCAGAGGTTTAGCTACTAGGCACCCAATATGAGCTGTGGGCCAGTCCTCGCTTTCTAAAACTCGGTGATATCCACAATAGCCTTCGTTTGAGGCGGCTTTCTGAAGGACACTCAACTTCCGGCTTCTCTTTCTTTGGTGCGTTTCCACTACTTTACCTCAGCGGCAAGTCTCTTCTTCGCCTCAGCAGCAAGTTTCTTCTTTGCCTCGGCAGCAATTTTTTTCTCTGCATTAGCGGCACGTTTTGCCTTTTCAGCGGCGACTCGTTTCTCCTCCCTGATCCTATTTTGTTCAGCCCATACTTGCAGCAAGTGCGGATTGCACATGCACCAAAAAAGAACATCTCGAGTTGCACATGCATCCTCCAAGGCACTGTGTCCCTTTCCGACTTGTATGTCACGACTTAGAAATTCATCGACAAGAGGCTTTAGGCCCCACCTGCGGCTCATTCGTGTTGTATGAGAAACGGGGAGGAAGACAGCCTCCGCGGTCAAGATAGCAGTGTCCACGATATTATGATGCAGTATTCCAAGGACATCTAGATCATTATCCAGGGAATGACCAATGAGAATTGTGTTCGGGTTCATAAACTCCCATAGTCTTTGACGCGCTGCTTTCCAGCCTCTGAGCGCCTCGCCGGAGGCACAAGCACGGCGCATCCGGGCTAATGAAACACCGCTATATCTAGCCCTCCAATCAACAACCTTCTCTGTCGGATTAACTATATCGTTTATCAGGACCTCTCCGGTAAAGAAATCAATTGCGCTGAGAGAGACGACCGCCGAGCGCCCGCCCGCAACTCCGACCATCTCACAATCGAGAACGATCGCCGTTCTCCTGGGGGTAAGGGAAACTAGGGGTGACAGGAGATAGTCTTCATCCCTAAGAGCGTGTTTGCCAGCTCTCTGGTCCTTGGTCATATAAAATATCCCCAAAAAGTATCCTTCTGCCTGAAGACGAGCTAGCGAGTGGCGTTTCGTGTTCAGATATTCGAAAATGATCTCATCTTGCGACATAGGATAGTGTTGATTATCAAGAGCCGTTGGGATATTCATCAACCGTGCCTCTTTGTATTCGAACTAGGTGAGAATAATCCTTCGCTGAAGAAAATAGTATGGGCCATACCTTTTGTACACACGGGCGTGATGCCGATTGATAAATTTCTGGTTGATGAACTCAATGAATCAATTTCCTTTGATGTAGGTTTCTGGACGAAATTCCGATTTGAGCTTTTCAGAGTGTTTCTTTGCTGTATGCTTGTCTGTTGCATGTTTGTCGAAATAGTGACCTGCGATTTTTCCTTGGTATTTTTTGATCGCTTTGCCCCTTCGTTGGCAAGTGGTCTTTGTCGCGCGACGCTCCGCTGCGTCCCAGAGTAGGCCATACGAAACTTTCCTTTGCATAATAATCCATCATCTCTGTTGCAATGACTTAAGTAGGACCATGCGTCGTCGAATACAATATTACCCTCGCACATTTGACACAAGGGAACATGCTGTAAAGCCTCGAAATGAGCACGGAGGGCTTTGAGACTCTTGAATCCACCTTTTCTGCATTCCGGGCATCTGAAAAGAGGTTGTTGATATAGAACTGGGCGGTCTGCCATTTTGGTGCTATAGGTCCAAAGCTTTGACTGAAAGGTTTGATGGAAGAAGTAGGTCGGAGTGGCCTTGAAGAACAAGGGGTCGCCGACACCCAGATGGGCATGGGCGGGCCCTGGGAATTTCGACGTGTCATAGCAGTCCGTTTCCGCCCCACCTCGTGTACCTTGAACATAGTGATGCCCTACAACAGGAACGTCGAAACTGCATTCGAGAAGTGACTAACTGCCGCACTGGAGTATATCTCAGCTTCTATACAAAATGTGGCAAAGATCGACCAGTATTGATAGCTTTTAGGGATGTTCATACAAGCGAACCAACCTACAAGGTCCTAGCTTTCAGCAGACACCAGGGCAGTATCTCATAGGATCATCTGCATTGAATAAGCACGATTTCCTGTGTCGTATGTATTCATCTTTAATCGCAAACAGACAGTAAACTGTATAGTTCGGACAAATCAAAACAGTCCAATTATATCGCCTGCGTTATAGATCATACCATGTCACGTGGATCCCCACACTTCCAGCTTTCTCCGCCCCGAACCGACTGGAGCGTCGAATTGTCGATTGAAGATTCCCTCCCCAACTCACACTCCATACATAGACACACACCATGGCCTCCCCTCTTCGCTCAAATCCCTGGCGGGCATACCAGTGCCTCGCCCGTCAAAGGGCCCGCACCCCTCAAAACACCCGCCACCTCTCCTCAACCACCCTCCGATCCGCCAACAATGCCGCCAGCAATCCCCTCCGATCCGCCGAGCGCGCAAAGCGTGTACAAGAGGTTGCGAAAGCAAAGCGCTCAGTCGTCATCTCCACCGTGGGAATCATTGCCTGTGCAGCAACAATGTACGGATTGGTCACATATGACGTGTTTGGAGTCGAAGCATTGAAGAACAAGGAGGAGAAGACCGCATCAAACAAACAAGCCGAAGCCACTACCCCGACAAACAACGGCGCAATCAAAATGGACGGACCAACCGGCTTCCCAAGTGACGGTGGACCGCCCCGTAATCCCCGTTCACGGCCAAGACCTCGTCGACCAAATCGCAACAGGAAACAGCTCAGTCCCATATTTCCCCTCAACCATCCGCCTACCGTCCATCAAAGATGCCGACAAAAAACAAGCCGGCGACGAACTCTCCACCTCCGACGGCGACGATTACCAACTCCTCGGCCTGGGCATTCGCAGCGTCTCCTTCCTCTCAATCCAAGTCTACGTCGTTGGTCTATACGTCGCAAAATCAGACATCACCGAACTCCAACAACGTCTAGTCCACACAGCCGTCCACCCACCCTCCAACGACCCAGCCGCTATCTCCGGCGCCGGCGCAGACGCAGCAACATCCCTCGTCCCGCCAGAACGTCAACAATTAAAGGAAATGCTCCTGGACCCGGAGAACGGCGACGCCGCATGGTCTGCTATTATCAAGGATGACGGGATTCGAACTGCCTTCCGCATCGTGCCTACCCGTAACACGGACTTTATGCATCTCCGCGACGGTTGGGTCCGTGGCATCACTGCTCGCGCACAGCAGAAGAAGCCTGCCCCGGGCTCCGACCAACTCGGCGAATTCCAGGATCAGGAATTTGGAACGTCGATGAATGACTTCAAGGCTGTTTTTGGCGGTGGTCAGCGGAAGAATGTTCCCAAGGGACAGACTTTGGTTCTTATGCGTGGTGCGCAGGGTGCGCTGGATGCGCTTTTCCAGCCTGAGGCTACTAAGCCTGTTCAGTGGATGGGGAGGGTCGAGGATGAGCGGATTAGTCGTCTTGTTTGGTTGAATTATTTGGCTGGGAAGAATGTTTCTAGTGAGGGGGCGCGGAGGAATATTGTTGATGGGTTGATGACTGTTGTTGAGCGGCCTGTTGGAACTGTCACTCAGCGGATTGTTTGAGGTGGATATGAAGGTGGATGTCGATGTTGATGGGGCATGTGTTGGTTGTTTCTGTGTACTATTAGGTGATTGGTGATTCTCTTTGTTTTGTTTCTTGGGATTGTTGTGATGTCTTGGGTTCGATGGCTTGTTTCGCATCTCATGTATTGTAGCAAAGCGTTGATTCTATCTGGGGACTGCGCTGGATAATCTCTACCTCCCAACTCAATTACTATCTACAACTACTATCGCAGTTATCCGTGAGGGGTATAGGCGTACGATTCAAAGATACGAAAAGGGCAGAGGTAGAGAAGAAGCTTGCGCTTGCGCTTGCGCTCGCGCTCGCGCATACATGTGCAATTATGAACCAGCAAGCTAGAAGATATCATTCCTCCATCACCCTTTCAATTCAAAGGTCTATGTTATGTGTTCATGAATGATCGAAGTTAAAGAGCACCAGCATCCTTCAGGAGCTGGGGAAGCTGGCTCTTGACATTCTGGAGGTCGGAGTTACCGCCGATGTGGTTCTGCTTGATCCAGATGTTGGGAACGGTGCGTTGGCCGGAGATCTCTTGAAGGGCGTCCTGGATGGCGGATCCATCATCTAAAGAAATAAGAGATTGTGGTCAGCATAAGGTCCTATCCCATATGTAATTTTGACTCCGTAATGTTGCATCAGATGCATGAAATATCGCGTGCAGGGAAGGGAGCGGGGTAGAATAAGCACGGCGGAACGGAAGAAAGGAAGAAAGACCCAATCACCCTCCGAGTACAATAAACATTCCACTCCATTTCCCGCGGCGCAATAAGTCACCCCAGATCCAGGAAGAACGGATTCAAAAAAGAGAGAGAGAAAAGGCGGAGGGTAATATATCCGAGGAAAAGACTAGTACTAACCGATCTGGTCCAGTTCAACGAGGGTGAAGTTGGCATCGAAGCTGCTGAGAAGGCTCTTGCTGGAAGTGCAGTAGGGGCAGTAGGACTTGGAGAAGACGACGACGGCGTTCTCGTCGATGAGCTTCTGAGCCTTGGTCTTTGCGGCGGACATGGCGGCGGGAGATGGAGCGGCGAAAGAGCCGAAGAGACGAGTGAAGAAAGAAATGGTGGGCGAAGATAGGAAGGAAACCGAGCGGGGAAGGCGGTTTCTTTTTCTTTAAAAGGGTTCAAGTTCTGCTGGTTGCGGGAAATGGAGTTGTTCGCCGGCCTTCGATTCGGTGATTCGGTCATTGCGCGGTGCGATGATGTCAGGTGATGATTTGTCATCGACTTGGGCTAAGAACAATACTATAGTAGGACATTGGACATTACGAGTACTTCTGAATAATTCGATTCATGAGCACAGCTATAAATGCTCGCTAAGCTCAACAAGAGTTAAAAGGCACTAGACAACAAAACAATAGAACACGCTCGTCAGGATTGGGAATATGGCAAAAGTGGCAACAAATGTGCGCAATGGAGCAGAAAGAAGATGGAAAATAACAGTGGGAAGAAGGAAAGATAAGATCACAGCTCCATCGGATCTCTCTGTCAGAAAAGCAAAAATAAAAAGAAAAAGATATACACGGGTGCAGTAACCTCGCTCGAGAATGATTCAATGAACATCCTTTTTTCGGGTTAACTTCCAGTCACACGGACTGGAAGTAAGGAAGAATGGTCACAGAAGAATGGAAAGGGAAGATGTATGAAAAAGAGTGGATGCATATGTAAAGGAAAATGGTATGCTCCGGTGAGAATAAGGGCCGAGCCGAATTAAAAGGAAAAATTTTGTGCGACAGGCTAAGAGTGGAAAGGAAGAAGCCGAGTAAACACCATCCCACCGGGTCCGCTGAAAGGTTAGAAAGGGAAGGGAAGGGTGAAGGGGGGAAAAAAACTAGTAAGGATCAATAGAGAAAAAGAAAATCGAAGGCCAAGGTGTTGGTGTTGGTGTATGGGCTGTGTGCCAATATCAAAGGTATCATGGTGGTGAGGAGGAACGAACTTCCATCACATCACTATGCAGCATCCACAGCTCTTTTCTTTTTTGGGCTGCTCTTGTGCAGAGACCACTGGAGGGTTCCAGTTAGGGTTGGGGGTCAATCCCAGCGGAGGGGTGTCCTGTACCTTTGGCATGGTACTATAGCCGGTACTTGTGTTGGGCCTTGGTGGTTCGGGACTCTTGGGGGGGTTGAGGTGGCTGAGGTGGTTCTTGGTACTTCTCCTCGCTTGGCTGGATGGGTTCCTCTGCCTTGGGCGGCACAGGAGGGATATCGTTAGGATACACAGCCAGGGGCGCAAAGTCTCGATCGTAGGTATTAGGCGTCCGGCCTTCTTTCTCCCACTGTTCCTGCAGCATCTTTTTGGCAAGGGTAGGAAGCATTTGCTGGTCAGGTGGAAGGCGAGGATCCGGCTTGTACATCGTGGCCAGCCATGGCGGATCTCCCTCGGGACGATTGACTCCGGTGGTAGGCCGGGTTTCTCCTCCTCGGGTGGTTGGTCGTTGAGATGTGTTCCCTGAGACCGCACGCGATCTCGCTGTCGTGGCCGAAGGCTTTCGGTTGGTGGGTGGGGCGGAGGTCTTGCGGTTCGCAGATCCCGTGGCCTTGGCTGGGGTCTTCTTTGGGGTGTTCTGGGTAGTGTTGAAGTTGAATCCGCGGCTGTTAGGGCGGCTGTTAGGAGAGGGTGTGGTTGGTTCGGCGTCAGTGTTGAGAGGCTCGCTAGCTCTACGGCCTCGAGAAAACTCGATATCCTCAAGTTCATCCGTAGCTGCACGACTGCGAGCACCACGGGAATCGCGGCCGCTACCCAATGGCACCGGACTAGCCATCGAAATGGGTATGCGGGAGGAACTCTTTCGGAGACCGGGGTTGCTGTAGATACTGGCTGCTGCTTCGTCTGCAGCAATCTCTTCAGGTCGTCGAAGATCCCACTGGTGTTTCTTCTCTTCATCGCCACCTTCACGGCTACCCCTATGTTCCTCCCGGAGTTGAGGCCATGGTTCCGAGTGCTCTGTGTTCGGCGATGTCACCGCAGTGCCGCCATTCGCAGTACTCTGATGGGAATCATGGCTTTGGCCACGTCCCGCACTCGACTTGCTCTCGGCTCTCATTCGTCGTTGGAACATTATGGCCGCCTGGTGAAGTTCCTCGCTCTCGATTTTGGCGAGTTTGTCTCGGTGAATCCAGCTCTCAGGGTTGAATTCCATTGATTTTTCATCCAACTCCTCGCCCGTGTCTCTGCGACTCGACGTATCGTTCCCGGGGGCATCACGCATACTGCCAATATCACTTCCATGTCGGTTTAGACTGTGGTCTCGTCGGCCGCGGTGTGCATAATAAGGGGCATCGTTTCCGGGCATGGTTCGGGAGACAGACGAGCTTCGTGAGCCGTTGGAGTTTCGATTCCTAGTCGATCTCGCACGGACGGAGCTCGAGTCATGGGAGGTCCGTGGTTTTGAGGAATGTTGGGGAGTGCCCTGTGCGAGAGGAGAATATCAGTCAGAAGATGCCCTCGGGGAGGTTTTTTTGTCCTTTCTTCTCCGCCTTCCCGCCTCCAAAGCTTCCCCGGATAGAAAAGGAAGAGAAAAAACAATGAAGCAAAGAAGCAAAGTTTACATCAGATAAAAACTTACATCGCTACCAATTGGTACAGAGAATTCCCATTTTTCATTGTCCACGCCTCCAGAGGGCAGGGCTTCAGTCGAATACGCCGTGGCGACGCCCGCCATTCCCAGGGTTCGGGGGTGGGAGTCTTATGGGTGTGGTGGGGTGGGATAAGGGAAGAATAAGGCCAGTCCAGCTGGAACCTGCTTCAAAAGGTGACAAGCAGAGGGAAATTCCGAGTCGATATCCGCTTGTGCCGTCAAGTGTGTCTCGATCAAGCCATGCCAGAGCTTAGCCGAATACCGACACGAACCAGAAAGTGGGCGAAGATGGAGAATCGGGGAGGTGGGTGGTAAGGGGAAACAGTCCCGCACACCGGCAGTGGGGAGGGCCCAAAGAAGTAAATTGTAAATACCCAGACACTGCAGGGGGGGCAAGTGGAGGTGCAGTTGGCTCGCAGGTGGGTGTTTGAGGCGTGGATTGGGTAAAAGTGGTCCTGGGCAGATCGGGGTTCGTCGCGATCCACGGGTGAGAGCTACCACCGGCGCGTGATGGTTCCGTGGACGAGTTGAGTTGAGTTCGAGTTGAGTTGGGGCAACAAAGCTTTTGACCACTGAAGGTTGTCTAGTGTCTCGAGGCAATGACACTACTTTGTGCTGAGTCGAGGCGCGTACTCTAGTTGCACGCAAGGTTGAGCCACGAGGGGGAGGGGGGTTGGGGGGGGGAAGATCGTGTGGTTCCACCGAGAGGGATAGAGAGAGAAAGAGAGGGAGTGATAGAGATGGAAAGATAGTAGAACACAATTTGATCCAGACACAGACACAGACACCAAAACCACCTTTGGCCAGGACCAGCACCGAGAGTGAAATGCGAATGCGAATGAATGATGGGGGGGGGAAAGGCAAAAGGGAGGAAGAAGGCCCGGCTGGGAATAGCCCCGTTTTTCTTTTCTTTTCCTTTGCCCACTACTTTACTCCGTACGAGTAGAGTTCGACATGCTGCCCCCTGGGGTTACGTTGGGCTGGGTTATTGATTGATCTATTCAATGGCCCGTCCTGCAGCAATCTATACTAATTGATTGTTGCGCTTGCTACGCTACAAAGTGCAGAAAGGGTATCCTCTATCATCTCTATCACCTGGATCATGGCCATGCCCAGTTTGACGGTTGGTCCGTGGTGGAGCTTTGCCCCCCCCTGAACCACGCTGATCCCTGCAAGATCAGAGTCTGGCCCTTCTCAACTGGGACTTCCTCATATCTCTGGGTTGGAACTGGAAGCAATAATCAATGGTATTCTTATTCTTATATCTACTCATACGGAGATCGATCTGACCTTAGATGAAGGCATCGAAGAGGATCTGAAAGCCGAGGCCTGAGCGGTTGACTCCTCAGAAACGCCGATCCATGCAATGCCATTCCCGTCCCTTTGCCTTTTGACAGGTCCATAGATCACAAAAGTCCGCGTCCCATATGCAAATAACTAGTCTATGTGTAAAGGATTCCCTCCCCCGCAGTACGGTGTTCTCCGTACACGGTAGCGAAATCCCGGAGAGGAAAAAAGGGGAAAAGAAAAAAGAAACAGAGAAAAGGATGATGAGGTAGGTATACACAGAAATAATCCACCTGCCTTGAGGTTGAGGAGCCTTCTATTTCCCGACCTGGTCCAGCCGGTCCAAGTTCGCCTGCGCTTCTTTGATCAAAGCCTTGCGCGCATTGCGAATCGTCGCATCGCCATCCGGCACGATTCCGTCTGCCTTGAGCATAATCTGCGCCAGGATCGTCTCGCTGAGCTTCTTGTGCTCAAACTCCCGCTTCTTCGGGTCGCTGGGCGGGTCTGCCACATACTCATCACATAGTGGTACAAGCTCTTGCTTGAGGTATCCAAGCAATGCAGATACCTGCTCCAGTGCACCCAAATTCTTAATATTAGGCGACGGGGGTGGCATATACGCTGAACCGCCCGATGAACTGGGACGCGACGGGACTGAAGTGGGAGGCGCAAGGAAATCATCGCGGGGAGGGTTGCCCTCGGTCGACTTCTTGCCCTTATTCTTCTTCTTGTTCTTGCTTTTAGACTTTTTGCGCGACTTGGAGGCCGAGCCTGAGTCGCCATCTTCGTCTCCACCGATGCGAGATGACGATGAATCAGGACGGACCCTGGAATCGCTCAACTGGCCACTATCACGGTCTGAGTGGTCACTTGGGGTGTTGGCGTCGACCTCTGACACCACGCACAGAACCTCTGAGTGCTGTTTGAGGCCCTCTGCCTTGCATGGTCGCGAGTCGTCTTTCAACAAATTTCCTTTGTACAGTAATCGAACACGGTTCGGGTTGTTGGCGCCCACTTTCGCCGCAGCCGCCTGTCGAAGCGCAGCGATATTCAACGCACCATCGTCGATAGCGAATGCGGGGAAGTGTAGAGGGTAGATGGTACCGCGGTGTCGGAGACGAATGATATCCGGCTCGTTGTCGGCAGCATTTCCTGCATATTGACCACCATGCTGAGGAGGGGCCATTGCCGGTGGGTCGACAATATAATCTGGTGTGATATAACTAAAATCCTCATCGCTGACCTGCGGGGCGGTAGCGTAGTTTGGCGAACGGCGCCAGAAGCCAGAAAGGGGGTTACCCCAGCTCATACCGACAATGGTGAGGATGCAGATAAGGATAGCCGCACAGATCGCGGTTGTTTGTTCGTCGGCGTCGAATGGGAGGGCTTGCGCGACGGAGCGAAAGGGCGTGGGGGACAGGTAAGTCAGATACGGATCCAGTCGGGGGCGGAGGGAGTGCAGGAACTCGGGGATGTTGTCGGTGACGTGGTCCAGGTAGACAGCGCACTTCTCGCCCAAGGTGGACTGAGCGAGGGGAGAAGGCAGGAGAGTCATGGATCTCTGAAAGATGGCGGGACCAACAAGTGGTGAAGTCATGCTGCCTGCTCGTCTCAACATAGGCTGACAAGGCGGAGAGCGCCGTTTTTTTGCCGTGGCGTGGAGCCTGCTAGTAGTCCCCAGTTACCAGTTACCACCAGCATACGTTTGTTGGAAACCCCGCGCTGGAACTGGAATCAGACCGATCACTGTCGAATCCGAATTCGTTCAAGTGTGAGGCGGGAACTGTGGGTGCCTTGTCTCAAAGAGTCAAGGCTGCCGGTGTGGCGAAGTCGTGGAATGTCGGGCACTTTTTAGATATATTTTTCTTGTGAACCTTGGAACGGAGCAGTGAACTACACTTTGAAATTGCAACTGAGTATTTTTGGTCAATATCCCTACTCAGGTAACGGACATTCTAGATATGGATCCCTGGGCGCCCGCCAGTGTTTTGTGACTAACTAGCGACCACCACAAGTCTCGTCTGGGCCACTTTTGGTCATGCGCCAAGCTGAGGAGTTGTCAGCCTGTTTCAAAAGCCGTCACTAGTGGCATATGAAGGGGATCATATTGACTCGGAATCATACCATATAGGTATACTAGGAGTTGCCCATTAGCACTTGAGTTGTCAAGGTAGTACTAGACCCCGGAAGCATACTCGTACAGCTGCTTGTAGAGTCGCGCGTAAGTCGCCAGAATAAATACTACCAAGTAGCTATGAGTAGATATCACCTTGAACTTGAATATACTGTATGGCTGTAGTATTACAATGGTTGGTCAAAAATATAGTATTAGTCACGCTTGATATGCAATGTATTTCTATTTTGTTGTCATACTAGTATTACCTACTAGATATATATCATCATGTTCAGACCCTTATTTCCGTTTTGCGGTCAATGGTGGTACTACGCATGAGGTCCACGGCAAGTTGCTTCCTGGAGCTTGAAGGTTTCCCCCAAGACAAACGCCCTCTTCTTTGTTCTACTACCCAGCAGCACCTAGTAGATTAAACCCTCAATTTCACTTTGTGGCATGCATTCCAAGGTTGCTTCCAAGGTTCCAACTTTGCAAATATCCATGCATCAATGCAAATACCTGAATACGGTATTTTGATTTCTGGCTGGCAGCATGGCTATATATGTCTTGAAAAATCTAGACAGACACCGCTCTAAATTTGTGCTTTAACTTGACCAAAAAATGAGAGATACGCAGGCGTGCCAAGAGGTGTATCACTCGATATGGCAGCAAAGCAAAAAAGTACCTGCCCCCATCCAGGATCGAACTGGAGACCTCGGGATTGCAATTCTGTTACCAGAATCGTCATATGACAAGATATGAGACCCACGTCATAGCCAACTAGACCATAGAGGCTTGGTATGAATTGTGGCGCAGTTTGATGCTATATCAGTCTAAATGGAGGACAGCGGCCATTTACCGCCCGCTCTATACTTCCCAAGTACCACAGTCGGGCCACCTAGGGTTTCAATCAAGTGGTATTCTTACTCACGAAACAGCCAGATAATATAAAGAACGTGTCCGAGAAGATTTGATTCTTCCTTCAATTTATTATTGCCTCCTACCTCTTAGTGCTAGGATAGTCTATCCTGTTCTTTTCATTAGACGTTATCTGCTACGGAAACCCGACCGACAAAAACCCCAAGTCGCAAAGTGTGAAAATTCACTATAGAAACATCCAAACGCAAGGGTATTATATTCAATTGAATAGCTGTGGCTGGTCAGTTTTCCAAAAGAATTTGACGATGCTAGCCAGATACTGCCCCTAGCCACCTTGCAAACATAATCGTACGAACTCTGAACAGCCCTCGATTCACTGGATAGCTTTCTGTGTCTCTGAAAGTTACCGCCAATGATAGCACTTGGATCAAGGCCTCACATGTAGCCTAAATGCTAGACACTGGAAAGTGAGACGCCAGAGGCCAACAATGGTAGAATATGGCCCTGCACGCTAAGTAGATGAGCCTTATCGCGCCAACGCTTGTCAATCCTTCATCGGCAAGATTGAAATTACATATTCCATGGAAGAAGTATTGCGGCGGACAGCACCATCTCCATTATTGATTGTTTCGTGGAGGTACTATCCCACATATTTGCGCTCAAGAGAAGGGCACGACAGAGATGGTAATACTTGTCGTGAGTCTAGAGTTTTCCAGAAAACCTTTAGTGGCGGGCTAAGCCGACTTCGCTGGATTCCGTCAGAGATTGATTTTTCTGAGAAGTGTACTGGCCGAGAGCCAATAGCTTTCAATTGATGGTTCTCGGAATCTGGGACTTAGCGTTGTCGATATCGGTCATCATTGGATATACTAGTGATGCCATTGAATGATCCAAAAACGTCATCAAATTGACAATTCAGCTATTTTGACGGCCGATATTCGAATATTAAGCCATTCTGTAAGCTAATAACCTCTTGTCGCATCTGAGCATATTTATTTATTCATTTAGAAATTCCTTCATACACTCAGCATTCGTCACACGAGGGCTAAACTGGCACGTGACCAAAAATCTCCACATCCAGACTCAGTTTCGGGAGACCAAATATCTGCCGATGTTCTTCAACCGAGCCTCTATGGTCTAGTTGGCTATGACGTGGGTCTCATATCTTGTCATATGACGATTCTGGTAACAGAATTGCAATCCCGAGGTCTCCAGTTCGATCCTGGATGGGGGCAGGTTCTCTTTTTGGCCTGTGGTTGGTCTGATAATCCGTCCGAACTAGGGGTGGTTATCTTAATGATGTTTTTTATTTGCTTCTTTTTGCACAGGGCCCCCAAGAAGAGGGAAAAGGGTTGGAATATCTCTGTAGGAACTATATCGAATAGTTTAGGCTATACTATTTGTTCGCAGGTGTTTGTGTACCTAGTAGTAAAACGGCAGAAGGGTAGAAGCATAGTGGATTGCATGTCGTTTGTTAGCATGTCTTGGCGCTTAGAACGCAGATTGGTATTTATTCAATTACTGTCCCTGTGCTTCTTCTTCTTTCCTCCTCTCATGCTCAATATTTTCGTAAATGCTACTACTTTGTGGGTGTCTATCTTCATTCGTATCTGGGCTGTACAAGATTTGGAACCATTCGCTGGAAGAATATTATATGGTGGCCCAAATACGAATGGAGATGAACCTTCACAAGTAGTAGCAATTACCAGGCGTGTTCAGAATAATTCATTTGGACATTCCACTGAAAAAAAAAAACAATAATGTACTGTCAAGCTAACTATTTCATAAACCAACAAGCAATGCAAGACCGAATTCCAAGATATTGCAGATCCATTATCAATTCAGTGACCAAATCTTCCAGAAAGAAGAACTTGACAAATTAAGCTCGACTCTCGTATTCAATCTTATTTTGATTTATCTATCCACTGTATCATTCACGCTCATCAGAACAGTGCTGGAGAGTATACCAATCCAGCTACTGACCAGGCCGTCTGTGATCAAGTCGACAGCCATTTTCTGAAAGGAAGCGACCTCGCCCTCGTCGGGGATGCCGGGTTGAGAGCCCTTGCATCTTCAATGCCATGCAGGACGATACGCGCGAGGTATGCCTTGAGGGATCCGATTGCCCGAATCCGACCTGGAGAGTCTACTGAGAGACTTATTATGATTTGGAGGTTCAATCTGCGGCGGCGTCTCGCGGTCGTTAGGCTCATTTTTGACCTTGTGGTTTAGTTCTGGTTCTGGCTTTTGCGGCCTGGGGGCGTGTCCGTTTGTCTGGATAGGTTTCCGTCGTTCAAGGTTTGACTTTTGACGATGGTCAATGAAGTTAGCTCCTGTGACTCATGACGGATATATCCTCGGAAGTCCCCTTCCAAGGCCCAACGTACATGCTTGTTGGGCTGCTGGCAATGTCGCCAGGTATGTCCTGGAGTACCACAGTCCCAGCAGATAGGCCGAGATCGTCGATCCCCAGACGCAGGATGACGATACTGTGGTCGATATCGATCTGCACGGTAATGATGGAAGGATGTAGACGATGAGCCACCCTCCGTGACTCTGTATCGCCCCATGGTACCCCTTGGGGAGGCGAGTCGACCCCGTGGGGAGTTAGCTCTTTTCATTTTGGTGGGTAGATTTCAAGAGCTGGGATTTCCTCAGAATAGATTGTGCGTCGGTATGTTGATATGAGGGATGATGTTGTTGAATTTTGAGTGGCGTGAAAAGACAGGAAAAGCGTCTCTTTGAATCGATGTTTGAAACTTGGATTGTTAAATTCTTTGTGGTAGATGTTTTGTAGTTATCTGCTAATCGTTCAAGTCGATCAACGGGGTAAATAGCAGTATTCTACACACATCGCAATATGCTACTTTCTCTTGTCATGGAATCTTACAAAGGCGTCAGAGATCAGGAGACGATCGAGTTGGAAATGCATGTACATGCAGTAGATGAGATACGTAACTAAAAGAACAGAGTGACCCGGTGCAAAGTACAAAAAAGGAGCCGGAAATAGTAAATAAAAAGACAAAATAACTCCAGTTCAGTCCGCAAGATAACAGGTGAAGATACTAGTAGGAACAATAAAAAAAACATCGGAGCTAGATACTAACTCATCACACCGAACTGTCTTGTGCGATCGGAATCTCGAATTCGCGATATCCCTCCACCAACCCGTCCTTCAGCTTTGTCACAGCAACCCAAGCAGGAGCATATTGTCTGACTTCATCCAGAGCAGGAATGACGCTGGGGGTATTATCATCACTCCAGATACACGATACACGGCCCTTGACAGGGGAAAGCTCTTCCTCCTCAGATGTGGCATCGTGCTTCGAAAAGTCGACGTCAACGCTCCATTTCGCATCCCACGTCCGACTCCAGAGACGAATCTCACTGAGACCTTCACTGGCTGGGTGACGGAACCGTTTATCGGGGGCAGAGCCGCCCACGACACTGAAGTTCTTGATCGAGTAGCGGTCCATTGTGATACGGCAAGAGCGGGTGTTTTGGCCCGCGATATCGAAGTGGGCGGAGCGAGTCTCGGTGTTGGGGGTAGAGATATTGAATGAGACCCAGTCTGATGAAGGGCCGGAAGGTTTGGAGGGGGGTTTTGCTTGGGACGACGTGTGGTTCTGGGCCATTCCAGGAACATTGTACGCGGTTGATGAAATCGTAACACTCTGTTTGTCCCGAAGAGCTGGGAAGGCCGCGGACTACTTCTTCCACGAATGGCTGCATGCCTGTGAGATACGCGGTGGAATTTCCGTTGTCCAGATCGACTTGTTGGTGGAAGAAGATCTTCACGCGGTTTGAGTCGGAGAATGGGAAGGCAACGAGGTTGTAGATCAGGGTGCCGATAAGGATGAAGAACAGGAAAATCGGGACGTGGTAAGTGAATCGATGAATGTACGGTAGCATCGGGGCGAATAGAACAGCCGTCAGAATGGCGATGGATAGATACACGAACAGCTGCGGGCTGCCGTCCTGACCGGTTTGATGAAGGGCACTGGTGAGTATGAGACCAAGTGGGGCGACCAGTGTGAGAATGATGGGGACGGTGAGAATAAGTTGCAAAATCCAGGTCCAGCGTGGCATCGACGAACTCCATGATTGCTCGTTTCCATAGACGTTCGGGTCAGTTTCTTGCTCGTCGGCCGCTTCGTTTTCGGGGTTTTCATTAGAGACATTAACATAGTTTGCAAATGTGGTCCGCTGACGATTATCACGAAGAAGCGATGTTGATTCAGTTGCCTCCTCCTCGACATCGTCACCTTGGCGTTCTTCGGATAAAAGACCGAGTCGGCTACCAAAGCTGCTCGGTCGCCGCGAGCCTTGAGCAAATTGACTGATGTATTCGGTCATAGTCGGTAGTGAGAAGAGTTCCAGATACGAGATCCATGTCGCCAAGAAGACTCCAGAGAAGTAAAAGAACATGAAGTAGCCACCAGCCAAACCTTCCTCGTTCTCATAGACAGTGGCCACAACCAACAAAGCCCAAGTGAGAACAAACAGCCAGGTCCAAGTGTAGATTCGGTGGAAAGCGGAAGGACGGGCGAAGTCAGCCACACAGGAGACAAACCAAGCCAAGAAGATCCAGACAGAAACCATCATGCTCCACACAGCGTAGCTGCTGCTGTGCGAAATGAAGGGGTTAACTTTGGTCACCATATAGGCAAATCCCACTGTAACAGCAGTAGGAACACCGATCAAAAACGGAAATCGGAAGAAACCACGCAAGCCTCGAAGCGCGAATTTCTCATCGCTGAAATCAAACGATGCCGAAGAACGGAACAAGTACATCTTATCCGCATGCGAGAGTGCGATGCTGGTCACAAGGAGAGTCAAGGGTGCGACAATCAGGATCGTAACCGACAAAGCAAAGAGAGTATGCAGTCGGAACACAGCAAACGCAGCACCGAAGAGGTCGAACCAAACAGCCTTCGTTCCCTTACCACTAGGCACAAGGCCATCATCCCGAAGGTGTCCATCAAACTGGTCGCTGGAATCAGAAACAAGTTCCTCGGTGGTTGCCACGGAGGCAGACAGCATATGCCAAACAGAGTCTAGGCTGGTATGCCGCGCATCATCCTGATCGGTATGATATCTCGCCCGCGGTTCAAAGAAAGCAAGATCCAGACCGCGCAGTCCGAGCATGCCTTCGAAAACAACATAATCCGTCTGGCTACTAATAAGTCCCTTCTCAAACCCATTGGCACTAAGAACCGTACCGAACGGATTCTTCGACTTCGCATACGCCTGCGTAACCTCCGTATCCGAGCTCCGGAACAGCGTCGCTCGCCCCCCAGCACCAGCACCTTCTAGGTTCAGAAAAGTGTGGGCGAATTTCGACAGTGGGTGCTGGCTATACGCGCGCGCACCGTTCAAATAATCCTCCTCGCCGTTATTGAACAGCACCACCAGCCCGCGACGCGGGGCGTGGCCGGGCGTAGTGAAGTACTTTAGTAGCTGTAGACAAGTCACGACACCGACGCCGTCATCCGTTGCGCCATATCCGGTCGAAACGCTGTCGTAGTGCGCATTGACCAGTACCCCTCCCTTGCCAACGGGTGTTTTCCCAGGAACCTCCCACCAATTGTCCGTCTTATCTTCATAGCCGCGAATATAAACGAGGATGTTCGTGCCTTCGAAGTACACGCCTGAGACGACCGTCCACTGAGGTAAGGTTCGAGGTGAGGTCGTCGAAGACGAAAACGTCGGGCTTTTCTTCATCGTAGGCCTTGTACTCTGCCGCAGGAGCCGTGGCCTTGGTAATCGCGTCGATACGTTCCAGCAACCACGCGCGGACTTTGTCGTTTCGGCGTGAATTATATGGGTGGAAGCCGCCCGTGAGGATCTGAAGGTCCTGCCATGCCTCGGTGAGGTCGAGGCCCTTGGGACTGGATTGTGGCGCGGTCGGGACGTTGGTGTTGATAACCAGGATAGGGATGAGTAGGGCTAGGTACACCAACGTCGTGATGATGGTGACCGGCCATGGGGTGAAGGCCAGAGGGTTCCTGGCCTTGGGGGAAGCCATCGCCGCGGAGGGTGTTGTCGAGGGGGGGAGGTGGTGAGGAAGTTTCGAGGTTGCTTCAAGAATGCGGGGATAGCTACGGAGCTACCGTCTTTCCGGTAATGTCGTACACTCAGGCTGCATGATGTGATGCATCGCCGGCACGCCATATGCAAATGGAACTGGTCAACGTCGGGAGAATTTTCAAGTGAACTAGAAGACTTGAATTTAAATATTTTAAATAATATTGCTTAGTTAAAAATATACTCCTCCGTACATGACTGCATATTTTGTCGAGACCCGCTTTCTACACAATTGTAAGCCCAGAATGCGCGACTGGGAGAGAACCCCCAGCAAAACTTGAGCTGACAGCTTCCTCCTCTACTGGTCTGCTCACACCTCCATAGCTCTACATACACAGAGAAGAAGTACAGAACTACCGTGGCATTCCACATACAGAGGAAGTAGAAAAGCCATTATCGCTAGCGAGCAATACATCTCCCGCGATAACACAGACATAGAAGGATAGAAAAAGGGTAATAATCTTCGCTCATATGGTTAAAAATAATAACAAAGGCTGTGTCTTGGTCTTGACTCCAGGTGCAAGGCCAAAACCCAAGATCGAAAGCACAAGGGGGAAATAAAAGCAAGGGATGCAAAAGATGAAAAGATGCGAACCGCCTTTATCGCCCATGGAGAAGAAGCTGAGAAGAAGCTGAGAAGAGCCCATAGGAGGACAAGGAAGGGATGAAGAATGCGATGATGGGAATTGAAAAATTGGGTATCGTATCAGTCATTGGCAGGCACATTGATATAGTCGTCGTCACTGATGCCTGTTGCATGCATCAAGCCAGTCATTTGCCCTTCGTCTTCGTCCAATTCTTCGTCATCATCGTACATGGTGGCCTCTTCTTGGTGTTGCTGTGGTTTTTGGTTGAGATGATCGCGGAGCCGAGTGACGCCGTCGCCACTGAAGACACAGAATACGTCTCTTTGTTGCTGCGTAAATTCTGGTGGTGCCTCTCGGCAGAAGGCTGTGAGTTCTGGGTCCAGGAAGGATTGCACACCAGTCAAACTGAGGTGGGTAAGGCGGGGGCAGTTATTAATCAGAGGACGGATTCCCTGCATCATGTTAGAACTAGGTAATATAGAACACGGAGCCCAAAATACTTACTTCCATGCTCAAGCTGACACAGTAACTGAGATGCACACGCTCCAAGTTGCTAACGGATGGGTGGCCACTTCTTGGAGGGTTTGCCAAGCTCAAGATGCTGAGATCAGTGATAGCTTGGCATTTAACCAAGCCGATACGGCGTAGCTTGGGGAGAGTAGCCAGTTGCTGCACACTCTGATCAGTCAGTCGGTTGCAGCATGCCAAATCAATGTAGCGAATCCGGTTGCAAGATTTGATCAGTTGAATGACGGCGGCATCCGAGATATTAGAGCAATGGCCCAGATGGACATAGTGTAGGTTCTTGCCCAGTTTGCAGATTGCAAGTACCGCACGGTCCGTGATGAAACGGCACTTGGCCAAGACCAGGTTTCGAAGACGAGGAGCGGCATTCACAATACGCTCAACAGCATCATCCTTGACATTTTCACACGCTGTTAGGTCCAGGATGCGTAGACTGTCAAATGTCAGGTGTTCTGGCAGATTCAAAAAGGCGGAGTCGTCGATCTCGACGCAGTGAGCGAGGCGCAACTCTCGAAGGTGTCGTAGCGTGGTAATTAATGACGTTACTGATGGGCTCGTCACAAGCTTGCAGTCATGTAAGTCAATCTCCAGAATCGCTGGACAATTCTCGGCGAAGGACATGATCGACCGATCTGTGACGTGTACAACGCCATTAAGTTTTACCTACAGATCGGGTTAGTAAAGGCAAAAAAGGTTAAAGGCAAATTCACTCCAAGGAAGGCCAGGCCACATACCCTCTTGATTTGACGACAGTTTTGCGAGACAACAAGCAATGAGTCGTCCGTAACCTTTGCGCATCCGGTAATGTTGAGACCCTGTAAGCGCGGGCAGTTTCTTGAGACCGCATATAATGTATGATCGGTCAAGTATTGCAAGTCCGATACATCCAGCGCTTGCAAATGCCGGTTTCCATCTACCAGATCCGAGACACCCTTATCAGTGAGTTTCGAGCAGTTCGTCAACGTCAGGCGCTCAATGCGCTTGCATGGGCGAACGGGACGACTGTGCCATCACTGACGTCTGCCATCAAAGCAGACAGATTAAGTCGCTTTATGAGGTCGGCGTATGTAAAGAGACTATCTGGCTCGCCAACAGACGAGGCCACGCTCTTCAGGTTATCCCAGTTATTGCAGGATGGCCGATGCCAGAGTATCCCGACGGAGTTGGCCGCCCAGTTCCGACATACCTGCATGCAGGCCAGCATGTCTTTGGGTAGGGCCAATTTTGAGAAGATTGCGATCAAGATCTCGGGTGGGAGGCGACCGATCGGTGGCACCGAGACCGTTCGAGAGCTTTGCACGTGAACCTCGCGGAAGTTTGCTACGCCGATCGAGGATTGTGAATCGTTGGCCTGGGCCATGAAAAAGTCGGTGTCATCATCGGCGGCACGTTCCGGTGAGGTAGAGGAGGAGGTTTCGGAGGGGGCTTCACTCGATTGACGAGCAGAGGTTCTCGGGCGAGGCATTTTGGCAGCGGGCGAAGAATCAACACTTGACCAATCTGACTTTCGTTTCGGGTCCTCGCAAGGCCGAAGTCTCATTACTTCCAAGGATTATATCTGCATGGGCGATGGAGGAGGAGATTGGGCCGCTGGAGTTTAGGGTAGGCGCGGGTGAAGCTGAACTTGGAGGAGAGAGGGTGGAGTAGGATCGAGGTATCTGATCTGAGGAGCCGGTCGTTGGAGTGTGCGCCCGTGAACAAAGAGGCACTGAATGTTGGAAGCGGTAGGTCTTTTTGTTCTTGGGGTTTTCTTCGAGTAAAAGAACCGGATATATCGCGTTCCCGGATGTGGATGTGACGGGCGGAAGGCGAAGTGAGCTGAGCGCTTAAGTCAAGGCTAGCCGATGACGAGTGCCCGTAGGACTTTGACGGGAGAAGGTGAAGGTGGAAGAGAGGTTATTGCATATACATTCGCAACCGACCGCAAGACCCCCAGGAGCGAAGGGGGTGTTGAAGGGCGAATGTGTGAAGGGATCAAGGCGGCAATGGAGGGGGGATGAGGCAATGGCGGTCTCACAGGCGCGGCCAAGGGACTTGCTTATCGACGTGATAAGATGGAGGGAGGGTCATAGGAGGTAGTCCCATAGGGTATTGGTAAGTTGGAACTTGGGTTGAAGAGAAACAAAGAGAAAGTTCCAAGTCAGCCCTGGTTCAAGGTGAAGAAGTTAAAGAGGCAGTGTTCTGATCACTCGTCACCCGGGTTATTCCTTTGTTCCTTCTCCAGAGGGCTTCAACTACTGATGCGGTCCCGTGGGTCTGAGGCTGGTCTGGTGAGCCCCACGATTTACTACGAGTAATGTACTACTACGGCAGTAAGCAAGTAATTCGAATATAATAGTCATCGTTAGCGATGTGCAAGGTATTGGTATTCTAAGATTGATCTTGACCTTGTCTACTCGTGCACACAATATCCATGGAGGAGCCTGGAAATCCTACTACTACTACTAGTATTACTAATTCTAGATATATGTCTACCACTGGCAGTATATTCAATGCGCCCTCTAATCTACTAATTAGTACCTACATAGACAGAACTACCTACACATTCACACTCCGACTCGGCCCTTTCACCCATTCCCGAAGCACATTCTTTCGAATTTTGCCCGTACTAGTCTTGGGCAACTCAGGGACCACCTCGACCTCACGCGGGATCATGAACTTGCTGATCCCGCTCACATTCCGAGCCCAGTCAATGACGTCTTTGCCTTCCAGCTGTTGGCCTTGTTTGACGGTGACAAATGCCTTGGGTCGCTCGCCCCAGTGGCTGTCAGGAACAGAAACCACGCCCGCTTCGAGAATGTCGGGGTGAGTGGCCAACATTGACTCCAGCGCCACGGAGGATATATTTTCGCCACCTAGCAATTTTGAATTAGTCAACTCTATCCAAATTCGAAAACGTATTCATCAGCATCGGCCCTCCCTAAGCTACTCACCGCTAATGATTATATCTTTGGCCCGATCGAGGATCTGGATCGCTCCATCTGGGTGCCAGACAGCCAGGTCTCCCGAGTGCAGTACCTCGCCCGCGAAGAGCTTCCGGGTTGCATCAGGGTCCTTGAAGTAGCCCCGAGCACAGATATTGCCAACAAACACAATCTCGCCGATCTCCTGGCCATTCTTCTCTACGTCCGTGACGGTGTCCTCCGGAACCTCGGTCTTAATCACCCGCACGGGAAGGCTCGTGATGAAGCCATGGCCTTGCCGAGCCATCTTTTGATACTTCTCCTTCAGTGGGATCTGATCCCATTGAGGGAGATAGTACCCCTTGGTAATGGGTCCGTAGGTCTCGGTCATACCATACACATGGACCGGGTGGAGATTCAGGTCAGTCATTTGCTCAAAGAGGTGTGGGGTCGGTGGGCTAGCAGCGACTGTTACACGGACAGGTTCGGGCAGTTTTTCGGCCTCCTTTGCGTTGCAGAGGAGAGTGTTGACAGTTGGTGCTGCGTTGAAATGGGTAATGTGCTCTTCCTTGAGCATTTTCCAGATTTGAGGATAATCGATCTTGCGTAGACAGTAATGCGTGCCACGAACAGCTGTAACTGCCCAAGGGAATGTCCATCCTATAGAACTGGTTAGCATCGTAACACCCATAAGATGAATATTTATCCCATGAAAAGTTTAGAAGCTTAAAGCGAATGCACGAACCCATAGCATGGAACATCGGCAGCGTCCAGAGATACCCGGCACGGCCACGATGATAGTTCAAGCCCGATTCGATCACGTTGCCCAAAGCTGCGAGGTAACAACCCCGATGGGTGTACTCAACTCCCTTTGGACGGGCAGTAGTTCCACTGGTGTACGCAAGCGCGATGAGGGAATCTTCATCCGCAGCCTGGCTTTCAAGCGCCTCCCAACCTAGCGCTCCCAATTCCTGATCATGCTTCAAGCCTTCAAGCACAGCATCGTCAAATGGCCCAGTCAACTGGCCCTCAGTAACATCAGTATCAGTATCGACAATGAACGGAATATTAGGATGGTCCGCGCGATAGGCTTCTAACAGCGGCTCAAATTCTTGATCCACAATAATGACATCTACATCGCCGTGGTCGAAGATGTAGGCGATATCTTCCTTTTTGAGACGGTAGTTTACGGCTAGATAGCCTGCGTTAGGACTTGCAGGAGAAGAACTCGGGGAAATCATTCTTTCTCCAATGAGGATGGGGGGGAGTTCTCACCGACGTTGATTGCCCCTGCAGCAGCAATGCCAAAGATCGACTCCAAAAATGCCGGGGTGTTCGGGCACAAGATGCCAACTCGCTTGAATCCATGTTTCTTCAAATAATAGGCTAAGCCCCGAGCGCGATCTGCGAGCTCACTGTAGGATCTTCGGAGGACCTTGTTGTTGGCAGTGATGTGGTAGACAGCTTCCGCCTGCGGGACGTTTCTCCTTGGTTAGAACCAGGGATGAAATGGGATTTGAAAAGATCTCCACGCTTACCTCTGGCTCAATGGCAGCTGCGCGAGGTAGAAAGAACGTCGGAGATAGCGTATGACGATTAATTCGGTGCTCGAATGGCGCGGGTGTTGAGAAATGGCCGAGTAAATTCGACAGCCGGGACTTGACGCCGGACATGGTACGCGGGGAGAGCGGATGATCGACGTAGGATCAGGTTTTCGAAAGGGTTAGGTCACACGATTTAAATATATGCAAATAATAGACGTGTCACAGAAACAATCCGTGATATTTCAAGGGGCACAGTGGGAGTATAGTAAAGAAGAAGTTTTGGGGGTTGGAGAAATGCGGGGAAGACGACTCGGAGGGTCTCTAGTTTCCCCGGTTAATAATTAACCTAGGTTATGGCGGACATCGGGCGGATCACGGGCGGAACTACTAACACTGGGGGTAGGACATCAAGAACCGCACAAATTAGCAGAGATCTCCAAAAACTATGAAATACTTCCCTTCATCCGACTCGATGATGCACTCTGTTCTGAAAATGGAATTTGTAAATTTATAGTTTTGAGGGCACGTGGAGAGTCGAGGAGATGGACACTCCATAGTCAACTGAGTTGGACCGGCACACCGCTAGCCCATTTCTATATAGTAATCCCAGTGACGGTCTATCTGAAATCTTGATTTCTGCATAGGGGGATATCGAAAATAAGTATAGAATACTGTCTAGGAAAACACTAATCTACTGGGAGGAGAGGAGGAAGACTAGTCAAAAAAGGATTGACTGCATCATCATAAGATCATGTTGAACTCTTGAAAATTGTTTTGGATTAAACCGCCACGGCGCGAGACAAACAGCCAGCTATTTTGAACAACCTTTCATCCCGCGACTCCGTTTTTTCTGCTTTTTGAAAATATCCGAAGCCACCTGGGATCTCCGCCGTCCCCGGCCACCCATGTCCGTCACAACCGACCAAGGTCGTGGTATTCATGAAGCGGCTAGGGAATAGGAGAGAAACCGGGGGCCATGGAAATAAAGGTCGATCGGCTTGCCGTTCAATTCGCTGAAACAAAACCGTCCGCGATCCCAACCCAGACCCTTCGTCACTTCACATCAACCAGCCGAACTTTATCAGGTATCTAGTAGCCGTACTCAGCAAGCTGGGACTTGGTCTTGCTGTTAACGTTCGCACTCTGCTCCGCCTTGGCGAGGCCACGGCGAGCGGCCTTCTTGCGCTCGTAGTAAGCCTTGCTCTTAACCTTCCGACGCTCCTCGAGACTGTAGGCATGCATGTTAGTATTTCATCATTTCTGGGCGATTCGAAGGATCTGCTCAATTCGAGCAGATGGAATGATACGTACCGGGAGACGACGTCCTGGTACTTCCAGCCAACCTCGTGGCTGAGACGACCGACAGTGCAGAACTTGCGGCCGGGGCGGAGACGCAGGATGCGCAGAGCCTGGGGAACGACAACGCGCTTCTTCTTGTCGTAGGGAGGGGGGACACCCTCGAAGACCTTGAGGCGCTCGAGAGCGGCGGCACCACGGGCGGTCTTGTGGGGAATCATGCCGCGGACAGCCTTGTAGAAGATACGGGAAGGAGCGCGGAAGTGGAAGGGACCACCACGAGTGGGGTTGAAACGGGTCATCTTGCGGAGGTAGGCGTGGTACTTGACTGTTGGTCGAGAAAAGACGAAGGTCAGTATTCGGTACTTCGTTGGGTGCTGTACTTTTCCAAGTCTTCAATGTGGCGTCCACGATATGCAACTCCAGATATTCCTCCTTTTGTAGTCGTTGTTCCTGTGCAATATCGTGTTCTGCCGCCGGAGAAATGGAAAGGTCGGATTGGGGGGATGTGTGAACGTACGCTTCGCGCGGAAGAACTCGCCGGAGATGTTGAGGGCCTCACATCTCACAACGACGATCTTCTGACCGTTAAGCAGCTGCTTGGCAACAGTGCTGGCCAGGCGACCCAGGAGGTGTCCCTTGCCGTCGATGACGACCTATATCAAAGCGATTCAAGTTAGCGATTTGCCATCTCGATAAGAAGCGAAGCGAAGAGATTCGATGTTGAAGATTTGAAGATTGGAGGATTGGTGGTCGGGGGGATTGCAAAAACGATCGGAATGTTGAACGCACCACGTTCTCAAAGCTGGACATCCTGCTCTGTCACCGTGTGATAGTTGGGTTGAGTGGTTGTCGGCGGTTGTTGTCGTTGGAGTCAAGTCAACGCACACAACGAAGTCGGATGGATCGCAGGCGAAGTGGCTAAGCGAGTCCCGAAAGAGCCTACTGTGTGTGGATTAGTCGTGAGGGCCGCAGCCCTAAGCATGACCAATGAGAATTAGGGCCTGTCTGACCGCCCGCCGGACTTGGCAGATTATATCAGCACTTTCCAAATGTGTTGTGGGTGGGTCGTACCTTCCCACCTTCTCAGTCTAGGGCAATCCGTTAGGGCTGCAATCATTTACTCGTACTGTAACGTTCTAGAAGGCATCCAGGACACATTGTGGTGTGGAGTGGAGTGGTGGCGGTAGAGCAGCAGTACTGATACATGGGGGGTGGTGGTAGAGATATACCTACATCTCATTTAGAATGACAGCCAACTTGATATTCCTCACTTTTTCCCTACACTACCTCCCGAACCCTTTGGATCTTTGTATACTCCGTACCTGTACTCCAATCCTTAGATCCTCGAGATCTGGGGACTTAGTGCCTGATCCCTAGGGTTCCATCAACTTATCAACTTCATCAAAGACTGGGTCCGATGACTAATCTCTACCATCGACCTTGGACATGTTTTTTTTCTTACTTCTCTTGGGTTCTCAACGCGCTTCCCTTGCAAATATCAACGCCTTATGAGTTCCAACTCCGCCCATTTGTCCACTCTCGCTGCAATGCCGCCAGATACCACGAGCAATTCTGTGCAGCCGTGATCACAATACTTGAACACCCAACTTCCTTCTCAATCAAGAACCCAAGGGCCTAGACCGAGAACTAAACAACCCAGAGTCATGCGTCGAAAAACACGTTTCGTTTGCGTCTCCGATACCCATGGCTACACACCTTCTGAAGCAGGCTTCAAATTACCGGCGGGCGATGTACTCATACACGCGGGCGATTTGACTAACAATGGAAGCATGTCCGAGCTCCGTAGGACGATGGATTGGATCTCCAAGGCCGACTTTGAAATTAAAATCATTGTGGCGGGTCAGTTCATTTTCCCGTTCTTCGACGATACCCAATGTTTGTTCAGTTCGAAGCCGGTGAACTGAAGACCCACATGCATACCCTATATACGACCATTGTTATATGCTACATGCACTACTTTCATCACTGCACGGCAGCGCAGGCCAGCACAGATAGACATCGTGACTTACCACTAATTCTATATGCAGGCAACCACGACGTCACTTTGGACTCAGAATTCTACGCCAAGAACGGCCACATATTCCACGGCCAGAAATTGGAAGATCCCAAGCAATGCATCGATATCGTCACAGGAGCAGCACCTTCAGTTGTCCTACTTCGACATCAAGCAACCACTATCCACTTGACCCGCGGGAACGGCCCTCGGACGACATTCACTGTGTTCGGGTCTCCATTTTCCCAGTTCAAAGGGTCATGGGCCTTTGGATATGAATCCAGTGAGGCTGTGGCGCTCTGGGACCAGATTCCCCCGAACGTGGATATAGTCGTGACTCATACACCACCACAGTCTCTATGTGACCAGAAGCCGGATGGAAGTTTTGCCGGGTGCAATTCGCTTCGTCAAACGCTGAGCCGCATTAGGCCGCCATTGGCTATTTGTGGCCACGTGCACGAAGGACGAGGATATAGACGAGTCCGTTGGGGAGATGCGAGTATAATGGAGATGCATCCCGACGAGGGAGTCGAGACTGGTGATCGGGTCGACCGAGTTATCCACGGTGCCCTACCACCCCGGGGAAGCAAGAAGCTGAACCTAGTCGACCTGACTGGCAAACGGGGAGACCGTTTAGACAGCCATAGCTTTGCGTGTGAGACTTCTGGGATGCAGCCCTTATCTGAGACATCAAACGCACGGTCACTACCGTTGCCAGAAAATGCTGGATCAGCCGCAGTCATCATGCCTGATGAGCAGAGGAATCGAGAAAATGCGAGCTTGTCCAGGGCGCCGTTTCTGAGCACCGAAGACCATTGTCTTCGATACTTGTCATCACTCAGAAAGGAGACTTGCGTCGTCAATGCTGCGATTATGGCAACCAGCTGGCCGCATCGGGGGGGGCAAACAGTTCAATGCACCCATGGTCGTGGACATTGAGCTGCCTGAATGGTGCCCGAGAGAGACGTAGAGGTGAGAGAGATTTACGGAAGGTAGCCTACTAGGTTTATTGGTGACGTGCTATGTGACTACTGACAACTAGCACGTGTGTAGTTTCAAGACAGAAATCAATTGATCTATAGACCTTGCGCTCGTTGTCCATTTTTGGCCGAATTAGTAGTCTGGGATGTAGTTCATGTTGATACTGCCGATTCTACGAATGAAGACACTTGGAACCGAGTCCACAGTGATATCAGTGAGGCACATCATCAATTTGAAGATTATATCGGGCGAGAGGGGAGGGCAGTGAGGACTATACCAGTTTCACCTATTCACCTTTTGATCCTTCATAACCCGTTCGCTTTTCTATTCCATAGCAACTTCTCTCCTCAACCACCTTCAACCAATATCAACACTTTCTTGACCATTACATCATTTCTCTATTTCTTTCTCAATTCCGTGTTTGAACGTAACCAACCTGGCTTTTGGGCACGAACTGTCCTGGAAACAGACCCAGAGGCTCAGTATAGACCTCGTGTCCTACACCTCTGAATATAATGGATTCATGGGAAATGTGAGCCGGTTCCTTAGCCAAGATGGAAAGGTGCAACTGATGACAGTTTATACTCGGTGATGTTTTTCAAGGGTGTGCCTGTCAAGATTATAGATTACCTCGCGAAATACCCAGATCGACGAGGTCCTTTGGTATGGCCGCCAGATGAGGTGCTAGTAGCAGCAGAAGCAGTAACACCCTGATGCTTATCTTAAAGATAATGTAGACAACAAAGAGCCGATTCAACGAGGCTGAATCGAGATTTAAGTTTGGGGTAATATAATGATTGAGATGGACAAACATTCGGATATTGCTGCCTGGATGTCTAACCCTAGGTGTAGTTTACGTGGTTGTTATGGCCAGAAATCTCTCTCAAGAGCCATTGTCCTATCTTTTGTCTCTTCTCCAGCCTCGGAACTCCGAGTCTGTACGAATGCACCCTTTCGTCTGAAAATAGGCGTATGCTACCTACATTACTAGTAATGAGGAGATATATACCTCCAGTATGATTTTAGGTCTCGGATTATCGTGACTTCATCCATAGTGCCTCATCATGAGTGTAGAGTATTGATTGAAAGTCTACTAAAACGGACTTCAAGTTTTATATCTCTTCAAGTTCCTCCGATGCTTGTGCTAATTTGATGTGGCTATTTGTATACCATGAATATGTAGTTCGCAAGCCCTTCAACATATCTTTAGATGCGTTAAATTATAGCTGTAGCATGACTAAATCGATGACATTGTCTTCAAATGAGGGAGTCGCCATTCATTAAAATACTTCGCTTTATTTCAAGCTGCTACAAAGGAATGTGTCAAGATGATTGTTTCGACGACGAGGCTGGCACAAGTTCTTCAATACGGCTTGAGCGAACGTCGTCAAATACTATCACATAGAAAAACCAAGCACTCATAAATTGAATACGATTTATTACCCTAATCTTTCCCTGAGAGATGAGCTATCACTTTCCTCAAAAAAACAGCAGCTGAATCTTCTGAGCCTCAAACTATCTTACCATCCTCTGACCCAATACATATATAATTGTTTTCGCATTATAATCCAGCCTCATCAGCATAATAGCTGATATCCACAGCGCCCCGGGACACCGTCGCAGTACGCCTTGAAGTTTTCCCTTCTTCCTCTCTGTACCCCATGCCAGGTGCATATTGTGGCTTGCAGCCCATCTATCCAGTATCTCAAGACGTTCCCACCACCATGCATGATCAACGGGAGCTTTGGCCTCCACGACCCCGATGGTTGGCCGCTTTGATACATCAATACGATACGATTAGTCGATGGCGGAAAATCCTGATGTTGTCAGACGTTAAGGCTTACATCATTCAAATGCGACCGAGGTCGTGCGCGCGCAAAGACCGCCGTATATGGGTGAGTAGACCCGTCGGACTGGCTGATGGTCCCGATGATACGCCCGTGTTGAGGGCTTCATGATCCTCCGGTTCGGAGGTATGGTAGTATGTATAGTTACATGGTTACTTGACTCGGACTCGGAGGTCGGGCTACAGAATAACTCCCGAGAAATACTAATAGTGACCGGGGGGTGCTAGTATTTATATATGTGTCCACGGGTATGATTATATCTCATGCAAGTTCATGCTAAATTGGACAAAATAGGCAGCCTTGTCCTTTGCATATATCCAAGTCTTATTTCTCGTTTCCCCCCGTCCATCCTCGTATGAATTGTTCATATGTACATAGCCTTGCGCCCTTCTTAACCAATCCCATAACCATTCATATCAAACCCCGCACGCAAACTGCCGGAGGAGGGTCCGTATGGCATATTATATATGTGCTACAATGTACATGTGAGTGATTCACTTTATCCATCTGACATGTTTGAAATGCCGCAACCTCTCCTTTCCGAAAAGTGATATCACCAAGAGCTAAGGTACGAAGTAGATGAGCTACTAGTAACAAGTCATCTGCAGGAAATGGGAGAAAAACTCAAAACAGAGGTTCCAGAACACCACCCTAGCAAGGATAAGTTCCAACCATCACTCTCAGCGCTTAAACAACCGAGCTTAGTGGTTATTTGCCAGTGGTGGAATAAACTACCCTACAAATAATGACCAACCAAATCATGATTCTGCCATCCATCTCTAACCTTGAGAGTGTGACCTATGTATGCGAGGACGATCATTCATTGAATTATTTTTTCTTTTTGTCGCTGGTGACTTGCATTTTCCGAGGTACAGGGCGGCAAGTGGTTATTCAGCCAGGGCAGACGCAGTGGGCTCGTAGAAGACCAAGCCAGGCCCAAGCAAGACATGGCGGTAGGCTCTCGTAATGAAGAATCACCCGGCTAGCTGAGTTCTAGCGGCGTCTCTGGGCTTCTTGTCTCTGGAGCTTTGAGTGGCTGGAAACGTGCCCTTGGATTGAAACATGATGGATGACGCAGGGGAGTTTGCTGCCTGCTTAAGTTCCCCGCTATCTCTTTTCCCATGTGAAGGAAATGTGCATGTTTCAGCATAGACCTTGTCTGGCTTGTTTCGCGACCAAGACAGGTCAAGTTCCAGCTACCCACTACCAGCTATCAGCTACCCAGCTTCAGAGCTAACCGACGACTCGTACTCGTAGTGCCGGTCTCAGTCCCAGCTGATATTCAAATTCTTTTTCTCCACGAGGCTACGTCCAATGATTCGGATTCTCCGAATCCAGACACTATCGGCGCGGATCATCGCGGGGTACAGTTGCAAAGGACCCAGGGCGGGGGAAGCCCGGTGGATAAGGTTAGAAACCAGTTCAGCGTGAGTATCTAGTCTACAGTAGTCCGCTGCTCCGTTCTCTGTACTACCAGAGCGATGGATGTGATGAGATCGGAGGATTACGAGACTCGCCCATGGCGGGTAGGTTGTTTGCTGTGGTCGGGATTGAAAGGGTGGTATGCAATCGCATGTTGCCTGGTGGGTTTGGAGGGGGGAAGTGGAGGAGGGGTTGGGTTACTTACTGCACCTCCATCACACTCCGTCAAATGACCGAATTATGGGATCAACCCATCGTACCCATCGTACTAGTACGGAGTATGGAGTACTCGTACCCGTTCATGGGCGCGAAAGACCTTGGTGGGGGGAGGGGCTCTGGATTCTTTTTTGTCTTTTCTTTTCTTTTTCCTTTCCTTTCCTGCCTAGCTTGGATTGAGGCTTTGGCGATTGGCACACTAACCGTTGTGATAGAGCGTGGTCGTTTAGCCTATCCAATTCCCTCATACGGAGCACGGAGTACGCAGTACGCACGTAGGCTCCGTCTCCGGGTGATGGGTTCGTCGCATTTTGAAAAGTGTCTCTGGCCGCGCGGACCGCAGGGCCGGGTCCAGATGACAGGCCGAATCTTGCGGTCTTGGGTTAGGTCTTGGCCTTGTCCTCGGGTGGAGTACAGAGGTACATGAGGACAGGGGACACGTTTGGATCATGGGTCTTCCTGGGTGGAACGACGATGGAGAGATCAGAGGGCGATCAGCCCCGGATGACAGGAGGATGTGTGATGTACAATGTGCAATGAGCGCAATAGTGATGCGCGAATGCCATAGCGTACATAGACTATGAGTGTTGGCTGCAGACGATCGAGACGATCAGATCGAGCTGGGGTATTGATTCTCATGATTGAGAAGGTTAGATACCTATGACAGCTGGCATAGACTGAAACTCCGTACTCGGTACATTGTTTTTCGCCAGGCACGGCTGCCTATGTTGGTACCATGTTGGTACCTATTCTCTCTCCCCACCAAAGATGTTGGCCTGGGGACAAGATGGCGGTGACTGTACTCTCTACGTGGGATACCTAAATATAGGCGGTCGGCCTGTCTCCATTATACTAAGCCACAAATTAAGGCCCACGGAACTGCCCGGGGTTTCCACGCGAGGGGGTCGATTCATAGACAGGGGGAACCACAACAGGCACGGCATCCAATAGGGCGTTCCAAAGGCTGAGCTCACGCAGGGTTACGTGGGAGGACGAAAACCGCAAAGGGAAAAAGCAAGGCGAGAGGCGAAAAAGAAAAATCCCGCGATGAACCCGCGCTATGCGGGGGGCTGCTGTTGGAGGGAATTGCCGTATACCCTGGATGCATGGGACTTGTACCCAAAGGCCTCTTAGCTAGTGGGCTCTAGTGGGCTCTGGAGGGCCCTGGAAGGCCCGATGGAATCACCGCATTGAGCACGGCGCAGGGGCGAAAAAAAAATGATTGAAAAAAGGATAGGCGCGAATCACGGTGAGTAAAGTGACGAAGGGGGGGGCGAAAGTTCAGGGCTCGGGCTGGTCTTCCAAAGTTCCTTTCGTGCCTCGTGTTGATTTGATTGCTGGCCCCGCCGGTAGTAGACAGCGATTGGTGGATGTCTGGGGAAGGAGTAGACAAATCGGAAGAGGCGCACAGGCCGAAAATGGAGGATGTGAAGGGCCGGTGAAAGCCAGTCTAAGCCAGTCAGGATGACGGAACTACCGCTCAGTGAAGCAAGATGGGGATGAGGCGGGTGATGGTGGTGGTCATGCTCAGCAATGAAGAATGAGGTGAGGAGCGGAGGATAATGGGCTGAAGCTGGAGTGGTTAAAGGAATGCAGAGAACCCAGGTGGGATGGGGTTAGGCTGGAGCTGTACAGTATTGAATGTGAAGCAAGTTGAAGTCCGCCACTGTTGGCTGATCTTTTTGTGGCGGAGTTGGAAGTGCGAAGTTCTCCATTGCCAGAGAGTACCGTGACATAGACTTCAGTGCTATTGCCCGTGCCTATGGAATGTTCTTTTCGCCCCTTTAAACATACCCCAACAGCACTAAACGCTAAAACATCGGCTTTCACGGCCTTGCCAGGGCTGCTCCGATCCCCTTTCTACTTAACAACTTCCTAGTTGACACATTGTTGCGATTCGCTTCGCTTCGCATTGGCATATTTGCATTTGCAGTGCCTCACGGCATTGTCCTACCCGACACTATTTCTAATCTTTTGCCTTCCCTGACCAATTTGTTGCCAATTTGATCCCAATTTATCATCTTCCTTCTCCCGATCGTTCTCGATGAAAGTGGATTCTTCGAAACGTCACCTCTTTTCACGCTGGCATTCCATACAAATCTCCACCGCCTCTTCCCCTCTTCCCCCATTCCTTCTCCCATTCACCACATCCCCCCCCCCCTCTCTCAATCCTATACCTCTCTCTCTTGCCCCTCAATTCCCTATCGGGGGTTTGAAACCAAGTCATTGATCTTGGTGAACCCTCTTCTTATTTTTCCCCATTGCCACCCAACATGTTACAGCCCGACGATGTCAAGACAGATCACTATGCCGCCTTGGGCGTCTCCAAGGAAACCGACCTAACCAAGATTCGTGGAGCCTATCGAAAGCTCGCCTTAAATCTCCACCCCGACAAGATCAAGGATGAATCACAACGCGAATCCGCGCGAGAAGAATGGCATCGCGTTCAGAAAGCATACGAGATTCTCTCCGACGATAAAGACCGATCCGCTTATGATAATGGACGAGCCAAGTTTCTCGACAAGGAGGCCAAATTGGCCGAGCTGAAACGAGAATTAAGAGAGCACCGACGAACCGATTCCTCATATGCCTCGCCACGAGGAGTGGCAGTGCCTCGGCCCGTGAAATGCGAAATGGTCATATTGTCGAAGAGCGTGTCCCAATGGAGAGCTACTTCGATGAAGCGATGCGATTCACCGACGAGCCCAACCCAATGGGTCGCAAGAACGATGATTTCGGCCGTCGAACGAAACCAAAGCCAACTGATGATAGGAAGAAGGCTCGCGTGCCAACGAGCAGTCAGCGCGCGGCTAAGGACCTTCGCGAATCGACCAAGGCATCGAATGCCGACCGGGCCAAGAAGCTCGATCGAGAGCGTCGCCGCGACGTTTCCGCCAAGTATGAAGAGAAATTTGATTCCTACTCCCCGAGGATAGTAGATTCGGAAAGTGAGTATGAATCTAGTGGCCCTGAAATCTATCTACGGACCAGGGAACCCTCTTCCTCGCGACGAACGAGGGAGTCAATTCCTCGGGAGTCACGATCGCGCCCGACAAGGCCGGCCCCCCGTCGCCGCGATACCTATTATGAGGATGAGGATTATTCCGAGGATGCCTGGCAAAGTAAGGTGTACGGTGCCCAGGAGCATATTCAACGTTCGAAGCATGAACAAGATGCTCGACCAAGGTCGTCTCGATCCCCACCGCGACGCCGTGGTTACGACTCGGGGGAACCAGAAACATCTGCCTCGCGGCGCGCGGCTCGGTCCTCTCGGTCAACCAGGGATCGCGAGCGTTCCTCATCTCGCAACAATTCATATGACAAATTAGACTCCCGCAGTGGAGATTATTTCAAACCACCAAAGATGCCCTCCGCGACCACTTCGCCTAACGTGAAGTCGTCAATGAGACCTTCGCTGTTCACCCGTGCAACCACTGCGACCGCCACTGCTTTTACCCGACCCAAGCGGGAAAGCTCCAGCCGCAATGATTCCAGTCTCGACCAAATGGTCCGTGAACAGGTTCCCCCGTCGCGATCTTCGAAGCTGCGCAACAATGATTCCGGTTACTCCAGTTCCAGCACCCCGGAGATGCCCCAGCACAGTCATTCGCCCAAGGTGACCGCTCGCTATACAATCGATCCCGAAACAATCACCATCGAGCCTTCGAAGTCGAAGTATCGTATGGCATCGCCCGATCGGGATCGTCCTACCCGCACCATGCCCCCGCGTGCCAACACCTTTGCCGAGCCATCCCGCATCGAGATCCGCTCCGTGAAGCCCTCCGTGAAGCCCTCCCGAACCTATACCGATGTCGAATACACTCGACCCGTGGGACGCAGCGATATTAAATACGCCAAGGATATTCGCCCTGGCGATGCGAGCTACTCGCCCAGTCGCTCTCAGAAGATCCCATCTTCTTACTACAACGAACGTCATCCTCCTCCAAGCAGACGCCAGTCTACCGCCGCATAATTTAAATTAAGTAACGACAGCCTTTACGACCATGCAATCTCCTTTCTGTTTTTCCTTTTCCATACACACACACACACACACACACACACACACACACATACACACACCTCATGACCTGAAATGTCAAATGTCTTCTATTCTTGTCGATACTTTTCGCGAACTGCCCAGCGCAGTTCCTTTCGGAATCCGCATACACTGGTTTCCACCATCAATTTTTACTGGGCCGGGAGATACATTCTCTGCGCTCTCTCTCTCTACTGGACTTCCTACTTCGTTGTAGTTGAAGCCCGGTAGCGAAAGCAGACATATTTCCTCCCTCCCCTTTCCGAGCATTGGGACGGTTCGGTTTTTTTCGCAGTGTGCATCCAAAGGGCTTTCTTAGCTGGATTATCACACAATGTCTTCGTCGGCGCAATGGGGGGATTCGGATCGCATGGGATAATTTAACCATATCAAACATACACACCTCACCGGCGCATGTTATTCTTTTTTGTCTGTTGACTTTTTTTTTCTTTTCTTATCAAATTTTTATCCATATCCTCATATCCTCGTTTGTTATTTTTTTCTCTCTCTTCCCCCTTCTCTGTGCCATCTATGATGTCTAGTTTATTCTTTTTTTCTCTCTTGGAATGTATGAAATTAGTTACCCTATGTGTACTAATCTCACTCGAAATTCATGATGGATTTACGTTCCTTGATTGATGACCTTTATGATTCTGACTTTGCCTTCGTGGTTTTTATGAAATTAGATTGTGTTATATGAAAGATAAGTTATGTTCTTCGACTATCTCTAGCTAATAGAATGAAGTGAATAGAGCTCTCTTAATCGATAAAGCATTGGTTACGTATACTACAGTAGCGTTGCAAAAGTTTGAACCCCTTATTCCCCACCATTATTGCCTACCTTCTACGATACCTAGGTAGAAAATAGAAAATAAGAGGAAAAAAAGAGAAAAATTGAAGAGTTTTTTTTAGAGAAGACAGAACTTGAAGTTGGTTTCATTGGGCTGGCTCACAACATGGTACCGGACTAGTGCTGGCAGCAAGTGATTGAATAGGATTCATCCCGAAAAAGTTTAAGATCAGAACATGGCCTAAGAAGCAACCGATCACCGCCGTATTGCCTGACATAACGAACAAATCCGGCCTTGCTGGTCGAAAATCTGGGGGTAGCCACAGGAGGTCTTGCCCATCAAACGTAATCCAGCTTTCATCGCTCTTTATGCCATATCCTGCTTGTCGTGGTACGGATTCCTCGCTGTCGGAGTCGTTTATCGGGTGGCGTCTCTTGTGATTATCATGACCGAACCTAAATGTACCAACAGAAGTATGTAGAATGCTCGAATCGGATGAGTCGAACACGATCCATTGGCAAACCTCAAGTTGAAGCTCATGTAAGCACTTGTCCTTGGCTATGTCCCAGACCTTGATAGTCCTGCCCTCTAACAATGATGCTTGCATGGTTCCGTCATGAGACACAGAAACAGTTGAGGAACTTTCAAAGCCAGTAGCTGTTGGCCTCTCACGACGGTCTGTGAGTAATGTGTCTACCTTCACGCAAAGGTATCCTAGCCTGAGCCATGTACTGTCGTTCGACCAGGACATGGATGATACCTTGGTTTCTAGTTCAAACGTCAGCAAGCATCTTCCGGAAGCTGAGTTCCAAATTTTAATGACAGTCCCTTGTGAAGATGAGCCGAATGGAAAATCTGTCATATTCATAATGGTTGATGCCAGCCAAGCATCATCGGGAGACCACTCAAAAGGTTGGACCGATCCGTTAAACAGCCCAGAACCAGACTGGGCCTCTTGGGTGAAAGTAGATAGATTCCAGATTCTCACTCTCGAACGGGAGTTAAATTTCTCGACTGATGCAATTTGGGTTCCACTAGGTGACCAATCAAGGAATGAGACATAATCGACGTTCATGGTGCGATGCGTCAATGTAGAGATGCATCTCCCAGTAAAGCAATCCCAGATATTCGTTGTGTCATCTGCTACAGATGCAAGCCGGCATCCATCTCGTGCCCAGAATATTTGAGAATGTTTGGTAGAGCCAATGACAGATAAATGATGTGCTTTGAATGTCAGGATCGGTTTTACTGAGTGCTTATCCCAAATGCTGATCGTCAGGTCTCGGAAAGTTGTCCAATCCCTCGATAATGATGCAAGCCTTGTTTCATCATGGGACCAAGCGATGAATATCACTTGCCCATCAGCTCTATCAATGGCCGACGTGGAGTGACTACTAGTATAAGAGTCACTGGAAGTGTCCCAAATTCTGGTAGTCAGATCGTTGGATAACGAGAGCAGTCGATTCCCATCTTGTGACCAAAGAACAGCCGTAACAGCATCCGTGTGTCCTCTCAGAAGGAGCATGCAGTGTGCTGTCATTGGATTCCAGATTCTTACTGTAGAGCCCTTAGAGCCAAACGCGAGCCGCGTTCCGTCGGGAGACCACGCGATGCACAAGATAATATCATGCTCTTGAAGTGTCGATATGCATTTAGAAGTTATGGTGCTCCAAATCTTGATTGCATGCCTAAGTCCTGTCGATGCGAATTTGGTTCCATCTTCTGAAAAAGAGAGAGTGGTTCTCAATCGCGCTGTCGAAATTTTATCTTCTAAGATATAGAGAGCGGGTCTCAATATAGGAGTAATATGATGCATTTCCCAGCTAAAATGGAGAGGATACGATCCCATGAGCTCGTCTGAATATTGGCCCTGTATACGAACAGATGGCTCGGTCTTCAGCGTGGTAGGTAAAACCCATATTACCAGCTCATCTTCTGATTCTGATACGATGCGAGTGCTATCAGGTACCCATTCAAGAGCTATTATTGGATCAAGATGTCCCCTCTCCAGTGTTGCGATGCATTGACAAGTGTCTGTGTTCCAGATAGAAATTGTCGTTTGTTCTTTCAATGCAAGTCTAATGTCATCGCGTGCCCAGGAAATAGTGCCTTTCGATTCAAATGTTGATATACATCGGCCAGTGTTGGTATCCCAGATTTTTGTTGTTGATCGTTGAACATCAAACTCGAAGGGGAGATTGGAATTGATACGAGGGTCGGTATCTGTACAGCATACCGGTTGATGCATGTGCTTCTCGGTCTTTGGACTCGATGTATCGGTCGTTTGGTCTGAAGTTTGTGTAGCAAGTCGAGCACCAGAAAAAGACCAAATAATGAAATCGGGATTTGTACCAACTTCCAATTTTGATATGCATTTGCCAGTTTGCAGATCCCATATCTCGACCATCCCACCCCAATGGCCTGATGATGCAAGGCGGTTTCCATCATGAGACCAGACAGTCCTGGAAACTTGCTTGTGCCCCGTCTCCAGTCTTGAGATACACTGACCAGTATCCAGATTAAAAATCTCAATTGATTGACCGTTAGGCTTTGATGCAAGCCATCCATACCTGTGCCCTACAACCATTTCAGCATTCCAGTGGTTTCCCTCAAGAGTTTGAAGGCAGGGACTCCATTCATTCTCGAGTACAGCACTCCCAGCAATGGTTACCCACCCGGGTGATTCATACTGATAGCACTCTCTAGTCCTGCTGCGATAGGGACTGAATAACAAAGGTGAACAGTAAACTTGCAAAGGATTGCGTTCTATTGCATGTTTGAAATATCGGAAAAAGCGCAAAGCGTCATGGGCGCGTTCCTTCACTTCTACCGAGTTGCCCCTCCTCTACGACAGGAATCTGCGATTAGTGGCTACCCTTTTGAAGAGAGAATCTGGGACGTACTAAAAGTAAGGCATCAAGTTCAAGCATTGCAACAACGCCTTCTGACGTTTTGCCGAGTAGGCTGAGAGCTTCAAGCCAGTATAGATACATTTGCCGTAAAAACCTGTCAATCGTCCCGTTATCTTCAAAATCACTGTTTGTAGATATGATGCGACCACAATGTTGAAGATGACCAGACCAGTAGACACAGGCATATTCTGCAGGTGCCAATAGGCTCGGGTTGGGTCTTTGGGCTGCCATATTTGAGATGTTCGGCAACTTGATGTCAGCTTGAGATATACCACGGCGAAGGATATTTGCCATAGTTTTGAAACAAAGGAGAAAAATAGTGTGATGTTCTGCTTCCAGACCCATAGGGAAAATCTGGGAAAATGCCTTTTCGAGAAGGAATTCTTTCGCAGACTGGTGAACAAAAACAATGATGTTGGTATCGCCTTGTAAAGCCAAAAAAGAGCCACAGAGGGCTATGATCTGGCTATATCCTCGAGGTCACCAGTGAAGACCTTAGGCAACTCGACACAAGACTGAAGCTCAAGAAGGGTGACGGGGCGATATACTATTGACATGGTAGCTAATATCTGCCTACAGAGCTCTGCATCCTCTGATTTGTAAACTTGCTCCATCATTCTGTCATATAGTGCATTCAGACCCGGAGGCAGCCCTTTCAATCTCTCCAGAGCACGCCATCGAGGGGTTCGACCAAGTTCATGGCAGACTAAAGACACCCAGAGAAAGGTACCTTGCGACTATGAAGACAGATACTGGCCGATCTCATGTTGAGTCTCATCATTGTACTTCTTCAGCACGGCTAGTTGACTAACCTTATGCTGAATGAAGCTATTCACGCCTTCGGATACAGACGATTCGTTTAGCTCAAGCGAGATCGGAGTTACACCAGTTGCGATTTGAAGAGGTTCATAGATTTCAGGCCAATTGCGGCTCGTAACGACCCATTTTACTCGCTGATTTGCAGCTGAATGTTGAATGATGAAGTCGATAAGTGAGGATAGCCCTGTCGTGCATTCGTCTAGTGCGTCGACTAACAAATAGGTGCAGGCCAATTCGTCCAGGATATCGGTGAGAATATCTGTCAGGGCACCCCAGGCATTGATATCATCAAAAAGCTGTTTGCCAGTTTGTTCATACTTCACTCGCACATGAGAGAGAAGTGATGGCTTTTTCAGGATGAGCGAGAAGATTAGGCCGCGAAGCACAGCAGTTGCGGTGTTGATCCTTGGATCAGTTGCCTGGCAGAAAAAGAACGAGATACTCGTATCCTCTTCAGAAATACCTGGAATTTCGTCGATTATGCCACAGAGAAGCATTGTTTTGCCTTTGCCAGGATCGCCCCTGATCCAGAGCAGAGTGCCTTGGCTGTTCTGCCATTGCTTGAACTCCTCGTTGTCGAGAATCCAGCGGTATGAGTCTTTCAGCAGTCCTCCATTAGTCGCTTGGATGCGACTCTTGTCATCGTAAGGATTGGTTGTCCGAAGATCTCGTAAGCATTCCTGATTCAATGGAGATTCGGATTGTACTACATCAGATAGCCGCTCTGCTTAGTCGAGGCTCGTCCGGTTGATACACCTTTACGTATATCTACGGGGTCCCACTTACCAAAATTCGCTGTAATGTTGCCATAGTTCTGATCCAGCTGCATCCCGTAGTTTGAATTTTTCTGCGATGTCATGGCTGCCATGATCGTAGCCAGAGTGGCCTGGGATTGCGGCTGAGTTGCCAGAGCACAAGTACTGGACCCCACCATCAGGTGACCTGCAGACTATACCAGGACGAGTTTACCTCGGTGCTTGCAGTAAATCATACAGGATAGAGAACAGAAGATATAGATAGTATTGGTATGTTTGGCTCTAATAAAGGAATCTTGAGTAATTACCAATCCCTTTCGTGCGCTGGTACACACCAGGAACTTACAGCCCGAGCCAACATTCACAGGTGGCCAAGGATAGTACAGCGTGAGAAAAAAAAGGTTATAGTAAATGACAATATCAATCAATATAAACATAACTACGGTTATGTACAAAGCTTTGCCTGTCAAAGTCAAGTGCCAAGTAAGAATAACCAAAAGAAAGCGAAGGGGTATTCCAAACAACAGCAATTTCAGATGCGAACTTGAAACGATCTAATCACTCGCTGGATTTCATACTAGTTGAGTTCGATTCTACTGAATCAGTTTGAACCCCGTCCTACGCAAGCTTCTGCGACATATTAAGATAGAGATGGCCGCTCAGTCTAGACTAAAACGTAGAAAACGCACATCTGCAAAGATATAATGTTAGAATTTGTCAGGTGGTAGTGGCTGAAAGATAGGAGAACTCACAATCGATAGACCCGAGATCATCGAGAACCAGAAAAAGGCATTCTAACACAGGATCAGTACATGTTCGTGGAGCAATGAGGGCAAAACTTACGTTGAGGGTGGTCCTTCCCTTGAAGAAACGGGACTTCTGGACAGCGACGATAGGTAGCTGGAGCATCATAGCACCAAAGCCGTATCCGCGCAACTTCTTGGTGATACAGCTCATGATCAATTCGTGGAAGACGGAGCTCACCAAAAAGGTAATGAGCATGGCAACGGGCTGGGAGAAGCGGGACCGGGAGGGGTAGTAAACGTGGCGAAAGAGGAAGTGGTGAACGGGAACATTCCACTCTCTAGAGAACTCGAGCCTGAAGAGAGATGATATTAGATAAACCCGGGACAAAGGAAGCGTGACACATACCAATCGCAAGAATTCCACCAGTCAGAGTAGAAGTGACGGTCCGCAAAGCGAGTTAGTTCGGCAAAGGCGCCCAGAACATACTCGAAGATGACCAGGAACACCAGCAGGAAGGTTATCATGAAGGGGAAGAGGAGCATGCTGATGGTTTCGGCCAGAATCAGTGCCTTGTCGATGGTACTCTCAAAGACCTCGAGCTGATTATGGGCCTCGGTGAGAACGGGAAGGATGAATTCCTCGCTGGTTAGAGTCAATAGGAAGATGCATCCGAATACAGCGAGGGTCTTCCATCCAATTTCTGCCCAGCGGCGTTCTTGACGACGAGGATACTCGAGCTCATAGCACAATGTCGGGCAAAAGAGAAAGTCCAGGTAGTTGCCGGTAGTGAGGTTCTGTGGGTAGGAGATGTTACCCAGTGGCGAGACCAGCTCTGTAGCCAGATCTTCACGCAGACGAGCCAATGGCTCCTCAGGGTGATCCTCATCACCGTGCTGTAACTTCATCGATGGCCGGCGCCTCTTAGGTTCCGGGTAGTGGACAGCGGTCGGAGAGCTGGGTGGAAGGGATCCGGTCTTGTCTAGAGCATTCAGTCGGCTCTCAGTCTGGCTCAGATGACCATTGTAGAAGGCATAAGAATGAAGCTTCATGAGGATTGTCAAGGTGTGAAGTGTGAAGAAGACTTGAGCGGTCCAAGTCCAGAGGCGCATGAACGGCCAGCTAAAATCCAAGTAAATATCAGCAATCGATTCACGTCAAGGCAAGGGGAATGCATAGAATCAGGCAACTTACTTGACCCACAAAGCAAGCCACAGTATTTCACCCATGCATTGCACCATCATACCCCCACGAGACCAGTGCAGCCATTTGGGGCCGCTCCGGTAGAGCTTCTGGAGGGGCAGGACAAGGCCTGAGGTGACCACCATAGCTAGGTCAGTGAGACCAAGCTCTACCACATTTGTAGACAATAGGCTCCAGACTCGGACTCGCAGCGGGTATCCTGTATCCTTGACATTGCGTAGCACGGTTGTCATCACCATGATAAACAGGCTGATCCAAAACAGAACGAAGAACCCTCGGAAGTTATGGTAATCGCTATCAGGATCAAAGTGAGACACCCGTGGCACATAGTCAATCGTATAGAATAGGCGATTCCGAGCCCTCACTTGCTTGCGAGCTGTCGAGATCGAATGCGCCGACGGAGGCGCATCTTCAGGAACGGGGGTTGATCGGCCACTGTGGTGCGACACGGGCGTTAACCATTGAACCATGCAGTGGTACGAGAAAGAATGAATCAGAAGAACATCATTTACCTGTTGTCCAAGGCCAGCTTGTCCACTGGAGTGTTGAGACTTCCGTCCGATTTCTGGGACTGGAGGGGAACGGGGCGAGACCGCAGTGCGGACGAGTCATTATGCGAGACGGCGCTGGACATTTGCGGCGTAGGAACGGAATTGAAGGAGAAGAAGAACGTTCCACATCAGAAGTGAGTGTGAAGAACCTTAGGAAATGGAGAGAGCCGGAGTGTGTTTATCCAGCGAAACTATGTGACGAATGTTTTGAGGGGAGAAGCGCCATGTCCGAAAAACGGGGCCGAACCACCAAACTACGTCAACGGTCAGCCTTACAGAAATAGCAATACAGTACGGATTGGCTCTCGGCTTTGATGTGATACATTTAAGCAGGGCTGGGCAAGATTTCAACCCAGTCTAGGGTCATGGCATTATGACACTTTTTTGGGAATAATGGCCAATGTGACCAGATGAGCATGCATATCCCCTGACAATCAAGAGTGGTACGAGTACGACTCTTTCACGGAACCTCCGCGGATCTGCAGAAGCCACAGAGTAATTTACGTCACTGACGGTACGTGTGGTCTTCCTCACCGCCGAGAGGGACTCACCGCCCTTACATTGGCGGGCAGAATGACATAACCAAGACTGGACGATGTCAGGTGACCACCCGCACAGTCAGCATCCCCGCCCATTCCCCTTTGGGCCTAGCGCACCCTGCCAAGAAGCCAGGTCAACCCAAGTCACGGGCCATAATAAAGCACAATCCAGACCGGACGCTGGATTGCTTCATACCTCGCGTGCCCTAGCTCAGCTCAGCTCATCTTTCTTGGATCCCTTTGCGGATCCCCTTTTCTTATACCCCCTCATTGACCACTTCGCCCCTTGACCCCGCCGGGGGTTGTGGCCGCCATGTCATCCCGTACGTTGCTGCCCGCCGCCCCTCCTCCCCTGAAGCTACGGGCCTCTAATGCACTTCTTTCCCAACAGTCAAGCAATTCATTCGAAATGTCCGCTCTGCTAAGACAATTGCCGATGAGCGGGCTGTCATTCAGAAAGAGAGTGCTGCGATTCGGGCCTCGTTCCGAGAAGAGAGCCACGACTCTGGCGTTCGGTTCGTTTCATCTACTTTCTTCGTTGTCAATTCCTACCTCTAATTGCGCTGCAGGAGGAACAATGTCGCCAAGTTGCTGTACCTGTTTACCCTCGGAGAACGGACTCACTTTGGTCAGATCGAATGTCTGAAGCTGCTCGCCTCGCACCGATTCGCCGACAAGCGACTGGGCTACCTGGGAACGATGCTGCTGTTGGATGAGAACCAGGAGGTGCTTACACTTGTGACGAACTCTTTGAAGAAGTGAGTGGCTATGGAAGGCAGAGATATTCCAGGGGCTCTTCCCATGCTAACAGCACGCAGTGACCTCGGTCACTCAAACCAATATATCGTCGGTCTCGCCCTTTGCGCACTCGGCAACATCGCTTCCATCGAGATGTCTCGTGACCTTTTCCTCGAAGTCGAAAACCTCATGTCAACTGCGAACCCTTACATTCGCCGGAAAGCGGCCATCTGTGCCATGCGGATATGTCGCAAGGTTCCTGACCTGTACGAACACTTCCTCGAGAAGGCGAAGACTCTCCTCGGTGACCGAAACCACGGTGTCCTGATTTGCGGTCTCACATTTGCGACGGATCTTTGTGAAGCGGAGGAGGAAGAGGAGGGTCCAGAGGGTGTGATCGAGATGTTCCGACCACTCGCCGGAGGCCTCGTGCGCGCACTGAAGGGGCTGACGACTTCGGGCTACGCCCCGGAGCACGACGTTTCCGGTATCACAGATCCTTTCCTTCAGGTCAAGATCCTCCGTTTCTTGCGCGTATTGGGCCGAGGAGATGCGGCTACCAGTGAAATGATCAATGATATTCTGGCCCAAGTGGCAACCAACACCGACTCTTCGAAGAACGTCGGCAATTCCATTCTATACGAGGCCGTTCTCACTATCCTGGATATTGAAGCCGACTCAGGATTGAGGGTTCTGGGTGTCAACATCCTGGGTAAGTTCTTGGCGAACAAGGACAACAACATTCGTTACGTTGCTTTGAACACCCTGAACAAGGTTGTTGCAATCGAGCCGAACGCGGTGCAAAGACATCGCAACACTATCCTGGAATGTCTGCGTGATCCCGATATCAGCATTCGCCGGCGAGCGCTTGATCTCAGCTTCATGTTGATCAACGAAGGCAATGTGCGCGTGCTCGTCCGGGAGCTCCTGGCTTTCCTGGAAGGGGCCGATAATGAATTCAAGCCGTCTATGACAACTCAGATCGGTATTGCCGCGGACCGATTTGCGCCCAACAAGCGCTGGCACATGGATACCATTCTCCGAGTTCTCAAGCTGGCTGGGAACTACGTTAAGGAGCAGATTCTTTCTTCCTTTGTCCGTCTAATTGCGACTACCCCCGAACTGCAGACATACGCCGTCCAGAAGCTCTATTCTTCCTTGAAAGAGGATATCTCTCAAGAGGGACTGACTCTCGCAGCGACTTGGTCGATTGGTGAATATGCCGATAGCCTCTTGCAAGGTGGCCAATATGAAGAGGAGGAACTCGTCAAGGAGGTTCGGGAAAGCGATCTTGTCGACCTTTTCATGAACATTCTCAACAGCACCTACGCCTCTCAGATCGTGATCGAATATATCATTACCGCGTCCATGAAACTCACCGTGCGCATGACAGATGCCTCCCAAATTGAGCGTCTCCGTCGCTTCCTTAGCAGCCGAACCGCCGATTTGAGTGTTGAGATCCAGCAGCGTGCCGTCGAATATACCAATCTGTTTGGATATGACCAAATCCGACGTGGTGTTCTGGAACGTATGCCAGCTCCCGAGATCTGTGAGGAACAGCGTGTGCTCGGTGCTCCGACAGCGAAGAAGCGCCAGAGCAAGATTGTTCGCGGCAAGTCCACCAAGACGGCTAAGCCTACCGGTGACCACGACTTGCTTCTTGACCTGATGGGTGGCTCTGATGCCCCTGTCACGAGCCCGACATCTAATAGCTCAAACACCGCCGATCTGCTGGCAGATATCCTTGGCGGAGACTCGGGTTTGTCGTCGCCTGCCCCAACGCCCGGCCCTCAAGGTTCCTCAAGCAAGAACGATATTATGGGTCTCTTCGGCTCGAACGGTGCTTCGCCTTCTCCTCAGCCAAGTCAGCAATCTTCTTCGGGGCTGGACTTGCTGGGAGGTGGCATGGGCGCTTCTGCGCCCTCGCCTGCTGCTTCCCCTGCTCCTGTTGCTGCTTCAACTCCCGCACACAACGCCTACAATAAGGATGGCTTGGCGCTTGCTCTGCAAGTCCAGCGTAGCGGCGCCACTGCTCAAATTGTGGCCAAGTTCCGCAATGAGTCTAACTTTGACCATTTCTCCAATGTTGGTCTGCAGGCTGCTGTGCCTAAGAGCCAGAAGCTGCAACTGAGCGCTATCAGCAAGGCTGACCTGGATGCCGGTGATGAGGGTGTCCAGACGCTGCGTGTGACAGCACTTAATGGGGTATGTCACTTTTCTTTCAATTTTGTTTTTAAGAAGTCCGTAATAGCTAACCTTTTCGCCCAGGCCCTTCCCCCCAAGCTCCGCATTCGTTTCAGAGTGACTTCTGCCCGGGACGGTGGAGACCCAGTCACCGACCAAGTGGATTGGTCTGAGCCATGATCTCGGCAATGAGCAGTTCTATTTGTGGCGTTGATAGTGGCACCTGGCCTTGAACCTCGAACGTATCTAAGAAATGGGAATGTGAAAATAGAGCCCATAAAAGTCTTGAGTCTTCTCTGACCGATGGACATTTTTAATCATGCTTTTTACCCCTTTGATCCCCAAAAACACAATTATGCTCTCTCTATACACATCCTAGTATCTTGCCTGCTTTCCATTTATTTTTCCCCGCCCAGCCCCACCACCCTCATCTAGACTTTTATTTTACTTTACTCTTGGTTTCTTGTTGCTTTCCCTAGAGGGTGGGGGTTTTTCATGTACATGTTTCGTTAGCAGATGATTAGTTAGCGCATGAGCAAGAGTGCATGTGTTGCATGGTGCAAAACAATCTATTCAAATTCGCAGTTATTTTGCAATTTTGTCAAGTGGTTCCAAGTATTTGCGGCAATCACTAGTAACTACAAGACTTTGTGGTTTATTCAGTAATGAGAAACTCTCAATTCTGTATTTGCTCATTGTAGATATCTAGACTGCCAAGAGACCTAGGATAAATCAAAAGAGACCAAAAAGAAAACCGAAAAAGTCAAAAGACAGCCGACGCAGATTACGGCTCTATACCAAAACAAAACAGCAGACCTCATGCAGAAATCGGGTGTATATAAACGAGCAGAAAAAGGGAAAACGTGATCGAACTCCAAAGTCCAACGCAATAACAGAATGCAATGTCGTATCAGAAGGCAAAGAAAAGCTTAGAGCTAGCTCAAAGAAAATTCCGGATCAGCTAGTGATGCGTAGAAATACCATTGTGGGCGAAAAGTCTTGAATGTGATCAAATTAGTGGTGCTCGATCGGATCCTCAGGAAGCAAGACCTCGCCATCCCGTCTGTGGCTTGGAAGACAGGCCTTGAGAGGGGGCTGGATGATGTCGTTGAAGAGGAAGGTGCCGTAAACGAGCAAACCGAATCCGGCGACCTGGAGCCACTTGAAAGATTCCCAACCTAGGCCTAAAGAGACAAGCCAGATGAACAGCGTACGGCAAGTGTCGATTGTGCTACGGGAGGTGGCAGAAACGGTACGGGTGACCGAGAGACCGAAGAAGTTGAAGCCGCTGTTTGAAAAATTAGTAAATGGTCACTGGGGTGGAACAAAGAAAGTTGAGATGGAATGAAACTCACCCAATACTGATCATGATCATGATACTGGAGATGGCCACAGCCCGGTTGCTGACCATCTCGTACATACCTTCCTTCATGTCGAAGTAGCCGTATTGACCGACATCCGTCCTTCCAACTGCACCATACATGATAAGCATACCAATGAAGGTAACAGAGAAGCCGAAAATGCCTTCCCAGCCCACGACCTCAATAGGGTCCATGGCATAGTTCTCGAGTATCCACTCTTCCAACACGAACTGCGAAGCCGTGAAAATCTGAGCAGCCGCGATAAGAAGAACACCAATCACAGTCTGCACTGCCTGGGGCGTACCAGCAGTTTGGGAAGAGATGCCATCGTCTTGGGTAATATCATGACCACTGTCACCGCTGAACAGTGCACCGGCGAGACCGACCAGGGCCACACCGAGAACAACGATGAAGAGAGCGCTCCACTGGTACAGATAGAGCTTGCGACGGAGGAATAGAACGCTGAATAGACCGACGAAGAGGACTAACGCTCCTCGGGTCATTTGGTAGATGCTTGCAGCAACAAAGAGCAAGCCTACGTTCATGAGAGTTGTGCCAGTAATGTCACAGGTGGACGGCGCAGCGAGGAGAAGGATTCTCCACCCGCGGAGTGGGATCCGGTCTTCATCTTCGTCCACCGGCTTGATGTGTCCTTGATCAGCAGGGCCGTCGAGCGTACGGTCTTCGTCGTCATCTTCGAGGCTGCCGTCCTCGCCGCGGACGGGTCGATATCCACCCGCGAGAAGAGGGGACTGGTCTCCGGACAGACGGGGAGAAATGTATTTCTTGTAAAGAATGGAAAGGCCGATGACTAGCCAGCAGCCCATCTCACCGATGAACATCTGCGCGCTGTTTGAAAAAACAATCGTCAGCCGTTAAACTTCGAGTCGTGTGACCGTGTTACAGGGTAGCCGAATAGGTCTGACGAGCTGGCTGAACTCACGTCTGAAGAACCGGCTGTTCAAACAGTTTGGGATCATTGGTGTCACAGTCGCGGACACATTGCATGTCCTACAATCAATCTGGTTAGCTGGCGAGCCCGGTCAACTTCCTCCAAACGTGGAGGTCCTCAAGGTCCCCAAACGCACCTGATATTTGTTAAGAATGGTGTTGCATACCCCGGTCACGAGCATCATCGTGACCAGGAAGGGAATAAGAGCCTGGCTCGCCATGGTGTCCTTTCTATGAGGAACGAGGGGAGATGAGGAGGCGAGGTTGAAACAAAGCGGAGAAGCTTATCGGGCTAAGGTTGGACCAAGAGATAAGCCAGCTGACGTGATGACCACCCGAAGTAGCCAAGAAGCCAATCAGCATCAACTAGAGTTTGCTTGGAAGGCACGAGGTCAACAGCAACAAACGAGACAAAAGGGAAACCAGCCAAATGAATGCCCTGGCCTAGTTTTGACCCTTCGCTGGAACAAAGACAAAAAGTGTAACGAGGCAGCCACGGGCGATATCAGTGTAGCCTCGTTACTCTTTTCCCTGTCCGGCTCTCTGGGCCAATATCACTAGGCCATTCTTGGGCTACGTGACCAGAGAGACTGGTTTATTGTTCTTAACGAGATTTGACCTCATCATATTTCCTCTTCAATAGAATACCGAGGGTATCCTGGTGACTACAAAGTAGAACAAGTGGAATCCCGGAGATCATACAGGTCTCAGCTGATATTTGGTTTGGATGCGATAATCTACCTCTCGATTTCTGGGATACTATATCACTATATTCCTATGTTCGTTGCATCTTGCAAAAGAAAACCTTTTGTATCAATCTATATACCCACGCTAATCCAATCAAAAAAAAAATCTAGTTCTCCCCAATTATCCTTCTCCATACCTTGATTGGCATCGGCCCGGGGCTCAAATTGGTCGTCTCCTTTACAGGTGGATTCCAATCAGGCGACGTCAAGGCAAACTCAAAGCGATGGATCAAAGAGGCAACCAAAACTGTCTGCTCCAAGTAACTGATATTGCGACCGATGCATCCTCTTGCGCCAGTACTGAATGGGATAAAGTATGGCTGCAACGGCTTGCCCTCTTCTCCCAACCATCGCTCCGGCTTATATGTATCGTGATCCTCGAAGACTGACACTTGGTGATGTACAACATAGGCTGACATGCTCACCGAAGTATCTCCAGCCACATAATTATCCAGAATAGCCGTTCCTTCCACCGGGGTTCGACGGGGTAATCCAAATATCACCGGCGGAAGCATTCGAAGGCTCTCATCGATACAGGCCCGCAGGTAGGGAAGATTCTTCACCTTCGAGTACGATGCAACGACTTCATCTTCGTCGAGAACCCCATCGAGCTCCTCTCGCAGCTTTGCAAGGCATTTTGGGCTCTTGAGTGAGAAGAACATGACATTCCGCAAGGAGATGGCCGTGGTATCGTGGCCCGCATTCATCATAATGTTGATCTCCGCCACGATCTCGCCCCATTCGAGATTATGAGGGTCTCCATTCTTATCTTCCATCATCGCAGCGAAGAAATCATCCAGTTTCTCGCCTGCTATATACCGGTTCAATCGAGTTGTTGCGCGATTATAGACAATACCGCCCCAGTCCCCGTCCAACTTCCACATTTTTCGATACCCAGATGAGAAGATTTTGCTCATGCGCTTGAATATCTTGAACCAGTCATATGCCCAGACAAGCTGGTAAGACACTGTACCCGTAGCACCATGGCATTCGCGGAAGGAAGCCTCTTTCACGGCCCCATCTTTGCTTTCAGACTTGATAACATCTAATCCCTCATCCAAGAACCCGAGATCCTCACTAAGCCCGATATTCGCGATCGCAGCCGCGGCGAACAGGACCGTCCAGTTGCGATAGTCGACTGTCAAATCCCCCTTTGGTGGTATCGTGTTGGGTAGCAGAGGAGCCGTGCAGCGCTTATCAAAGGCTTTAATCACCTTACCAGCAACGTTTGCGACATTGAACTCCCATTCTTCCAGGTTCTTCACCGCATAGGCGCTCGATAAAACCTTTCTCTTGCGAGCATGTTCCTTCTTGTCAACGACATCTGCAAGATGTGCATGAGTGCCCCCGGTTTCGGAATAGAAGCGATCTTTGACACAGCTTGTGCCGTGTCCATAGATATCTTTTATCGCATTTGGATCCGAGTAGGAAAGCGCGTTTGGCCCGATGCGAAGGACTGGGTGTTTCTTGTGGGCTTCGAAGAGGTTACGGGAGCGAAATCCCCGTTGAGCTTCGTAGAGAAAAGGAAGGTCAGATATTCCAGATAAGGCATAAAAATTCGGATACTTGCGTAGACCTTTTGGGTCGTAGAAGTACTTCGCGATTGGTATAACCAGGAAGTACATGGCGACAAGTAAGCCGACTGTGGTGGCGTACATTATGTGGAGGATAATGGTATGGAACAAGGTCTTCTTACTTTCATCTTGGAGAAAGAATTGCTTGGAAATTCAGCCTTTGATATAGGCATCGAGAGCATGCGGGGTAATTAATAGTGATCTAGAGAGGATGTCATGTAATGTGGTGGTGCATATCGAAATGCCCGTTCTGTTCAGTCATCGGCGAGAATCTCCTCTTTGGTACATTTTCGGCGAAGATCGAACAGAAAAGGCAACATACACGCCGGATCTCCAAGTATAGACCCGCCCAGGATCGCCTTCCATGATTGGAGACACAGAAACGCTCTTTCAAACCCCGATTGACTAATACGCTATTCCAGAAATGATTACTTTCGTAATTAAGCCACGTTCTGATTTTGAACGGTAGAATGTTCAAACTTTTGCAACGCCACTGTACAAGTCGATGTATTGTGTTACTCATGATCAGTACAGGAAGAATCATGCGTAATCCGACAATTTATCGAGTCCTTGACAGCGTAAGATGATCATATACATAATATGCAGTAGGAAAAAGCTCCCTACTTCATGCTTACAAATGTGCAAGCTGGTAAACTGTAGTGGGCGTTCTTCCGAGCTTTTATCTCTCATATATGCAAGGATATGTGTCTGTTAGGCATGAGAAAGCTGTGACTAATACTATGTGGTGACCGTAGCAAAATGTTTTGATCTCTAATTTGTATTTATGGCGCTTTTGGTGATAATCCCCCGGTTCTCGACTCGATAGAATGCACTGATATTCTCATGGAGACGCGTCGCTGACGGTGGGTCTATCTCTCGCTGTTAATGCCCCTCGTAGCACCTGCTCCATTGTTTCTAAAGCCCCAGCATCTGCTAAATCAAGGGGGGTGCATCCGTTGAAGGAGTTAATTTCGGGATCAACACCAGCGTCTAACAGAATCTGGACCGTGCTGTCCTGTTCGTTCTCAACCGCCCAATGCAGAGCCGTCCAGCCTTCATAATCCTGAAGATTCCCTATCTCACTGATGCCCAAAAGAACCTTGGCAATTGCATCCTCACCTTCCCGGGCAGCAAGATGCAATACCGTTTTCCCCTCGTTGTCCCGGGCGGACCTATCAACATCTGTACTGAGAAGAAGTTCAAGGACTTCAATTTGACTCCCCAGAACGGCTCGATGCAGTGCTGTATTTCCGTTTGAATCTCTGAAGGACAGGTCAATACCATGTTCGATGAGAAGTTGAACCGCCATTTCGTGCCCATATTCTGCGGCCTCTAGAAAGGCTTTCTTGACGGTCTCATCAAGGGTGGTACTGAGATCAAGAAGCATCTTTATGATCGTCACATTCCCATGGAATACTGCATAGTATAATGGAGTCCGACCATCGATATCTCTGATATCTGATCTGACTTTATTGCTCAGCAGTATTTTTACCGTATCCACATGTCCTTCCTCAGCTGCATAATGCAGAGCTGTGCGAGATTTATTATCGGTGAGATGTGGATTGCTGCCTCGTTGGATAAGCAATCGAACGACATCTTTATGACCTTTTTGAGCGGCCAAATGCAGCGCTGATTCCCCATATTGATTTCGAATCTGGTAAAGAGCTCCGGCTTCCAATAAAGCTGTCGTGGTACCAACATGGCCCTCATTAGCTGCCCAATGTAGCGGAGTCCGCCCTGTATGGCTGAGAGCATGTGTGTCGGCCTTATGCTTCAGCAAAGTAGGAACCATTTCTTCATGGTCTTTTGCTGCCCAGTGTAAGGGGGTATGTTTCTTATCGTTTATGCTATCGACATGTGCTCCAGCTTTTATTAGCATATCGGCGATTTCTGCTTTCTCTGAAAGAACAGCGAAGTGTAGTGGCGTGGACCCATTCTCATCTGGAATTGACGGACAGCTTCCGGCAGCTAGTAGCAGCCGCACGATTGAGACATGACCGGCTCCACTGGCTTGAAGAAGAGGGGTTTCCCCATCTAAACCCTGAGCAGACATATTCGCTCCAGATTCTAGGAGAAGCTGGACAACGTCAACGAAACCCAGTAATGATGCCTGGTGCAATGGTGTAGCATTTTCGTGACCTTTCATCGAAGGGTCTGCTCCTTTATTCAGAAGCTCCTGTACGATAGCAGTATATCCGTTGCCGGCGGCGTGATGCAGTGGTGAGTCTCCTATCTTATCTTGAATGATGACGGCTGCTCCAGCACGAAGCAACACCCGAACTATCTCAAGATGCCCTTCCGAAACAGCCGAATGAAGAGGCGTATAACCATAGCCATCCTTGACATCAATAGGAGCTCCGCGGCTTAGTAACATCTCTGCAATCTGGCTATATCCCTTAAGAGCAGCGGCATGTAGAGCCGTTCTTTGAGCCTCGCCGATCCTAAAATCCGTAGTGGTGGCTCCTTTATCCAAAAGAATCTCCACAACGCGATCATACCCCGATATAGTGGCATAATCCAGTGGAATTAGTCCATCGTTTTGACGTGCATTGAGATCGGCTCCAGCGTCAATGAGTAACGACGCCACGTTGGAGTGACCGAAAGCAGCGGCAAAGTGCAATGGCATGTTTCCTTGGTCATCAGCGGCGCAGACATCGGCTCCTCCTTCCAGATAATGCTGGACAATGCTGATATGCCCACATATAACTGCAGAGGACAATATCGTTTGTTCATGTTCGCGGAGACCAGACGAATACGTTGGGAAACCGAGCTGGGCGAACCCCTCCGCAGCTTGCGCGAGAGCCACGACATCTGAGGGTTCCAAATACTCAAGTAGTTCCAAAACAATCTCCGGGGAAGCGGGAGTCCCCACCAGCGGCCCATATTGAGTATCGTTTTCAGTGAGAGCGAAAATAAGGAAAGTTGAGTCCAAGTGGCCAGTGGCCCTTTCTTAACGGAATACGAGATTTAGACCCATCACGTGCGAATGCCAGTGTGTGCCAAAAGTATCCTAAGATCGGTGGAAAATCTTAGATGTTTTTATTCTCTAAATATATTTTTATCCAATGTGCCCTGAACTGCCAGTGATGTTGAAGAGCAATGTGGATCTGATTTCAAATAGTTATAATGCATGTTTCTCATATCATGTGATTACTAGGGTTTATAAGAGCATTTCTGACATCGAGGTGAAGCTGTAAACAACCAAATGATTTTATTTTCGGAAACTCGACGTGCGAAATACACTCTGATCTATTTTAGTTAAATTTTACAACACCATGACTTATAAGCCAAATAGAGTACTCGTACAAAGCAAAGCTTGTGCTTCACTCAACAAACATCCACCCCAAGCCAGAACAGTCCGCAACTCAGCTATTAGTCTCAGAAACAGAATTCTCAAGATCCTTAGTCTTCTTCCTAGGCCCGAGACCAAGTTTCTTCCTCAAATTAAGCTTCCGCACGCGCCAAGCCCTCTTCCGTCGACGGGGAGGATAATTGATAGGACTTTCACCACCAGTGAAGATCGCCAAATCGTAGATGAAGGCGCCAAACAGCGCACCGCTAATATCAGCACACCACGGTCCCCACACCCACCATGCATGATATTCTCGAAACAGCTGCCCGCCCCATCCAGCCATGAGGGCAACAAGTCGCGGACCGAAGTCTCTTGCGCAATTGAAGCAGCTATGCAAGATTCCCCAAGTTAGCCCACGACAACAATTGAAGTGAAAAGGTATGCACTGGATCTGAACTCACCCGCCAGTATTATATCCCAAAGCAAGAACAACGACAGAAATAAGAATACCCAAAATAAACGCCTGCATACCCGCACCAGGGGGCGCATTGGTATCATCACCAAGGGCAACAATAGCGCCGAACAAGATCGCACTGCCAAGAAACTCCGTGAAAAACGCCGTAGCAGGATGCACGAAAGATTTCGGCGCGGTGATCATGGCCGTGGCGGCGACGCTGGCATTCTGTGGTAGCATTGACGTTGCGACGACTTCGAGGATCGCGTCGTGGTAGATGGCGTAGGCAATTCCGCCGGCCGTGATGGCTCCAAGGAGTTGCGCGGCTATGTATTGGATGCATTTCCTGGCGGGGAAGCCTCGGAATATAGACATGGCGATTGAGAAGGCGGGGTTTAGGTGGCCTCCTGATATACCACCGGTCATGTAGATGGCTGCCATGAATCCGAAGCCCCAGGCAATGCTTTGCGAGGTGTAGCTTCCTGCTTGGCCGGATGAGGTGAAGTTTGATAATGTCGCGCATAGTCCGATTGTCATTGCTACGGTTGTCTGTTGTGGGGAATTGTTAGATCAATCATGTCAACTCGTACATCGCAGGTAGTTGTGCGTGTGTCTGTACATACCCCAAGCCACTCGGCCAATGGTTCCCGGAGATAATGGCGGATTCGACTCCAGCTATTGAAGAATCCATATTCAGATTTATCCTGCGCTTGATGACCAGCAGCCCCATGTCCATTTTTCAGACTCTCTGCATCCTCTTTCTGATCTTCCGGCAGTGCACCGTGCTGCATACCTGGTCGAACGATATGAGGAAGCGGCTGAGCCAAGCTCCACGTAGGATTCTCATCCTGCTTTCCATATTGCGGATTGTATGCCATATATTGGTCGCCAATGTATGCATTGCTTGCCGGGTTATTCGCTCCAGGACCGGCTAAGCTGAAAATCGGGTTATTTCCAGCGCCTTCGTCCTTGCTTCCGGCCTCTTGGGTACCACCGGGTGCTTCGTGTTCTGGAAAATCATCACTTGAAACTTCAGGGTGTTGAGGCTGATTTTAGCGGCTAATATATTTAAGTTATTTAGGGTTGGAGCCTACCGCCATCCGTGCCGTCTTGGCCACGATCCTTCGAGGAACTCATCACAGAGTTGAAATATGCCTGAAAGTCCCCCAGGAAAATGAAAAGAAGAGAAAAAGTGAAATGCTTCTTTTCTCTTCTGCTTTCCAGGCTCTGGTTCTGTCAAATTTATGTGGAACTCGACAGGTGTCAAAGCTGGATTGCAATCTTGGAAACTTACGTCACTACTAGAATTTGCATCATGCGTGGGCCCTATGGACCCGTAGACTCTGATTTCGTTAAGACCAATTACTTTGCCCAGACCGATTAAAGCTTGATTGAGTCTAAATTACTCGATAAAATATTTGTCGAAAGAAAGTGATACCAATGGCCGTCATCGGTCCGGCAGCATACTCTGGTCGAGGAAAAATTGCATAGTATAGGGTAAATTTAGCTAGTCTAGTACATACTATGAGTCTACAAAGAGAAAATAGAGAGAATGTCATATGAAACCTATTGTATTAACAGGTATTATGCCATTTGCACATTGAGAAATGGATCCATAACCTAATCGACGGTTCACAGATAAAATTGAAGTCCCATCTTTTCCCCACACAAACGCCATCGCTGGACCAGCTGGATGGGAATCACAAAGAGATTGAAAAAGAAAACAAGTAAAGAGAAATCCGAATGGGGCTGTCGCTGGAAACGAGGAAACGGGACAGGGGAAAAAAAAACGGGAGAGTCCCGCGCTGGGTATGGTACACACGCTTCGCCCTTCCCCTTGAATAAAAAAAGTGAAAAGGTGAAAAGAAGGAAAGTTGACGGGTGATAAAGAATGAAAATGAGAAGAAGGGAAGAGAAAAATCCCCCATATGTACGCCAGAGGAGCCGCCGAAAATGATAAGAGAAAATAAAAGAATAGGTTATCATGACATCCGTCGATCTTCACATCACCAGCCCGAGAAAAAGGAGACGCATTTCCATTATGAGCAACATTTCGTCATCCTCATGCGGTAGGGGCAATTGGAAGGGGAGCGAAGCTATTTCCGTCCTTCTGTTGACGCTCGAGACTTTCCCAGTCGACCTGCACACCGGGAATCACATCAGGGCCATCCTTGAGCATGATTTCGGGAGGAATGTTCATCCAGTCAGCAGTGGCCAGGGTGGTATCTTCATCCCAAGGCACCCAGTCGCTCCAGACAACACCGTCTTTGACGTCTCCCTTAGATGCCTCATCCTTAGGAGTCAGAGTTGCCAAAGCAATATCCCATGAGTCGGGGGTATCCTCGGTTTGATCCTGAGTGAACATGTCTGTGTTCATGAATTCGTCGAAGGGGTCATAACCAAGACCACGGCGTCTGCATTCCGAGAAAACAGGAGTGAATGAGTCATGGACAGTACCCAAAGACATTGGACATTCTGACCAAGGATCCTTGGCCTCGCCGTCTTGGAGAGCGTGCTTTTGAACTTCTTTTCCAGGAGAAGGCTTGATGGTCTTGGCAGGTTGATGGGGTGTGAGCTGTTGAGCTGGGGTTGCTGGTGATGCACCCTTAGCCCCGAGTTGGCTGGTGGCGCGAGCCATAGGCGTAGTGCTAGCAGTAACGGGAGTAGCAAGACCATGCTTGACTGGCGATGCAACACTTGGTTTGTTGACGGGGGTCATGGTTGGAGGAAGGCCCGTAGTGTGGTTCGGCTTGATCGGTTGACCACTCGCGTCCAAGCCCAGACCCATTGAAATGCTTTCGAGATAGAATTGAAGAGGGTCTTCGATGTTCTCTTCTTCTTCTGGTTGATGGTCCTTCTCAACATGGCTATCAAGGGCGGCTTGGCTGGGGAAGCCTTGGAAATGGTGCTGACACTCAACCACACTGCATTTGAAAGCACCAGCGAGAGCGGCAGCTGTCGTCTTGGCATCAGCCACAGCCTGCTTGTACTTGGCAGATGCGGCCGGCGCAGTGGTAGCGGCCTGAACAGGCGAAGCAGTGGGACCGGCATGAGACTGCTTGCGCTTTTTGGGAGGGGGTAGCTTGAGCTTCTCGGGCACAAGACCCCCAGGTCCATAGGCATGAGGAACCCCGGAAGGTGATGGTGCTCCGAATGGAGCGGCAGGGTGTGTCGCAGATTGTTCGGAGGGACGACGAGTACGACTGGCTTCTTCTTGCTGCGCCTGCAACTGCTGAAGGTTGGATGCATTCAGTTGGGGTGTGCTGCCTGGATTGACCTGGTTCCCGGCGGCGACCGCAGCACCAGCTTGGTTGCCGTTAGGTCGAGCTTGGTTCATACGAACAATCATGACCTGGAAAAGCTTGCGAATGAAGAGGATGGCACCAGTCAAGTAATCAGGGGTTATAGTAAACTGGTCGTTGACGATCCACTCCTGTGACGGCTTGAACTGGCGCATCAACTGGATGCGCATGGCGAGAAGGTTCTTAACATTTCTCTCTTGACCCTGCATCTTACCGAAGCCATGCAGAACCAAGACATCCAGGCGGCCCAATACGTCCAACGAGTCCTGAAGTTGCTGGGTCATAATAGCCTTTTGGTCTGGAGAAACAGAGACAGGCTTTACAGTCGGAGCATTCTTGGAAATTTCGTTGTAAGCCTCCATGATCTTGGGGGGGGAGGTGGTTGTTCCAAGCTTCCTCTGCTGCAGCCCTGTTGAGTATTGGCCCACGGAGCTGACTCTGTTGCTGGCGCCTCATATGGGCCTCAACTTGCAATCGCTGCTGAGGACTCATAGCAGCGAACTGTTCTTGTGAGAACGGGGCACTTGGCCTTTGGGCGTTAGCAGGAGGAGCAGCGGGCTGTGCTTGTTGAGCAGCGGCTGTTGCGGCCGCCGCAGCAGCAGCTGCAGCAGCTCCACTATCATCGGTGCTTGGGCGTTTCTTCGAGTTCTGCTTAGCAGCAGCTCCCTTCCCACCCTTTCCAGCAGCAGCTCCAGTCGGAGGCTTCGCAGTCGCCGCTGGCGTTTCGGCCGTAGATACCTGCGGTTGGGACATGGGAGGTTGTTTGACCTGTTGGTTGTTCTGGGGTTGAGGAATCTGGGGCTGGGCAATCGGTTGATTCTGCCCAGATGCCATATTTGCGTTTGCGCTCAACTGTTGAGCCTGGGCTCGCTGATGCGCGGTCTGAATTAGGATTTGTCTCTGTCGGTTTCGGAGGATATCCCGGATTTGATCATCGGTATACGACTGCGACTGAGGTCCCAGCTTTTGGCGAGCCAAGTGGATATCCTGGGCGGTGATAGGCCGCATGGGCGGCATGTTGCCTGGCTGCCCAGGTTGTCCGGGTTGAAGGTTCTGTGCATTCTGCACTTGACCCTGGGATGCTTGTTGGAATGGATTTTTCATGATTCCCTGGCCTTGGTTTTGTCTGTTAGGGTCCTTTGCTTGGACACTGAGAATCTGGGCAAAGTGGAGCTTCTGAAGTGTCAAAAGCTTGTTTGGGTCAATTCCAGTCGAGGCTTGTGAGTTTGAAGAAACCCATTGCTTTAGCTGGCCCCAGGTTTTGATGTTCTTCGGAACTTGCGAATTGTTGGTGAGAAGGGACTGCGGGAAAGTCGCCTGATCCATTTGTGTAGTTTGCTCTGGGGTCATCTCCATGCCATTGTTCTGTTGTCGGAGCATCTGAAGTCGGGTCATCTCATTCTGTTGAGCTCGTTGCATGTGTTGCTGCTGTTGGGGTGTCAACTGCTGGCCGCCTGGAATTTGCTGTGGACCCCCGGCGTTCATTCCCTGCTGCATGCTAATCGAGTTTCTCATGCGAGGATTATTCCCCATCTGACCGTTGAACATCCCCGGGACCTGACCGGGTTGTGTCACTTTTTGCTGAAGATTACCAGGTTGTTGACCGGGGTTGTTTGCTCGTTGCATGTTGTTTGCCAGAGCTGCGCGACGCTGGTTCAACAGAAAGGCGTGGAGTTGCTCGTTAGACATCGCGTTCAGTTGTTCCTGTACCGCCTGTGGAAGATTGGCAGGGATCTGTGGTCGACCCTGCATCGCAGGCTGAGGACCGCCACCCTGAACACCACCGGGATGCTGGCCCATGTTGGGAGGTCGCGACGCCGGCCGGGACTGGGCAGGCATTTGAACTGGGGACATTTGACCAGGGGCCATCGGTTGGTTCAGCATGTTCATGCCCGGGCTCCCTTGGCCAAGGTGAGACTGCGCCTGAGCATTTTGGCCAGACATCGCCATCTGAGCCTTCTGCGCGGCTTGAGCTCGAGCTTGGGCCTGGGCCTGGGCCTGGGCCTGAGCCTGGGCCTGTTGATTTGGGAATTGCATCCGTCCTTGGGGTCCATTCGAGGCCGTTTGTTGCATGTGCTGTGGGTTGAACATCTGGGGATCGACGCCCGCCCCATTCATGTTCGCCTGGCCATTTTGTCCCATTTGCTGCTGCTGCTGCTGCTGCTGCTGTTGCTGCTGCGAGAACATGTTCTGATTATTGGGGAACGCCGCCTGATTCATCTGCGATGAGCTGGCGGGCACCACAAGTTGACCAGCCTCTTGTGAACGCAGACCATCGGCCTGTTGGCCCTGTATGTTTTCCACATTGCCAATAAAGGCGTTGTTGGGATCGAGCCCTTGGTTGGGGCTCCCCGAGAACCCATTGTTTCGCTGGAGGTTCATCATGTTTTGGAACATCTGTCGTTGTTGTTGATTCATCATCGCAGGATCCCCCATCATAGCACTGTTCGGATCCATGCCGGCGTTCGGCGCGCGGCCCAGCTCCTTCGCACGCTTGTGGCGTCGAAGTTGGGTAAGCGCCTGAGAACGGAAAAAGTATGTCATCGGATCCATGTTTTTTCGTGCTAGATATTGACGTTGATCTGGGTTCATATTCGACAAGTTGAGCTTGATCTTCTCCATGTCCTCGGGGGATGTCTTTGAGAGCATTTGATTGGCGAGTCGAGAAACGTGTTCAAGTTCTTGTGCAGAGAGGTTGTTGAGGTCGTCCGGGAGGGGGCGTTGCCGGGACGCTGCTGCGCCCGTTGAGCTTGTTGTTGCTGGAGCATCGCAGACTGCTGCTGCTGGCGTTGTTGCATTAAGACTTGTTGGTTTGGGTCGTTCATTCCCATGCCCATCGCCATTTGAGGCTGACCAGGGACGGGAGAAGTCTGCATGCCTCGACCCATCTGAGGAGGGAATCCACCTTGCATTTGGTTCTGCATACCGCCCGCCATCATACCACCTTGAATAGCGACCGCGGCTTGTCTCTGTCGGGTGTCTTTGATGTGTAGGAGCTTCTCGTTACATTCTTTTTCGTAATCACTCTGTAAACAGAAAGGATGGAAGTTAGTGAGGGGTGTTCCGACGTATCCCAAAGAGAAGAAAGAGGCGACGGTGATGAATGGAAATGGGATGAGGGAAGGGGAGATGAGGGAGATGAGACGAGAAGAGTTGGTGAATGTGGTTGGGAGGGATGCGATGAAAGACGAACCTTCTCGGTCGCCTTCTGAAAGGCTTTCTGTTCGAAACTGACAGCCGCGTGGGCTGCCTGATTTAGATCGATTCGGGGTTGAATCAGACGAAGTGAGGTGATCCTGAGACCAAAGGGGAAAAAAAGAAGGTCAGCGAGGACGAGGAAACAAAGGATAAAGGTGCAGGTAGTGCCTCGGAGTTTCCATGGTTCGTGGGGGGGGATGACAACGTACATCTGGTAAACATTCATGGCTCGAGTCTTGATGGGCACATCGGCCTTCCATCCACCAAACGGGCCCTGGTTCGCGAGGATCTGAGCAACATGGCCCATGATGAGTTGGGCGCCCTCCTTGTTTTGTTGCGGCGGCATATTCGGTTTGACGACCCCGGGCATGCCCCCGCCAGGGTTGGGAAACTGGGCGGGATTCATGATCGAGGCCCCATCAATGGGGGAGGAGCAGACCGCGAAGAGAAATCGTTGCGGTCAGCATTCGCCGGGTCGCCACGTTGCGAAGGTCGGGGAAATCGGAGGAGGGGAGAGGGAGGGGGGTGGGAAAGAGTAGAGATGGTAAGAAAGGGAAAGAGAATCGAAAAAAGAAGGATTTACAACGGCGCGTTGCGAACAGATGCAGGGTCGGAATCCTTCAAGGTCGCAGATCGGCGGGAAAAAAAAGGACGCCGGTGCTGGTGTGGAACCGGTGGTGAGTCGAGTCGATCAGGGAGGGTGGGGATGAATTCAAAATGGCCCAAACGGAGGGCGGGAGCGAGCAAGAGGCAGGCGAGCGACCAGCACGGTGGGAAAGCAAGGCGTTCGGGCACCAGCGTCGATTGGATGCAATTCGCTAACGAAAGCCTGGGTGTGGCTTGGAGCGAATGAGGACGACGGGCGCAATTGTAGGGGTGGATGGGATCCGTGACAGGGATGCTGCAGCTTGTCAAGTCGCACCGGAGGTTCTCTGGTGGATGTCGTGAGCAACTGAGCAAGAGGGACAGTTCCAAGGTTGGCTTAGAATCCAGGAGGACCGAGACGACTCGGAATTGACCAGCAAAATGTGGGAAAAGGCTTACCAGAACTTCGATTCCAGTCCAGGGGAAATGAAGAGGGTACGATGGCACACACCGAACAGGGATAGTGTTTCAAGGTGCACAGGACTCTTCTCAGTGCTCGTGTGTGGAGGAGGGGTGAGAGGCAAAGTGGAGTGGAGGGAGGAGGGGGGGGGAGGGGTGGTTGGGATGGAAGTAGAAAAGGAAGATGGAAAAGAAGAAGAAAAAGAGGATAATGGCAGAGCGATGGCAACACGAGGAGAGAAGCCAATGGAGAGGGCAAAAGGTACAGAGCACGAGCGGAATCAATTGAAGAATGGTGAATGCGAAGGTCACAAGGCTGCCGTCAGGTACTCAATGCGGTGATCACGGGATATCCACTTGAGGGGACCATATATACTACACAGTATAGTATACTTTGCAGTATCTACAGTGTATACTTAAGTACTGAATATATACATATCCTACAATATAGTACAGACTAGTAGTATCTCTGACTCGTAACTACTACTGTCACCCATAATATGTATAATTGCCCCAGGCGTCGTCATAATTGTGGATCTGTTTCACGCGACAACAATGTAGATGGGGATGTATAACTAGTAGGCCCTGGTATAAAGTACTAAGTAGTATTAGTACTAGGATACTCTACTTACTTTCAAATCTACATTAACATTGACTTTAAGCAATTCTCCTAATATTCAAGTTCCTAGTACTCGTATACTCATACTCATATTAACTAGCTCATCTCTTTTACTCTGACTGATCGCCCCATCGATCGACGGCCCTGGCCTGATCCGGCCGCGCCTATTGGCCCCGGCTCATTACAAAGTATCAGGTACTTCCACTCACATATAAATAACTAGTGTTCACAGGTACCTTCTACCCCCACAAGCTTAAGTCAGCCACCACTCCCCTGGGAACGTCAACTGTTTCTATATTCGATCGGCCTCGTCATCCTTTCTCTTACCGACCCTCCTCCTCCCAACGCCATGAAAAGCGCTTGAACACTCTCCTTTTTTCTTTGATTTAGATCGTCTCCCCTCCGCCATGATCTCCGTCTCCTTGCCGACCGTCTCGGTCGGCTCCAACATCTTCTTCGCTATCGCTCTCTGTCTCATCTCCCTCCTGGTCCTCTTCATCTTGCGCCGTTTCCTCACTCTTCGCGCCACTCCCGCCTACTTGATCTTCCCAATATTCTTCGCCCTCGCCCTCCCAGCCAGCGTCATCCTCCTCGTCCCCATCGACCTGGCCTCAAGTTCCCGCGATGGCAGCGGTGCCAAGGCAATCTGGTTGCCGGACCGCGTGGTTCTCGTTTGTTGGCGCATTGCCTACTGGCTGATCTTTGTGCTCACTTGGTAGGTATTCCACTGACAACCATCTTGATAACCATTGGGCTTGACTAACATCGGTATCTCCAGGGCTATCCTTCCTCTTCTCGCCGAATATGTCGACTCCGGATACCGTGAACCCAAAGCCCGCATCATGTACTCCCTCCGCTCCAACGCCCGCTACCAATTGACCGTTCTGGGCTGCGCAACGATCGGATTGATCTATGTCATCATCTCCATTGGCTTTGATTTCCGCTCCATCAAGGGTTTCATCATGGCTGCCGCCTACGTCTGGGGTCTCGTTCTTGCCATCTACCTGATGGGTCACGGCTTGGTTGCCATCCCACGGAATCTCTTCCGCAATGCCAATGTCAGTGGCCGCTTGCGACGTATTCAATCACACGCCCCGAAAGTACACGATCGTTTGATGGACGCAGTCAACGAACTGGAGAGCCTCAATTCCCAGGTCGCCCAGCTGCAGAAGCGCAAGACCGGAACTGCTCGTGACTTCCAAGAATGGATTGAAGACCTCTCCGAGACCCCCGGGGATTCCGACGTCCGCGCTCCTATTCTCGAGTCCGCCGAAACCTCCGGCACCGTGCCTTCGGTTATCACGGAACGCTACCTGGCTGATATGACGAGACGCCTGCAGCGCGCCCGACACATGAAGGCTCGCTTTGTGGACGAGTGGGATCGTGTGGTTCAGTCGGCCACAGATCTCCAGGCCATCATCAACTCTGCCGCGTCACAGAAGCTCGATTTTGGTGCTGCCCCGCGTCGGTCATCTTGCCTCCCGCGGGTGAAATTCTTGACCCCCTATATGCGCTATCATCTCTACACCAATGTCATACCCACTCTAAGACTCGCCTTTGGGGCTTTCTTTGCAGTGGTGTCGGGCTGCATCGTCTGGTCTGAGTTGATCAAGTCTTTGGCCCCATCCGTATCGGCCATCACATTGACAGTGGTTCCGCATTGGAAGGATGAGAAACCAGTTGGATTTTGGAGCCAAGTCATAGCCTCTGCCTGGCTACTCTATATGTGTTCCGCCGCCCTGGTTGGTGTGAGCGATGCGAAAGTTTGGGGCAACCGTGCCCTCGTACGTCGCAACACCTACGGCGAGAGTGCCTGTTGGTACGCCAGCTTGGTGGCACGACTAACCGTGCCGATCGCATACAATTTCTTGACCTTCTTGCCAAAGGACTTCCGCCGGACCACCACCTTCTACGAGTTCCTCGGACAGCTCATCAACCTCACCCCCTTGGGCAAGGGATTCGATTTCATCTTCCCTATCTTTATCCTTATCCCCGTCTGCGCCACCCTGTTCAACCTCTACGGCCGCATCAAAAATGTCTTCGGTTTCGGTCTTTCTGACGATGAGGATGACGTGGAGAGCAACCCCTCCGGCTTTGGGATGGGCGGCTGGCGCGAAGGCCGTGACCTAATCGAACGCGAGATGAACGGCTTCGGCTCTTTGGCCGTGTCCTCCCGTGGCGCCCGATCGACCTGGGCATCGGACCGCAGTGATGATGGCGCAAATGGCTCGTCCCGACTACGCGTTCCCGCGGCGGAGGGCTCTCGATCTCCCCGACCTGCCCAATCGCAACGGCCCATGACTGCTCCTCAAGTCGTCGACGAGGAAGAGGAAGAAGAGAACTTCTTTCAATCCTTCGCTCACCGCGTGCGAAACACTATTGAAACCGCCAACACACCGCAGTGGATTGAAAACGCCCGTCTTCCTCGCTGGATGTCTGGCGATAACAACACCACTGAGGAAGGTGGAATCACGAGATTATTTGGCGGTAGTGCTGTGCCTGGTCGCCTGCGACTAGGCTAGGCTAGGCTGCCTTCTCTCTCTCCTTTTTTGTATTGCATAGAACGCGGTGTTTGGGTTTGCTCCGTTTTGGCTGCTGGACAGCGTAATATAGAACCTACTTTATTTGTAAATATCACGTTTTTCTTATTCTTCTATACCTAAACCGAACGGCTTATATATGTGTTCATTTTCATTATCCGGTAGGAAAATACCTTAAGAAGCTCATCCCAGAAGTCAGGACAGACGTCAAGTCTTTGAATCACCTGCCACTGCCACTGCCACTGGCAATAGTGAGTGGCTGGCTGGATCATGGGATACACGTAAGTAGCTACGTGAGCTCCTGCGCCCCTTACGTCGTGAGGGGAAGCTCAACAGAATTGAAATTCGGAATCGGAATAAAGGACCCCAGCTCTACACAGTAACGTGCTACTGCAAGCGACCTGCAAGCAATAAAACACCGAGCCGCAATCCCTTGCTTCGTCAGCGTGGTGGAAACAAGTTTTTCATCCATGGGGTCAGATGCGGCAATTTGATGCAGGTCTTAGTATATGATGTCTTCGGTTCAAGTTGTTTTGGCTTATAATGATAATGAAACTTTAAGACGCTGATTCCTTCATAATTTGTCTACATCTACTAGTTGGTAATTATGCTCATATCATGCACTTCCTGCGATCCTGCAAGTTACTAGACGCAATTCAGCATCCATGCGGCTTATGTGTCCCTATGGCTGTATAAAATGATCCCTACTATCCCCTGGACTTTCTTTTGCTTTTGCTTTTGCTTTTGCTTGGCTTGTATTCTCCTGCTACGTACTGTTTTGACAAGGAATTTTTGCTATTGATTCGGCTCATCGAGCTCCGCTGGGTACTCCATTTTCTTTAAAAACCTACTCGCCAGGTATCATCACCCCTCAATTTCAACAAAAAAAAAGCCAACGTGGGGATTCAGGGCTGCCCTAGTCTAATTGGGAATATCATGATATATGCAACACTAAAGATCTGTAATATACCGCGAACTTTGATAGAGCTTGGCTGCTTTAAAAATATTAATCTTGCTAAAACGCAAGATCCTTCGTGGCATCTGACAATTGACCCAAATTGCCTATCCAAGTAAGTGAGGACTACCAGCTCACGCCATCACCCAAACCTCCACCTCAGGCAGAGCCACCGATTCCGGTGGGAAAAACTGCTCGCGAGCTTTCTGGTACATGAGCTTCCCTGATACACCCTGGGGAATCTCCTCCCCGTCTCCCACAAGTCGGAGAAGAGTCGGAAGCTCATGCTCAGTGAGTGAATGAGCCATGTCCCGTCGTAGGGCCGCCAGGCTCAACGTACCTCGTTTTTGGAAATCTACAGTTTCTGCCTGTAAACGTACCAGAGCCGCAATATGATTGACGTACTTGGGGTCTGGAACAGCGAAGATGTGCCCTTCTGCCACCTGAGGAAGCTCAAGGAGAGCTTTACTGATCTTGGGCACTGATACCCTACCACCGAAGGTTGGTATGACTATGCACAGAGGGGATTAGCTTGAAGATAGCCAAAAAAAAAATAATGAGGGAAATTCCCCGGAATACCCACAGTCACATTCGACCCGACCTTCAATCTCATACGCGCTGCCGTTGTAGCGGACGATATCGCCAGTGCGGAAGAATCCCTCGTCATCAAATGCATTGCATGTGGCCTTGAGGTTATCCAGGTACCTGTAGACGCAAGTCAGATCGTGCAAAGACTCGACCTGTGTGGCTGGGGAAATACCCTGTAAAAAGCACAGGAGTCTTGACAAGCAACTCTCCTCTGCTGCCCTCACTCAGCTTAAAGTCCACCCCGGACACAGGTTTCCCAATAGTTCGCTAACCCCTCGGGTGTCAGCCTCATCACGGACATTTCTATTCGCAGAAACACAAAAGATACCCACCTCCATAAGAGAATCCTCTCCCAACGCTTTGAACGGCGAAATCCCCATCTCCGTCCCGCCATAGATAACAGTCACGCATCGCCCGCCTAGCATATCCTGCCAAAACATTTTGACCTCCTGCAGCATTACCTGCCCTCCGGCGGTCGCTTCGCGCAGCTGGCGCGCCCCGGCGCAGTACTCTTCCCGCTCTATGGGGGGAAGCATACTCAACTTATCGCGGTACACGAGCATTAGCTTCCGCCATATAGTTGGCAACAAATGAAGTCCGGTGATTCCGCCCTGGCGCAGACGCTCCCAAATCATGTCCGCGTCCACCAAGTACGGCCACAGCTCAATTCGAATGCCACGCAGGAGCATGTTGACCATCAGACGAATGGATCCAATATAGCCCGCTGCTCGGGTGAAGAGGAGGACGTCGGCCTCGGTGCCAATGGGATCGACGTCAGCGTTGAAGAATTGCCTCGAGTGAAGGACGCCTTTGGGCGGACCCATGGTTCCAGAGGTGAAGAGGAGAAGTGCGGTGCGTGTGGATGGGAAATGAGTCGGATGGTCTGTGGTGAATAGAAGATTTGTGGCGGTGTCACCGGCGTGAGCGCTGATGGCAATGGACTGGATATCCTGGTCGTTGGTGAGCAGGGCTCGGCGCCGAATGAACCACATGAGTTCGGCTTGCTGTGGGCTGTATACAACACATGCAGCGTTGGATTTTGCGATGCGGTCCCAGGTTGCTTCGGCCGACTCGGCTGTGGCTATAGATGCTTCTTTTTAGCTACGACTTTTATCTCAGGGAAGAGTGACTGTGGGAATATACATAACGGAACAATGATGCCGCCGAGAGACAGGATTGCCAGGAATGCAACGACAAATTCTACGCTGGCTGGCGAGAGGATTCCTATACCGATAGGTTCACGAAGCATTTTGTTGCTATCCAGGGTGGTTTGAGGCAGTCGCTGCTGAAGGAGTTGCCGGAATCGAAGCACCCCCGACATCAGCTGTCGATAGGTAACTCTAATACCTGAGATATCATCGCAGATTATAACACGAGGAGGACCATTGGCAAATGTAACCAGACGTTGGAAGAAGGGTTCGTTGGAAAAGCTCATGGTGGAATTCACCTAAATGTAGCATAGGATGATGGGTATAAAATGAAGTCTGGAATAATCAACGGTAGGAAAGATCATACTCGTAGAATAGTATCTCATCGATTATTCTCGGGCCCCACTGCCCAGGTGGCACAGAGCTGCTCACCGCTGCTTGGGATCGATATCATGATCAGCTATGTAGAAACATGACGAGTCACATTGGAAGCATGGGCTCAGATCTTTTGATCACACCCGGGATGATCTACATGAATACCATAGGACGGAATACGGAGTATCCATCCATATATGAGTGGATCTCGACGCCACGAGCTTGAAATCAACTTAAGTTTATTCATATTTCGTTTGAATTTCTGTCTTTCTTCCTCTGTCCACGGGTTCCTTTTGCAAGACATCAAACAGCCCCCCTCCACCATGCCTCTTCCTACTACTAGTACCATCTCCCAAACAGTCAATCTCCCAAATGATCCACTGTTCAGACAATTACTCAACAATGCCCAAGTCAACCCAAACATCCTGGTCCATGATCCAACTCATAACAAGGATGCCACCACAGCCCAATTGCTTCACGATGTCGTGGCCTTTCAAAACAAAATCCTCTCACAGCTACCATCACACCATATAAACCACCACGGAAGACTCCAGACCCCAGGAGTCTATATCGCCATCCTTGCTCCCCTCAGTTACGACTTTATCATTGCCTTATACGCCGTCATCGCCTTGGGGGCTGCAGCCGTACCATTATGTATACTAGCCTTTGCTACTATTCTATTCATTTCCCACTTTCGCCCGTGACTGACCATTTAAAATCCTATACCTAGCAATCAAAGTGCTCCCCGAAGAAGGCGCCTGGCTCGTGAAAAAATGCAATGCCATCTGCCTGCTTGCCCATCCAGAGCAGATTCCGCTCGCCTCCCAGATTCGATCCCATGGACCTACTACTATCACCCCTTCTAGTAGTAGCCAACTTCCACTGATCTCAATTGAACATCCCCCGAACTTAAGCTCATCCCCCGGGCTTCCTCAGATCGACCCAACCCTAACTTTCCCCTCCACCCAGCCAGGCCTCCTCCTATTTACATCGGGCACAACAGGTCCTCCAAAGGGTGCTATCCTGCCTCGCCAACTCTTCTTCCCCACGTCACACCCGACTGCACTGCCGATGATACCGCCATCGTCTATCGCGCCGTCAACGGTTTACCCGGGGTCCTGAATCTAAGTGACCTAGTCTACGTCGGCGCGCGCATCGAGCTCTTTCCTGCCGGGATCCAGCCAGCGCCGATCTGGGAACGACTCCGCGGCGGTGGAGTCACCGTGCTAGCGGGTGCTACTCGTTTCTGGCAGGTGCTCATGACGCACTACGAAGAGAAGCTGCGGGGCCTACCCGAGGATGAGCGTATCCTGTATGATGAGGGCGCTCAAAATCTGCGAGTCGTCTGGTTTGGGGGTGGGATGCCCTTACCAGTTGCGAAGCGGTTCTGGCTCCGCTTGCGCAAGGAGAGGGACTGGATGGTAAAGTACGGAGCATCGGAGTTGGGGAGGGAGGCGATGGTGTTTCGGTTCGCGAGCGAGAGTGCGGCTTTGAAGGTGAGAGTTCTGGTCATCTGGATTGTAGCCACTTACTAGCGGACTGACTGACTGGTTAATGTAGCCGATTATTGGGCGTCCGTTGGCTGGGACTGAGGTCAAGTTGACAGATGGCGACCATGGGGAGTTGTTGATCAAAAGCCCGACGATGATGATCGGGTATGTCCTCCTATATTATTTTCTTCCGGCGAGATTAATTCTAATGATGCCAGGTACATCGATGATGAAGAACGCACGCGTGCGGCATTCGATGACAACGGCTTCTATCGGACGGGAGATCTCGTCCACCAAGATGACCAGGGCATGTTCGTCTTTGACGGCCGTGTATCGGCGGATTGCAAGTTGCTCTCTTTACTCTCTTTTTCCCTTCTCCATTTCTTTTTCCTCCGTCTCCTATTCTGAGGCAATCGGCTGACAAGTGGTGTAGTCGTCCGGTTCAACGGGCTTCGTGTCTCAGTCTACGAGGTCGAGTCGCATCTATGCGACCTGCCCTACATGGTCGAGGCATACGTACTCAGCATTCCAGACACTCAATATGGCCATCGAGTCGGCGCACTCGTGGTTTTAGGTGCGGGAGAAGCATCACTGACGCTGGGGAAACTTCGGAAAGATCTAGCCGCGGTGCTGGCCATCTATAAGTTGCCGACGGTGTTGCGTGTGGTTAACAGTGACGAGGAGCTACCACGTAGTCCGGAGGGCAAGTTGTCTAGGAATCCTGCTTTGCAGAAGTTCTTTCCTACGGAGAATGGAGAATTGTCGGGCAAGGTGGAGGTTTGGAACCTGGGGGTGGAGGAAATGACGACGAATCGGGCGTGGGATTGGGGCGGCGTTGTTTGAGTTGGGACACGGTAGAACCTGAGTAGGAGATTGCGTTGAAAGTCAGATGAATATCGTCTGGGTGTTTTCGAAGTTCACGAATGGACCCTTTGGCCCCCGAGCCAGTGGGGGTATCCTCACTAATGTGAATTTATCTTACTAGATAGGAGTCTAGGAAGGCTTCTCGATTCTTTGAAATATATGCACATTCGATATATCGTTCAGACTCCTAGACTGTGAAGGCAACTTGAACGGGCTTAGCCCTAATTTCTCGGCCGGAGGTTCAGAACACCGTGACCTTGGGACAATATAAAATATGCATATTTCTCATCCTTTCTATGCCAACTGGCGTAACATATTATATTCAAACCTTGGAATTCTTAATACAAACTTAGCTAATAGACTTTTCCCCCACCGTCACGATGTGATGGTGGTACATCCCCGCTGCATCTTCGCCAACTCCCTCAAAGCCGACCGATTCACTTTAAATCCCTTCCGGGGCAACTCGGAAAGACAATAAACTCCCCCAGTCAATTTCTGCAAGCCCGTCAACTTCTCCTCCGCAAATCTCTCAATGGCCTCCTGTACCTCCCCCATCTTTTGCTTTTCCCAGTCATCCCCTTTGGGCACCACAAAAGCCGTCGGCAAATCCCTCTGGCTGCCCTCCTCGCGTACCCCTAAAACCACCACACTTCCAACCGCCTGATGCATAAACAAGACCTCCTCCAGCTCCGCGGCAGACACGTGTACCCCGTACCCTCCGCCAGTCTTGATTAGCTCCTTGATCCGGTCCAGGACATAGACATTTCCCTTCTCATCGAGGTACCCGAAATCCCCCGTGTGAAACCAGCCCTCGGCATCAAATGCGGCGGCATTGGCTGCATCATTGTTCTGATATCCCCGGTACCGGGCTAGACAGTTGCGGACGAGGAGCTCACCTGCGTGTTGGGGGCCCCATCCCCTCTGCTCCAGTTTCGTTTCTGGGTTGACGACTTTGGCCTCTGTTCCACTCACAAGAGTACCTGTTGACCCCGGGGCGCGAGAATCCTCGTCAAATTGCATAGAGATGAGCATAGTCTCCGCAGTGCCGAGTTCAAGGCTCAGCGGGATATCGTGGAAGCGACGCGATACTGCCGTCCGAAGATTCTCGTGGATTGGAGCCCCAGCTGAAAGCAGCCATTTGATTGACTTCGTCTTTGATGATGATGTCTCGACATGGGCAAGCTGTGCCGCCAGCGGAGGCGTGACGAAGAGGAAGGTGATTCGGTGGCGGGCGATAAGCTCGACGGTTGATGCGGCGTCGAGGTCTGGCTTGGAGGGTACCAAGATGACTCGGATGCCTAGGAGGATGTTAAGTCCCATGTTTAGCTTTGCGTTGATGAAGAAGCCGAGGGATAGTGGAGAGAGCCATGTGTCTGTGTCGGGGGATGTGTTGGCGGGGATAGTCGCGCGTGTGCCTTCGAGGGTGGCGATGAAATGTGCGTGGCTGACAAGGACGCATTTCATGTTACCCGTTGAGCCGCTTGTGCGGTTAATGAAGCCCGTATGGGAGTCGGCAGCCTCAGGGGTGTCCAGGTTGAAGATGTCCTCGTAGCAGTAGGTTGTGTTTGTCGTGAGGGTGGCAAGTGAAGGATACTGGCAGTTGGAAGTGTCGTCGAGGGTTACCAGGGGCATGACTTGTCCGTCTAGCATGGCGGATGCAGCCTCGGCCAGTGAAAGCACATCGGTATCGGTGATGAGAAGTTGGGCGTTGATCTGCTGCAGATGACGGGCGACGTCGCTGGCGACAGTAGATGCTTGCACGGGAATCAGGGCGATAGTGGCACCCGCCGCCAACGCCCCAAAGAATGCGATGGGATATTGGATCTGATGGCCGTTAGACAAAATGAATTCATTGAGAGAGGCCCGTAAGTTTTACCTTGTCACGGGCGAAGATGGCGACGGCATCTTGCGGTTTGATGCCATAGTGAGAGCGGAGGGCGCGGGCCAAGCGTCGGCTCTGGGCCTCCAACTCAGCCAGAGTTAGCTGCTCGTCGGTACCATCGACGCTGTAGAGCACGCGATTGCGAGGGTAGTCTCGCCGGCTGTGGTGGAAGATGAAGTTGAACACATCACATTGGGGGACGGGGGGCAGGGGGAGTCGCGAGCGGAATATCATGTTTGGCTAGGGCTTCCACTGTATTGATTTGGGGATTCGGGGATGGCAGGAGACCACGATGTTCGCGCTATCCATGAATATCTATAGTTTTATAACGAGTGGGACAGAGACACCATGGATTGTCGTAGAAGTCGTATACAAGGAGAATGTACGGAGTATGGATTAGGCTACTACCAAGCATCATCCATCTCCAGAGAGTAGATCTTCCTCGATTCCGGGTGCCCATGCGTTCGGTCGTCTTGTCTCTGTTTGTCTTGGGTAGATAGAACTATCGACGTAATATTGCATAGACTAAGACCCTTTGAAAGAGACTATTCATGGACTATCGGAAGGGCGTTTTCCACGCCGATCAGCAAATTCAACGAGTCTATTTCAAGGCACTTCCCCTTAACTCCCAACGAACAAACTACCATCGACCTCCCTCAACTTACTTCAACCCCCAAAGCAGAACCCCAACCATGACCAATCCATCAAAAAAAGCGCCAGAAACAGCAGCTGCGCATGAATGGCTTCAATCATTCCACCGCCTCGGCGACTCTCTCTCACCTGAAATGTGGGTGGAAACTTTCTACACCCCCGACTGCACAATGCAATTCCTCGGCCAGCCACCAGTACACGGCCACGAGGCTATCATCGCCCATTTCCGCCGCCAGTTTGCTCGACTTGAATGCATGAAACATACTATACGGCATGTTGATGTCACGCACGAGCGCATCTACCAGGAAGCCACGGTAACATATGTCGTCAAGGGGGATCCAGAGCAGCGGCCAATTGAAGCGCAAGGCCTTGCGGTGTTTGGAAAAGGAGTTGGGGAGAGCCAGATTAGCTTCTTCACCGTCTATTTAGATTTGGAGCCATTGCGGGAGAGGATGAGGGAGGTGTTAGGGCCGGTTTGATCAGTGGAATGTATTGGTCTCAGAGGTACGAGATGCTCTCACTATCTTAGAAATCTACGGCCGCCAGCATGATGTATGGTATTGTACTGAAACGTAAACAAAAGATCGGCATATAATACAGTTACGAGAGCCTGGAGAGGTACAAAAGCATTTGATCCCAGGCAGCGGCCAATTAAAGTTTAAAGTAACTAGTAAGTAAGGGATAGATTAGGTTCTTCACCGTCTATTTACACGTAGATTTGAAGACATTACGGGAGAGGATGAGAGCAGTGCTACTGTAGAGCGGTGTAATCAGTATGTATTATTCCCACGCGGCGCGGCAGGCATCATGCACATTCTAACGAAACGATAGACCGCAACTTAGGGCTGATCCTCTTCACATCGGCGCCCCAGCCCAATCCCACGCCCGGTTGATACTCGTCCGACACACCGATGGCCGCGCCAGCCACACCTGTACCGTCGCCTCCGAGCAACATCCATTCTCGCCCACGGAAAAAATTGCCTTGCGGCGTCCCGGCGGATGATCTTGCCCGATATCGTGCGCGGCACGGTCTCCTCCTCCTGCAAGAACCTCAAAGCGGTGGGCAGCATAAATGCGGCTATCTTGTCAGTTAATTGTGCGCGTAGATTCGGCAGGTCAAAGGTGGCTGGCTGAAGATCAGCGTTGGGATCCTTGATGAGTCGGATTAGGGCGGCGGCGCGGTATCCGCAGCGTTCGTCTGGCATGGAGAGAATATAGCCTTCCCTCACCCAAGGGAGTTCGTTGAGCTGCTGTTCGAGGGCGGGGATAGGGATCTGATAGCCGTAGTACTTTATGACTGCGAGAGTGTGAGTATTTGATACCGGATAATGGATGCTAGTGACTCACAGTCTGTTGAGGCGCGGCCATGGAAGAAATAGTCGGTGTCTTCTCGCGACACCATATCACCCGTTCGGTAGAACCCGTCGTCCGTAAAGGCCGCTTTTGTGGCGGCGGGATTATTCAGATAGCTTCCGTCTGGGTAAGTCGAAGTATTCGTATAGCATACTCGCGCGGCTATGATACGTACCGCATGAATACGTTCGGGCTTTTGATCAGTAGCTCTCCATAATCCCCTTCAGAAAGCTTAATGGTTGTTCCCAAGACCGGCTGTCCAAGGCAATTCTAGAGAATACAGAAACCAGTCAGTTACAAGTCCATCCTCTCCGGAGACCAGAAGGTATGTAAACTCACATTCCGATCCACTGATACCTCGTTTCTTGTGACGAGACATATCCTCCCCAGCTCTGTCACGCCGTAGCACAACTTCAACGGCTTCCCCAGGTCGCTCCAGAACCGCAGTCTCGACCTGATCAGTGTTCCGCCGGTGACCATGGCAGTATTTAGACCACGTAGACCGCGCAAATACTCCTCCCGCTGCGCAGCTGGTAGATGGTCAAGATTTTGCTGGAAATATTCCATCAAAGCCTGCCAGACCGGGATCACCGCAGCGAGAAAGGCGGCGCCGCCTTTGCGCAGACGTTCCCACAAGATGCCAGGGTCTGGACGGATAATTTCGATGCGACGTGCGTATAGTGTATGCTTGATCAACCGTACGGCGCCGACAGTCCACAGCGAGATGCAGTTGAGATATGCCCCGGGTTTCGCTGGAGTGTAGGGCAAGTCCAGAAGGCGGCGCGCATGGACGACGCCCTTGGGCGGTCCTACTGTGCCGGAGGTGAAGACTAGCATGCTGGGCCGCTCGGGTGAGATAATCATGGCCTCTTCAATTGAGGGTCGGATTAGTTGCTGAGGGCTATGTATAGAAATTGACCGGACGTGGATGTCCTGCTGCTGGCTCAAGGCGTATTGCTGAATCGCGCTGGCATGGTCGGAGACGCTCGGTCCAGCCATCAGGACGACGGACTGGCACTGCTTCATTAAATGCGAGGCTTCTTCCGGGAGGATGTTTGGGGCTGCTGCCATTAATATAATAGTCTTCTTCCTGAATGTACCAGTGAAAAAGACCGGCGGAAAAGAGAGAGCACCCACACAAAGGAACCACTGCTCCTCCAAGAATCAGCACCGCAAAAGCCGCCACAATGTATTCATAATTTCCCTGATTCAATAGGCAGATGAATGGACGCTCCTCATGAATAATGTCCTGGTCGTTGAAGAGAACCCTGGGAAGCCCGTTCAACAATCCCTGTCGCGTGGCATATACATCCTGTAGAAACTGTTGGTGATTCGCCTCAATTCCGCAGGAGGAGTCATAAAAGAAGACATCGTCGGGGGATGACTCTTCGCAGTGCTTTAGCAACACTCGAAAATGCGTCTCGTTTGGGAAAGGCAGAGTGACGGTCATTGCGGACGAGATCTTAATGAGCCACAACACACCTCGCCTCCTGTCGGCACCTGAGAAATTCGAATTACTATATAGGAGTTCTAGTAGTAACTACTCGAACATTAAAAAGTACAGGGTTTCAACCTTGGAAGTTACCGCCCTCAGGGCTGTTGATGCCTAGGTAGATCAGTGCCTCATCTGTACATTGTTATACCCAGCGTCCTGCAATGTCCGACCGACTATTGAACACCACGATGCATCAGCGTTTTGCTTACCATGTCTCTTTACTATATATAAACAGCTGTGCATGAGAACTTGAAATTTTCAACCCCACGGCGAGAAAGGGATCTCTCGGATCAACATATCAGAAGAGTATCACATCACCATGGTATCCCCTCGACTCGATCAATATGTCGGGCAATTCACCAACAACCCTATCCCCATCGACCCAGCCAGTCCACTCCGCGATTTTCTTACTCTTCATCCCGAATTACGATTCCTCCGTCTCCAATGGCAAGATTATTCCGGTCTCTTGCGCGCACGCCTCGTTGTGCCGCAGCATCTCCTAACCCTAACAGCCACCCAAAAGCCCGTACACATCCCGCCCATTTCCTTTCACTGCATCGTCGACAATAATCTCCTCCCCGATCTCGATCCCACCGGCAATCACTTTCTCATCCCAGACTGGACTTCCCTGCGCTTCCTTCCATCTTCTCCACATCCCACCGCAACCGTCATGTGTGGGGTGCTTGCTGCTACTCCGTCGCGCCCCTTGGATCTTGGCCTCTGCCCCCGCCGAGCCCTAACTACCATCGTCCGCCATGCCGCGCAGTCCTTCAGCCTGTACTTTCGGGTCGGCTTCGAAGTCGAATTCGAAGTCTTCCGCCGAGAAACACCCTCGTCAACCCCTCCACATAGCAATTCCTCCCTCACTTCCCTCACTCCGGCAAGTACATCCCTCGGCCGCTTTGCCGTCGACGGGCTGCGCGCCGACATATACCCCATAATCGAAGAAACTGTCCACCATCTCCTCGACGCTGGTGTCGGCATCCAGACCATGCAAACTGAAGGCCGGCGCGGGCAATACGAGCTCTCCCTGACCCCCCCGTGCCCCCCTCGAGGCCGTCGACGAACTCGTCTTCGTTCACGATACTTTGAAACGGGAACTGGCCCGACATGGTCTGATCGCGACAATGGCGCCACGTCCCGTGGCGAGTCGGCGGCAGGCGACAGGACAGCATACGCATATTTCGATATCCCGAACAGAGGCCGCGCCGGAGTTTCTAGCGGGGATCCTGGGTAGACTCCCCGGGCTGTGTGCGGTTTGTATGCCGTTTGAGGTTTCATATGAGCGGGTTCAGCCGTATTTGGGGGGTGAGGTGGTGGCATGGGGGGATGGAGGATCGCACCGTTCCGGTGAGAGGGATTGAGGAAGGACATTGGGAGCTGCGGTGCGTGGATGCAACGGCGAATATGTATTTGGCGTTGGCTTCGGTATTGGGGGGCGGGTCTATTGGGAGTCGAGAATGAGGAAACGCTGCGGTGGGCGGATTCGACCAGGGAGAGACCTCGGGGAAATGGAGTTGCTGGGCACCAGTTGAATGGGATCCCTGAGAAGTCCAATGGATACCATGGGGGGTAAGGCAAATGAAGTGATGGCCGCGGAGCCAGTGCCGCTACCCCGAACCCTGGATGCCGCCCTAGATTTGCTCGAGAAGGAGGTCGTCCAACTCGGTCAGCTCATGGACAGCTCGGCTCTCGAACATTTCCTGCGGGTGAAACGATTTGAACGGGATTCTCTTGACCGGAAAGATCCCGAAGACGTGCGGACAATGTTGAGCGAGCTATTTTAATGAAAACTGGAATGGGGATATAACTAAGGCATGGTAGTTTGACTTCGGGGTCGCAACTTGAAGCCCTGTATACATAATCCACGTCGCTAGGTATATCCATACTACATTCACACTCATGCATTTGCTCTTTGTAGCAGGCCAATACCCTTCTTCAAGTTGCTGGGTCGCATGCGCTGTCCATGATAATACACCACCCACAACATCCCCGACATCATCAGGTATATACCAGCTACCACTGTCCCCATCCAGCCGATGCCAATCAGCTTGATTCCAGGGATGATAGCCGCCACTGCGCCAGCAGCGCACAGGAACCGTGCCATATTGGCCGCCGCCAACGCCATCGCGGGCCGGCGTCGATGAATTCCCAGCAGCAACCCAGTAAGTCCGACACTCGCCCCCGTGGTGGCATTGCCGGTGAAAAAGAGAACCACCAGCGGGCCGGCCACATGGACATCCCGTTGCATAATCCAGCCGTAGACAATCACCCAGGCACCAGCCAGGTAGACTGAGAGGGAGGATAACCTCCAGACGGACGCGCTCGAAAGGGAACTCCCGGGGGTCTATGACTTCCGCGCCGATGTGACGGCGGTATCGCCGCATATTCTTCGCCGTGAGATGACTGACTATCCAGCGTGCGGCGAATCCACCGGCGGCATATGGCACGTAGACAAGCCCAATCTGCCAGATCTGGAAGCCGTATTTGCGCTGGAAGAGCAGCGGGATACTGGCGAAGATGGCCATGGAGCCGCAGAAGAGGACAGCCTGGGACGCCACCAGCAAACCAGTCTGCCAGCTGCCGAGGAGTCGGATGGTATCGAGGACTCCGCGCCTGCAAGTCGAACCGGGTTGAGGGGGCGATTCGGAACAGTATTCGAGTGGATGCATCCAGTCGATCAGAGCCCGGTTCCAGCGCTGCGGTGGCACACTCCCGTCGCGTACCACCGTGCGACACGACTCGCGCAAGAACATCAGGATGAGAAGGAGCATGACCCCGGCAAATATGGCCAGGAACCAGAACACACTTCTCCACCCGAGAAATTGTGCGAGGAGGCCGCCCATGACGGGGCCGAGCAGACTGGCCAAGGTGTAGCCGGAGGATGTGTAGATGCGGTATTTCCCACGTTCCGCACGGGTGATGATATCCGTCATGGCAGCGATGCCCACCACGGACAGACTGCTGGCGCCGAAGCTCTGCAGGCAGCGTAGCGCCATCAGTGCGGCGAAGCTGGTCTGTGACGCGAGGCCGATGTTGGCGCCGAGATATACCGTCAGGCAGACTAAGAAGACCGGTCGACGTCCACGTTGGTCCGAAAAGCTCGCCGTTAACAGAGGGAAGAGGGCTTGGGTAATCTAAATGGTATGAGCGAGGTGGTCTTGGCTTGATGCGAAGGATAGTTAGACCGGGGACTCGGCCATAAAACATACCATGTACACGGTGATGGTAAGGCTCATTCGACTGGGGGAGACGTGCAGATCTCGCGACAAACTACTCAGGATGGGAAAGTAAATGCTCATCGGTGCCGGACCCAGAAAAGTCATGGTGGTGACGATGATAATCGACAGGATTTTTTCGGGCCCCGACAGAATCGATGGTGAAGGCGATGGTCCATGGTTTTGATCGTCATTGCCTTTCTTGGGTTCGGCAAGTTTGGGTTGGGATAGCTTCATGGGTTGGAACTTGGGATTGCCGGAAAATAAGAATCGATGATTTTCGCAAGACATCAAAAGTCGGAATTCTTTCAAGGGGGTTCGGAAGGAGTCGACTACGTATTCGGCCGTCCTGCATGGTCGATAAAGGGGGTCATCCAGGGTCATCCATGATCATCCCTTCTCCAGCACATCCCATCACATACTGAAAAGCATGGTCTGGGAAAATTTCTCCAAGCCATAGGAGCTACTAGTAGGTCTAGACTTTGAAATTGACATGCCTGTGGGTGGTGGGTAGTTATGGTTTGGGTATGGAGCAGTGACAATGCACCCAGTAACTATGTAGATCTACGGTAGATCTTGGGTAGAAGAAAAGTAATGCCATAAGCCCCACTATTTTTTTTTACCCAATGCTTGCTTATTTTAGTGTCAACTACTAGTAGTCGCATTTAACCCCAGGACTAGTCCTCTTTAAGAGATACTTCCCATTTGCCCCTTACAGGCTTGGTCGTTTTTGAAACCCCTGAATTATACTTGAATAAATCTAAGTTCAATCTCTGGTAATTTGTAGTCGGCGCCAGCAAAGTACTAGTAATACATCATCATTCTTATGATCGAGTTTTTCTCTCCTCGACTTTTGCTTACAGCAATCGTTCTTTACACCTCATTCACGTTATATCCCATCATTCAAGATAATTCCATCCGTATCTGTCGACAGGACCCTTTAGGAAAGATGGATTTACGTCGTAAGGGGATATCCTCAGCCGAGCTGCAGCTGTTCTTTCAGCCAATTTTTTCAGAGGCTACTGGCAGTTTCTCTCGGCGATTCAGATATAAATACAACGAAAAATTCTATGAATGCCCATCAAATATCATGAGTGACTTTCTATTTGCTGAATATCAAGTCCGAGTCGCTGCTCAACTGAAGGCAAGCTCTAAAGTGACGCCACTCTATGCAATTGTCAAATATTCTATGCGCGAAATGAACCTCTTTTTGAAAGAGCTCGCTCTGCCCCCTAGAGCTCTTCCATTGGCTTTTGCAGAACGAGATCCAAGATGGTATTTTTCTGATCAACTTGTTACTTATTGCAAGCGAAGTGGTGGCTGTTGCGGTCGAAGCTGCGGTTGTTGCATCAAGCGATTGCCAGTAGTTCGCCCATCAATGACAGGTATAAGTGGGCATTGCTCTTGGGGATGTCCCTGTTGTATGAAATGGAAAGACCCTGGAGATCCTTACTGGGCCAGTGAGGGGAGCCTTCTTAAACAACAATATAAGGTCGTGCTTGAGAGTGACAACCCGACCGTTCTGCTTCGTTTAGCGGACGCTTATTTCAGTGCAGAGCCTATGCCACAACCGGCCTCAAACCAGGCATCAGGTAAAAGTTATACGGGGAAGGCAAAATCCAATTATTTGGAACCGGGTCCAAGCAGTAATTCGAATGCCACATCTAAAGAGATCATTCAAAATCGTGTTATGGACGAAGTCTCTTACTCTTCTCCACCGCCATATGAACACGACGTGGATGGGGATCGCGATATGAGAGGGGATCAGGGCACCCGGATAGAGGCTGAGGAAGTAAGTTCTACCACGACGATATGTGCTTCTCCCAACGGAGGAGCTACTAGTACTCTTCCCTGGCTCAAGAGGTCTTTGAAATCGCGCAAATAGCCGGGATTTTATTTAGCTTCCAAGATTTGCTTTTCTGAATGTCTATCTTCTTGCTAGAAACTTGAATACGAAGGGATTGTATTGAGTACCATAACATATGATGAAAACTTGGATATAAACCGCAGATAAGGACTCGGAGCTATGACTCCGTGCCCAGAACTTGACGTAGTAAGTAACGCCCCGAGTCTTCAAACTCCATACTTGACTCATTTTCAAAAAGCTGGGAGCAATTGTTTCTTCGTAGACGTGAGCACTGAACGTAACTATTTATAGTTTTCGTTTCGAGTCACAGCCAGGAAGGTCAGAGACCACAACTGTCGGATATTGGATTCTGCAAAATTCTAGCATCAGCAAAAATACAAAGAGAAGCAAGAATGTGCGAAAGGAGTATCAAAAGCAAAACTGTGGAATTACTTACCAGTTTGACCTCCAACCCCAGGTGGAGCAGGTAATACGCCCAATGGCGTGACTTGGAAGGAACCATTCCGATAAACCCAAGACCAGACCTCACTCGAGAGTTGAGCCTCATTCTTCTCAATCGAGTCCCAGAGAACGTTATACGCGGCCCGCACATTTGTATAGACAGAGTCATCAGTGCAGAACTCCGGGGTAGGCATTACTGCTTTGGAATTATGGCCTCTCTTCACAGATTCAGAGTTGACCGAGAAGTTCGAAGTGACCTCGCATCGTCCTAGCTGCAGCTCCAATCCCCTGGCCATCATTGCTAGCTGCCACGACCACACAACTGTGCCATGGTATGCTCCGGTTGTGAAATTCTGCGCGTATACGGGGTCCTCTCCGAATGCGGGGTTTGCGACGATCATACCAACATCAGTCATCAGGCCAGCTGGGAAAGTGCGACGGATATTTGTGGCAGAGCCGTTCAAGAATGGTGTGAGTTGTTCATCGTTTGTGGTGTTGAGGAGAAAGTGACGGAAGCAATCATCCGTATTCATGACCTCCACCTTGGACAGATTGTTATATCCGTCCAGAGCAACAGCATGGAATGTGACATCAGTATCAATGGCGGAAGATTGATTTGGTCCTGCAAAATGGTCTTTCGAAAAGGATGTGACTAAAGATTTGGCCTTCGACTGAGGAATAGTCACGCTGAAGAAGTCCAGTGTGTTATCTTCCCAGACCTTCGCGTATTTATCTGCAAGAGAGCCCCACTGCTTTCTGCCTGGGAGTATACCTGCGCGAGACAGGGCTCCTATAGATCGGAGACCTGCTGGCACAAGCGCTGTATTCACATCGTAGGGAATGCGGCCTCCACCAAGGCCTGAAAAAGTTGTCAGCGTGGCTTGAGTCTTTTAATGGGAAATAAAAACATACCGTAGGTGCTGTCTCTCCATTCCCCAACAATTTGATCCTCATGAAGGTGAATGAGGTTTTCCTTGGTTTGGTTCTTCACAAAAGGGCCCGCAAGACGCATGATTCTCTCCGCATTGGTCAGGGCTAAATCTCCCCAGGTCAAGTTCTTGTTTGCCGGATTGACCGAGCCTGCAGTGGTACTGAAAAAAGAATTAGACGTTGTCTCCATATCATCGGAATGGATTATTTACTTGAAGAACTTAGCAGCTCGCTTTTGGCCGATTGGATTTTCGACAAAATATCGCTGCATCAAGACGGGGAGATAGTAATCCGAGTCGACCTGATAGAATAGTCAGTACTATTATTTTCAAGGATAGAACTCGTCCAGAACATATGTACCATCTTGTAATCACAACCCATGGCAGTGCTTGTGATATTCTCCTGTTCATTGGTCCAAGTCGCGTAGTCTCTGTACAAGGCTTAGTAAATACTCCAGTTCCACTTTCCAAGATACTAACCCAATTGTCTCCTCATGACAGACAGTACCGTCGGTCCGATTAATTCTTTCCAAAACTGCGCCGATAACAGCCTCCGTGGCACTTCCCTCGCCATAGCTCAACACAGGCTCTAGCAGTAAAGTGGCGATCATCGAGTCACGGCCAAAATACGTCAGAAAACGCCACGCGCCCGCTAGAAGCTTCTCTGAGTACGATAAGAATGAAAGAGCAGTCGTTTGACCTGACATAGTCGTAGCGAGGTTATTCGATGCATTATTGAGTACTGCGGCAGGCTTCAGCGGTGTAAGCTCTGGATAATTAATTGTCGCTGAAAAGAGATAATCGCCAGCTTCGAAGGCGACAGTGCGGTTATCCAGAGAGACGCCGCCATCATTCTTGGAAGTAGAATTAATCCAAGGCTGGAATGTGAGGGTCGTCATCGTTGTATTGTCTAACCAGGTACGCTGCAGCGAGACGCTCCCATTGCCCGAGGAAGAGAATTTGACTGCATCCTGAATCTCGGGATAGAGGAGACTAGGACCCTCGACGAAGTCGCGGATTGTACGGATACTTCCCAGAATGGGAACTGTAAGCTTTGCAGACGAATTGAATCGCAGGACGCCCTGGATTCCGACGTGAGGAGGTCCATTGGAAGATGCGTTGTAGACTGGGCTCAGAGGGTGGGCGTCGGTAGAATTGATAAGCTCAATTGCCAATGTACCATTTTCGCCCGTCTGCGGCGCGAAAAAGGTGCAGACACCGCTATTTCCAGCTGGCCACGCTACAATCAGACGGGGTCCGATGATTGAAAGATTGCTGTCAGGAAGCGGGCTGGTGACGACAGCCTGGGCGGCGACATTGCAGTCTGAGTAGAAGTAGTTCTTGTAAGGCAAGTCATCCAGCGATAGCTTTGAGGCTGGATTGGGACATATGGGGGGCCACGGCTCTGGCATAGATAGCCTGAGATAACTGCTGTTAGACTCGGTGATCTTGGAGATGTGACAAAGCGCCACTTACCGCATCATCACTTTCTGCGGCCGCCCTTGCGGAAGCACCCAGAGCACCCAGTAAGTGCAAGATCTGTAGAAACTTCATGGTGAGCTCTGCAGAATCATCTACTCGGAAGATTCAGATATGTTTAAGTAGTGAAGATGCATAGATTGGCAATGTCGTATTGCGCCGGGTTATAGACCTTCCTGAAGAAGTTGGGATTGTACAACAAGTGGGTCATCTCCCCACGGGGTTGTGGGGAAATTTTTGTCTGAAAGTTTGACATTCCCGACATTTCTCCGTACCCGCAATTCTGGCTGCATCTCCATATTCGTGCTGGTTGTGGAATGTAGGATCAGTTAGAAGGTATGCAGCTTAAGGAGATATCCAGCTCGAGGTGAAAGTGGAATCTGCCCTGCTAGATTCAACGTTGTGTGCAGCTCTCCAAGAACGTCAAGGTGGACGGTCAGTAGGTACTAGTGGCAATCGAAGAACATTTTCCAAGCCATTGACGCTATGTTAATATTTGAAGCTTATATGTGACATAGGTTTTAGGTTTCTTTGCTCAGACTACCCAATCAACCTTGGAAGAAGAATGAATTAACCCCAAGCTTGCATACCCCAACTTCAGATGTACCGATGGAAACAACCAAAAGGGTCCTTGCATAGACCTGCAACAAATAATACTGCTTTCGGAAAGTCATAGATTCTAGAATGCCGAAATTATGCCTTCAGATCTCGGCACCTACGGAACCCGCGATGAAGATTACTCCTTTCGGCAGGCTAGATCTTATATGGATCCGAAATTATGCCGATAGAAGCTTGGCAATTTAATGTGCTCGGGTGGAACTTGCTATAGAAATTCGGAGGTATAACAGCTGATATACTCCGCTACCAAAACGGGTATTTGAAGTTTGGGAGGAGGAGAATAAGTTGAGTGATAAAGAAATCGAAATCAGTCCGAGTCATATATCCGGCCTCCGAGCTTGATTCTCTCCACTTCCTCGACATGAGAAAAGTTCATAGTAGTACCTTCTAGTACATCTACTAGTATCTAGCAAAATGTGACTCAGAATTGAGAGTCAGACCCCGAGGCCTTTCCAAACCATTATCCCCAAAATAACACCCCCAAGAAAATGTCCAATCCACTTCCCACGCCACCCACCAAACTCCGCGCCTCCATGATACCAAACCGTAAAAGCGTCAACCTGTGCAGCAATCTAAATAGCCAACCGGCCAATCAGTCCAAGGCCCAGAACAGATTTATACACACCTCCACTCTCCCATAGTATGAATTCGAGCCGACTTACCACAGTCCCAATCATCAGAGCCTTCAATCCTTCCCGATTACCCTGCAGTCCTAGTAGCGCATAGGTCAAACCTAAAGCTAACTCACGGCCAGCACTCGCATAAAGAAATGGGGATGGAGGGCTGTTTGAGGATAGTGGGAGACCGAAAAGTCTATAGGCAGCCCGTGGAGCGAGGAGTCGACATAATCCCAATCCTAGCAAGGACGTGGCGAGGAAGGTAGGTACTGGTGGTAAAGATGACATGGTCCCGAAGGTGAAGTATACCGTGGGGCTGGGACAGTAATGTTTGCTTATAAGGGAAGAATGTATAAGTCAGGTAGGCTCTGTGAGGTGTAGGTCAGTGACCCGTGGACTTCTGACGAAAAATGCCTTGGCGATACGAAGGTTTTCTAGTATTTGGTAGTAGTTAGTCCGTGACGGTGTACAAGTACGCTTAGCCAAGCGATGAATCAGCCAAGATGAATACGAACAGGACATTGCATTCAGAGTAATCGGCTCTGCGCGGTCGTCACTTGAATTTTGCCCCGAGGATATCGGGCGTGGATTATGGCCTTGCTGGGGATCTTTTCCCTGTCGTGATTCTGGGCGATAATTCGGCGTCGGTGATAATATGTAAGCATTTATGCCATGTGTGGTAGGAGTGGGAGACTGGCAGGTATGAAATTGGGATCATGAGTGCAAGGTCGCTTTTGTTTCGTATTTTCCTTCTGCATTTATGCCAAGAGGCCGGCTTACTACCGAATCCCAAGGCTATTGATTATTCTCAAGCAGTTGATAACATGGCCGCCAACCTAGGCACCCATATCAAGACCCTGCCATCTCTATCTCTACAATTATAAATAAATTTCCCATATTCATAGTATTTGTTCATATTCAAGACGAGTCCGTAGACTAACCGAATCGGTCTATATACAAGAAGTAGTGTATGTGCAACTACATTCCGAGTCCCCCACCATGATGTTGTGATTTCAATCACACAATAGGCGATGGGGACAGGGTCTGAAGGCCGGGAGCGAGAGCCCGGGGGTGAACCAAATGTACCCATGCACTTGACTCAAATCTCAGTGCATGAATAAAGTACATCTGTACCCTGCATGGGGTTCAGCGTTGCGGTGGGATATCACATGTGCGTGCGCATGTCACATAAGTCGTAAATTCATCAATGAGTGAAATGGTAGAAGTATGTTTGGAAGGGGTGATAGATGTGTGGGTGGGGGTATCATGATCGGGTATAGGGCCTCATCCTGGCTTTTCAGGTATCCTCGCCGGTTGGCGCTGGTAGTGAGACCAGGGGTCATTGAAATCGATTGATGTATGATCGCCATGACTTCTGATATGTGTCCCCGAGCCCCACGAATTTGGGATCTCTGCGCTGCCATTCTGGTCGCGAGACGGGCAATGTTCGAAATAGGCGACGGAAACATCGTCATCCATCCAGGATTGTCCTCGAGTAGTATGTGTTTGAGCGGTTGGGGCGTGGGTAAGGTCCGAGGTGACGCGAGTCGCATCGACGAAATCAGGGAGTTCGCGGGGCACGGAGAAGGATTCGGGTTTCCAGACGTGATTGTGGACGAGGTGAATTAGTTTACCGAGGACGGCGAACTCAAGCTTCAATTTAATACTGTAGACGGCGCCTTTCAACATTGTCTCCATGATATAGTAGTCGCGGTATTCGGCAACAAGAAGTCCAATATCCATAATGATGATAATCAGGTTAATGATGATGAGTTGGTACTGAATCTTGCGCTTAGAGCGGTCCATGTCGAGGTGTATCATGCGGACTGTTTCCCAAATGTAAAGACCCGAGATTATGAACTCCTGTAGACAGAAGCCAGTCATTTGAATCTTCTCCATGACGTTATACCCGTTTATATAAGGATGAACATGTCTTTCTCCCGCGAGGTTACTGCCATAGGTCAGAACGGTGGTAGGAAGGTGAAGACAGACAGCGTTGACGAGGATCATGGTCAGAACGCGCCGAAGAATGCGCTGGTTGTCGAGGACTAAGTGAAGACGCGAGTATAGAACAATAGACTGGCCGGTCACCATCGTCCACCAGCCAATGGTGAGGAAGGTCACCGACAGCCATGTCGCAGAGGTGAGTTCGAAGAACTTCAAGAGGAAACCAAGGGAGTATGGGATCAAGCCGACAGCACAAGAGACGAACAAGCTCCAGAAATAGAGACCGCGGTACTGGGCAAAGGTGACGAAGATAAGGATGATCAGTTCGAAAGCGTTGTACCAAGTGACACCAGCCAGAGTAGCGATGGTGATCTGCATTCCCAAAGAAGTGCCTTTGATGCCGCCGGTGATGCCCTCGCCGGCGGCGGTGATATTCGCCATGGTGCTTGTCAAGGAGAATGGGGCATGATTAGGTGGGGAAAGGGAGAAGCAGCATTAGCAGCAGCATCAGCATCAGGTGAGAGAAGAGAGGATTCATATGGGGGCTTTTTTGGGGGGAGGGGGCTTGGGGCTTAGGTCTTGGCCTCGACTGGGTTGGGACTGGCCGAGTGCCGCGGGTGGGGGGCGAGTCGATCATGAAGTGGCTTACTCCGGGGGCAAGCAGACAAAGCAAGTCAATCAGATCGGAAAACGCCCGACAAAGACGGGTGGATTGGGGATATGTGGGATGTTAGCGAAAGGATTCGATCCCTGCGCTTGGGGCGGGGACTATTGGTTGCTATTCCTGGGCCGTGCGATGAACAGTCCAACTGTTAATTGCCGCAAGGCGCAGATGCGATCCATGCTCGAGGTAATTGATACATTGAAAGTCGAGTCCCGCCTGGTGGGATGTATATGTATCGGATATATTATCAAGGCAGGGATTGGACTCAGGAATAACTATCAAAAGGTTCCCCGGTTGAGGTTGGGGATGTACCGGAGTGGGTCAGGGGCAGCTTGGGAAGGAACGGGGTGTGACCTGGGGGAGACAGGAGAGGCAGGAGCAGCCCAGCTAGTCCTCGGTCCAGTGACGCCAGGTGACTTCAGGTGACTCGACACATTCAATACTCAACTTCCTCGTATACATGTACCCTTTGGTATACTTACACCTACATCTACACCTACTCTCAGGCAACTTGGACGCCTGCCGTCTGTGTTGTTCACCTGCACACCCCGGGATCCCCAGTCCATCCAATCCAGTCCAGGCCAGTCCCACTCTGAGTCACCCTCAATGCGGTCAAGCGTCGGGACACCTGGTCGACGCCGGCAAGTTTCGGTGTGCAGGTGCAGCAGACGATCAGAGGCTCTGCAGACCCATCACACGGGGGAAGACAAACAGCAATATCGATGACAATATACGTACTACCATAGGTACCAGAAGTACAGTACCGACGACATACATACATACGATACTCGTGCATATGGTGGACAGTGGACTGGGGATGTGGACTCCAGGGTGGATAGACATGTCATAGCATCCACTCAAGCTGCTAGCTGCCAGTTACCACCTGCCAACTTCCAGCTACGAGTCTCTTTGTGGGGAGGGCACGGCCACCAGCACGGTCGCTTTCAACACGGCAATTGATCCTGTGCTCCGGTCTGAAACACATGCCTTCGCGCAATCTAGCCTAGGCTACCAAAGACTCGGTGTGTCCTTTCCCATAGTCAACGGTGATGATCAGTCATTTATTCAAGGACCTCTCCAATCAGATCCGCTTGTATAGAGTGCCTTGGGACAAGTATCGACGTAACCAGTTCATGGGGAAAGTGACTACTGATAGCCCAGGGGGAACGCCACCATGTAGTGTCCCTCGAGTACATTATCACCATGCATAATAGATGGTCTGCCATAAAATACTCCCAATATCCCGACAAAATCAAATCAAATCACATCCATAAACAACACCCAGCGCCTCGCTAAACCCTCACAAAGAAAACAAGGTTACGACAAGAACAAAGACTCAACAACCCCGGAAAACCCCGACTTAACCCTAACGCCCCATACCCTGTCTTGGCACTCGCCCTCCTCTTCGCCCTCGTACTAGTAGCCATTCAGGTCTGTAGAAATACCGCAAGTCGTATTCTGGCCCCCAACAACGACATCATTCCATCCAAGGACACAAATTCCCCGGTGGCCTTACATTAACCTGCATCATCATGAAGTCAGAAAAAGATCCGTTCGTGTCCCCATGAGGCTCCCTCACGCCCACCCATCAGCCCGGTGGCCCAGACAAGCCCAGATCTCCAAAGCACGGAGTATTTCCATCAGGTACCCCGTATAGATAATGAGACCGTAAAACTGTAGGCTGCAAGATAGTCGCGCGAGGCAGAGACGGGATGGAAAAGGACGGGTTCGGGCTCGGGCTCAGGCTGGCCTGGATGGATGAAGACCGGGCAGGGCAATTCAAGAAATGCCTCACCCTGCCTCGCCATGCCTTTCCTATTCCCTCCACTTCCCGTTCGAATTGGCAGTGCGGTGCGGTGCGGTCCAGTGCAGTACAGTGCGGCGCCCGCTCAACCCAAATCCAAATCTTAATTAGGATTTGCATTCGCATTCGGATTTGAACTCGAATTCAACCCCCCACCCGCGGTTCCCCCGTCACCGCAACAACACGATCAACCTCACCCGCACACTCAGGCATAGCACTCCGCATCTCACGGGCCAACACATCCCGGAACCCGGCGAAAGCCTCCCTTTTCCCCTTCAGATCTTGATTGCCGCGCTGTACCAGCTCGACGAATTCACGCGTGTAGATGTCTGGGTTGCGCGCGCTGTCCACGTAGTCGATTATCTCGGGCGGTAATTGGACGCTTGCGAGGCGCGGGTTTGCAGGGTCGTCGTTTTGCTGATTCTGCTCTGAGTCTGCTGCGTTCCCGTTGTCGGGCGGGAGTTGGGTGTGTGTTGAGAGGGTGTTTAGGGTGAGAGTGAGGTTTTTGCTGTGATGATCATGCTTGTTAGCTTGAAGTTCCTCTTTCTTTCTCTCTCCCTCTCCCTCTTCGACTTTACGCATTGTAGATTGGATTTTTTGGCAGATCCTTGAGCTTTGCTCTTTCACGTACATTTTTCGGACCAGCTCTTGTTGCGTTTCTGGGCCTAGGTAGCCGTGCACCGCGGATTGGATCTCGAAGAGGTGCTGGATTACGTCTTTCAGGTCGTCTGCGGATAATTAGCGTTGGCTTGTGTAGCTTCTCGAAGATAGTACGCACCATCGACCGTATTCAGTAGGACAGGAGCCATGATTGCTGTGTCTTATCGCTGAAAGGATGTGGTGAGGTTCTTGGGCGTGGGGTTGGAGAAGGCGGTGGGAAAGCTGCAGGCGGAGGGAACGGGCAAGCATCCAAGGTTCCAAGGAAGGAATCTGGACCACGCGTTGTCACACTTGGTGGAGAGTACGTATGTAGTACATATGTAGGGTGTAACTATGTCTGTGCTATCTATACTACTACATAGTATCTACTCAATGCTTGTGTGCGCGGCAAGGGATAAGTCTAGATGCTTCGTTTCAATGAGGGTTATACCTCATGTCATATGTCACTCACTGTCTATCTATATGCACCCCTCCGAATCAAATACAAATCACCAGGTGGAACACGCTAATATCACGGCAACATTACACCAAATAAAACATCCGTCTAGGCGTTACACTTCCCGCGTCTTCAGCTTAGGGAACTTGGGGATCTCAATCTCCGTCTCCATTTCCATGCCGGAGAGACTGGGGAACCGCCGGCTGAAGTTCGTCTCCCAGTCTTCACCCGGGCTGGTTGGGTTCGGCTGGCTTCGCTCGCTGCTGGTACTGGGCTTGGAGGCATCCGAGGCCCCTACGCGCAGGTTCTTAGGCTTCGGTGGTGCAGTTGGGGGTGCGGCCGACCGGGATGCCGGGCGTTGTCCAGACGAGTAACCCGTCGACGTAGAGGTAGCAGTCCGAGGAATTCCAACGGGGACACTGGCACCCTCGCGACGGTCCGGCAGAGGTATGTTTCCTTCACGGCCACCGTAGACGGGACCAGGAGTTCGAGATGTAGGGATTGGGTTTGATGGAGGACGTACATCGCCCTGGTTTGCCGGCAAATCAGGGGATTCGGTGTACTTGCCATATCCAGACGCGGTTTTCGGTGCGGCGGCGGGTTTGTTAGATTCGCCGATAAGCGTTTGAACTCGGTTTTGGATAGCCCGAGACCGGTGCGATTCAGCACCTCCTTTTCCACCGTCGTTCTCGGCGACCCGGCGTCGATACTCGGCCGCAGCATTGGCAACCCGCTTCTCCTCCTGGGAGAGGCGACGGCGCTCTAGCTCGCGGCGGGTCTCCGGGGAAATGTCGTCTCGATCCAAGTCATCTAGCACAACATCATCCTCATAAGGCGACATGTCGTCGTTTCTGGCTTCGGTATCACTCATCAGACTTGTCTTGGGGGCCTCTTCTGACGAGGGGGTCGCGGGCTTGTCGCTCTCGAATCGGCGGAATGCCTCACCAAATCGGCCCGCGAATAAGTTCTTGCTGCCTGAAAGTGAAAGTGAAGACAAGCTACCGCGCTTGCTGTGCTTTGCGCCGCTGCTAGAGCGCTTCTCCCTCTTGCGATTGATTTCCTCCTCTTCCTTCGCTCGAAGGTAGTCTATATCCGAAGAAATGTTGGCCCGTTCATTATCGCGGTCCAGCTCTGTTCGGACTGATCGCAATGGCGCACCGCCTTCGTATTGCGACAAATCCAATGACGATCTCGACGCCTCCGATTCCCGCGGCACGTATCCGGCCTGCACTGACACTGGACGAGCCTTGGCGATGGCAGACTTTGATCGGCCCACAGGATCATTCGCATCTCAGTGCAGATGGGCGTCGTAAAGTCTCCATGGAAGGACGCGCGGAGCTAGAAAGGTTCGACAAGCGGTCCGAGGACAGACGCGGGCTTGCTTCAGGGCGCAATCCCGATGATGGGGGAGATGGTGCCTTCTTCTGTTCCTCCTGTGTCCAGGGCTGACTTGAGGGACGATCCTGTTCAGAGGTTGGGAATCGATAGATTGGGCGGTTGGACAATGTGCGTTCTTGCAAGCGAGGTGTCTGAGCAGGCGATGTCATGGTTCCAGTAGATACCATTGCAGGGCGCTTAGGAGTAGGTTGATATAGCGGAGTGGATTGTCTAGCAGACACCTGCTGGGGTTCGCGCACAGGCGAAGTCTGCGATTGTCGACTGGAAGGAGGCTCCTGTCGCGCTGGACGTTCTGGCGAGGTTTGTCGAGCAAATGCTTGGTCGGCCAAAGCATTGGTGAGTCTCTGCGAGAGTTCATGGTCGTCCGACTTATCCTTTGCCGTCGGCTCGAAATCAAACTTGTCCCCGTTTTCGTGAAGAATGTCAAACTGATCCAAGGTGGGGAAGCGTTTAGAAAGCTCGTCGGACTTCTTGCTTCGGGCTGCCGCGCCTCCATCCAGCGCGGCAAATGGATCACTAGAAGTTGCATCTTTGGAGCTACCACGGTATGGGGAGGGGCTTGCTTTAGCAGAGTCGTGTGATGACTGAGGCTTTCCTGGCCGTCCTCTTCGCATAGGTGCGATCTCAGGAATGACCTTGGTTTCCTCGACATGGAGCGAGTAGACTGCTCCCACCGGGGGGAGCATCTGTTGGTGTTGGAGGCAACTCCTGGTTCTTTCGCGTCTCGGAAACAGTTCGGTTAGAGTATATCTACCTTCATGTCAGTAAAATTCGCATAGCGGTAGGGGGGAATGATTGCACGAACATCTCGAATCGGAACTTCCTTGCCCTGCATGTGACACATTTCTCGCACCACCTCATATATATTAGGCCGCTTCTGCGGGTTCTCTCTCAGCATGGAAGCTGTGTCCGGTTAGCCAAGTTCTTCGACCAGAGACCTCTTGCACTCACCAATCAACATCTTTAACCGGTCCGAAAAATGGGGGTATGAGGGGTATTTGAAAGTGGCATTTAGAATCGCCATCTGACCCACTTCCTCAAAGGGGGTTGTATAATAACATAGTTTGTACAGGAGCACACCAAGGGCCCAGATATCACTCTTCTCGTCGATCGGTTGTTTCCGATATACATCAATCATCTCCGGACTGCGGTACTGCAGCGTTGTGTGTCGCTGCACATCATCCTCAATCAAACGACCCTCCGCAGCAGATGTCGCCGCCGGGCGAGGAGGGGCGGAGGATCCAAAATCGCAAAGCTTGTAAATGGCAGAGCTTCCCTTGCCCGAGATGAGGATGTTCTCCACCTTTAGATCACGATGCAGCAGAGGCGGCTTCAGGTAGTGCATACAGGCGACACCCTCAGCGCAGTCGGAGAAGATCTTAATGATCTCCGGCTCCGTCAGGCGGTTCTGCAGCCGAGTGTTCATGAAGTCAATCAAACCACCGCCGCCACAGAACTCCATGAGTAGGAATACCTCATATCCGCCTCCGCTGAGTTGGGAGGCATGCGAATCAAAATATTTGACAATATGCTTATGTCCCTTCAGCTTCTTCATCGTTTCGACTTCGGTGCGCATGTTCGCCAGGGCCGATTTATCAGGCACAGCCACCCGCTTCAGCACTGCCGTCTCCGTGCCATTGATAGGTTGGGGTAACCGAACAACATAGACATGAGCGAAGCCACCCTCAGACAGGTATTTCTCAATCACCACGCGGTGACTGCCGACCTGGACCTTAGTCCCGGGGAGGAAGGTCCCCGCAGGCGCGGTTACAGCGGCGACCGGGTTATAAGCGGGGAGATGGCGCGACGCGGAGTGGCTCTGGTGAGAGGATTGGAAGGAGGACATGGTGGTCGGAGGGGCCCTAGACGGGCAAGGGGGGTTGGATTGAGGGGTCTGCGATCTATCGATGCGGCATAGGAGTGGAAGAGGGAAATGAGTGCTTGGGAATGAGGGTGAGAATGGGGCCAAGAGGACAGTTGGCGGGGGAGCGGAGAGATCGAGGGGGGGAAGAAGGAAGGGAGCGATATCCTCCCACAGAGATGAGAGAAAAGAAATAAGTAGTGATGCCTCCACCGAGGTTGAAAGTCAACAGCAACGAGGCAGAGAAGAAGGGAATCTGAATCTCAAGTGGAATGATCCAATCACCGCCGGCGGGTCACGTTGCGGCGCGGTGATGCTCTCCGCCTGCGCTGTGCCTCCTACGTAGTACAACACATGCTTTTTTGGTCCTTAGTCTCCTACTTTATTTCTATATCCTCCCCGGTTATCCCTCCGAACCCGAATTTCAGTTTTTGTTAATTGCAGGCTGATTTTGATGATGATGAGGGTCAGTATGTACCATGACTTGCTCAACGGCTTGAAAGGTGTCTATTCCATCTGCGAGCCTGATCAGGGGCCCGCATCTCATGGCCCCGTCATGGGACCGCGGTTGCCCATGCCTTCCATTGACCACCATGAAGACTCAACCAGTGGCTGCTTATTCTCAGCGTAATTATCCCATCCGACATGCTTGTTAACGTGACCTACGTCCGCTTTTCCTCTGGCTTACGGAGTATACCTCTGAACATGTTTCGGGGAAGTGCCGTTTCGCCTCGAATATCGTGGACCCACTACGCTTGAACTATCTTTCCCCAACAACCGCTTGACCGCAATCTCGACAACCATCGAGATGACTCCCTTTCCCCACTCTCGACGCTATACTGGGCCGAGCTGGATGATCGGGGATGGGTGTCTCCCGGTAGAAGACTCGCAAGAGCAAAAGCAGCACACCGGGCCACCGTACACCGTGGTCCGTAAGGTAACAAACAGTCTCAATCCAGCCTATACGACATCGCTCGTATTGCTGAGGCAGGGCATCCATCTTGCTCCGCTCTTGACCCATCCACCCCGCCTTGAAGCCGGCCGCTGGCCTCGTATAATACCACGATGTAGAAACAATTCAGTAAACCATGGGAAGAAAACAATCCGGGGACCTAAATACAGTGGCGTTGCAAAAGGTTGAAACATCCTACTATTGCCCACCATTATCGACCGCCTTCTAATGGCAGACTGGTAACTACCTAAGATGGAATAGATTGGCTACTCTATTCCATCTTCGGTAGCTACTTGTTCCCCTTGGGAAGACAGAGATCAGGGCGGTCAACAAAGGGTTTCAAACCTTTGCAACACTACTGTATGAATATTGATGGGATACAAGGGCCTTGGAAGTAAAAAGCAGAAAACCTCATTAAATCGACAATATTTCTGCTTAGGATCGACCCATCCAACCGCAAACTTAGTAAATGCATCCTCCACAGCTTACAGGTGTGACCTTCAGCTTTTAACAAAGACGCACATCTTCAGCCCCCGTGACGGTTTTGATGTCAGCGAAGATATCCAACAAGGGAGTAAAATGGGATATATTCAAAGATGTGTCGGCGCCGATCAGTATGCCGATTGCTGTATTAAAACTGCCAGAGCAGATCAAACTTCCGGAGTCCCCAGGGAGTGCGAAAGGGTTTCCTGCACCTCCACTTACAGAATGCTCCCGGGTGGTAGTAGTCAATTCCCCATGCGCAAGATCTCTGGCATGATGGATATGCACTGATCGTACCGTATTCATAAATCCCCGAGTAAATCCGGTTGTTTGTCCACTTTGTAAGCATTCTCATCTTATTCTGCGAGCTTGCTATTGGGTCTATGAATCGACCTGTTCTGCTGTATGGATATGCAATTGACTATCTAGGGGTCAGCACTGAGCTAATGTTAATGGAACTTGAAGTAGAGAGTTTCCCATACCTTGTTATGTTCGGGTAGTTCATATGTCTTGGGCAAGCGCCTAGGGTCAACCTTGATAAGCGCCCAGTCGTATATTTAGGGCCTTTAGTCTCTTGCGGACAGGATTCTGTGCTGACCACTTCCGGCGTAAATATATCCCAGCTGAATGCCTTTTTCGAGAAACTTTTCAAAAATTTCTTGTTTTCTTTCAAGGAATTCATCCGTTCAGTCCAATCCTTGAACTAGAATTCCTCATCCGACGTCATGGAGTCTTCCGATTGTACTTTGTTTTTAAGATCACGGAGTCTAACCCAAAATGGCGCGTCAATACTCTTCTGACAGTCTGAGATTGCTTCTTTTAGATCAGAAGCTGCTGGTTGATTAACTTGCAGCCATTATTCAGCTCTTTTGTCTGTTGGGAAAACTGGATTGGATGCCCAGAAGTCGAAAGCTGGTAAATGTGGTTGCTTGTTAGGAGGGGGCCACGTGCAATGGAAGCAAGTGAGAGCGACGAGTTGCCAATTAGGGTCTTTCGCAAACTTGAGCCCCACAAGGCATCCCAGGGTAGACGAGCCTGTTGGGCATCCATGAATACCGATGCTAGCTCCAGGCTGCACATATCGTTGGCATGAATTTTTTGTTAGATTCTCATCAACCCTAGCACTTATGCGTGGCTTCGTCCACCATTCATTTATCTTGAAAATGATGTCCACACCATTCACACCCTCCTGTGTCAATATCTTTCTGATCTGTTGGATGCTCCTATCGGAAGTACCTGATACTGACTCCAGAAGACTGATGATCACGGTGACTGGGTTCACACTAGGCAATCTCTCGACTCCATATCGCCAACAAGACACTCCAGACCACATTTGAACATCTGCAATGCTCAGGATTTCATCACAGATAGATTCCCATTGAGGGATAATAGGATGCGATTGAGGAACCGGAAATCACAGTGCACGCCTCATAAAATCGTTAATGATGAGCTCGACCGAAAGTCCGTCGATGTGGGAGCGATACTGGGTATGGATTCTCTTGGCTGCCGCCCGCCACCAGGATGATACCGGAGGAGTGTCGTGTCTGACGATAATAATAACAACAGTCGGGATAGGTGCAGGCTCACTGTGATGGTTGAAAGTCTTCCGGTTATTGAAATCTTAATCGCCTGGGTGATTCCGCAGTCTCGTAAAATTCGCCAACTTGTTTCCATAATTTCTTCACAAAGATCACGGCCGACTTGGCTGTTTCTGAGGCTACTGATGGGTATGCTGCGAGTTGGGATTGTGCACAAATATGGCCCACCAGCACGGTAGTTCGATCCCAAAATCCTTCATCGTCAACGCTGGAATCAGTACTCCAGATAGAAGTTGCGGGCGAGGTCGAATCAAAGGCCATCGAATGAGGATTCGATCGAGGTGAGGTGCTAGTGGAGAAGGATCTTGATTCCGACATTTTGAAAATATTGTCGTGTTCCAAGAAGAAATCTAGCGACGAGGTAACGGGTTAGAGAACGGGCAAGAAAGAAAGTAAGGATAAACTTTTCGAGCCCTGCAGTTTTATAGTACTTGATAATGACGGTGCAGCAGTCAACCTTGGAACTGTATTAGGTACTACTAGTATTAAATAGGATCTTAGTCCATGGATATAACCAGCTCCATAATTAGACAATAACTTCCCATATGACCACAAAATAACACGAATAAGATGTTAGACCCAGATGACTTCCTTTTAGTTTGCCTACTGTAGCTGTTTTGCTACCGTTTTGATGGCTGCTGCGGTGTTGGTAGCCTTATTCAATAAAATTCCCTGTGCTTCACTTCCCAGTCACCCGTATCCCATTAAGATTCATATTTAGAATCTTGAATTATTCCCTCCCTATTGTTTCCAATTGTCCCTAGAAGTTCTACCTGCAAGCGTCGTCTGTCCTCGCGGCTCCGGTGCCTTGATGCCTCAGGCCTTGAAATCCCGCTGACGTAAAACCGCACTTTGCCCGAAATGGTAAAACCAAAACAAACATTTTTATTTCCGATTCAATTGTCGAGTCCAGCTTGGGTTTCAATGACAAAAGGTGCAGAAGTACCAAAAGGATTAGCTGTAAATTGTAGTCCCTCAGTCACAATACCGGCTTGATAATGGATTACCCCTCCTTCTTCGAAATGATCTAGACTCGAAGCAAGGATGTTCAAATCGGCCCGCCTGGTATCCCTCGATGCTGTGCCACTGATAGTAAGGCTCGTTACCGCGTGGCTTTGGAGGAATTCAACATTTTTGAAATACCAGATAGCCGTGGAATTTGCTGGTAAAACGATGCGATCGAAGGGTGGGATTGGACGCGCCCGAGTTGTTTTGCTGTGTGATGGCCACGTCCTCACTGCATGGAGCCGCCGATCCTTAGCGGCTGCCATGCCGGGCCACTTCTCTCCTAAACAACTCCCCTCCCCCCGTTACAACCCTCCCTCGTTGTTATCCGATCACCCATCTCTCGGTTGTTCTTCGGAGATCAAAACCGGTTCTTCGTTTGGCTTTTATATAATTCTTCTTCTACCTACCCTCTGACCGGCTTTCTCAAGCACTGTATGGCCTAGGGCCTCAGTGCACATCTCTCACCACAACGAAATGAACGGGTTATTCACTTGCAATCGTATCGACACCCTGTTCAATTAGCCGCGATCGCATCATTCGAATCGTGCCGCTACTGAATCGAGCTGGTTTGGACCAGTTATATATACCCAAGAGGGACATTACACTCGGCTGCGCGATATTCGTTCCTCCGAGTCGGCAGGCCGAATCGCATTATTTTTCGTCATCCAACCATCTTCCTTCCTAAAACTCGATCGCGATCGCGATCGCAATGGATGGCCCTCCACCCCCTCCCCCGCCGCACGGCGAGAATCCTCACACCACCGACGGCGAATACCGGAAATCGTCCGATCTACCGCCCGGAAACTACGACATATTCATCGTCCCGCCGCACTCATCCGGCGGCGGCTTCTTATACCTCCCCTCGCTACAATGCCACCGCAACAGTTTCCTCGCCGGCGCTGCAAGCACACTTCTTGTGGTCATACTATGGTCTCTAGTCGCTCCCACCGTCAGAACATGGTATATGGCTTCGGTCTCCAACGGCCCGGGAGGAATGGGAATGATGGTGGTCGCACTTGGTTTAGGCGTTGCTGGTTGGGCCTTCGGAATGTCTCAATCTAATTCCCGGGGAAATGGTGACAATAATGACAATGGCAATGGTGGTGGTGGTGGCCGATTCGGCGGCGGCTACTCTGGCGGTGCTGGACGCAATGCCAATGACCAGTCCTCCAGTTCCAACCGCAACAGCGGCTCAAATTTCGGCGGTAATGGGTCAGGACATCGACAACAACGAAGCGGAAACTTTGGCGGGGGTCAGAATTATGGCAACCAGTATGCTGGCAATCAACACGGCGCCGAGGCTCCCCCAAACGCGGAAGATAAGGAGAAGGAGAAAGAAAGGGAGCGAGAGAGAGAACGAGAAAGAGAAAAGGAAAAGGAGCGCCAAAAGGAGAAGGAGAAGGAAGATCGAAAGAAGGCCGAACTGGAGCGCGAACGTGAAGAAGCCAAGCGCAAAGAGGACCTTCGTCGAAAGATGGAGGAATTCAAACGCAAGCGTGACGCCGAAGCCAAGGAGAAGGAGAGAAAGAGAGAACGCGAGGCCATGGAGAAAGAACTTAAGGAGCGCCGAGAGCAATTGGAACGTGAAATGGCTGCGGCGAGGGACAAAGCAGAGAAAGAGGCACGCGAGCGACTGGAGAGAGAAGCCGCCGAGGCCCGCGCAAAGCAAGCAAAAGCAGCCGCTGACGCAAAAGCCGAAGCTGACAGGCTCGCAAAGGAAGCCAAAGAGAAAGCCGACAAACTGGCCGCCGAGGCAAAGGAGAAGGCTGCCAAGGAGGCTGCTGAGAAGGAAGCAGCAGCCAAGGAGAAGGCCCAGAAGGAGGCCATGGCCAAATTCGCTGCTCTCAAAGAAGCGGCCGCTAAGCGCTACGCAGAGAAGAAGGCCCAGGAAGCCAAAAGCAAGGCCCAACAGCCTGCGGCTCCTGCCAGCGCGACTAGCGCACCCAGGACACCTTCTCCAAAGAAGCAGCCACCCTTTCCAACCGCCAACACAACCATCGAAGACGATGCGTATTCCTTTTCGGCCCTACGATCGTCCACGGCGCCCGTATGGGAAGGCATCTGGGTCTGGTTCTGCGTACTCCGAGTCATCATATGCTCCGTCACAGTCAACAGCTCGCACGACACCTCCACCTTCGCATCGCAGCACATATTCCACCAAGGATCCTGATAAGATCGTGATCCAGGGTGTCTATCAGTTTAACAATGCCTTCATGAAGACTCCGGTTGCGCAATTGGTCTCTGGACAAGGCATGGTGACCGATGGTCTTGTCCTACGCATGACAACAGAAGGTCTTTTCGTCGATGACGATGTTCGTGGCGTCGGCCAACGCGAATGGGACGTCAAAGCATGGACTTTGAAGTTGGCTGAAATCTGGTGTCCCCAGGTAGGATCCAGCAATCAACCCCCCCAAGCCCGGTTCCAGCAACCCATTCTCTTTCCGTCGCGGCGCATCAGCAAACTCGATGCCCACCAACGAAGAATCCGACGCCTTTGCCGCCAACCTTCTCAAGGTTTGCAAAAACACCTGCCGATTGGCATCGCCAAGTGCCTGCTTCGCCCGGGGCTCTAACGCAAGTGGCGGTGGACCAGTCCAGCCGCCACAGGCCGAGTTCCGGGGCCTCCACATTCTCCGCGCTAGTATTCGCGATCAAGAGGGCAAGAAATATGTTTTTGTCCTGCAGGACACTGAAGCGTGGAAGCTTGCCATGGGTCTCCAGCGCCTGCGCGGTGGAGCCCTCGTTCGTGCCTTGGGCGTCTCGGCACTTCCAGTCCCCGAATGCAAGAGCATCCTCGGCGGACTGGGCTATATTTAAGGGATATTTGACGATGGATGAGAATATATAGGAACTGGCTTTATGAAGTCCAGATTCTATTTATTTCTCATATTTAGCGAGAAGGTTCCTTTTTGGTTTTATGGTTTTTTTTTCTCTCTGCCTGCATACTTGCGCTTTCTCGAGTTGAGCCTCTTCTCTCATTAGCGGCGGAGTTTGCTGCATTCTTTCTACTACGGTACATTCATTCGCTTTTTGTCCATGCCTACTACTACCCCTACCCCATATTTATTGAGATTCCCCCCGAAATGACTTGTTTTTTGCATGTTTTTGGTTTTACGAGTACAGTTGACGAGCATGTGGATGTTGATTGGGGACGTACATAGCATATATCATTATTAAATCAGAAACACTTTTACTTGGAATCAAACTTAACCAAGCAAATAATCATCTCGCAAATAATCCATCACAAACCTTGAACCAACCTGCCCCGGTGGGAACTTGAACACATCCAGGAAAATTCAACCCATCCAACTAATATCTATCTCCCAATCCTTGGGTGGTTTCCATATCATGGGCCACCCTTCATCCACCGCGAACAGAATATCGACCTCACCCAGTCCCCCTTTCGCTATCATTTCTCTGACCCGCTGAACTTCATTTGTAGATGGGCCCTTTGCTAACCTCCGAACCGTTCTGATGACGGTAACTGGCAGGCTTTTAAGTTCAGTCTCCGTGCTTGGAACCCCATATCGAAGGCAGGCAAGTGGGAAAAAGGGTTGGAAACTGTCTTCGTTGCTTTGGATCTTATCGTCAATGGCCTTCCAGCTCGGGTAAAGGGGGCCTTCCCGAGGAAGCAGATAGAACCTTATAGGTTGGTTCAATTTCTCGCGGATCAGTTCAACCGAAAATCCAGGCAAAAGTGGAGAGACAAGCTCAGTATGTATTCTTTTGGCAGCTTCTCGCCATCTTGAGGATTCTGGTGGCGAGCAATGTTGGAAGCAAACAAAGGACATGACCGGAATACCATCAAGATCCCTATAGCAATGAGAACCTTTATGAAACCGCCCACATCGTAGCGATATCAGTCCTCGACAGATTTGAATCCACCCTGGAGCAAGTTAGCTTTTGTCTTGCGACATAGACAAAGCGCGTGTTTCTTTAACGCGCCTAAGCTCCGCTATTTCTTCTCCAAGTAAAGCAACATATTCCCTGTCCTCTCCCGCTGAGAAACTTGAAGACTGCCTCCAAGAATTTCTAATGATCGCCCATATCACCATGGAAGTACTATGCCAGCTAATTTCCGGTAGCTCAATTCCAGTTGGCATACTTCACCGGTGCTCTCGAAGCGGACAAAGCGCGCTTTTCATTAACGCGCTTTAGCTCCTCTATTTATTTCTTAAGTAAAGCTAAATCTTTCCTGTCCAATCTCGCTGCGAAAAGGGATTAATCCGGTTACCCATTCGAGTCGGCCAATGACGCTGTAAGACTACTACAAAATACTACAGCTACTACTGACAGTCTGCATGGATTCATAAACAGTAAACCAATCGCAATGGTATTAGGTACCTAAATATGTGCCAGGCTAGTCGATGCATTGCAAAACCCAGACCAAGCTCAACCCAAACAGCCTAGGAGAACTATACATGGAAAAAGGAAACAAGGGAAGAAAAGAACAGAGAGCTTATGGTGTATGAAGATATGTCCAGGCTCGAAATGTAAATGGGACACACGGAGCGGAGGCCCTCCAGACAATAGATTTCCAGGAAGGGGAGTGGCGGTTAAGAGAAGAAGAAGGATGAGGGCGAGGGAGAGAAGGAGAGGAGGATGCGATGTGAGAGAGAAATATCAGGCCGTGAAAGGATCGTATAGGTAAGGCGTAGCCGATGAGTCAAGTCATAAACGCTGAAGGTGAAAAGAAAAGTGTGCAGAGGCAAAACATGTGAGGGTATGATTCGGACGCGAAGAGAAACCAATGTTTTTTTCAAGCTCCCGAGTTCCGGCCCGGGAGGAAACACGGCATGGCATGTAGATATGGCGCCAATAAATATGAACAGAAGTGTGATTCCAATCGTTGGATGAGAATGTCGTGATGTGATGTTAGTCGTGCCTTTTTTGAGTTCGTGTTGACAGCCAGGTCAACCCGTTGGGGTCCAGCCACCTCTTGCTCAAAAAAATGAGAACTCCAATGTGGTTGGTGACGGTGTGCAAATGAAGAAAGTAAGGAGAGTGGTGCACGGTGTACTGTGCTTCTTCTTTTTATTCCTCTTTCCAGTCCCACACTTGCTTCACAAAGTTCGCCATGTTGACCTTCTTGTTCTTCATGTCCTGCACCCATGGATGATCCAGCATCCGCCAGGGGTTGCTCGTCGAGGGGGCTCTTTTTCGAGGCTGTGATAGATGTTAGGACCGTTCCAAGAATAGATAGCTCTCAGTGGTACATACCAGCATTCAATGAAGTACTTGAAATTATCCGACCAACGAATACCATGATCCGGCTCATCCTTCAACTTGGGGATCGGCTGGCGAACAATGTATGTGAGAAGATCAATTAATCCAGCGCGGGGTTGCATCTCGGTTCCGTCGGCTGGGAAGGGGAATCGGTGCTGGGCGACTTCCAATAAAGACACGCCCAGAGACCAAACGTCGGAGGTAATGGTGTATGATTGGCCCGTGATACGTTCGGGGGGCCATGTAGTAGGATGTGCCGATAAAGGTGTTGGCATCGCCCTTTGTGCCGAACTCGCCACTGACACCGAAATCGCAGAGCTTGACTTGGCCGTCGCGGCAGAGAAGGATGTTGGAAGGTTTGATATCTGATGATGTTAGCCAAAGGTGATTTCAAATTTATCTGGGTCAATGGAGATACGTACCACGATGGATAATCTTTCGGCTGTGCAAATAGGTCAACCCGTTCAGCACACCCTCTGCAACCTTGCCCAGGACCTTTTCACCGGTCCGGCCTCCCAGCTTCTTCACTTCCTTGTAGATACTATCGAGACTTCCACCTTCGCAGAATTCCATGGCAATTGAGATAGTCCCAGAAGTCTTATCCATGAAAGCGCCGTAGTAGCGACAGATATGCGAGGATGCGCAGTCCTTGTTGAAGTTGAGTTCGCGAACGATCTGTTTCTTGACGTCGGGGTTGGGATCGGTGGTGATGATCTACAATCGGTTCGGTTCGGGTTAGCGATCACGGGGATCTTCACAGGGTGGATAGAAAAAAGCCTAAAAATGATATGCTCACCTTCAAAGCAAAGACGGTCTTGCCCTCCTTGAGTTTGCAGCGGGTCACGGCGCCACCAGCACCTTCACCCAAACTTCCCAGCTCAACAATCTTCTTCTGCTCACTGGCGGCATGCCAGCCCTCATCGTCCAAATCCTCCACGTCGAGCGGGCGGCCCTTTTCCAGACTCAATTTATCCAGATCGGGAAGTAATGAGTTGACGCTGGCCTCCCGCTTCATCTGTACCCCGCCCTCGGCATCGGAATACACCGAACTGATGGCGGATGAGGGGTCTGAGTTGCCTCCGGTCGGCTCACGCAGACCCATGGCGAAGTTGAGAGCCGAGTATGAGGAGTTTGCGGACGTGGGGCCGCTGGCCTTCTGGTCGAGCGGGGGTTGGCCATTCACACCCAGTCCGGAGGTGGACAGAGAGAGTAAAGAGGGTTTTCCATTGGGCTTGGACTCCTGCGGAAGATTCTGGCTACTGCCCATCGGGGTGGCCAGTTTCAGACGGGGCAAGGCGGGGCGGGAGGACTGCGAGTGCAGTTGGGGCTGAGGTTGCGATGGTTGGGCGGGTTGGGCGGGTTGCAAGGGCTGTAGTTGAGGGGCATCGACGGAGATTCCATTGTCGGTGACGGGCTTCGCACTAGGAGAAGGTGGAATGCCGAGAGTGAGCTTGGGGGCTCGTGGACTGCCGGAGTTATTGCGGTTGCCAGGCACGGGCGGGCGAAGGAGTGGGACAGAGGCGGAGGAAGACATGGCGAGATTGTTCTGCCTTTCCCCGGGCAGGAACAACTCGTTGGGATCAGCGAAGGTAGCCACAACGGAGAAGCGAATGAGAACGAGTGTGGTGGTGATGAAGGAGGGGGGGGAAGAAAGAGGAGAGAAGGTTGGAGGTTGGAGGTTGGCAGTTTTGAGGGGGGGAAGGAGGAGAGAAAGAGAGGAGCAGGTGACAAGTCAAGTTCAACTTGCATCCACCCACGTAAGAAGAAGAGGAGGGGAAATGGGACTTTTGTAGTAGTGCTGTGGGATGGGATAGAATAGAGTAGAATAAGATATAATCTTCAAGAGACTCAGCCCTAGAAGAATTGAAGATGAATATTAATAGAGTAGACAGTATTAATAGACCAGAGTCAGAGGGATACTCGAGGTAGTCCGTACTCGAGAAGAGAAGATCGGGTGGTGGGGCTGTGGTGTTTCAGAAGGCGCCTCGCTGAAACATGGTGATGGAATAGAGAATAGCTGGATATTGACACTCAGTGTAAGAGTCTGTAGTGTGCAGTCACTAAGTCTAAACTATGACTATGACTACTCCGTAGCTCGAGTTGGGCACCGGCATATATGCTGGTGACTGCCATACAGTATACAGACATACTGCCTATATCATATGCCATGCTGAATTCAAGTTGGGCATAAACGGTGCTGCCTTGGAGCCGCATTTCCTTGCACTCCACCATCTTCACCATTTCATCATTACCTTATTGCCTCATTGCAGCATTGCACCTCAAGCCATGCCTGAGCAAGATTGCAGAATCCCCGGTATCGACATCATCAACCCTCCAAATCCCCACTTGCTGCTACTGCCATGGAGTCCACAAGTCCACAACTTGAATCCTCCGAGGAGATAGTCTCGGAGACTTCTGAGATTGGTCCTGTTGCACGCCGTACATATTTAGAAAAATGCAAATGCATCATCACGACCCCCCAACCAAGGATACGGAGTAGTCTATCTAGGGTAGCCTCCCTGTGGCTGATAGATCAGATCCCTTGACAGTGGCTGAGCATCTTGCCAGGTCCAGTCTCATGTCATCATCTAATCGATCCATCCAGGTCTTCGATTCAATTTCAACGGCCCTTCTAGCAATGACGGCCCTACTCCCCTCCAGGCCTCCCCTCCACCCCTCTACCTCGTATGCCATAATCATTCAGCTCGTGTCTCATGTCCTCAAAAGCTCAATTTGCACCACCACCGTTGCACCGCCAGTTGCACCGCCAATGTTTCAAATCCCATCCCAAATCTTGACTCTGAGACAAGCCACTCGGCCCACTTCCACCGTCGCATTTTTCGGCTCCCCAGGTGTACAGCCACACCTACACCCATAGATCGACTCGGAAACTGAACCTAAGTTCATCTTTCCTTCTATTTACTCCTTGCAGGACCTCAAGCTATTACGGAGCAGAATAGCCACCGACAAGACCTGGATAGACGTCATCGACCACCTCGAATCCTGCTCTTCTCTCTTGACGCGCGGTTCGAGCGGGACAGCAAGGATCACAATCAATCACTCACGGCTAATTAGATTCTGCGCTGTCCTGTCTTGACTTGACTTTCGTAGCCAGTTTCCCTCTACAATTAGTAAATTAGTAAATTAGTCCTTACGAGGACTCCGCACTCCGTATTCCATATTACATAGGTATGAGCCAAGTCCTCGGCCAGGCAAAACAGAGCAGAAATGAGCCATGATCCTGATTAATTCCAATCTCAACGCTCGACCCTATGGACTCGGCAATTCGACGGATCTCGCCGCAAATAGACAAATAGACAGCCGCTAACCAACAGCCACAACTTGGCAGGGTAACGGCTTCTTCATGTAAGTATCGTGCCGATTCTTTTTCCTTCTTTTTTGCCGCGCCCAGCCTTAGTCCTGAGTCGCACTGAATATGAGACTAGTGAGAGGAGACTGGGAAATACATACTCCGTAGCTGAACTTAACTCAACTCAATCCTCCCCCCTCCTTCACTCATAATTCTCTGTCATTGCCGAGTCAATCGCTTGTCTCTCGTAGAATTCGTACTCGTACTCGATATGTACGAGTACTCAATAATCTCAGATCAGGTCGGGTGCTGTCCGGCATGACGCGTTGCCGCTGATCGCTTCTCGGCGCGAATTGCTCGGCGGCAAGATGGCCAAGATTACAGGGCTGAAAGACAATGTCGTGGAGAGGGGGACTCAAACAGGCTCAAGATTATGAAGGAGCGACCGTCTTCCACTCGGTTTGGTTGGACAGAGTATCGCCGAATGAGAGTCCACCCTGAGTGAATCCAATCTTCCCTTAACCAGAGGGTGACGATCACTTCGGCTACATAGACGATGTCCCTCACGCGCATCTTGGATCCAGCCCAGATGACAGAGTCTGGTACAGTTGGTTCGACCGGTCCACATCTTCCTTGAAAGAAAAGAGGCGGGTGAGTCGTAGATTTCGTGACTCCGACTCGCTCTCGCCTATCTTTCTATGCTGCGTATACTCCGTACATACCCCGTGCTCGTTCGAGTTCCGTGCCCCCCTTTCTCAGGAGAACGATAGTATCACTTCTGAACAGCGATCATTCCAATACTCCATGCTCTGTACTCCGCAGAGGAGTACTCACACGGATCGCACATCGGCCAGTGTGAAAAGCATAGATCCACAGAACCTATTATTATCCCAATGAACCCTCCTCCCCCCCCTTTTCAATAGATAAAGCGGTTCCACTGCTCCTTCACCCGGCTAAACATAGCACAAAGAAGCAGTCTGGGGTCTCTCGGGATAGCACGAAATACTAGGCACTAACCAGTGACTAGACCGGTCCAAGGATTTCGACGTTGCGCAAAAGAAGGACCAAAGGAAAGGGGGCGTCGTTGAGATTCAGATTCAATCCAACGAGATTCATGGAAAATCAATAGTCGAGGAATGTGGAGTCTGGGGCGGCCACGAGGCTACATATGTACATGTATTGGGTCGCATATGAGGATTGGTCTGGATCTCACAGAAAAGACGTTCCAGTCAAGGACTCGGAAGCCCAGGCTTTACTTGCATTTTGAGCCCTCCTACTCCATGAATTCGATTCATACGAATGCGCTATATGCTTGTCTGCCTGCGGGATGGGGTGTACTCCGTACATACTGCTGTAAACCCCTATCGTGGAGCCTCGCCCATGACCACGATTAAACCTTGGCGAAAGCACACCACTACCGGTCCTCCATGGCCATTGGCCCTCGGGCTAATGTATCACGACTGAACAAGCGGTCCGACACCGCCAATGCCGTCCTTCGTGGTCGAGACTCAGCAGGGTCGACTAGGATGCTGATCCATTACCGCGCACAGATACTGAGTCTGGTGCGTGCAGCTCAGTGTAAACAAGTACATACAACATACAGTAACCATAACAGGGGCCACAGAATGAAAATAAAAATTACAACTCCCAAGACATGCGTGATGCCAGGGACTAAACTAACTCAGTACATATGTACACAACTGGGTCTAAGTCTGGGTCTCGGTCTCTGAACTCCGTTCAAGGTCAGACAGACAGGCTCTCAGACCTGCCTCGATCCCCGATCTCATCAGGATCAGGGTCCTGGTCCTGGCCCTGGCTTGGCGAAGTCTGAAACCACGACCGATATCCCGACTCCGTACTCTAATGGAGAAGGACAACGCCACGGCACGATCAAGGGACCAAAAACTCTCGCCCAAGCCTCTTTTCTTGTCTCTGGTTCCCCCGCTCTAGTGGCTTGGACCTGGCATGTAAGCTCCGTTAAGCACTTTGTTGACTGGCGGTCTAACCGTTCGGGGAGGTGGTTGCAGTTTTGACCGGTCCCGCTGTGGGGGGACTACGAGGGCTGTTTCTCCGGATGCAGGAACAGGATGCAGGGCGGTATCGTAGTGGGCTGGGTGATTTGATCAGAATCATAACAAAAACAATATTTTTATTTTTTTTACTCTGCAAAATGATTTTTTATAATACTGGGGCAGGATTCTACTGTTGCTTGGTTTCAATGGAACCCAAGACAGTCATAGGGGATCCACCGAACAACAAATAGGATGGGGGTCGCGACGAGAATAGAAGCCCGTAATATAGCAATATACACCATCCACTGTGCAAAGAGGGAAGTGGAAAGTGGTAATACATCGCAATTACAGTAATCAGAGTAAGGCTCGGGAGACGAACGTGATTCGCGCACCCCCGGAATTACCACCGAATGGATCCAATTAAAGCAACCAGCAGACAGCTCTGCACTATGGATATACAGTGGCTCTGGAGCGAACCTCGGGTACCTGGGCGGGAGGACAAACCTGGTTGAGATGAACACTCGGAGTAAGGACTTCCGTTCGTCATCAGATGTGCGTTGTTTACGATGGTTTACCGGTGTTGTACGGGAGCCGTGCCCAGCGAAAGTGGCAATCATCCACGGGCTTTTCAGGGGTAAAGTGGAGATGGGACCCACGGGGAACGCCCGCACTGGTCGATGGCGTCAGGAACGGGCAGTGGATCGGCGGTGGATTGGCTGGGCTGCGTGGCCTGAAACCGCTAGACCCACTAGACATCGGCTGTGGGAGATATCGAAGACGGAGTAATATGGAGGTATACTCCGTTCGGGCTGGGAGTATATACGATATAGATGAGAGTGATGATGAGATACTCTGTTTCTTTTGGATATGTAGGTAGGCAGTATGAGGAAATCCATACTCGTAGATATCAACTTCGTACATCCGTCCTACAACTATATCATAAAGTAAGGAATGTCTCATCCACGCAAACGCCCCAGCAGATCGGCATCACAGACGACGCTAAAAACATTAGTGGCTCCCAAAATTACACACCAACTCGGCGTCACAACCAAACGAGGTTTCCCCCAATACCCCGTCTCATCCAATGACCGACTCCATCCAGGGGCCACTCGACTCCAGCCGGGCTGTGTGCAGAACAGATGACGGAGGTCACTGGTACTTCAATCATGCGGTGTGGATGGGTGAAGGGAAGTGGTCATTGGTACCCCCGTGGACCCCCCAACAGCGTCACTTCTTTTATTTCCGTTTTCGAGGGTTTCCCCTTTCCCCTTTCCCCTTTTTTTAGTTGACTCCGTAGTATCCGTAACCATAGGCACTCCGTAATTGGGGGGACCATGTTGATCCATGAGGACTAATCTCCCCGTTCATACAAAGGGCCCCTAACTCCCCCGTGGCCTTCCTTTCCCTTTCTTTCTTCTTCAAGTACATTCTTCGTTGCCATCGCATCCAGTCACTCTCTAGACTTCGGTCATCCATTCTTTAACCAACTACCAACACTCTCTTTCTCACCAAAGCTCCGCTTTTTTAAATCACCTTTACGGTTTATCAATTCCATACAATCAAAATGCGTTTCTCCACCGCCACCATTGCCCTCTTCGCCAGCCTGGCTGCTGCCGCCGTCCAGAACGGTGCCGACTCCACTGTCTACCAGACCGACGAGGTTACCGTCATCTCCTGCGCCGCCTCGGTCACCGACTGCCCCGGCCGTGAGACCTCCACCCCCGCCGCTGGTGTTCAGCCCACCACCACTCCCGCTGGTGTTGAGCCTACCACCACCCCCGCCGGTGTCGAGCCTACCACCGCTGCCTCCTCCGGCCCCAGCGGCGGTATGCCCCCTGCCTCCTCGGGCCCTGCCCCCAGCTGGTCCTCCGTTCCCGCTCCCCCCCGCTGTGACTCCCTCCGGTGGCTCTCCCCAGCCTCCCGCTGTCACCACCCCGGCCCAGAGCTACAGCTTGACCACCTTCACCAGCTGTGTCCCCACCGTCATCACCTCCCAGGTTCCCATCCCCTCCGCTCCCGGTGGTGGCTCCCCCGTCGGCCCTGGCTCCAGCGGCGTTCCCCACGCTCCCGGCTCCTCCTCCGCTGTTAACCCCAGGTAAGATTTATATCAACCAAAAAACCCTCCAATGATATCTATATTCAATTGCTAACCCATCCCAGCGGTACCTCCCCCGTCTCTCCCTCCGGTACCCCCGCTTTCAACGGTGCCGGTGCCGTCTCCGGCTCCCTCACCTTCGCTGGTGTTGCCGCCGCCGCTGCCTTCTTCCTGGCATAAATCATTCCATCTATGATGGATTACTATCTCTAATTGTGCCTCGCACAATTAGTTTAGTTTAAATGGTTACGGACATACGGAGAAGATACATGGAGAAGAGGAGAAGATTTGTGATTTAAATTTGGGTTCTGGTGATATACCTTGCCTGCCTGACCGATACTTGTTACTTGCTTCTGATTGGATATGTTTTATCCTTTTTTTCTGATTTTTGATATACATATTTATTTTTCCTATTCTTGGGCTTCCTGGATAGCTTCGGAGTTGTGTGAAGCGCTCTTGGTGGCTTGAGCACGATCTTAATGTAAACCATGACAGCTTTCACCCTTTCCTTACTTTCCAGTGATTTCAACCCGTAACACTTTTTTTTTCTATTCTTCTATTACACTTACCCTTCTTCTTTTTCAATGTATTCTACTATATACTTTGACTCTCTTTTGTCTATTTTCTTTAATTAGACGTGTGAATGTCAATTTTCATTTCGGAATCCAATCTTACTCTGAAGCCACTCTCCTCAAACCCCTGGTCGCCCCCGAAACGGCGACCTTGGCCCCCAGATTCGCCTGTTTCATTCCGCCAAGGAACGAGAAGACTCGGCGACACTAGAGTACTAGTATGTACAGACGGACCGCGATGTCTGAAACCAACTCTTTTACAGAGTCAAAAATTGCTCGTCTCATCTCGGGCGTCTCGATGCATGCAAATGCGGTGCACAGAGTACTTTAAATCAGGACCCTTTCCAATCGTATCTAATTACATACCCCCGCGGTCCCTATTGTTGGGTCGCGATCACCCAATTCTGGCGAGCAATGCGAAACAAAGTCGGCCCCTTCAAATAAACGAAAGGGCCAATCGCGCAGGTCATTCCGTGATATCCGTTGCACGGGTGACACTGAACCTTCGCAGTGCATATATACCTGTGGAGGAGGGGGCCAAGGACATTTCCACAACGAGGCTACTATTCCTCCAACCTTGGAGGATTGTTAAGGCGGGACTTGAATCTATTTCGCGACTAACTTTAATTGACTAGTGACCCTTGGCCAAGTAATTTCCAATTAGAATGGTTTCGGGAAATTTGAGGTTCATGGGTCCGAGTCCATTGGGCGGAAGACTAGTACTACTATGTAGTAGATAAGACTATGTAGTAGATATGCATGCTTAAATATGTACTAGGAGTAGTACAAGATTCGGAAGTATAAGGGTACATTCCAAGATTGCTTATGTCAGCGGTGGCATTCCAGAGTCCCGATTTACATAGCCACATCCAGTGTTTGGAACCGCGTTTATATATGTCTGATCTGACATCAGAATACTCAAAAGAGATAATCATGATATATGCAGCGCAACGTATGCCGAGAAAGGAAAGGAACAAGAACTTGAACAACCTTCCGAGATCAGGGCATGGAGTGCCTTGCAACGTGAATTATAGGGCTCGCGTGAGCATGACATCAGCCACCTGAGTAGGTTAGTAACCCGAGGTCGGCTTTTTAGTAGATTTAATGGGGCCGAAATCGTTGTTTTTGGAGCCAAGCCACTGCGGAGAAGCGCGTGTCCTTATTGATATTGCGATCTGCACCTACCTAGTACGTACAGCCAAGTCAACCCTGAGTCCGAGTCTTGACACTTCACTTGCTAAATATATCCAGCACGATCCTTGCGGTCCGGGGAAATTGAAAAGTTAAAATCCTAACAATCAAAATCCACATCCTCCCTGCATTATGATGAACACACCAACATCTGAGAAGGCATTTTAGGTCACCATCGCGAGTGGATTGGCCCCATATGTCACGGTCCAACAATCCCACCGGCACACGGCTCTCTTCCACCATGAGGATCTTAGCTCGCACCTTCTAGCCAAAATGAAACAGGATCCGATATTTAACAGAGAAGCTTTTTGTGATGGCGACATCCTCTATTGGTCGACCAAAAATAGTCGGCCCACTACCAACTCTGGCGCGGGTCGCGTTTGTAGAGAGAAGGGGCTATGCGCTAGCAACAACGAGATTCGATTCACCGCTGCGCAACATGGCACCAGGGAAGTAGGCAATTCGTATGCTTTTTTCGGGGCCATGGCCCCTTCACAGACTGGATGAGGTGTTCGAGCTTTGCCTTATTACAGGCTCCTCTCTTTCATAGTGTTGGATGATGGAAGCGGGCCAGAAAAAAAGGATGAGGGTCTTCCCTCGCTTCTCTCCGACCCCCACTTCCACTTCTACGAGTATGGGTTCAAAAGTTCCATACAATCTGCCTTGCGATGGAAGATTCCAAATATGGACCTCAAATATCATAGATCGATCCACCAGGTGTTTCCGGGTGGGGTTGATAGATCTCTAATTGCCTCCAGGCTAGCATATCTATTGCTGAGTCGTGTTTAATGGATGGCAAACCGGTGGTGGATTTCGGAGTTTCCGGCCCCATGAAGGATTCTTGGTTGTTTTTAGCACTCCCATGTCGGAACTACTCTTATTGTGTATTGACTTGGGCCGCCGTGGCCACAGCATGACTCGCTGGAGGCCTTTTAGCTGGTTATTTCCAACCAATCCAATTCTGAACTGGTGGCTTAGTTCCTCCTCATATACATCTTTCCTGGGGCATTTGCTCATGGTTTCATCTTTTCATTTTCTCATCACATTCTTCTGTTCCCGCACTTCTTACAGACGACGATATTCGGATCTTCTCCGCCAAATTTGGATTTGGGTTCGGGATACGAACCTCGTACAACGATCCACACTTCTTTGTCTATCAAAGCGCACATCATTCGTGTTCAAAGATAGTAATAATATACTATCTGTTTACATTTTCCAGGAACAGAATCTCTCTATAAAGCGGGTCGTTGCCAGAACCCCCGCGCTGTTTCTTTCCGTGAAATGCCATTTTGCTCGCTAATACCGAGACGGCGATTCCTTCGATCAGATTCGTGTCCACAACGACAAAACCTCATGGATCTATCCTCGTTAGAAGGCCCGCCAATCGATGACCCGAGGGTGGTCATTACACCCGACCCCATTGATGATGGCCTTGTTCATCTGCGATCGCCTACCATAGATTCCAATACAAACCCCAGTCGGCTGTGGAGGTCTCTACCACCGAGACCATCCTCCAGAGGTTCCTCCTCATCATATGAGTCCCCGGCAGCAAACAATAACAATAATAATAACAACAATGACCATCCCTATCGCCATAATTACCGACCATCTTTCCCTCGGACCGAAACCTCTCTCAGCGAGAGCCAGCTCCGCAGAACACACGCCCAACGGGGTAGGAGGAGCCCATCACCCGAGATAGACATGGACATCGACTTGCATATGCAACTTCGCATCGACTCCGAGTCGCGAGTCCCGAGATTTAACCAGCGACCCCGATCACCGATGCGGGACCTGATCCCTCTACCTCTATTAAGCGTAGATGTCCCATCATCATCCACCCGACAGCAAGAACGTGGTCGACGGACGCAGAGTTGCTGTCCACTTGTCTGGGTCGAGTCAGAGCAGCAGTGGGTAGTTAGTGAATCGTATCGCCATCAGCAGCAGCAGCAACAACAGCAACAGGAAGAGCCTCATGTGGAACAGAGTCGAACGCCGGACACCATTTTTCATCGAATACCGCCGTCAGACCCGTTCTTGGGTCTAGGCTTGAGCTCGGGTTTCGATGCCTGGGATGGAGCTGAGACTGAGTCGGTTGATTGTCCGCCTACTTATGAGAGTCATGGGTTTAGTCCAACTTATGTCAGGCGACTGGGTCAGGGCGAGGGACAGGGACAGGGGCGGTGGAGCGAGGTGGCGTATCGGATGCATGATGTGTCTACTCCGTACGGTAGGAGGTGATGGGATGCATGCATTGGATAGCAGAGTTGATAGTTTCTGCGACGATGGAGCTTGCTGGGACTACTAGTACTATGTTACCCCATACTGGATCTGCTGCGTTGACCTCTATGTCTGGAATTTTCATAATTCAACGGGCGCAAACGAGTGAAACGTCGGGCTTGATGGATTCAGCCATGTTTGACCAGGATCTGTCTCAGGGGTTGACGAGACTCGGAAGTGATGGAGGTGGAAGGTGGAAGGTGGAAGGTGGTTCAGGACTGATTCAAGTTCTCTCTCCATGGGGATCTTGATACTACTTGTTGCCCTCCACTTGGGCATGGATGTTTGGTGTCAGGTTTATGTTAGCGAAGATCTGTTTATAATACCCCCAAAGCGAGGGACTTCTGAATCCCAATATCAATACTATTGCATTGCATATATCATACTAGCCCTGGAGTACACTATGGAGTCTCTCATCGTATCATTCCACTTTGTTCCCACACTTTCTCTCCCACCGTACTTTTGACCTGCAAGTAACAAGTTGATAAGACCAGGGCTTTCCCCTCTTCGTTGGCCAGGTGAATTCTGACTGGTCTGTGACCCCAGTCTTGGAGAAAACAAACTGCATATCGGATCCACTACTCCACCGTAAGTGGAAGGCTCGCGGATTCCTCACGGCGTTTTCTCCACGGCGCAGACAGGACAGGTTGGATAGGCGACCGATTGGAAAATGTGTCAGTCTGATGAGGGGAAAAGGTGAGAAAGATATTTGTTATTGGCCTTATTCGCCCTGGGGTGGTCCAATGGGGGATTGATCAGATTTTTCTTTTCTTTTTTCTTTTTTTTTTTCCGTGACTCGATGTCTCCAGTTCTCTCTGGCGCTAACACAGACCAGCAGCTCTTTTCCAGCCTCTGAATATTTCGAGCGAGTCCACCAGTAGAAAGGAAAAGAAAAGAATGGATGATAAAGTGATATAAGTAGAGAGCTGGAGACTAGTCTGCTGATGTGTTCTGCTTGATCTGTTTTGCTTTCTGCTGCGCCCTGATGACCTCGAGTATGGTGTAGCAGATGTGAACTGTCTGTCACTGTTAATCAACTCACTGTCAACTGTCACTCTCACTGTCACTGTCAACTGGATACTTTGACCATTAACGAGAGTGTGGGAGTACCCGTACCAGACTATCACCAGTATTCACAGTACTCACTTATTCTTCCACAATTCTACCGCCTTCGTTCGCCTTCGATTGACCCGAAAAAAAGAAACCCCCCCCCCCGACCGCCCGCGCCCCAATGGTTCAACTCGCCCACATCTTCAAGAAAGACAAGGACAAGGACAAGGAAAAGGAAAAGGAGGAGAAAATCAAGATTAAAGAAAAGATCAAGAACAAGGATAAACCCAATCTCCGAGAAGACATTACCCTCTCCCCTCCATCATCTCCAAGAGCCTCCGCCTCCGACTCCGCGCGCAAATCGCCCTCCAAAAAGTCTTCTTCCTCTCCGAAAAAGTCCCCCTCCAAGACTTCTCCCACAAAAACTCGCTTCTCCCACAGTCACTCCTCTTCCACCTCGACCCCGACTACTTCCTTTAAATTCCGTCGGTCTTCGCGAGACCAGGATCTCCACCCTCTCAATCTCCCGCCCGACGAACTACACCGTCGTCTTTCGGCCATGGCGGACCAACGCAGTTCGATGGACATCGATACCCCAGATGTCCAGATGAAGAATGGTGAGGAGAGGAGTCCGACTCCCCCTCCACACAAGTCAACTGGCACTTCCGATGAGGCCGAGTCCTTCAAGTTGGCTGGTAACAAGTTCTTCAAGGATGGCAACTACAAGCGCGCCATCGAAGAGTACAACAAGGGTATGCCCTTTATGCCCTTCCTTTATGCCATTACCCATGGCTATACCCATGACCATACTCATGCTTACCCACTCTCAATACAGCCCTCGAAATTAATCCCAACTCCTCTGCTTTCCTGTCCAACCGTGCCGCTGCCCACATGTCCGACAAGAACTACCTGAACGCCCTCGAGGACATCGAGCGAGCCAACGAACTCGACCCCACAAACCCCAAGATCATGCACCGTTGGTCCAAGATCCTGGTAAACCTCGGTCGCCCCACCGAAGCCCTGGACGTTCTCTCCCGGGTCGATCCCCCGGCCACAGCGACCGACCGGGCCCCCGCCGAGAACATGCTCAAGTTCGTCAAGCAAGCCGAAGACACCTTGGCCGAGGACCGCGGAGGCTCGATGGCCATCTTCTGTCTGGACAATGCCCGCAAGGGCCTGGGCCTGGCCGTGAAGGAGCCACGGAAGTGGACGCTGCTGACCGCCGAGGCGCAGCTGAAAATGAACAACAGCAACTCCCTAGGCAAGGCCCAGGATATCGCCATCCAACTGCTGCGCGAGAACAGCCAGGACCCGGATGCCATGATGCTGCGTGCACGCGCCTTCTACGCCTCCGGCGAGACCGACCAGGCGCTCAAGCTGCTGAAGATGTGCCTCGGGCTGGACCCGGATATGAAGCAGGCGGTTAAGCTCCTCCGCATCGTACAGAAGCTCAGCCGCACAAAGGACGAGGGTAATGCTGCCTTCAAGGCGAAGGATTACCGTCGCGCCATCGATCTCTACTCCCAGGCCCTGGAAGTCGACCCTACCAACAAGGATATGAATGCCAAGATTCTGCAGAACCGTGCCCAGGCCTATAACAGCCTGAAGGAGTACGAGTCCGCTGTGAAAGATTGTACAGAGGCTCTGCGTCTGGACCCCGGCTACGTCAAGGCGATGAAGGTTCGTGCTAAGGCCCATGGCGGTAACGATAACTGGGAGGAGGCCGTTCGCGATTATAAGAGCGTTGCCGAGAACAACCCCGGTGAAAAGGGTATTGCTGAGGAGATCCGTCGTGCCGAGTTCGAGCTTAAGAAGGCTTCGCGCAAGGACTACTATAAGATTCTTGGAGTTGGCAAGGATGCCTCCGAGCAGGAGATCAAGAAGGCCTACCGCAAGATGGCCATCCAGTATCACCCTGATAAGAACCGAGATGGTGAGGCTGGCGACGAGAAATTCAAGGAGGTTGGCGAGGCCTACGAGACTCTGATTGACCCTCAGTAAGTTTTCTCTTTCACATCACTACAGAAGACATTCGAAACATGATTCTCTAACAATTTGCCTACAGGAAGAAGGCCGCTTACGATAACGGAGATGATCTCATGGACCCCGCTGACATGTTCGGTGGTGGCGGTGGTTTCGGCGGCATGGGAGGCATGGGTGGAATGGGAGGCATGGGTGGTATGGGCGGCATGGGTGGTATGAACGGCTCCCACGTCAACATCGACCCCAACATCCTGTTCAACATGATGAACGGCGGCGGCGGTGGCTTCGCCTCTGCCGGTGGTAACCCCTTCGGAGGTCAGGCTCGAGGCGGCGGCGGCCAACAATTCCCCGGTGGATTCCCCTTCTAAACAAGCCGACCCTAAGAACGCCTATACATACGCCATATTTCCATAACCCGGAGATCAACAAGAGGCCTGGGACCGAGTCATTGACTTGTTCTTGGCCAGGGCCTTTGTTGGCATACCCACCCGGGCCATACGTGGCAATGCCACAACGAATTCTCTACACTTTTCAAAAAGACAAAGAGCCGGACTACTTGAGAAAAAAAGAGTATCTCTTTGTCCACTCTTGTCTCATGATCTTGTTAGCTTCAAGAGAAGCGCCCATGATTCCCACATGATAGACCCCGTTTTTTTCCGAATTGTTCATGATTCTCATACTGTTCCATCTCCTTCTATCTTCTCTATCTATCTTCTTCTTTTTGGCTCTATATGTCTCCCCATCTCTCTTCCCTCCCATACTTTCTTCCTCTTTCTTGTATATGAGGGATGGTCGGGAAAGACTGAAATCAGCGCGGTGCATTATTCTACGGACTTCCTCTCTCTCTCTGTCTCGGGACGGAGAAGGGCATACTCCAAACATCCAAGGCGTTCATTTGCTTCTGAGATTTCTGGGTCTGCTCGTCATAAGAAAATCATCTGTCTACTAAGGCTTCATTTCCATGTGTCGATTTCTGTTCCTGGTTGTACCTTCGCTTGCACTTACAGCTGATGTGGCTGCACTAGATATTGGATGAATTGATAATTCATGACGCAAAATATGTGCGTTTCCTCGTTATTTTCGAGTCCATTTTTGTAATGTGTAGCCTCTTGCAAATGGTTGTCTTTTCAACTTGTATACAGATCGTTGGATTTAACCAGGGAGATCTTGTAGTCGATTTTCTCAGGGAAACGTGTATTATACTGGACATGCCAACAGATGCAGAGGCCCTTTAGGCCATTCTAATTGCATCAAAACTTTTATCCGGGGACGTTTGGTTATGCTCGTATATGTATGTGCTCGGATGACCCGCCCCGGCCAGGCGGGCATCTTCCAAGGTTAGAACTACTGCACGGCTACATTAACTCTAGCCGACCTTGATAACCTCAGCTGTTCGTGGGCATCGAGTGGGGAGTTTTTCTTTACACTAGTTCGTCTTACGTGGCACGTATGTAGGTCTACCAGTAAGGTTATCGATCGATCTCGCTACAAACTTCCACCTCCCAGCTAGTTCTGGGCTTGGACCAATCCAAGCTGACACTTTACAATATTGGGGAGCTTCCTGCAGGGTTCGGCTCGTGTGTGTTACCTTGCTTTGAGTTAAGGCCCAGCTCGAACTCTGTAGAGCATGTGGACTTTTGCATGGTTATATTCAACATTAGTACTCGACCTTTTAAATAGAGCTGAGTGTCCCTCATGGGACCTTCGCACTTTTTCAAACCTACTCCGTGTATACATCAACTGTCCGAGATAGTGTATAGTATACCAGCACATTATTTTCAATACCTAAATGTCTTCTAAAATTCCCCAGCCACCTGGGGTTCCCTTACTGGGGAACATATTCGATGTCGATCCAAACGACACATGGAACTCGCTGATCAAACTCTCGAAACAATATGGTATCGTCGAGTCTACCCACTAACCCCTCCGAGTCAATATCAAACTTCCAAAGCTGAACTAACCTTTCATCCCCATCCAACCAGGCCCAATCTGCAAAATCAACGTCCTAGGCAAACAAATCGTCTTCATCGGCAACGTCGCCCTCCTAGAAGAAATCTGCGACGAGCACCGCTTCCGCAAATGCGTCACAGGCCCCGTCGTCGAGATGCGAGCCTGCGCAAACGACTGCCTCTTCACCGCATACGACAACGAATCAATCTGGGGAGTCGCCCACCGCATAATGGCACCATCCGTCAGCGCAGCAACAATTAAATCAAAAACCAGCTTCGCAGACATGGCAACCGTCATCCCAGATCTAACACGCAAATGGACATCCAGCCATCAAAAGCGCGTCCTTTTCACAAACGACCTAGACAGACTCCTAATGACATCCGTCATGCAATGCTTCTACAATCAGCGCATCAAAGTCCTAAATGAAACCGATGATCCCGGTGAAAACTCACCACCGTTAATCGAAGCATGGGAATCTATCACAATGGAAGCAATGAAAAGACCCACCCGCCCCAAACTCCTAACAAAACTCCTCTACGCAAAGAAATTCACCAGCGATATCCAGCTCATGCGCGAATTCGCGACCAATATCGTCAAGGCGAGGGTTGATAATAGTGCGCAGGATCGGGATGATCTCCTCCATGCGCTACTGCATACTGCCGACCCCGTCTCGGGCGAGAAATTGAGCGAGTCCCGCGTTGTCGATGAGGTCGTTACTATGTTTATTGGGGCTGCGACTTCGGCTAATCTTGTCTCGTATGCTTTGTACTATTTGCTTCGCAATAGGGAGGTTTTAGCAAAGGCTCGAGAAGAGATTGATTCGGTAGTTGGCGGTGGCGGCGGTAGTGGCTCTACTCCTATTTCATTCGAGCATCTGAATGATCTACACTACATTGAAGCCATAATTCGCGAAACGTTACGCCTTTCAGCCACGGCGCCTGGTTTCAATATCGAGCCCATCCCCACGGAAGATAAGAGTCCGATCCTGTTGGCGGGGGTAAGTATCAGATACCGCACAATCAGACGATGATATCAGTCCTGCACACTGTGAATCGGGACCCGGATGTCTTTGAGGAACCGGAGAGCTTTCTTCCGGAGCGCATGTTGGGGGAGAAGTGGGAGGCACTGCCCAAGGGTGCGAGGAGGGGGTTTGGGAATGGGAAGCGTGAGTGTTATGGGAAGATGTGGGCGTGGCGATGGTCGATTTTTACCCTGGCGAGTATTATCCATGAGGTGGAGTTTGAATTTTCGGATCCTAAGTATGAATTGACTTCGAATGGGGCTTTTAGTGTGAAGCCTTTGGAGTTTTATGGTCTTGTTAGTCCACGGGAGAGAAGTCCCAGGCTTTGATCTGATGCCGTGGGTTGGTTGGTGTTAGGAAGGATTTTGGTTTCTCGGGTCTTTATTTCTTTTTTTTGGAGAATTCCTTTTCCTGTTCATTATGTACTTGGGTATCAGGCAGCCCTGCCGAGTGTTTCTTTTTGAGATTGATTAGCATATCTGCCAGTGGTTGTTGATATTGGCCACCCTGGGCTCTGTATTCAATACTAGTACTATGCATCACTTCCATTGTAGCCTTACTACCTAAATCAAACGACATGATCACAGTATGTACATATTACAGATATAGCAATGAAGAAGAAATATGAAAAGGAACCCTGGAAGCTTCTAAATTGAACATTCCTAAATGTATATTGTCATTGCTATCATAATACACTACACATACATGCATCCATCAATCACCGATTCACAGGTTCGGCACCAAGAACCCACCCAAGTCCACTCGCCAATCCTCCCGTCACCATATTACTAACCATATCCCTCTTCCTAACTCTTCCCTCGCCCTCATCCTCGGGGGAAAGTGGCCGATCGCCATCCGCAGAAACATGAATTGGATCCGCAGCCGAGCCCGAGCCCGCTCCACGCAATGGGAAAGCATTCTTATGTAGCGCCATCGCCGCTCCCCTCGCAACCTCAAACAGACCCATCGGCGCCTCATGCGGGTGCGAATGTGGCATTGCGGCGCGTGCTCGCGCCCGTCGTGCTACGCGCTGCTGCGCAGTGTCAAAGGCATCGCGTTCGCTATCCGTCGGACCGAATCCACCTGGTACAGTTGAGAGGGCATTGTCGCCCTTTGCGTCCCAGAGATCTTCTTCTTGCTGCTCGCGTGCGCGCAGCGAGGAGACTTCCTCGTCACAACGACGCCAGGCGCCGAGGATTTCGGGCAGCGGGTCTGGCGTCGGAGATAGGGCTAGAGCTAGAGAGAGAAGTTCCATTCGCTGTGAGAGGTGGGTGATTTGCGATTGGAGGGTTGTAGATGTTGTTGGGCTGCTGGGGCGGTAGCGGCCTGCATTGTAGACAGCGCGCCAGGTTATGTCGTCTGGGATTGTGGGTGGTGTGAGGAGTGGAGAGGCCGTTGATAGGGCGCTGGGTGGTGTGAGCCGGGTGAGGATGTAGGAGTAGGCTGTGCCGAAGTCATTGGATGTTAGGGCGGATGAGATGGCGAGGGAGGTTATGCGGCGTTCGGATGTGACGAGGGCGTCTGCGCCTGTGAGGGGTTCTGAAGAGATTGAGTCTGTACTCTCGGTTGGGGAAGCGCTTGTTGGGAGGCCTGCGAAGACAAGGTTGCGACCGATTGAGAGCAGGTCGTCAAGTTTGGTATAGCTTTTCGCGTTTTGATCGAGGACCTTTTCGACAAGAGAGAGCGGGTCACGGTGGACGCGAATGCTGACCGGTTGAAAAGGGACCCCGTGCTGAAGAGTCAGAGAGTAGAATGACAGAGCGTGTGTCGCGGCTATCAAAGCACCGATATGCTTGAAAGCTGTCGATTCTGGGAAATGCGGTTGGAAAGCTTGAAGGCTGATGGGTTGTTAGATGTTTGCAGTTCACGGGCTTGGTAGGCTTTACTTACATATCATAAGCTCTCTTCATCCCACCGCGCGTTCGATTGCCATTGCTTGCATTATCGTAAGCGCTATATATGGCCTCTACCACCGCTTCTTCCACTTGGGTGGGGCTGAGCGGTGATGAAACAGCTTGAGTATAAAGATCAACAGCGAGTTGATATTCTGGGGAGAGTCAGCATTGAAGGAGAAGACGCGTAAACAATAGGAAGACTCACCTTGAGCACCGAGAAATGCTTTGAGAACCTCGGTTTCAACCGTGTCGCGGGGGACTCTCCAGAAAAGGCCTAGGTGAGTTGATGGCTCATCCCAACCATTGTCCGATCGGTCGGCTTGCCAGTCCCGTAGCCAGAGAATCTGCTCTCGCACGGCTTCCCATTGCTGTTTGGACCGAGTCTGCGCGATAGTAGAGCCCACCACATTCCTTAATTCTGACAATTGTAGCTCCTCGCTGCTAAAGAGACAAAGGTTGGCCACAGATCGGCAAGGAACATTATGGCCGAGTCCGGTCAGTATGCGAAGAGAAAGAAGCAGGGCGCTTAAAAATGAAATAGACGAAGGGGATGGTTTGGTCAAAGGGTTATCGCGTTTGAGCAGTGAGTTCTGCATGAGCGAACCTCGAGTTGATGAGGAAAGCAACTCTGCATCATAGTCCACAGATGGAAGAGCGGGCTCGGTCGCATCCAAGTATGAGCATTCTTCAAGGCTGAGGAGCTCTGCAACGCGTCCAAGTACCTTGAAAGATCTCTCCAGGGCAGGTTTGGATGAGTCCATATGACCATACACCACGGCCAAGCCAGACTGTCCGTACCGGTTCAGCAAGTCCTTGGCTTTGTCCATTGCTAGGGTTGCATCCTGGCCTTCAAACCCTCCCATGTCAACGTCTTCCGGTCCGTTCCAGTTTATAAATGCGTTGGCAACAGTGTTGTGATCCACAGAGCTACGAGACAGTAGCCATTCATTCACATATTCCCATCCGGCGAATTCTGCGGTCTCCGGCTTGGATGTCCCTTGGATAAATGAGACCGTATTTTGATGGGCTGCTTCATTCAGTCTGCGCCTCTTCGATCGATTACTCCCATAGAGCCAAGGGCCGACGAGCCCTCTTAAATTGGTGATCAGATCCATGTCGTTATTCTCGGTGCCGGTGATGGATAAAAGAACGTTGACTGCGGTCTGATCATCCATCAACTCCAATGTTTCTAGCGATAGCGCTTCTTCCCGGTTGGGATAGTATTCGTAATTGAGTCGTAGTGCCGGTAGAAGACTGGAGACAAGCCATGTTCGAATAGCTTCGTTGTGTGTATAGAAGGGAAGGAGGAGGCTCAGTATGAGTGGTTGGAGGGCCGTTTCGGAGTCGATAAGATGCGCGCGGTGAATAATGAACTGGGTCAAGGGGTCAGAGGAGGCGATCTCTTCTTCCTCGTCCTCGCGCTTGAGGGGTCGCAGACGAAGCTTCCGCACTCGCTTCCTCGCAGCCGATTCGGAGAGATCTTGGACAGTAGATGGATCGATTTCTGGGGTTGAGGATGTAGTTTCAGTGCCACTAGCCAGATCCTGGAGCACTGGAACGTAGTCGGAAGGTTGTGTACTCTCAGGGAGGAAGGTCAAGATGATGCGTAACAGGCGTTCTAACGGAAAACAATGGGGGTATTGCGCTTGTAGAGCTGGCAGGGCGGTGATATTACCACTTGCACAGAGATTGGTCGCAAGCAAAATGGCATGAGCATCCGATAGCCCCTTCAGAGGAGCCATGGCGATCGGTCGAAGCGCAGGATGATGTGAGGTGTCCTTGTATTGTAGCGACGTCAACGCCCAAACGCAGGCGGGGCGCACGGGCCAAGTCGGAAACGACCTTCAGAGGGAAAGCGTCGCATCCGCCCGGCACTTCACCACTTCTTTGCCAGTTCTCTGCCCACCACTCTGCCAATTGCTCTCTCCTCTCCGCGACAATGGCTTCCGGCTTCGGTAACAACCTCGGTATGTCTATCATTGTGCCTTTTTCCGCCCTGTGAGGCGAGTCCGCAGCGGTGTTGGCCCGCTGGGTCATATCTTGCGCAGACCCTCCCACCCTTCTTCCCCCCGCAACCACCTCAAGCTAACGGATGTCTGTCTGTCTCTAGGTCCTAACCGATGCTTCCCCTTCTGGCAAGACCTTCTCGGCTGCTACGTCGTCAACTCTAGCGAGGGTATCGAGGGCAAGAAGAAGTGCGTTCCGGCTTTGGAGGATTACCACGAATGTCTTCACCACACCAAGGAGGTACGTCGTTTATCTTAGATTCAGAGGGGATTATTCAACTTGGAGGGCTTGAGAAGGAGTGTGGCTGACATCAGACACTTGGAACCAGGTCTACCGTGCCTTGAGAATTGCCAACGCTGTCCGCAAGACCGAGGCCGCATCCGCGCGTGAGAATGGCCCCAAGGCCGAGGAGATCCGGAGCCTGGGATTGCTGGGCAAGGATAAGGAGACTGCCGCTACATTGGAAAAGATCCGGCAACAATAGATGGGAATGGCAAGGGCCAAGCCGGGACGCGATGGTTTCTTCTTTTGATGCGTGAGATCCTCGGGATTCTACCCCGGACTATGCTCCGGAGGGTCTGTGACTGTATAGAAATGTTCTGTTTGTTGGCCATTCCGGTCATGTTTTGAAATGATACTCCGGTTCTTCCAAGGAAACTACTATTATGTCGTCGTTAAGTAAAGGCTTGAGTGGTGGTACGGCCGTAGTTTGGGGACTAGGCGGGGTCTCAAGTTGATATATCCTTGGAATCAGGTACCAAATTCCTCATAGGTCAGGGGGTTAGACTCGGAGGTCTTTGTGGCGGCGTAACACTTATGACATGTGACATGTATGATCGGTGTATCTAGTAGTATTCTCTTCCAAGATTGGAGATATCGATTTACTTAGACCCAAGAGCTGCTTATATTTTTGAGGTATAATTGCTAGTTTCGGGGGGCAGTGGTCTTAAATACCAGAGTACTATGTCTCAGTGGTTGATATTTGGACAGGCTATATATATTTGGAGTTGAGACATCACCCATGTAAGTAGTATATACTACCTACTGATGGTCCATCATGGCCTTGAAGCTTGGATATATAAATGTGGATATATAGTTCCCGCATTGGCAATCCACCAATCACTATTGGTAGAAATCTGTGATTTCGCACACCATGTCTCTCCAGGGATATTAAACCTCGACCGTTCTCACCAGATCACGATTTCGGCCATGCAAGGCATCAGGACGATGGACTGACATACTCGGGGCCCCTATGATGATGGTGGGAATCCTCGAGTCCCCTGAGGCCATCTGGCATGTCTTGGCGCGATCGATCGCCATGAGATGATTGACTTAACACATGAACACTGTGCTCTACATACAGCCATCTATGGACTATAGTTACTGTTAATGTTAGACTGAACACCACTGTCACTTCTAGCAGATCCAGCAGATAGATACCACCGACTACCCAGTAACTTTACTCCCTATCATCACGTAGATTCTCGCCTATCTCACGTGACAGAAAAACCTGAAGTGGAGGCCCAACCACGACCATACCCGATTAGGCCTAGCGCAGCACACCCAAACATGGACCGGCGCGCTCAGCAAGAGAGCCCCAATGATATAAACCCGGCTGCGTGACCTCGAATCTGCTCTTGTGTACTGAATCTAATCCTCCCTGCTGACTCAGCCACGGTGCATCGCGGTGTTTTGGGGCGTTGGTCTTCGGGCGTTTGCTTCTCTCATTGGCGATCGCCTCTCTTCTCGACGCGCTCCGTCGCGTCTCTCACTCACCTTATCTCCTGTTCTGTCTCCTCTCACCTTTAGGCGGTGCTGTTCACTCGGCATCAGAGTGACGGCCCGCCATGACTTCCCGGTATGTTCCACTCGCCAATCACGACGCGCCTGTCACATGACTAACCGATCCGCAGACTCGACCGCCTGGTCACGTGAGTGCCATCTCAAGTATACCAATAGGTATACCAGTCCTAATCCCCCAGCTCTGAACTGACCATCCTCCTAAACAGACTCTTAGAGACCGGAAGTACTCAACTCATCCGGAACACAGCTGCTCAACAACTAGGAGATGTTCAAAAACAACATCCCGATGAGCTATTCAATCTTCTTGGGCGTATCCTCCCTTATCTTCGATCCAAGTCGTGGGACACGAGAACCGCTGCTGCCCGAGCAATCGGCTTGATAGTATCAAATGCGGAAATCTACGATCCAAATGAGGACGACGGGCTTCAGATCAAGTCGGCAGCTGACGATGACGATGTGGAGATCAAACCCGAGGTTAAATCAGAAGATATTGCGCCCTCTCTAGATGGACTTCTTCATCTTGACAACCTAGACGTGAGTTCCGTTCTGAAATACGGCAAGCGACTACTCGGAAGCGCGGGCAAGGAGTACGAATACTCTTTGGCATCGATGGACCCTGCGGCGCGCCTGCTCCACCAGAAGAAGACCCTGAATGCACGCCTCGGCCTCGAGGGGGAATATAACGAAGACGAAATCCTTGACAGTATTGATTTTGCCCCCAAACCAGCAACCCCGGCACCTAAAAGGGAATCGTCCAATACCTCCATTTCTCGAGAGAACAGTCTACATGACCTTTCGTCCCGTCGTGCTTCATCCCCAGTCGAGGCTGCCGCAGGCAAGGAAGATACCGGACTGAGCAAGCGCCAGTTAAATCAGCTGAAACGGAAAAACAAACAAAGTGCTAAGCTGGGCGCCAACAAGGTCCGCGTGGTCGACCTTGCCTCTCGACGAGCCTCGGACAACGTCGCGACGCCAGCAGCAACTCCTCACCCCGTCAAGACCGAGAATGGTGACGGGCAAAATGGGGAGACCAAGCCGGACTATTTCTCGCTCGATCCCGCCGCTGATGAGGATGACTCGAAGATCGTCTCTGAATTCAAGGGACCCATCGCTCCCGAAAAGCCCATCATACAGCCCGAAATTGCCGACCAGGGTGCCGGGTGGCCGCTTGAATGCATGTGTGAATTTTTGACCGTTGATATCTTTGATTCCAATTGGGAGGTTCGCCATGGTGCTGCCATGGCTCTCCGTGAAGTGGTCAGAGTGCAAGGTACCGCAGCCGGGCGTATAGAGGGCAAAAGCAGGGAAGAAAACGACAACCTCAACCGTCAATGGCTAGACGATCTCGCGTGCCGTCTTCTCTGTGTCCTGATGCTCGACCGTTTTGGTGACTACATCTCCGACAACGTAGTTGCCCCGATTAGAGAAACCGTTGGCCAGACCCTTGGTTCTCTTTTGTCACATTTGGCGCCGAAATCTGTGCGACAAGTATACCGGTGCCTCTACAGAATCATTATGCAGAACGACCTGGGTCTGGAGCGTCCAATCTGGGAAGTTTGCCATGGTGGTATGATCGGTCTTCGGTATTTGGTCGCTGTTCGGAAGGACCTTCTTATAAAGGATTCGAATATGATCGATGGTGTTCTCGAATCTGTCATGAAAGGCCTGGCTGATTTTGATGATGATGTGCGGTCTGTCAGTGCCGCCACCCCTGGTGCCTATCGCCGAGGAATTTGTCACATCACGCGCTGGCACGCTTGGCCCTCTCATGCACATTGTTTGGGATTGTCTGTCGAATCTCCAAGATGATCTAAGCGCAAGCACAGGATCTGTGATGGACTTGTTAGCCAAGTTGTGTACCTTCACCCAAGTTCTAGACGCAATGAAGGCAAACGCGGCGGATGATCCCGAGGCCTCATTCGGCAACCTCGTACCTCGATTATACCCTTTCCTTCGTCATACCATCACAAGCGTTCGATCGGCAGTTCTCCGTGCTCTCATGACCTTCCTAAAGCTTGAAGGAGAAGGAAGTACGGACTGGGTGGATGGCAAAGCATTGCGCTTAATCTTCCAAAACCTTCTCGTGGAGCGCAACGAGGGCGTTCTCAAGCTATCTCTCCAGGTTTGGTCGGAGTTGCTGAAGGCAATCGAGCACCGTGGGTCCTTCTCGTCTGAAGCTGATCTATCTGAATCTGTCCAACCTCTGGTCGCTCTTACGCTTGGTCCCTTCGGTGTTCCTCGTTACCCCATCCCTATGAATACATCTCTTTTCATCAAACCATCCGGTTTACCATTCTCTGCACCCGCACCCGCACCCGCACCCGCACCAGCCCCAGCAAAATCATCGCCGCCTGCTTCTGGCCCAGAGCCTGTCAAACCAGGTCGCAAACGCAAGGTCGAGAAGAAGGAAGCACCCGTGTCATCAACCCACAATGTCGATGGACACATGCTATCTGGTGACATTGATCTTGTTGGCGCAGACACGATGCTGCGGTCCAAAATTTTCGCTGCCAGGGCGCTTGGTGAATTGATCTCTTTCTGGGATAAGCATGAACTCCCGAGCATTTGGTCCTCCATCGTGGACGGCCTGAAACATCCTGCTTCAACAACACAACTTTCCACGGCGATGGTGATGGAAGAATATGCGCGTATCTCTGGTCCGGACAGCAGGTACTCCGGGACTCTATGCGAGCACTTGCGACCGATCGTCGAGGGCGAGCGCCCATCCTGGTACTCTGACATTTCCTGCTATCTCCATGTCGCTCGTGCACAGTGCCATTCGCTGCTCAATTCATTCCGCGACCATGCTCACGTCCCGCCCTCACGACTGCCGGTCCTTGCTGTCGTCGTCCAAGGCGATACCGAGGCTGGCCCCAGTGCCTTCTCGCTTGCAGATGCCGAAAAAATTGTTGGTCCTGACTTCGACCGCTTGAAGAAGAATCTGACACCCGCCCAACGAATCACTGCCACCCAAGTCCTCAACGATACTCGTACGACCGCACAGTCTGCGGTTGACGAGGCCCGATCCATGAGAGAACAGCGCGATATGCGCGTTCTCGCCGCAGGTGCAGGTGCCCTGGTTGCCTTCCGGGATATCCCTAAGCGACCCGGTCATATAATCAAGGGGATGATGGACAGCGTCAAGAAAGAGGAAAACATCGAGCTTCAGCAACGATCGGCGACCGCCGTCGCGGGTCTGATTGAACATTATACCGCAGCCACGAAACGTGGACCGGTGGACAAGATCATCGGAAATCTGGTCAAATACTGCTGTGTGGACACATCCGAGACGCCCGAATTCCCTCACAACGCTCAACTTGAGAAATCAATTTTGTCTCTACGCAAAGAAGAAGACCGGCGAGACCACCCCGATGCTGCCAAATTCGAGCGTGAGGCCAGGGAAGCCCGTATCATGCGCCGTGGCGCTAAGGACGCTTTGGAGCAATTGGCCGTCAAATTTGGCGCTGACCTGCTTGAAAAGGTACCCAATCTTGCTGCCCTTGTCGAGCGTCCTCTCAAGCAAGCCCTGGAAGGCGACCTTCCGGAAGACATCATAAACCCCGAGAATGATCTCGGCCAGGAAGTGGTCGACGGTCTTTCTACGCTACGCGCGCTTCTTCCCAAGTTCGATGTTGGACTCCACTCGTGGGTCACTGGCCTTATGCCCATCATTGCCAAGGCCCTGCAGTGCCGACTTTCAGTCATCCGGTATGCTGCCGCTAAGTGCTTTGCTACTATTTGTAGCGTGATAACGGTGAGCGGAATGACCATGCTGGTTGAAAAGGTCTTGCCTACTATCAACAATGCTCTTGATGTTCCCCACCGCCAAGGTGCCATCGAGTCCATTTACCACCTGATCCATGTGATGGAAGACGGCATTCTACCATACGTCATCTTCCTTGTGGTCCCTGTTCTCGGACGAATGAGTGACTCCGATAACGATGTGCGACTACTAGCAACGACCTCATTTGCGACACTGGTTAAACTGGTGCCCTTGGAAGCAGGTATCCCGATCCACCTGGATTTTCCGAGGAACTGCTTAAGGGCCGTGATCGTGAGCGAAAGTTCATGTCTCAAATGCTGGACGTTCGCAAGGTGGAGACTTTCCAGATTCCCGTTGCTATTAAAGCTGAGTTACGACCCTATCAGCAGGATGGTGTCAACTGGCTCGCTTTCCTCAACAGATACAACCTCCACGGTATTCTCTGTGATGACATGGGTCTTGGAAAGACTCTACAAACCATTTGTATTGTTGCAAGTGACCACCACATGCGAGCGGAGGAGTATGCCAAGAGCCAAGCACTGGATTCTCGAAAGCTTCCTTCACTGATTATTTGCCCGCCCTCACTTTCTGGCCATTGGCAACAGGAAGTCAAGCAATATGCACCTTTCCTCAAGTGCATCGCATACGTTGGACCTCCAGCAGAGAGAGCAAGGTTACAAGCGGAGATCGCTGATTCAGACGTCGTTGTGACTTCCTACGATGTTTGCCGCAACGACAACGATATCCTCAACCCTATCAACTGGAACTACTGCGTACTCGACGAGGGCCATTTGATCAAGAACCCCAAGGCGAAGATCACACTTGCTGTGAAGCGCATTATGAGCAACCACCGCCTAATTCTATCCGGTACGCCGATTCAAAATAATGTTCTGGAATTGTGGTCGCTCTTTGATTTCTTGATGCCTGGATTCCTGGGTGCTGAGAAGGTTTTCCTGGACCGATTTGCCAAGCCTATTGCAGCTAGTCGATTCAGTAAATCATCCTCGAAGGAACAGGAAGCGGGTGCTCTGGCAATTGAAGCCTTGCATAAGCAAGTCCTACCATTTTTGCTGCGTCGTCTCAAGGAGGAGGTCCTGAACGACTTGCCGCCTAAGATCATTCAAAACTACTACTGCGACCCGAGTGAGCTGCAAAAGAAGCTCTTCGAAGACTTCACGAAGAAGGAGCAGAAGGAACTGCAAGAAAAGGTGGGCAGCACAGAGCGCAACGACAAGGAGCATATCTTCCAAGCCTTGCAATACATGCGTCGCCTTTGCAATTCCCCTGCTTTGGTTGTCAAAGACGGCCACAAGCAGTACAATGAAGTCCAGAGCTATCTGTCTGCCAAGCGCTCCAACATCAGAGATGTGTCACATGCACCGAAACTCAGTGCCCTTCGGGACCTGCTCGTTGACTGTGGAATCGGCCTCGACCACTCCGCCGAGGGCGAACTTGACACTGGCGCTAGCTATGTCAGCCCGCACCGTGCTCTGGTCTTCTGTCAGATGAAGGAAATGCTTGACATTGTCCAGAACGACGTCCTCAAGAAGTTGCTTCCGTCCGTTCAATACCTGCGTCTTGATGGAGGTGTAGAGGCTACGAAGCGCCAAGACATTGTGAACCGTTTCAACACCGATCCCAGTTACGATGTGTTGCTGTTGACCACCAGCGTCGGTGGACTGGGCCTTAACCTTACTGGTGCAGACACTGTCATCTTCGTTGAGCATGACTGGAATCCGCAAAAGGATATCCAAGCCATGGACCGTGCTCACCGTATCGGTCAGAAAAAGGTCGTCAACGTGTATCGTCTGATAACGAGAGGCACGCTGGAAGAGAAGATCTTAAAGTAAGTTTTATCACATGCGCTCATATCGTTGTCTTTTTCAAAATCGCTAACATCCTTTCCTACTCCAGTCTGCAACGATTCAAGATAGACGTCGCCTCTACCGTTGTCAATCAACAAAATGCTGGCCTAGGCACCATGGACACGGATCAACTCTTAGACCTCTTCAGTCTTAGTGAGACGGCAGAGACGGCAGAGAAACCAAGCGACCAGACAGGCAACGAAGTCGACATGGTCGACATCGATGGTGAAGTCAAGGAGAAGGGCAAGAAGGGCTGGTTGGATGATCTAGGCGAATTATGGGATGACCGACAATACCAGGAAGAATACAACCTGGATTCATTCCTGGAAACCATGAAAGCGTGATGTGGATGATCCCATTCAAAATCACCCTTCACCGACATGCTTCAATTCTTCCTCGCCTTAATTTTTGGTCATCCTATCCGACAACCTTCTTATTTTTGCTGCCCGCCGGCCTTCACCCTTTCATCTGACCTTTGACACTTTCTTCTTCTTCCCTGTCACCTCCGTCCTACGCCTGTCATGCCTCATGTCCTCCCAATAATCCACTTCTTCCTCTATCTCTTCTCTAGGGAAATCCCAAGAAGGGCTTTCTTGCACGAGCGAACTAATTCCTTTCCCCTAACACATTCAAGGATGCGTTGACCTTCTACTCCGCATCTGCTTCGCACTTGCTTCTTATCCTTTCCCTCTGAATCCCCCACCGTGTATTTCTAGCTTGAATTTCCCCCACCCGACGACGAATGATCTTGCATGTAAATAGAGGAAAGAAGTTTCTCCACCGAGTTTTGATTACTTCGTAGATCTTCCCTATTAAACGCGCGCCTGCTTGAGCTGCGTATTCAATAACTATCGTAAACCTTGGCTTGGATGCATCTACGGGAACTGAAGGAGCAGGAAAAGAGATATCTTTGAAGTCATTAATTCGTGGGTGGCATCAATCTTAGATAATAAGCAGACTGCTGGAAGCGAGATTGACTCCCCTGTCTCCTGTGCAGGGTCAATCAATAAACCTATCGTATCCCTTGCATCGACACTCATCATAACAATGATGAACTTCCAACACAAAGAGCCCCGCCGGAGGTAAGGGGGCAAATCTCGAAGCAGTAGAAAGACGACCAATAAAAACATAAACATACCCCAGACGCCATGATTGCGCCCCATGCCCGGAGAAAAGAAACAAAGCAGAAATGTGACAACCATGCTCCGAAAAACAAAACGAAACCTTTAGAAAGAGACCCCAGGAGCAGGAATTGAAACCGAAAGGTAAAAGTAAGAAGATCAGACAGTGCAAGAAGTAGAAAAAGTGGAGGGTATGGCACCCGAAGAAAGGAAATGCAGATACAAAAATGTCGGAGCGTAGTGTTCTTGTCAAAGACATAGCAGGACCGGAAGGTTGTGCCACCGAGATATTAAAACGCAGTTCGCCCAGAGTGAAACCAAGGGTTAGCGTGGTGACTCGTCCCAATCAATATTGCGCCGTAACTGGACCAAGGCGCAGCGCACCAGGCGAGCGCCTATCCGAACTGACTCCACTAAGCCCGTCCCTTTGGCTTGGCGAGCATGTTGAGACGACTCAGACTAAGAACGCTGCGAGACTTCTGCCTGGCACTGGCAGGAGTACCCATACGGCCGGAAGGAGTCCGGACAGGGGTCTTAGCAGGCTGGACCTTGACTGGACTGGGTGTGGCCTTGATGCGCTTGGCACTGCGCTCTTCAACTTGAGCATCGGCAGGGGGCACATTCTCAGCATTATCAGCACCGTTTAAGTGGTCATCGTCCACTTCATCGCGGTGTCGCTTCTTGTTACCAATTCCGTGCGCAATTCCATGTGTAACGACTGGGAGTTCTGGATAGGCGTTGTCTTTTTCGTTTGCGTTCGACTTGCGGACATGGCGGATGCTTGGCGACAAAGCAGACTTATCATCGGAGGCTTCGGTGGCTGATTTCGCCTCCGGAGTAAGGTGGGCAGAGTTGGGTAGACGATATCAGATAGGTTGGAACGTGAAGGAGTGGTCGGGATCTTAGACCGAGATGGCGATGCTTCAGCAAGCTGATGGCGAGACTTGACACTGGGAGTGAATTCCACGTGCTTTTTCGGTGATGGAGTCGGAGCAGAGTCTGTAGTATCGCCGCCCTTGGTGGCAAAGAGCGAGTCAGGGTTGAAGTCAGGAGCAGCAACGTGAGTACCAGCCGCGATCTTGGATGGATCGCGAGAGAAGAGCGGCTGTCGTCTACGGAGAATAGACTTGAGATTTCCTAAAGTCGGCAAGCTGCTCTTGAAGCGTGGGTTGAAATCAGTGCGCGGAGTCCGCGGGGATGCCAACGCTCTAGTATCGGGTGAGCGTGCCAGGGAGGGAATGAGAGTAGTCTTAGGCGCCTTGAGACTGGCAGATGTGGTACGTGCCATGGAGGCTCGAGTTGGGGTCATAAGGGAGCTGCGAATCATCGAGCGGGGGCGCGGGCCAGCAGGCTTGTGAGCGGTCTTCTCTTGCTTGATTTGAGTAGTATTGGCTTGAGAGCGATCGGAAGATGCATCATTTGCTGGGTTAGGCTTTGCACGCTTGTTGACAACAGCAGGCGAAACGGCAGTTGGTGGCTTTGCGGGGGATCGTGAGGGAGACGAGTTGGACTCGGTCTCATCCAGTTGCGCCTTAGACTTGCTCCGCTTTAGAGATTTGGTGACGGGTTGGAAGCGACCAGGGGCAGCCCGGAAGGATGATGCATGATTGGCAATCGAATCCATCTTCTTGAACTCTGCCATGTGCACATCGCTGAAACGTCCGGCCCTTCCCTTCGGCATCGCAAATTTCCGTTCTCCCTGTTTGTGCTCAGCTCCCGTATCCTCCTGCTCGGCATGCTTCGATTTATCGATTATCATCTGTGCCCTGATGTGGGCAGCTTCTCCTCGAACGCGTTCCATCAGCTGTTTTGCCTCATCGCTGAGCTGAGCGTCCTGGCCGAACTTGAACTCGTATCCGGGGGTGCCAAAGTAACTCGGAGCCGGAGACGCTTTTGATTTGGTAGGCGTATAGTCGGCCATGCTTTCCTTCACCGGATTACCATTGGCATCTTTCTTGATGGGATTAAAGCCTAAAACTAGGCCCGAGTCGACCTGTTTCGTGGTGCTTTGATGAGCCTTGCTGGGATGCATTTCCTCTCGGGGCGGGCGAGGTGCGGAGCCAGTTGTTGGTGTTATCGCTTCTGTTCGGCGTACGGAAAAAATTGGGGTTTTCTGAGAGCCTTGCTTCTTCGTTACTGGCGTGCGAACGACATGTTGATCATTGGCGGGTGTTTCGTCGCGTTCCTGGACGGATTCAAGTGGGACGGCACTTGGCTGAGGCGTGGACTCTTGAGCCTAGTAAATATTATTAGTCTTCAGAGTCAATAAACCCAACTGTGGCGACCCCTTGAGTCCCTGTAGGGGTTCCAATAGTGACTGTTGCTAGTTCACTCACCTCTGGAGTCTGACTGCTACGCAGGCGGGCGGAGCGCCGAGGCATATTGGAAGCCGGTTTTTTTTGGACGAAAAGAGAATCACAATATCAGAATAGGTCGAGACGTCGTGGCCCAACCTGGAGAGGGGGTTGTCGTAGGGTCGAAGTGTGTCGGAGTTGATGGTTGTCAGGTGAGGCGAGCAGCCGCTGAAAAGTAAACAAACGCGTTTGACGTCAGATGACTAATCGGAACTATCAGATCGCAGTTTGCACCCTTGCCAATCCATTGTCAACCTCCTTTATTACTCCCTTGTGTCTTATATTCTCTCCGTCTTCTTTGTTAGAATGAGGGGATTCTGAATTCTTGCTAGTCTGAAATAAGAAGCAACTGGAAGGAATCAAGTTCTTTGAAAAGTCGATATTGTCTTAGAACAGCGGCGATTTGAGGATTCCGGATGAGGGACATTACCTCATGGGTCGTATTATTTTCAGAGTGGTCTTCATTTCGAATCATGTATTTTCCAAAAATTTATCACTTTTTGTGAATCGCCGAGAATGAGCGATTGCGTCTCCAAATGTCTCCAAAAGTTTAATTGGCGCGTGGGGATTGAAAGCCTAATTTACAAGGCTATCAAGATAACCACCCGTGGCTCGGTATATTCCATTTGTCTTACCTTTGCCTCTTTCTTCCGTTTCCACCTAATCAGCGCGGAATTGCATATTTGGCCCCATTACAACCAAAAACTCCCTTGCCTAGGGGGGGCATTCAGGGATGAATGTCGGCAGCATAGGCGCAGCGGGATCGGATTCTCGCCCACGAGGACGAAAGCGTGGTCGAAAAACGACATCCTGCACCCAGTGCCACTCTCGCAAACAGAAATGCAACCAAGAGCAACCATGTCTGCGCTGTATACAGCGTGGAGTACCACAGCTATGCCAGTGGCCGGAGAACGAGATAGATGACGGAAGAGAACAAGGCATCAGTTCTCAGGACGCAGTACCGGCAACAGGTAGGGATCATCCTCGTCCCTGGGCAGTTACTGAGATATTCGCAGAAGGGAATATTAAGACCCCTCTGCTAATGGGATTTATTAGGGGACGCCCAAGGAACAGAGCTGGGCCAGCTTTACATCGCCCGCGGTGCTCCCTCCTTCTTTGGCAACTCGTATTTTGGACACCAAGTGGCAGCGAGTATGATCCATGAGTCAGCCCCGGACCTGCCTCCAATGAGCCTTTTATCCACGAAGGATTCACTACAGTCTTTCAGAAATGATTCCGGCCCCTTTTCACAAGTATGGGATCTGCTTGGCCTTCTGCCACGCAATAAAGTAACAGTCGATAGACTGATTGAAAGATTTCTCACCGAAATAAACTGGGCCATCGACACGGTACATCCAGATACGTTTAGAAATCAATTTGCTGAGTTCTGGGGCAGGAAATTTGGGTTTGATGAAATTGCCGGCATCGATCTTCGTTGGCTGGCACTACTCTTCATTATTCTTGCTTTCGGTGTGCTTTTGGAGGATCCAACAATCTCCTCACCGGAAAAGCGAAAAGAGAGCGAAGAGGCTTCTCTCAGATTTTACTGGGCTTCTAGGAGAGCCATTGTCATTTCGCCTTCATTCCATGGCGAGAGTTTGGACCTTGTTCGGGCTGGTCTGATGGTCACTCGTTATTTGCTTTACACTCGCCAAATAGCGGAGAGTTGGCTGACAATCAGCTTTGCCATGCGAATGGCGCAAGCACAGGGCATGCATATCGATGGGGAGAAGTGGGGACTTTCACGGAAAGCCACCGAGGTCCGACGAAGACTCTGGGGAAACTTGTACATGTTGGACAAGACAATTGCTCTCGCCCTTGGCAGGCCCTACGCGATATCGGACCACATGTGTCTCATAAATCCGCCTGAGAATATTTGGCTCGACGATTTGACAGACGAGCAGTCATCAATGACCCCGGTATCCACACTGAGAAATCCAACCCGGAGTACAGTCATCCTATTGTGCAATGGGCTGGCCAAGATCGCGGGGGAAATCCAAGACAGGTGTTTTGGGTTATACCCAGCTTCTTATGATGTCGTGACCGAAATGGATGAGAAGTTGCTGGCTTGGCAGAAGCAACTGCCCGGCATATTTTGCCCTGGAGGATCTGGACTTTGCGAAAGATGAAATGCACTCCTTTCTACCATGGCATCGCCTCTACTTGCATTCAGCTTTCCACTTTGCTCGAATCACCCTCCACCGGCCTTATCTTTTACGAGAATCTATTACAAATCGCTTTCGTCTCAGTCATGAGGCCTGCATTGCGTCAGCGTCATCCGACCTCAAAATTCGACTGCACTCAGTGAAATATGGAACCGCAGAAAATATGAGATGGACACTGGGAACTCACAATATGTTTAACAGTGCTTTGATTTTAGGTATTATTGCGGTTCGCCGCCCGAACGCCCCCCAAACAGCGGCAATTCTGGATGACCTGCAGGAATATTGTGAGAGGCTGAGAGAAGATGCATGGTTGAATGAATTTGGTCTCGCGGAAGTCAAAGTCGTTGAACTTTGCATCGTCCGGACAAAAGGATTTGCCAAAGCGAGTGACTTCTCTGGTGACAATGAACACGTTCAGCCAGTGGATATAATGCCAGGCATTATGGACCGTGGCAGCTTCCGAGAAGAAGACAGACATAAAATCACATCGGAAACAGAATTACCCTCGGGCCACGATGCTTTAGGTGCCTCTCCAAATGATGTGCCTGGGTATTCGCCCGATATGATGTGGCCGGCAATATGGGAGGATCAAAACTTTGCTTTCCCTCAGGCTACGGACTTGGAAACATGGGAGCAAATGATTTCGGAGATTGCATACCATGACTAGTAGGACATCCGATTTATTTGAATTAATCTTCTCATTGAATCTTCTCAAATAGAGTGGTAAATTACAGGATATACTTGAAATCTGGGTGGTAGTCGCCTCCTTTCTTCTCATACGACCCAGATTGAATGACTTCCTCTCGTTCTTCCGGGGTCATCTTTGCCCGCTTATTGTTGTGATACTTCAAAAGCAAATACATACTGATATTACCGCAGAAGGCAACACAAATGGCTGCAAGAGACACTGAATGTCCAATGACATAACGGCCATTAGTGGCCGACTTATAGATTTGGCCAGCCTGAAGCAAATATTAGATACGGACCAAGTGAGTATGATACTTAATATTACTTACTATCAATCCGGCGCAATTACCAATAGACTGTTGCAAGCCGACAGCCATGGTTCTTTTGTAGTATCCAGCGTGGCTGTTTGCATTCCAGGAGACACCGAGGCCGACAGTACAATAGATTCTACCATCAAAGTTAGAGATAATGCAAAAATCAAATATGTAGAATGAACTTACCCAGTGACACAAACAAATGTGGCAAAGTAGAGTGGGCCTCTGGCATGGACATCTATTCCCAGCATCATTGCATACCCCACAGCCGTGACGAGACACAGAGGCACCATGAACATTGCCCGCATACGTATCATGTCGGAGAAATGAGCAATGACGAGGTAGAAGACGGAAGCCCAGATATAAACAGGGACTGTAAGAAGCTGTGTGAGAACTGAGCTGTAGCCAAACCCTTTGATGATAGTTGGTAGAAAAGTGCTGAATCCGAAGGAGCAGATATTGACGCTAATTTGGTTGAGCGATGTCAACCAACTTTTGGGGTCCTTTAGTGTCTTCCAAACTTCCTGAATGTGAAACGATTCTTCTGCAGCATACTGCCCAGATGACTGCATGCGGATTCGCATGAGGGCCTTATCTTCCTCATTAAGGAAGTAAGCTGTCTCGAAATCGTTAGGAAGGAAGAAGAATGTGGCGATGCCGATGACTGCGCTCATAAGACCCTCAACAATAAAGAGCCAGCGCCAACCTTCGAGTCCGGCGGCCCCATCAAGACGAAGGAGACCAAAGGCCAGCCTGGCGAGGGTTAGTATAGATAGATTCCAGGGAAAGTGTGCTACATACAAGCCACCGAATCCACCACTGAGCGCAGCTGATACGAATAGATAAGATATTCTTTGTGCCTGCTCTTCGCGCTTATAAAAAGTTGTCAAAAGCACAGTGAGGCAACTGTGAAATGTTAATAATGACCTAGAATAGGCGGGGAATATGATCGTACGGAAACAATCCACTCTCGAAAACACCCAGAAGCAAGCGGGTTATGTAAAGACCAGCTGCGTTCTTGATGAAGCCTGCCGATATGATAGAGGCACTAAAGCCAATGATGAGAGCCGAAATTAAACGATTCGGACGCAATTTCTTGAGCAGCATTGAAAATGGGATTTCGAAAAAACACGTATGTTGCATAGAATAGGGAAACGGCATCTTGAGAGAAGAAATTTATTAGAAAGGGAATTATTCAAAAGAGAATCATAACTTACTTCCAAGCTGGTTCCCAACCAAGCCAATGTCCTCCTTTAAAAAAAACCGTATTAGCAGAAAACAAGCATTGTGAGAATGTTGAGAGCTCACAGGCATCCCGGCAACGGCCGCATTTCTGATACGATATGTCAATAATTGATCGAGTGAACAAAGGCCAAATTGAACTCACCCTAAGTTGCTGCGATCGAGATACGCGACCAGGAAGATGAGCATAACTAAGGGGCAGATGAAGAGATCCAGCTTTAAGACGAGCTTTCGTTCTCTGGCCGGGTCAATTGAGAGATTTCCCAATTGCACATCATGCTCCGATGCGCCCTCCATTTTGAATGCGATATCCGTTTCCTTGTTCATTTTGAAGACGCGTAGGAAAAAATCAAATGCGACAATGAAGCAACTCTAGGTCATTGACCCGCTCGGAGCTATAAATGCCAGCGTTGATGAAGATAACAATCTTTGTCGGGAAAATAATCGGTTTATTCTGGGGATTGGAGAAGGGCGAGATGATTTCCCGATCCACACTGGGGTCACTATCTGGAGTGAGTCAAGATTCGAGTGGCTGTTGGAGTCTTGCCCCCCGAAGGCGTGGAGACGCGATAAGAACCATTGGAAAGCATTAGAACACGCTGTTATCGTAATAATCATCGTATTGGCATTCCTTTCTCGCAAGGATTTTGGTAGCGGCAGCGCATCTTGATACCGTGAAATTTTCTCACAACAGGCATGAATATGGCGTATTTGTGATGAATCTCGCCATTTTTTCCTCCAGTCTTTCCCCATATTTGTGGGATACTCGGCCTAGTTCCGACAGTCGCGGACCCCCGTATCTGGGAGAGCACAAACTCTCTTTCCCCGCGTTTATCATCTTGGCATCGGTAAATTGCTCCCTTCACCCCCTTATCAGCCATCTATTTCCCGATGAATTTCCCGACACACATCATGTGCGTTGGGGTAGCTGATAGCCATTTTAAGAGAGCCTTGAGGGTGATAGTCCAAAATGTACATTGAAAAATTTCTCGACCAAAGTACATCATGGGTATTTCCAACGGACCAAAAGAAAAAGTGACTGCCTCGGTGACTGCTACAGGAGCCCAATACCCAGTAAGCATTTTTCTAAAATCAATCACTTGTGTTTGAGCTTACAAAATTTAGGTCTGGAAAAGATGGGTTCGATTTGAGAGCCACGATGGAAAGATTTATGGAGGCGAGCCTGTCGATTTTGATCTTGATGGTAAGGATAGTAATCCAAAACGAGCATCCTGATCTGACCGGTTATCACTAGTGGGTCTTGCAATCGCAAACAAGGAAGAAGTGGCCGTGAGAGTAGTCGAAGGAGGCTGTGCGTTGGATTATGAAGCTCAGTTTACCGGAGAGACTAGAGGCATTCACAAATTATTGCCGCCAGTTTCACAGCAAGAGGCAGGGACTGTTCGATGCATTGGTCTCAATTACAAAGAGCACGCAGCTGAGATGAAGCTGGCCCTTCCAAGTACCCCTACGTGAGTAGCGAGTCAATAAAACTGGAGTCAGCGCTAATTTGATATAGTGTTTTCCTGAAGGCCGATACCTGCATCGCGTCGGCTTCGGATCCTATCGTATTGCCCTCGAATGTGGAATGTGATGAAGCCGATTATGAAGTCGAGCTTGCTATCATCATCGGTAAACTGTGCAAGAACGTCTCAGTTGCCGATGCAGAGAGCTACATTCTTGGGTATGCTACAGCAAATGACGTGACTGCTCGGCAGCATCAAGAGAGGACCTCCCAATGGTCTTATGCGAAGGGAATGGTACAGAAACCAAGCCCCCAAGAAATGATGATGCGTTGAACTAACTGTTATAGGATGGATTTTGTCCACTTGGACCTTGTATTGGGTCAACAGAATTGATTCCGAATCCCGCTGAACTTAACCTTCGCACATTTTTAAATGGGAAGACTATGCAAAATGGGTACGCAGACGATATGATTTTCAGTGTACCTGAGATTGTGTCTCACTTGTCAAAGGTATGTGCGATAATATTGATTTACCTGTTAGCTCTACTCACATAGCCACAGGGACATACACTTCGACCTGGAACTGTCATCATCACTGGAACACCATGTGGAATTGGTATCTCGAAGAGCCCACCGCGGTTTCTCCAGCCAGGTGACAAGCTACGAATTAACATCAGCCATGGATTGGGAACTCAGATCTGTGACATTACAAGGGATTGAAAAGTTCAATACCGACGAATTGCTCTCCTGATAGACCATCCGTGTTTAGTATAGACTAGAAGGAATAATCAAACTTGTACGGATAGTATAATTCCATGCAAGTCAAATGCTGTGTACAATGCTATCTAAATAGCTATGCGCCAGATAGGCGAAGGTCAATGACAGCCTCATCGGCTGTAGGAGGGCCAACGTATTTCTCCCTACCCCAGGCCCAGTACCAGAATGTAGCAATGATGATGAATGCGACGAATACAACAGGCGCATAGTTGACCGACTCCGGTGTAACAGGAAGGTAGGCCGGCATACAAAATAGAGGAACGGCCAGTAAACTCCATGCTAAAATGAAAACCTGGTCAGTGAATTTTCGAGAAGATGGAGGAACACAGCACTAACCCAATGCAATGACATTGCAGAACAGCCCAAGTCTGCCCAGATCGAACTTCCCATTTTTGATGTGTTTCCGACCACCCATAAAGGAAACAGCAATTGGGCATGCATAGCTAACTGTTAGAGTGATGACGCCAACGCCCGAGAAAGCATTGAAAGCAGCAGTGGAGCCGAAATAGATGAGCCCAAGGGCAATCTCAATGACCATTCCAAGCATCATAGCATTGAAAGGCAGACCCAGGGACTGATTGACCACTTTCCAGTGTTTGGAGAACGGAATACCTCCATCTCGTGCAAACGCCCAGACCGAACGCGATACCGCTGTTGTACATCCGATACCACATAGAAGAGCAAGCACGGCCAATGGAAGTAGGAGGAGAAATGCACCAGTTGAATTGCCGATGGCTGATTTGATGATGGTCGGGACTGGCTGACCAGACACCAAAGCGATGAGAGCTGCCGAATCGTGAAGCACAAATACGAGCGGAATAAGGAAAAGGAGCCCAGCAATTGTGTTCATGATGATGGTGCCCACGATTGCCCTGGGTACCTGCCGAGATGGATCCTGGACCTCTTCACACATACTGTATTCAAGTAAGCTTGGTGTTTGGTATGGAAATGATTTTGAGAAGGGGAACGCACGAGATCACCATTCCAGTTGAAGAAGTGGCATATGCGGCTTGAAGCAAACCAACACAGAAAGCCCAACCATCAGGCCAGCCTGATTGCGGTTCGAAGTTACCGAAGACATATGCGCCGCTGTTCCTGCCATCCTTTGCAATAACCAAAACACAGATAACAATGGCTAAAAGACCCACAAGTGTCCAGAAGATCGCGAAGGTCTGAGTGGTTAGTATTAACGAACGAAACTTGGTAAATAAACACTCACATCCAGAAGGGGCAACCATTTATTCCCTAGAGAGGATACTGCGTTGCACAGAAGGGTAATCCCTAGGAAAATGAGAAAGGTCTGATAGGTTGTCGCTTCAAAGATGCCCACCCCGGGGGAGACTTCAAAAACATTAACGCAAGCGATGATGAATTGCGCGGATCCAAAGTTAACAGCAAGGGTGATCATAATATTGCCGACCACATAAGACCACCCGCAAATCCAAGCGATAATCCTCTGGTATTTTTGGGGCGACAGCATAAATGCTTGGTAATAGACACCGCCGGCGGTCGGATACACCGATGTTATCTCACCTAGAGATGCAGCGACGCAAAGAATGATGAGGGACACGATCAACCACCCCCAGATGATGTTCACCGGTCCACCGCCAACCAAAGGATAGAAGAATGTTGTGGCAAGACCGTACGGAATTGATGCTAGAACAAACGACATGAAAGCCACCTGAAGCGTCGAGCGGTTTCTAGTTAGTTCAGGCTCATAACCGAGCGACTCGAGGAGACCATTTGCCGCAGATGGATCCGAATCACTAATTCGATCATCAAACTTGAAGCGGTCGGTCTCAAAAGGGGGCTTGGGCCCCGAAGAATGAGGCTGGACTGCATCCATCTTGCTCGCCATGGCTAAGCAAGTCCCCCGGGTCGATACTAGGGGTTGATGATGAAGGTCGTGTTGGATCTTCGCCGGCGCGACGGAGAATATCGAAAGGGTTGAATCTGACTCGGACCCCTTTCCACATGACTGGCTTATATACCAGCGATGTCACCGCAACCGGGGCGCGCGAAATAATGAGGAACGGGAAAGACTACGAACTCTAAACGTGAGGCAAGAGATTGGAGATAAGCAAATCAGACATCGCGTGCCTTCTACCCCGCATTATCCGGGTTAGTGTTGATACGGGCGGGGACTGCCTCTTGGAGACGGGTCAGTGGCGCTGACGGGGCGCAGTCCTCTCTAGGCATGAAATAGGGGGCGAGGTTGCCTATCCGCCTGCTCTCATTGGATCTTGGCCAGCAGCCCCCGGAACTGGTCGTTTCGTACCGAGGTTTCTGGATATTCATTACGAAACGACTCAAGTCCTACATTCTCTACATTCGGGAGTATTTTCCCTAGAGGACTGGATTTGAGGTGGCTGCTGAGCGGGATTTATTTTTGCTATCGCTATAGGATTCATAAGTCAAGCACATTCGTAATAATTCATGTAGGCTAGCTTGAAACGCGGGAAGAACGTTGTCTCCACTTTGACTGAGTGGCATTGCCAAACCCGAAAAGGATTTCTAGTAATTCCCAAGAAGGTATCTTGGAAACTGACGCATTTATATCTCTCAATTCTTTTTCATGTTTAATATCTATGGAGCCCTGAGTGTTGCGAGTTCTCGGAGGCGTTGCAGTCCAGAAGAAATCTCCTGCTATAGTTAATCCGTACTAGTAATCGACTACCCCTTCGCATATTGACCTGGACCGATCGTTGACGGTGACGGCAGTATGTGAATGCAATAGCGCAGATAATTAATACAATGGCTATTTATGCTTATGCAAACTCCGAAATTTATAAACTGTGGGTACTGTTGTGCTGCCCAGTGTGAGGACAACGATATGACTTTCATGATAGAAAGCAGCAGAAATAGCGTCATGACGATGAAAAAATTGTTTCCTGCACGGATACGATATGAACTTGCAATGGAATAGTAGGCCAAAAGTGGTTTACGTTTCCTAAAGTAAACTGGCTTCCTTCCAATCGCTGGATTGATAGGGCAGAGAATCACCTATCTTCATTCCTGTTTCAAGAGATGCTAACTATCATAGAAAGCACTGTCATGTAGCGCGGCTACACTAATGCAGGGCGGCTACGCTAATCTATAAGAAGAGATCCCCAGAGGATTTCAGGGGTGCTCGAAGCAATCAGCTTCGTCATAGAAGGTCGGGGTCACGCTAGTGTTTTGTCAAAAGTTTGTATGGTTCTTTCCATACACCTTCCCCGATTAGATAGAGGAAGGGCATTGCTTAATTAGAAGTAACTCGGGAATTTCCCGAGATGTGGGCCACAGAGGGTACTTTGAGCCATGCAAGTATGTACATCCTGATATCTTGACGCCTGTCCATGAAAGATACTAGTATGGAACGAGCCGGAGATAGTGGATCTGTTGACTCGAGTGACCTCCACTCTTATTTTGTCTACAGATAATAGACATGATGTCATTCTCTTGGCTTCTTATGATAGAAGCTAAGCTTTTCTTCAAGAATTGCTATAGATATTTCCAATTTTTGCTCTCCAGTTCTAGTAAAGATCATTGGTTTATGGATTGGGGGTATTGCTACCCCATAATGGTTTCAAGGTTTCTTTCAATCATTATATCCAACCAATAATCTTGGACTCCAGAATCTGCCCGATCCCAAGTTTCCCGCACAACATCTGAGATTCGTTGCATTCGTAACTTCGGAAGAATTAGACCGAGCTCCGATAACCATAAGCTCACTCTGCGCCGTGCCTGAGCAATTTCTACATCCAGGGTATTGAGACTAGCAATCGCATTCGCTGCCGGGCCAAAAACAGAATCATTTGAAAACACAAGATCGCTAGAAATGCAACACAGAACAACAGGATGCATACATCGGGTTCCCGATGTCGTAGGAATTTGACTAAGAAGAGAAACAATATGCAAGGCTAGGATGCGACGCGTGACATCCCCGGATGAAAATGACATATGTGAGGTAGATGAAGAGAGAACATTAAACAGCGGAGGAATTTCTCGGTCAACACTTTGATTCAGACGCAGTCTTTCGTCCAGAATTTCCGGAAAGACGTGATAAATTTGTAGCAGAGAGGCACAGCGATAAGCTTCCGCTAGCGTGATAAAATGAGAAGGAGGGGTATCCGTATCGCCGATATCGACGGGGCCGCAGTAAGTTGAGAACCCCGTGAAGAGTATATCTTCTTCGAGACGCTCAGCCTTCTGACGTAGATCAACTTCCTCCATGAGGAAAGCGAAATCGAACGTGGTCGGATCCGGATCACCGATGCAGGTACGATATAATATGCGAGCAGGGCGAACCACTCTGGCAGTCTGATAGAAGAGGCTCAATGACTTGGAGAATGGGCCGGTCCATGGGTGAGGTAAAGTTTGACCATCAACCAAATATACCGAGTTTTCAGAATCGGGTCTTTCTAAAAAGCTTTCTTCGGTCAAGAGCAATGAGTCTTCCGCCACAAAGGCGGAAAGCATATTCCAGTATAAAAGGCACTGCTGGAACAGCGGGTATTGCTTTGCGAAGGTTGAGTTGGCATCTTGGCAAAGCTGCTGCTGTGTTGTGAGATGGTCCTTCGCCTCCTTGAGGTATTCCAACCCCAAGTCAGCGGCATCGTGCCAAGCCGTAGTCATTCCGATCATGAGGAGAGCCAAGAAATACTCGTCATCTTGGTTATCTCGATGTAACGAGCCCACCCGGGGATTGTTACGCAAGCATGCAATTGCTTGTTGCTGCGTCTGGATTCCAATCGCCTTCATTCCGGGAAAATCATTTGCGAGCGATGCCGCTGCCATACTTTGGATGGTATAGTATATCGCTGCATTCCGACTCCAGAGACGGCTGACAATGATTCTGAATGGATTCAAAGGCGAATCGAAGGATGACCAAGACTTGCAAACGTAGTCAAAGTAATATTGAACGAGGATAGCAGGCATGTGTATGAGAAAAGATGGTATGGCTGAGTTTTCCAGTCGGCGATGCAAGACTGACAGACTATCTGTATGAGAGTTTGACTTGGTGATGGGCATATCGCTCAATATCGGATCCATCTTGGACCCGAGTCGAATTGAAGGATCGATATCCGGTAGCTCATCAAATAATGTCATACTGGCTTCGTCCCAGAGGCTTTGTAGATCTTTGTTGTGAATAACCTCATCGTCCTGGCTCTCTGGGGTCTGTTGGCCCGGTCCAAAGAAGTGCTCGGAAGTTTGCGTAAGCGGGGTGTTGACCGCCTCGTCATATTTGTCTTCATCTTTGAAGACATATCGCCACTCGAGGGGCTTTTTCTGATATCCGGGGCACTCAAGACCTTTCCTTGTACATTCCTGACAGCCCGGCTTCGTCTCGTCACATCTGCGCTGAGGAGTGGTGGGTTAGCTTCTGCTGGTCAAAATGGAGCTATCTCAAAGACATAAGACATAAAAGAAAAAAAATAGCTGCGCACGGTTCACCTCTAACTTACTCGCCGCTGCTTACACCGTTGACAGCCTCCCTTTGACTTTGGCCGGCATCGATTGGGGTTCTTCTGCCGTTTTTGTCGTGCTGTTGCGACACCGTCGGTTTGGTACATTCTGGGTCCCTTAGGGGAAGGGGAAAACCAAACAGAAAAAAGTGTAAATGAAATAAAATTATCCCAGAATTTCTAGGAAACCCGCGCGGTCATGAAGAAGGCACTTAAGTCCTAAGAACTATTCAGGTGATCGGCTCGGCTTTCGAAGGCGTCGCCGTGTACCCCGCACACTTCCGGCTTCCACGAGGCGAAAGTCACCCGGTCTTGTTGCAAGAACAAAAGAAATTTATGACACCAAATAACTAGGCCTCAAAGAATCAGAAATTTGGTACTCGCCTTGCATTAACGCCACTTGCTTGAAGTTTGCCATCTTATTATTCTGCTCTGATGTGTTGTCTCGGGGGACAAGCCGGCGCTTCGGCTGCGGCGGGTTCTGTGCCCGTTCTGGGCCATGCAGTCCGCCGCTTTGAATCCACTAGAGCTCCAGATGAAGTAATCGATTTCAGATTAACCATAGAACAAGCTCCCTTGGAGCCCCGGTTTTGCTTGTTTATCTGAAATGACTCGTAATATGCTTCTCTATGGTCAGACAAGCGATCAGGCTGATCATTTTGACGCCCGAGCACCACTGTCTGTACAAGCGGTGAAGAAGAATGACAACTAGACCATTTCCAAGACAGAGATAGAAGTTTCCATTCAGACCAGTCGGATTAATCGAGTCACTCCCTCTATCAACGATTGGAAAGACCAGCATCCGTGTCACCCCTGCGAGGAAATGTGTAACGTGGGCCATCGTCTTGCCACTATAACGCCAAGCACTGCGAAGATGCACTAATGCAGCAGGATTGATGTTATGTGACTCAAACTGACTTCAGAGTGTAGATCATCGGGCAACGGTCCGCCTATGGAGGGCAGGCGGCATATGTTTGAACCATTGATTGTGCATGTATGTAGTCTGACCCTTGCCTGTTATAGTCCAGGAATTAGTTTTATCATTCTAAATTAGAACACAGACGAATAATAATGAACAGGAGCATGCATATTGCAAACAAGGTTCCTTTAAAAGTATAGGACCATTATCCTGCCCTCTCAGAACTGACACATCGCGAGAGTTTCTGCGTGACTGAAGTACCCGAGCCAAGCAGACTTCGACTTAGAAAGGGGCCGTTGACGGTTTGCCGAAAAGTTCGAAACAGAACAAAAATCACTGTGAAAGTTGAAAAAAGAGCTATTGAAATCCTGGGTATAATGGAGATAAGAAGAATAATATACTCCGCACAAAGACTTGATTTTAATTGAACGCGTGTTGCATTGCCCAAAGAGGACGAGACATCCCGCAGATTTTGAACGTGGCTGACACTCCCGTTATGATATGGATGGATCCGAGTCCTTATTAGAACGTATATATATTCCTCTCAATGATAGATTTATCAGTAGTAGATGATACTTTGACCTAGAATAATAATAAGCCAAAAGAAAGTCCAACCGGCGCAGAGTGCTTATCGGTGCAGGCGAAACGAGAGGGCCTGAAGGTTTGGGTTTGAATAGGTAAATATTGCGAATAACCAAGAGAATCAGAGATGCTCTTCGGCCCATTGATAGGCGTGGAGCTCGGTATAGAGATGTTCTAACGTAGAGGATTGCACCGATATTACAGAAATTACTAGAAGTTACCTCTATCTGTATGTCTGTAGGCTCACTGAGGGTTTGGATGTGGTATATTTGAATTTTTGATTGGGTAATATTGATAATATACAGGTGCTCAGCAAAGCATAAGCAGCTCATGTTCGTTCGTAAAAAACCTGCTAGGGACAATCTGCCCTGGCTCTGCCGCCCATACCTCCTCCAATTGGTTAAGCGCGGCTTCCATAACTCCCATCCCAAAAACTCTGACGAGGTCTCGAAGATATGTACGGGTAAGCTCTTTCTGATGCGGGTTCTGGGCATATACACCGAAAACGAAAACTGGCCATGTGGCTGTAGTTGCGATGGGGGAGGTGGGCGGTAATTGTGATAATAACGATTCTAGACCCTGGAATGCTTGGTCAATACATTCTTGGGAACTCTCGCGGGCAAACCGAGAGTCTAGAAGGAGAAGAAGGCTTTGTTGATACAGCTGGGCGCAGAGGACTAATTCTTCCTGCTCGCTGCGGGGTTTCCATTCTTCGATTTGGGCTCGTAAGTCGTGATATTTGTTGGTGAAAGTTTGATCCGAGGAAGTAGGCGAGGAAACTTGAGATGATTCTTCCCACAGCAAGGCAGAGACCATTGGGGCTAAAGTAAATAGCTCGTGGGCACAACCGCACAGGACTCCAATCTCAGGACTTGGGGCAGAGGAAGAGATTGTCCAGGTGCTTGGTAACATAATGGATGTCGGAGGGCAATTCGTCGTGAATGATGCGAGGGCAGCGTTGTAAATGTAAAGATCAGTGGCGAAAGATACGATACTGGGTTGAGTAGGAGTGATATTTGAATTTTTCACATAGGCCATCAAATGATGGGCGCCTTCTAGATGACTCTGCATCGCTTTAGGATCATTACCCCTTGTCGCCTGATATACCGGTTAGTCTATGTCCTTACCATGGCACAGGAATACCTACCTCCAAAAGATAAAATATGAGGACGACAAGCAAAGCTCGCCACGCTGCATCTACACTACTGCCCTGATCGAAAGCCGCCGGCAGCGCAATTCGAAGCTGCTTTAATGCAATTGTGTAACTTGACCAGGTCAAAGATTGTAGGTCTGAGTTGAGTTCAGGGAGCCGTTGCATAAGATGAACCCCTGACAGCGCAAGAATTGTATTCATTAGCAGCTCATCCCCCAGAGCAACGGGCAGTAGCGTATGAAGAAATGGGTTGGCGCTATCTTGTAAACACGTGAGTCGATTCGCAGTGTCTTTCAGATAATGATCGAGAAGTCTCCAAGTTTCTGCTCCAGCGAGCACTGATCCAGGCACAGATAATGGAGACAGTGACGCAGGGATGGTGGCAACCGGTAAATTGCGATGCGCACTAGACGAAGCCAAGGCCCACGCGTTTGAAGCGGGTACGGGGGTAGCGTTGGAAGCTGCTTGCTGCTGCAGGGTTGATCCTACACCAGATCCCTTGGCCGGTGGGCTTGGATCTGGCCAAACACACCGAAGATCATTGCGCAAGCAGGCTGCGCAGGTGGGCTTTACCTCGTCGCATTTCTTCTTGCGACGCCGGCAGGAGAGGCATCCTAGGCGAGATCGAGCCCCGTTCGTGCGTAACATGGAGGCTGAACAACACTCAGTCCATCGCGGGGATTTCAAATGCGACGTGCGCCCCAGGGGTCGCCGGTTGATAGTTGATATCACTTTTCAATCAATCACGGTGAGGCAGATTGAAATCCCCTTTTGTTCATCCGGCGGAAATCCGTCTCATTCTGCGGCAGACCACGTGATCGGGTCATACGTTCTCCGCAACGCGTCGGGGGTGAATATCGATTTCTCTACAACTAGAACTCAAAGGGAAGTTTGATTCTACGTCGACTCACAGTGATACCAAATACTAAGGTAGTCCTGTCTCGCGCGCCATGGAAGACCGGGCAGCCCTTGACAGGATGTTGTCTCGCGTGCCCCTGTGGGTCGACACCGGGACCCCCTTCCGGCCAGGCCAATAATAGCCACAAGGCAAGTGTTTCCTGCCGAGTTAGAACTGCCTTCATTTGGCCATGCAAGGTGCAAACATGGTACTTATGAGCAGTTCGTGAATGAGATGCAGGACCGTGGGCTTTGCGGGGGGGGTGATCACTTGAGCCCGGGCCTGCCCGTGCATAGTTGGACACAGTGGAGAAATCGACATTTCAGAGCGCTTACAGCGCCAGCGAGAAAGGATTGGTCCATTAGAAATACCTTTTAACAAAAGGAGAGTTCAAAAAAAGCAAACAGGACGGAAGGTGATCCCGATTACATATTATTATGGATCCTCTGACTGAGGGGAAGGCATTCGCCGATTTCCCCCATATATAACCTTGGAATTCATGGATGGCGACAACACAAATCCGTGTCTCGAAGAATCGAGAAAAGAAACCCCCACGCCTCTCGATAGTCCAACAAAAAGGCCTCACTGAAAGTTTTTCCGAACTATTTCTTCGACTTTTTCCCCCCCGCGTCAAACCCCCCAGTTTCACGGCACGATGCCCTTCTCACGCTCGTTGACGATCGTCGGATGCCATTCCGAAGGTGAGGTTGGGGATGTGATCACTGGTGGAGTTCTGGATGTCCCCGGAAAGACCATGTACGAAAAATTGGTACATTTTGAGACCAAAGAGGATGGCCTGCGACAGCTTCTTCTGAACGAGCCCCGAGGCAGGGCTTCGATCAACACCAATCTTATTCTCCCGGCTTGCGATCCTCGCGCAGATGTCGGCTTCCTGATCATGGAGAGCAAGAGTATGCCCCCATGTCTGGGTCCAATACAATCTGTACCACCACAGTGCTCCTAGAAACAGGGATGATCCCTATGAAAGAGCCATTCACTGAAGTGACTCTGGACACCGCTGCTGGGCTGGTGACCGTCACTGCCGAGTGTGAGGCAGGGAAATGCAAGAGTGTCGAGTTCAATAACGTTCCATCTTTTGTTTTTGAACTCGATTATAAAGTCATGGTGCCTGGAATCGGACAGGTATCTGTTGACATTGCATATGGTGGCATGATGTATGTTTTAGTGGATGCAGCTTCGTTGGGCTTGATGATCGACAATCAACAATCTCGCCAGCTAGTAGAAATCGGCGAGCGTATCAAACGCGCCGTGGAAGCGGCATATACACCCATACACCCCGAGAACTCTGGAATTAAGGGATTCAGCGTGTTGGAATTCACCGAGCCCCTGAGAGTTGAAGACGGATTCAAGGTAGCATCAAATGCCGTTGTTGTTTCTCCAGGGCGATTTGATCGTAGTCCCTGTGGTACGGGGACATGTGCGCGTCTAGCTGTGCTGCATGCTAGGGGTGAAAAAAAAGGGGGAGATATTCAAGCACCGCAGCATCATTGGCACTGAATTTGTTAGCCGCATTCGTGGAACCACCAAGGTCGGAGAATATCCGGCTGTTTTGCCTACTGTGAAAGGCCGAGCCTGGATCACGAGCTTCAAGCAGGTCGTTCTTGACTCAACAGACCCATTTCCACAAGGATTTCGAGTAGGTGACCAGTGGCACATTCCTCCAAACTAAAGACCGTTCAGAATTGTCAGGATACTATCATAATAAGTACATCAGTCTGCGCGGCAGCCGCTTGGGACTAAGATGTTTGAAGCTTAATATTGTAGTCTATTTTGTGAAATAATAATATCCGATGTATCAGAGTGAATTTCTGACTAAGACTCCCAGCTTCAGGCTGACGTATGGCACGGTCAGTTTACCCGATTGAGACAATCTCACTTTTCCGAGCCGAAGCCAAGCAGATCGTCGCTCAACCCCGCATCCTCACATCCTCACCCCGGAAATTGCTCTCCGCGGCTGGAGGAGCTGGAGTACAAAGGTCAGCCAGCCAAGCCTGGCCCAGAATAGAATGGCCACCCCCAGAATTCTGAGTTTGTCAACACGAGTTGCCAAGCGACAAGAGATCTAGAGGCGTCTTAATTCACATTTCAAAATGGCTGCTCAGAAGGGAACCGGGTCTGACCATGTTGAGTATACTGCCAATAAGGATGCCACAGGCCAGGTGGTCGGAAGAATGCCGACATTTCTTCTTGCCATGACTGAAGAAGAGAGGGAGGTGATGGAGAAGAAGTTGGTGCGAAAGATCGATGCACGGCTACTGATCATGCTTGTCGTGATGTACATTCTGAACTATCTGGATCGCAACAACATTGCATCAGCAAAGCTCGCCGGTCTCGATAAAGACCTTAATCTGAAAGGAAATCAGTATCAGGTACGTCGTTTGTATTCTTTTTTTCACCCTCTCTGTTTTTCTTTTTCTTTTTTTCTTTTTCTTTTTTTTTTTTTTTTTTTTTAAAAAAAAAGCCAAGATGTTTTTACTGACGGCTCTAGACCTGCGTCAGCATCCTATTCGTTGGCTACCTGTTGATGCAAGGTTCGCTCCTCCCTCTTCCTTTCCTGGCAAATAAATGAGCCTTTTGAGCCTAACTCAAAGGACAGTACCTTCGAACATGATTCTGAACAAATTCGGAAAACCCTCAATTTATCTCCCAGGCTGCATGTTTGCATGGGTACGATTTCTGCCGCCACTGCTGCCACAAGAAACTTTCGAGGGCTTTTAGCTTGTCGATTCATTCTCGGTTTTGTTGAAGCAGCATACTTTGTAAGCTGCCCTTCCAATTCTTCGTGATTTCAAGACTAACGTTAAGAAGCCTGGTTGTCTTTATTTGCTCACAGCATGGTATACGCGTAAGGAGGTTGGAAAGCGAACTGCTCTCTTGTACTGTGGGTCGTTGATTTCCGGAGCTTTCTCTGGTCTCATTGCCGCAGGAATCACGGATGGATTGGCAGGAGCCCGCGGTATTGCCGCCTGGAGATGGCTGTTCATAATCGAAGGAGCCCTCACGGTAAGGCACAAAGACTATCCCAATGGTCCTTCTTAACTCAATCTAATTTCCACAAAGGTCTTCGTCGCCCTCTTGTCTATTTTCATTATCCCAGATTTGCCGAGGACAACTTCCTGGCTCACCGAGGAGGAAAAGGAGCTTGCCGCCTGGAGACTGGAAGCTGATATCGGTGAAGATGACTGGGTTGATAGTGAACATCAGTCCATGTTCCACGGCGCAAAACTTGCTTTCACGTATGTCTGCTTGAACATAATATAACGAGAAAGATAACTAATCATGGAGGAATAGGGATTACAAAACCTGGTTGCTGCTCGGTGCAATTTACGGCCTCACCTCCGCTGGGGCTGTCACAACATTCTTTCCAATGTCAGTATCCTCATATACAGTCATATTTAGCAGAGCTAATCAGCATCATAGTGTCATGGCCGGCCTGGGAAAGAGTACTGTCGAGACTCTTCTTCTGACTACACCTCCATACCTGATCGGTGCAATCCTGGTTATGATTAATGCGTGGCACGCTGATAAGACGGGCGAGCGATATCTACATATCGCACTGCCACCCATCGTGGCCGTCGTTGCCTTTATCATTGCATTGTCGAATACTTCATTTGCTGGTCAATATGTGTAAGTTGTTCAATGAGGGAACCGTGAAATACATATTCCTCATCTAACCACGTTTTATAGTGCTATGTGCCTCATGATAGGGGGTATATATTCAGGATATGTGGTGTGTCTGGGATACATTTCGAATAGTAAGTTAAACCAGTGGATGGATGTCGACAGGCTAGGATATTGACACGTCGATAGTTCTGCCCCGGCCTGCCACGAAACGAGCCGCAGCCCTGGCTCTCATCAACTGCTTGAGCAACGTTTGCCAGATCTATACACCATACCTTTACCCGGTGAGTTAAATATCATCGAACATTGGAAAATACTAGAAAACTCAGCTAATCTTTCTTCTAAAGATTCTGCCAGCCCAAGATTCGTCGCTGCCTTTTCACACAATCTCGCCCTCTGTGCCATGACCATTTTCTTTGCAACGGTTATCAGAATTGTTCTTGGGCGTTTGAATAAGCAACTGGACGAAGAAGAGGGCACGAATATTGGCCCAAGTAGAGCACATGAGAACGAGAACGAAGAACATGGCCTACCTGGACAGGCTGTTGTCCGAGGATTCCGTTTCTTGCTTTAAGCCTCTAGAAGCTACACAGAGAAGACCAAGCCTGCTATTAACCAATAGATTTAACGAAGAGCTGTTTTCGACTAGCACCACCAGTTCGAAGATTGTATTGGATGTTTATGAGTTATCGCCCTTGAGACATTATTAGCCACAAACCACACATCATTTACGTACCGAGTAAACCCAGGATTTTGTGCTTGATAATCTGTTGATCTCGAGCAAATATTCAGGCCAAATCAACCGACTAATCACCCAAAGTCGGCATGGAGCAAGCTATGACGCCAAAGAGAGAGAGAAAGAAAAACTATTGGTGGAAACCGACAATAATTTTCCCGCTTAATAGCTGCGAGAATGGGACATTTTGTGAACTGGGCATTTTCCGGTTGCTTTTCCGAGCGCGCTTTAAAGTCCGAGCTCGGGCCTGTGCGTGTTTTGCTGCCAATAGAAACACGTAGAATTTAGCCGGTGCTATGTCCCTTCCCATCCTCCATCCATCTTCAGCAAAGCAATCGGATCGTCTCTTCCACTCTTCATAGTATGATGGGAATTCATCACGCCGGTGTCAAATTTAAGACGCAAAGACCAGATAGAAGACCGGATTGTATACAAGTCTGCAAAGATGATTTTCTTCCTCCAAGAATGACGAAGCACTTATCACCCTCCAATTTTTCTTGGCGTGAGAATTATTCCTGAGGCCATGAAAATTTCACTTGAACCGCAGATTTTTAGACGACCGATGCCATATGAAGATTAAGGTAGAACACCATTTAAAGACATCCCAGTCTAGTCTTATTACAGGCCAGTTAGTAACCCATAACAATACACATGAGAATTTATCTCACCAAAAAGGGGAGAAGGGGGATAAACAACATACCAATCAAAAGTGGAGACAATAAAGTGACCCAGTAGGGGGCGAATGACTCGCGGGGTACCCCGGACTGCCTACCCAAGGAACCCTGGGGTCAACCTTGCCTGATCTTACTTCCACGCTGATCTCCCTGCCGCATACCCCAGGAGTAATCAACTAACTGGAAAATCATAAAATTTCGGCTGCATGCCTGAAGACAAGTCCATCAAGCGCCGCACAGGCAAGGAGCGCGTTCGAGTGACGCGCGCATGCGACATATGCAAGAGGTACGGTTTGACCTGAAAATGGAAAAGAGCTGCAATTCTGACAACCTGCCTAGAAGAAAACTTCGATGCTCAGGGACATTACCTTGCTCTCTGTGCTTTCGCTCAGGAATTGAGTGTCAGTACAACGCGGGCTATAAAAGAGGGAAAATTCCTAGCATCCCCGTCATGGACCGAGAAGAGATCCTAGGCTCCCCACAAAAGCCGACAGAAGAGAAGCCAGAGAACTACCAGTTGTCTCCAGTGGACACTCTGATTCTGCGGACAGAGCAGCACATTCAAGCTACCCCAACTGCTCAATCCAATGTCCAAGACAGTGATTGCTTTTCAAAAGGCACCCCGCTATCTGGGACCCCTGGTTCAACATCGCTATTACAAGAGCGCGTTTCAATTAAGGACAGAGTTCAAGCCTCCTCCGGAATATTACAGAATGAACAACATGTTATTCCATCTAAAATTCACCAAGAGGCAGACGAAATTGACCTGGAAGGACATTATGTCGGGCCGTCTTCTGGGGTGGCCTTCTTGCTTCGAGTGCAAAAAAGACTACATGAAAACCTTAGATTTTCACCATCAGAGCCGATCTTTAATTTTGGCGACGCTCCATTCCCGAATTGCGATCCACAGTTTCTAGTGCTTCCGCCGATTGATGAAGCTCTTATTCTGGTCAATAGATATTTTGAGTTTTCATTCCCTACTCATCGCTTCCTGCACCAGGCGACTGTGGAACAATGGGTTCATTCATTCTACTCGGGAATCCAGGGAGTAAATGAGAATGTCAGCAGAGCAATCAAGGCATTGATATTGATGGTCATAGCCCAAGGGAAGCAGAATTCTTCTGGCATGGAAACGACGGCTGGTCAATCAGTCAACAGGTGAGTGATTGAAGTTCAATCGCGAGACTTTCTCAGAGATTAGGAGCTCTATGATCCCCTAACTAGGCGACAGTAATGCTTATTTCGCGGCCGCGGAGAACCATTTATCACAAGAAAAGGGACCCGTCAAACTCTCAAGCATACAGGCCCGCTTAGCCCAGTGCTTTTATCTCCTCTCAGAATCACGAATGAACCACTGCTGGAGTCTTTTCGGAACAACGGCTCGTCTTGCGCATGCAATTGGATTAAATAGACGAAAGAGACGGGAGATGATAACAGACTACGTGGAAGAGGAAAGCAGAAAGAGAGTGTTTTGGTGCGCCTACGTTCTAGACAACTACATGAGTGCAGCTCTCGGCCGGCCAAAGGTTTTCCATGATGAAGATATTGATCAGGTTAGTTTGTGTCGCACCTTTTGTCTTTGAGACTTGTAGTGATAAAGATAACTCCCAGGAGCTTCCAGCGTGTGCGAACGACTCCCAGATATTACAACATACTATTCTTCCGTCTCATTCACCAAGACAAAGTCTGATGCTAGCCTCAATATACCATGCAAAGTAAGAGAAGACCCGGGAACGAACATTGGAAGAAATCTACTTAACATCATTAGGCTGTCTCGTTTAATTAGTGGTATTCTGCGCGACCTCTATGGAATCCAGCAAAAGCCCCTCGTCTTACAGGCAGAACTTGCGCAAAAGTATGAAACTGAACTAGCTGAATGGAGAGCAGGAATTGCTACCTTTCTCGATACATCCAATGTCGAGCTGCTTCAAATAACTTTCCAAAGGCAGTTCAGTGTTTTGTATCTGGCATTTGAGCACGCTAAAATTCTTCTCTACCGACCCTTTCTCCTTCGAAATTTAGCATCTTTGGGAAGAGAAAGAAGTGCTGCTCATTCAAATCTCCAGGAGGTGATTGCCAGATTTGTGACAACTTGCGTCGAGGCTGCTATCAAGACAGCCGAGATGTTCAAAGATCTATGTCGAACTAGGCGAATGTATAAATCATTCTGGGTGAGTTTTCCTCAGCCGAATATGAGCACATTAATATTAAGTCTAACCATAATAGTTCACACACTACAATGTTTTTTGTGCCATCGTAGTGTTGTATGTACACGTCATTCAGAGCTGGTCAGAACCAGATAACGAATACAAACATTATCTCACAATCGGAGAAGAGGCCCAGCTTGAACTTGCGAAATGTGGATCCCAAACATCCTTTGCTCAGCGCTATGTCGTTGTGCTAGAGGAACTCCGAAAAGAGGCACGCAAGATCACAAGTCATTATACGGGCCAGCGCGAATTATTGAGCATAACCCCGAGTGAAGAGGTCGCCGAAGCCGCCATTCGACAACACGCTGAAGGAGAAACACTTCAGCACGCACACGGTCAAGAGCATCAAGACCTCGACGGTTGGCTTTCCGAGATGGCCCAAGATACCAGCCCAGCATCCTATCTTGCGGACATTACTGGTTGGGGGGGATTTTGACTCTTTTGTGTTAACTGGACTGGGAGATTTGAGCCACCTGTTGCCCGGGAATAATTCTTGATTATATCCCTGACGAATTGTGTCGGAAGGCTTGCGCTAAAGACGGCCATAATGAGGATATCCTGATGTGAAATCTCATAGACCAAAGGGATATGTTTCTTCTTTCCCAAGAACTGTCTTCGGCTGAATGGTCTCTAGAGGCTTCACGGCTTCAGTGCGATCAAACCAGATATATCCGTCATACTGCTTATGAAGAAAGGCATGAGAATAATGGGACCCTCGCTCAGTATTGGGCCGATATATCACACCGATGAACCTTTCAATTTTCTCTTCAGCTGCCATTGCCGCTCGTAGAGAGCGATCAATACTACCGCGACGAAGGTCAATTAGGAAACTCGGGACGCCGGTCTCATGAGCTACCATTTCCCAGCTTTCAGCCATAGAAGGATTCACATCCATCACCTCCATGTCCTCATCCCAGTCATGAGCAGCTGCAACGGTACCGGTATGAGTTCCGCATCCAAGAATGCAGACATTCTCCCAGCCTAGTCTTTCCCGGCATAACTGACCGATGTTGACTTCATTCCGACGGAGTCCCATGCTGGTATAACGCGCATCACCGACGTGCGAGTTGTGAGCCCAGACAATCGCTTTATGTCTCAGGCGGGGGTCGGTACTGCATCAATCGGTGCAGAGTATCAAACATGTGCGTATCTCGCATTGTCCACGATGTTGCCGAACTCCAGTACATCGCTTTGTAGTATTTCTCCGCATCACGCACCAGATAGGCATTCTGTTTTCCGCTCTGGAATTCCTCTTCGCCGCCACCCACTTCTTTCTGAATATAATCCATTCTCCGATTGAGGAGATTTCGCAGAATATTTATAACTTCGCTTTCGCAGTCTTTCATACCGTGCAAAGAGGCCAGTCCGTATGAAGTAGGATCTTCCACCCATGGTTCCAAGCAACTGTATCGTTTTCTCGCCACCTTGGCTGCTGCGGGGTCTATGCCGTCAAGATAATCGATGACTGCACTGATAGAAGCTCCCATACTGTAAAGGTCCAAGCCATAGAACCCTGCGCGGTTTTCTGGTGGTTGGCGCGTGTTCCAGTCGCGTACCCATTCCACCAAGTCTTGCATTTCACAGTTGCGCCACATCCAAGTTGGAAATCGTTTAAATGGTTCGTGTCCCTTGGCTATGCCACCTACACCTGCTTTGGGTCCCGGTCGCATGCGAACGTAGCGGTCGATGGCCTCAGCATCAGGCCAGTCTGCTTCGAGGGCAACCATTGTGTAGCCATGTTTCTGGATGAGTCGCTTGGTAATTTCTGCTCGTGCCGAGTAGAATTCCGAGGTCCCGTGGCTGCCATCACCTAAGAGTACAAGCTGTTTACCGGCAAAGATATCGAAATGGGACGCGAAGTTATCGTCATCAATTGCAGGCAAGGGTTGAATTGCCCGATTGAATAATTCCTGTAGATGCGTCATGGATGCTCTTGAAATTTGAAGATGATATTTTTGCATAGATCGATAAATTCCCAACCTGGGAAAATAAGATGTTTGACGCTAGATTTTTAATGTTAACCTCCTCCAGGGCTTCAAAATTGAGGGAATATTGTTTGGATATTTCCAACAGCGGCGACCTAATGATATCACACCCGAGTAAGTGGCCAGTCACAATGACTTCACGCCCACGGGATAACTCAAAGCCACAGATCAGTCATCTGAACCCTGGGAGTGACATATAATTCCTGGGCGAGTCTTGCCACACTTGATTTCCTGCTGTGGCCTTCTCCGCAAATTATCACCAGAGAGCTAGGGTCATTTTCTATGCCTCGAATATCGCAACATGGCACTTCCTATTAGCAGCCCATCTCCAAAACTCGATCGCTTCCAGCAAGCCATGGAATCGGTTTATGGTGATTTCAGCAACATCGAAAGTCCTGAGAGCTGGAGCCCACCTCAGCGATCGGGGGGCCATCGCGGACGCTACCTTTGGTCGGACGCATTTGGCGTGATAAACCTGCTGACAATGCACAAGGAGTATTGCCGTGCAGGTAACGACACTGTCAATGATGACCGGTATCTCATCATAGCTGGTCGTTTGATTGACACTGTGCATGATGTCCTAGGCTGGACAAGAGACGGTCTCTCGCGACTACCGGGAGCTACGGATGACAATCCGCTGGGTGGCGGACTTCGAATCGGCAAGACAGACGAGCATGGATCTGACTGCGATGGACAATATCATCACTACTTAACAATTTGGATGTTCGCGCTCAATCGCATGTCCAAGGCCTCTGGGAATAACGCTTATAATCGCATGGCTGTTCAATTGGCGCGTGCGATTCATCCTAAATTTTTCGTTGATCGGTCCGGACCCAAGCCGCGGATGGTTTGGAAGATGTCTATGGATCTTTCTGCGCCACTTGTTTCCTCCGAGGGAAACTTGGATCCTATCGACGGTTTCGTGGTTTTTCGACTCCTGCAAGCCGCGGCCATGGAAGCCGGTGATGGTGAAGTGCTGACAGAAGAAATCAATGATTACAAACGAGTCATGGAGCGCAAGGGCAGACATTTTGTTTCCAGCGATACTCCAGACCTAGGAATGACATTATGGACGACGCATTGGTTCTCCGAGAGTGAACAATGGGCCCTGAACCTGACAGAAAGATGTTTTGAGCAATTATGTGAGTAAGGGTCGGGGTCTTTTTATGGCCTCCACATTCGAAGCTTGTTTCTGACTTAGCATTTGCAGACAATCTGTTCGAGATTGATCGATACCTGGACAGCAACATCAAATTTCGCCTAGCTTTCCGAGAGTTTGGGACCTGTATGGGAGCTCAATGTCAATCGGAACATATGACAGAAAAGGAGGGATCCGTCGATCTCAAGACTTGGTCCGATTCCATCATCGCTGCATGGGATCCGTATATGGATCTCACGATATCACAGGGGCTCACGCCTGACGATTTGAAACCGATAACTCGCGTTATGTATGCGTCAGCTTTGATCCCGGGAGGTAAGCGCAAGCCAGTTCTCTCAAGTGAGAAGTGTATCGTTTACACCATGTACTAAAATCCCCCATCAAGGTTTCTGTGCAGGTTACTTTGGATCAGAGCCTGATGTCAAAGTTGTGATGGATAAGAGGGGCGAGTCGAGTGAGCTTTAAGCTCACATATTGTAAGTAGAAACTTTCAAGCGATGAAAAGAACTGAAGAATGAAAGCTGTCATGTAAGACAATGATTGGGCGCAAATGCTATTTCTAAATGCAGGTTTGCTCCGAATGGATGCAATCTATCGTAAGGAGATAATATCAACAGGAAAAAAGGATACACCATGTAAATACTCATACTCCCGGAACACCAATAATCTCTCTCCAAGGCGCTAATGTTCTTGGGAGTATGTAGACAAAATATATGGCTCCTAGTGCCACTGACAACCCAGTCCACTAAAGAAACTGTTAGCATGCTTGGTATCCAATTTTGCAAGAGCGAAAGAGGGTCTCGATAGCTTCTCACCTTTTCCAGCCACGTATGGAACCAAATAGCCGTCATGAAAAGCATCCACCAGCCAAGTCCAACGACGCCCCAGACTAGGCGCAGCGACCAGGTTCTCATCGTACCAGGTATATCCAATTGTTCACCGGTCAAAGGGCTTCCGGGATCACTCGGCTTGCGGTCGCGGGTTGTCTCGCCGTTAGCGTGCGAGTTCACGGATGGTGCAGTGAAAGCCCCAACGCCGATGGCCTCGAAAGAGAGAAGCGCAGTTGCGAGCACCAGCATAAAGACGTGCCCGCTGATATCATGTCCCCCTTTCCAAGACCCACCAGCAGCCTTGCAAGCGACAGCAGTAAACATCGTCTCCAACTGGGCGGCTGGGCTCTCCTCCGAGCCTATCTTGCCAACCTCGTTCAATATCTGTTCACATTTTCCGCCCGTGATAACAAAGCTGCGATCGATAATAGCCGGGCCAAAGAACCACTGTGTCATCAAGTACCATATTGAGGTCGCAAGTACATAACGGAGGGAGGCTTGGAGGATGCGTCGGAGGCGTATTTGCGGTTGGGTTTGGGAGGACGAGGAACGGTAGGCTGGTTGGCAAAGGAGGAGCGAGAAGAAGGCTAGAGTTGTCCACAGCCATCCAATTTTCACAAAGTATAGATTGAAGATGTTGTTTTTCCGGGCGAAGTAGTTGACCGGGCTTTCGGAGATGTGCAGGTCGGCAGCGAGGGAGGGTGCCAGAGGCCCGGACGGAGAGGATGCGGCCGTATGCCCCCTGGATGCACGCGCCGTCGGGGAGATGATTGAGAAGAGTGATCCCAGCAACAAGGTCACCGGGTATACCAGGAGGACGACTGGAGACGGAGGGTGTCGGGGGAGTGCGGGCATTGTTGTTGTGGGTGACCCAGTGTCAAGAGAGACTGACAAGGCCTGTGTTGGAAGTGTATTGCGTTCAAGAAGCTCAAAATCGTATGTTGATCAATATAGCGACATAACTGAGGGTAATTGCGGAGGGGAGTTGTGGAGGGGAGGTTGGAAGGCGTATGAATGAATCCTGATGGCACACTTGGAAGCTGAATGAGATGACATCAACCGCAACTGCCGAGGCATCAACATTGGCAGCCTGAGCCCCAAGGCGGTCAACATCATCATCATCACCACCACCACATCGGAATTCGGGGGAGGCTTGAGATCGATCTCTATCAAGGAAGGCAGTATAGGATTTTGATTCACCTGAATTTTGTATTAATGATGAGCATGCTAGACACCAGATGTATGGTGTAGGACGAGGGCCGAGCTGGATGAGTTCTAGTTCAAGAGGATGGGAAAAGTATCAATACACACATTCTTCTACTAATTACTAGTACTACTAGTTCCAATTCGCAACTGGTTAAAAGATTTTTCGGGCAGATTATCTTGCTTATCAACATTAGTGGGTGGAGATCATGTTGGATTGACACGGGAAGCCCAGACCGTGCCGAGCTCATCAACTAGTAGATCCCAGGAAAAATTGCTCAGGCTTTGCGGACATCACCTGGGCAAAGGGTATTTCCGGAGTAAAGAACACGGATCTGCTACGAAAATTCATACATATATCAGGATTGGGGAATTTCGCCACATAAACAAGCAATAATTACTGAAAGTAATAACTCCTGTACTCCGTAGAGTGATGAGTGTGGTAAAAGAGGGGGCAACAAGGGACGGGCCCATCGGGCATTACGATAAAAGGTATCTAACTCAAGGTAGAGAGATAAGTAACTAGTAACAGCTTCCAAGGATAGAGCTGCATCTCCGCTTTTAGTGGTGACCACCGTCCCAGCAGGTCGGGTTCTCCTCGTGCAGATTAGGTAGGGAATATCCCAGCAGATATCCCGGTTCCCTCGCCCAATATAGACTGGGTCATGGACATACGAGTTATTTCCCCCGCCCGGAACTTGAACATGTGTGATGATCGATCAAGAGGCTCTGCCACTACCCAGGCACGCAATGCAAACAGCTTAGCGCGCAGGAAATTATTTGACGCCGCACACTGCACTACCATTCGATTCGGATTAAATTGAGTGCGTCAAGACCGAGGAGAAACAATGGAACCAGGACCTTTCTCAGCCTGGTTCAGTCCCACAGCAGCGGTTCATTGGAAGCCAGCGGGTCCGTTCTTGACTTTGTGCGGATCAACGCCCGCAATTCGACAAATCATCACCGCTCTTTGGAGAGTAGACCCTCGAAGAAAATGTCTGGAGGAACCTTTCCAGACTGATACCAAACTGTCGGGTCAGCCACTCGTGAAGAAAAGAAGGAAATGGAGCCCTTGCTGGGCGGTGCGGAGCGCGAGATGCGAAATCGCGGCCGAGATGAGCGAAAGGCGGACCCGACACTGCGGCACCCTAACCAGCAGGTCTTCAAGCCGGAGGGGTCATAAGACTAAAACCCCAGTCGGTGTGGCGGTTGACGCTTGGAATCTTTGGATTTTCTCTCTCCTTCAATTCTACTGATTGTACCCGCGCTTCTTTCTCGTTTTGTTTCCTACCCCGAGCCCGGCTCACCCGATCGATCCCTGAACTGGCCTCGCCAGATAGGGCGATTGGCCATGCATCACCAGTCAGATCGCGGCTCGCATGCTATGGAACTCGACGTGCGTTCTCCCTCCGTCTAGATCTAGAGATTCTGTGAAGAGCCGCACTAACCCATTCTTATTTTATTTCGATATACAGCCGTCGGATGCCGACTCAGCATATGATGGCTCGTGAGTCTCCGGTCGCATTCTCAAGCTTCTAGGGATTTATCTAACCCCTGAATAAAGGATAAGCAATCAGAGCTACACTGAGAGCATCACATCTACTTCGTTTGATTACCAGTAGGTGCACAGTTCAACAGCTATGTCAGGAATTAGACTTCTAACTTGATCTTGGAACAGATATGAGGTGAATTTCCCACTGACCTAACATCGGAACGGGCGTTAAGTGTAGTAGAACGGTCGCAGGTATCATTCATTCCACGAAGGCGAATATCTTCTGGTACGCAAGCGTCTTTCTCGATTGCCGATGGAGTTTAATTGAACTGACCTTATGAAATAGCCCAACGATGAGCAAGAACAGGACCGTCTTGATCTAGTCAGTCTGCGCGATTCTCACAAACCCGAATGTGCCGGGGCTAACTTCAACCCCACATCAGAGTCATCATATCTATTTAATGCTGCTCAAAGGGGAGCTATGTCTGGCACCAGTCAAAAATCCAGGTCGGGTATTAGACCTTGGGACCGGGACTGGAATTTGGGCCCTTGATTTTGCAGAGTAAGTGCTCATAAGTGACCACCACCAAAAACAAGCATCTTGCTGACTCGATCCAGCGATAATCCCGACTCGGAAGTCATTGGTATGTCAAGATTGTGACATGCAAAAATTATTTCCACTCAACTAATACAATTTAGGTATTGATCTGAGTCCCATACAGCCCGCATGGTAAGAAACCCCATTCCCTAGATGTTATGATGGAATTAGCTAACATTTCCAGGGTACCACCGAACTGCCGGTTCGAAGTGGATGACTTTGAAGAAACATGGACTTATAGCCAAAAATTCGACTATATCCATGGACGAGAGATGGAAGGCAGCATTCGTGACCACGATACATTATTCGAGCGAGCGCTCGAAAATTTGAATCCAAATGGCTGGTTGGAAATGGCCAGCATGGAGGTGAACTCTTACTCAGATGACGATACCCATCTCCAAGCGCCAAATATACTAGAAATCGGGAAGAACCTGCACACAGCTTCAAAACTTTTCGGAAAGGATATGTCATCTATATCAAGCTGGAAAGAGCGCATGGAGAAGGCAGGATTTGTCAACGTCAAAGAAGAAATACTCAAGGTTCGTCGTGATGGCTTTCTAATACTACTATTGATCCTAAAGATGCTTACTTCCTATAGCTCCCTCAAAGTCCATGGTCCAAGGACCCAAAGCTCAGAGAGCTCGGAAAGTACCACCAGCTGAACATGCTTGAGGCTATGCCTCCATATAGTTATGCTCTGTTCACTCGCTTGCTTGGCTGGAATCGCGTACAGATCGAAGTACTGCTAGCAGGTGTACGTCGCGAGCTTAAAGACCTTTCGCTTCACCTTTATACAAACGTACACATTATCTACGGGCAAAAACCTGGATAACATAGAAATATCTAAAAAAGAAAGAAAAAAAGTATTTAATTATTGACGACATCTTCAAGATATCCCATTTGCAATCTTAAACTTTGAAAAGGCCTTCCGTACTTCTCTGAAATTAGACCACTGTAGTCAAAATTAGCAACGATATCTAAAGATGGATTAGCGTGTTAACTTACTGCTCATCAGGTCTCTCCAAAGCTCATCCATATAAAAGAGGGATGAGATGTGACCCCCAGGAATCAATTTCAATGTCGCCGACCGGTAATTTTTCAAAAGCCAAGAATTGGTGCTTCCCCCAATCTGATCGCTTTTTGATCCAACTATCAGGATGGGTTTAGATCCGTGCTGATCATCAAGCACCCTTGGATCGAACCCCCAATCGGAATGGATAATGTCTGATACTTCCATGAACCCATCCCAGTTGAGGCAACACTTCATAGTTCCCCTGGCCATCTGGTCAATAAATTCGTCCTCCTTCAATGAATTCTTCTTTAGCCACGATTTCATTATTGATCTCTCTTCCTCATCCATATTCTCGATGAGCGTTTTATGCAAAAATTCTCTTGTCCCATTCAAAGACTTCAGCTTGGACCCAACAGCGACTCTGAAAATCCATTGAAGGAGATGAAAAGGGATCAACTGTGTAGGCGGTCCAAACGAGAACCAATTTTGCCAGTTGAGTGTTTTCGCATAGCCTTCGTGATAGCGCAAAGGAGAGAAGCCGGCCATCAGGAGGCATCCTGCAATTTTGCGCCCAGCTGGGAATACGTTGTAGTTCGCTCCGTATAGCATTTGTGCCGGGACCGTTCCGTACGATCCACCCGCAATATAGAGTTTATCAAACTCATCTGTTGGGTACAAAGAATGAAGCAGGGCGACCATATCTTTTGCGAGGCATATCTGGTAAGGAACTGAAGTCTCTCGCGTACTGCTGTTGCCCATTCCTGATAAGGTTGGGGCAATCCAGTGCGCTCCAATTTCGCGACATGGCTCTGGGACTCTTGGTGCAGATCCAACGCTGAAAAGTCCGGTAAAGAAAATCACCACTGTACGAGATGTATTTGGGCCATTATGCGCATATGCTAGTCGTCTTCCATCCGGTAAGATCAAGATGTGCTCTGTTTCTCCTGCCACCCTCTCATACTCGCTTTTACTTCCCATTGCTGTTGGGTTGTGAACGAAGCTCGCGGGGGTAATTTTCAGTGGATTATAGTATGATCCTTTCAAAGATGAGTTAGATTTCACGCGACCGTTGAGACATGGGTGAAATTGGATGAATGGGAGGAAGCAAAAGGGGACCGCTCGTATTCCAACGGGCTCGGGTAAGAAACCTCGAAATCTGAGTGACACAAGCCACTAAATTAATATAGGCAGCAGCCCCACTGCCCAGGTGCAGGATGCGACTTAGAACTCTCAAATAGGGCAGACTGTTCCGACTAAATGCCCAGTCATATTTGAGGCGTTCTGCAATTTCTGTCCGATTTACACATCTGCAGGTGTCTATGCCAAGAAATGGTACATTGTGTGATCAATCAAATTCTCGCTTACGTATAATCAAGATCGCTTGTAAACAAAATAATCACGGTATATCTGCTAAATCCGACGTGGATTTAATTCGCTTCGCTTCGTAAAAAATGCAATTCAAAACATTGTGTGCCATTTAATTTATGCGGGCATTATCCATCTCAGCAATGATGTTCGATAGCGAAGCTGACTGATGTAGCCGCACATCGTTGCGTGTTTGTTTCCATCCGAGGATTTGATTCATTTCGTCATTTTCATGGCGTGGTTGGTCAGGGGTCGCCGGACTTCCAATATACTCAACAGATATATTCTCCGGAGTTCGAGTGATGATGATTTTCGGGACTGGCTTCGCGGACTTGGGTTTTAATGATGTCGCATCACCAGGCAACTCGGCGATTATAGTTTGGGGCACTGAATCGGAAGGAAGCTCGATTGGGGCTTGGGGTTCGATGAGGCCTGGTGTTCGCTCGATATCGCCTGCAAGTTCAGGAGTAGGTTTCCTGGCAGCCTCTAGCTCTGAGAAGAACTGGGTGTGGGATTCATTGGAATCGGGACCAGATTTAGAAATCTCCTCCTGGGGAGGAGCGAGGTTCTTTAGGTGGGTGAAGACTTTATCAAGCCTCTCTTGGTGCAAGATCAAATTAGATTGCTTCTCGTAGGCTTTTAGACAATCCTCATTCTTCCAGCGTTTCTTGTTTGAGGAGGTAATCTTGCCCTTGCGCTTCACCATATCCAGGCGATGCGGCTCTAGGAGTTTTACCAAACTTTGACCTGATTGCAACGCGTCATTTATAGTGGAGTTGATCCATTGATGCTCGATCTCTCCCAGAAGATCCGATTTCGAGTTCCGAAGTTGCTTTGCTTGGTGTAGTTGGAAGAAAGTATTATCCGTCATATTTAACAGCTCTCGGATTTGCAGCTCTTGCTGTTGGTCTTTGCTAGAAGGGTCGATCAACTGGTATTTGGGCGGCATGGTGTCTGTTGAGGATTCGGAGAGTGGATGCGCGGATTGTGATGAGTTAGATGATACTGGGGACTCTGATGATTGTGACGATTGCGAGGTCTGAGGTGATTCGGATACTGCGAAATTTTGGGGCGGCTGTGAGTTTGGTGATGATTTAGGCGATGTCAATGGCTGGGACCATTGTGTATTTTGCGGAGAATGTTCAGCGGGTAGACTAGGTTGTTGGTGCAAGGACGAGGCAGCGATGCCGTTGATTGGGATTCTTGGATATTTTCGGGTTGATGGTGCTCGAGGGCTTTATTCGGCGCGTAAGGTAGTTTCTGCAGCCGGTCGGTTGACTGGTAAAGCTTAACTGCTGAGCGATTCAGCATCTCTGCGGTCGATTGGCGGCACCGAGTCTTCGAGTTTTTCCAGGTATTTGTAGATCGCTGCCATGCGTCCATGGTAGACTGATGGCATCGATTCTTCGAGCTTGTCACCGAATTTGAAGAGCGGTGCCAGGCATCTACGGTGTTTTGCTCGTATCGATTTTTGGTGTTAGAGAGGGAATCGGAGGACCGATGCCATGCCTCCAATGTCGCTTGATGATATCGTTCCTTAGAATCAGACCAGGCTTGTGTGGACCGACGCCACGCAACCTTTGTTGACTGCTGCCATTTGTTTGCTGGCTGCTGCGGCAATTCGTCCGCTTGGGTTTGCGCGTTTGCAGTCGCCATCTTGGATAAAATACTTTGATTTATGTACGCGAGGGTAATATGGAGAGCGTAGAGATGGAAAACTCGTCAACAAGAAGCTGAACCAGGGCTTCAGAGTAAGCAAGTCCTGAACATTCAGGTGGGTTGCCTAGCCTGGGGTTTGCTGTTATAAGTCCCGAGCGATCGAAAAAGCCTGTGTCGCTTTTCAATAAATCTGACGCCCCTGAGTGGGGGTGTAAGCTTGAATCATTGGCATACATAGCACGGTCGGGACGGCGTTGTTTAGGGGCTTAGAAGTCGAAAGGGACATTGCATATTTATCAGCCTAAGAATGGATAAAGATCGTCCTTGTCCGTGAACGGGATTGGCCGGTAATTTGCGTGACTGGCACGCGGGTTGGCGCAGGTTGGGGCCAAAACGGTGGTGGGGAATCTATGCCAAGTATCATTGGCTTGTTCGTATCAAAGCCTGCTTTCTCACAGCCTTGCTATTTTTATCATACAAGGCGGGGAGGGCGGTTTTTAACTTGTCCATACGAGACCCTGTAGAATCATCGCTGAGGCGCATGCTAACATCTCCACATATGGTTCTTAGTGTCGAATCTAGTATAACCTTGAATCTAGTAACCATTCTCGGGATTTTTATCAGAAAACAAAATAAGAAAATAACACCAAGACAGAGTGGTTTCGGTGGATTCTAATTATATGAGGTCATTTTCGCATGACTTAGTTAATTGTGTGCCCTATGAGATGTTCTATTTTCCGCCATTGTACGGAATTCTGAGCTTTGACTATTCTTGTATCTCTTCTACCTACAATAATTTCGGTGAACTTGGCGTGCCTGATAACTATTCGAAGAAATCCAAACTCAAGGCGCGAAAATTCACGAGCCCATTGGGCAAACTCAACTCTACTTTACAACGACGTTCGAAATCGGGTCCATGATAAGTCCCTACTGACCTTGGGCTATCCACAACAGGCCATGCCGCGTCGGACATTATATAGTATCTGATTGATAGCCTGGTACTAGAAGAAAAAGGTTGAGTGATTGTACGTTCAAGTTAGATACTACTAATTCATGATTTGTCTCTGTACAGAGAGGGAATTTCTGTGGTTAATAGGGTTGAATTATCTAGTAGCAGAGACTTTTGCACGTTATGAGTAATTGTGTAACTTTGTAATCCAATATGTGAATGCAGAGATTGAAATAAATGTTAATCGCTTGAATTTTCACGTATTTGAATTGTACTTAATTATGCATAAACAACCATAAACAACCCCTAACACCCCCCGCCCAAAAAATCTTGGTCCCAATTCAACGACCATGAAGTATATCTAGTTCCTTTCGCAAAACCGATTAGCCGGTTTGACTATTGAGAATAGTAGTATTCTCGAGCAGATCCAGACTTATGATCTCCTTTCGCCTTGATAGTGTGAGATTCGCTGTACGGGGGCGGGCAATTGTTCATTGAGTTTGGCTGGTACATCGGCGAATCTTGGACGGAACGGGACTGGGCTTGCTGTGTCTGATGCCCGTTATGCGATTGTTGCCCATGATCAGGACCCCATTGTGGATACGCGGCTTGGTTGTTTGGCTGATTTTGATACATGTAGCCCATTTGTGATTCATTCTGGCCTTGGTATGGTTGCATATTTTGATTTTGTCGCTTTTGTTTCTTGTCTTCATGGTCATTCGCGGCCCTATTGACTTGTAATTAACACAGTGGTTCATCATTGGTTAAGAGATATTACTGACCTTGATGCAGCTTTAATGAGACCGTAGCCGCCAGCTAAGACAAGACCAGTTTTGATAAGACCCATTTTGCTTATAAGAGTTGGAGATGATGGGGGATAGGAGGTGAAGGTTGCGAAATGTCAGGCTTTCGAATCGAAATATGGATATTTTGATTGATCAATGAATTGAGACTTTGCAAGAGCGATGTTCGATATTTATACCAGATCTTTAATACAATTCCCTGGTACTGAAGTGTAGCCTTCCTCTGAAAATAGCTCGGGTTTTGCAGACGACGATCAACTCAGCCTTGTTCAGGTGGGGCCATTCACTCTTAACCATGGAAATAGTCCCACCTTACGCCCGTAAGATATTTTGTTTTTGCGACCGCCTAATGAAGCTTTTCCCGGCCAATAAAATAGCATAGAAAAATGACTTGTTCCGCGCTATTCCTAAAACTACGCAACAAACCGAAGCCGAAAGCGAGTGTTATCTGGGGGCCAGAACCTCCATTCCAATAAATTATTACTCCCAGTTCGTTTCCATTGCTGCGCCAAGTGACGACAAGACTCGCGCTAACGACACCCCAGGCTCAAAAAATATCACGAACCCGAGACCGAGCTGCTGCAATCAAACTATTCTCAAACTCACAGCGGATTACCTTTTTTAAGCCAAAAGCCTTTGCGGACCGCGGTACTATCCATGCCACCGCGCCTGAGCCACCGCAAGTCCACTACCGGCTGCCTGAGATGCAAAGGACGAAAGGTTAAGGTGAGGACCCATATTGCCGGTCGGATAATACATGTGCCAATCCTCCTATAGTGCGATGAGAAACGCCCTCAGTGCAGTCATTGTGTCCGGCACCATGTCCTCTGCGAATGGCCTCCGCTAGAGACTCGCATCTACAAACCTAGTCAATCAAAGTCATCAAATGGAACTGCCAGTAGACCAGCCCAGCCAAGTCCTCGTCCAGGACTCCCTTCGCCCGAGTTGGGTGCGTTGCAGGTTCTTGAACTGCGGCTTATGCACCACTGGACAACAGCAACTGCAGATACAATGAGCTCCGCACAGCTAGCATCTGTGAAAGAGATGTGGAGTATGTCTGTGCCCCAAATGGCGTTTGAATATGAGCCACTTCTTCACACATTACTCGCACTCGGGGCAGCGCATCGATCGACACTAATCCCCAATGAGGCGAAGTCTTTGCGCCCAGTCTATCAAGGGTATATAGATTCGGCTCTCCAACGGCACAGACCAGTCACCTCCACCTTGGACGAGAATACAAGTGAGGCTGTTTGCCTCAATGCAATGTTAATATCGCTCTATACCTTATGGCTACGGTCGGAGCCATCGACAGAGCCCTATGAGCCTCCGATGATGTGGCTTTCCATGTCACATGGAATTCGAACCATTATGAAGAACGTTTTTCATCAGCTGGTTCGAAACAATTCTCGTTTATGTCCCCTACTGTTTGCACAGCCCACATTTTGGGATAAGAAAGAACCAATTCGTGCATACGAGGGGCCTTCAAGACCATTCCATTTCCTTCTCGAATATCGTACCGAGGAAGAGGTTATGGATGATAAAGATACGCAGGCATATACTGTAGCCGTTGAACACCTCGAGCGCTTGTACATCGCCATTGAGACAAGTGAACCTGCGTTCATGATTCGCAAAATATTCACCGGGTTTCCACCGGTAGTATCTCGGGATTTTATCCAGCTGGTTTCTGAAAGGCGACCTCGTGCACTAGCGATTTTAGGCCGTCTATTTGCCATGGGCAAAACGGTGGACAATATCTGGTGGCTCCATGGAATTCCTGAGAAGGAGGTTATTGGTATTAACAGCATCATGCCTATTCCATGGAAGTGGACAATGGATTGGCCGCTTAACCTCATCTCCAAGAAGTCGCCCATCAGCCATGCTTCCCCACCTGTCGTCGATCGGACGGGAGTAGATGCTTTCTTTTAAATCACTTCATGGGTATAATAATAAATATTTCTATCTTAAGACATCGGGCCTGCCCTCTCCATTAAGCAAAGAAAATATAGCGAGCCTGTCGCCATACAGTGGTTCCGGTATTATGCCAAGTAATATCTCTGGAAAGGCTTCTGATCCGCCTTTCCAATCCGATAATTTCGTTCCTAAAACCAAGGCCAATGGATAAAAGAGTTTTCCATTTTCTTTCTCCAAATCTGCAGGGCTACAAAAACAAGGTGTTGAGCTCCTAGCCTTGCACTAACTGATTCTACTACCATTGTTTATGAAGACTTGGAAATAGTGGAGAAAACGGGGCACAAGCATATGCTCGCCACGCTAGGCGTCGGGTTCGGGTAGGTCTCCCAACGGAGAAGTGCCCAAGGATTGGCTAGGCAGTGCCGGTTGGTGTACAGCCTCACCGTCTCAAGGCCAAGAAAAGTACTAGTTTGAAATCAAAATCGCATTGAAAGCTTAGCCTGACCACCCAGTGAGTTAAATAGCTTGGTGGAAGCACCAGACTAACTAGGATATTCAATTTCTCAAAACAAAACGCGTTGCTTCCACCACAACCTTGATCATTAGCCTGTTTTCCTCACATAGTTAAATCTTGCTGTTCTTGTTTACGGGTGGCTTCTATCATGACTTCCTCAACTGAAGGCCTTGAGCTTGCTCAAATTGCTTTCTACGCCGTTGCATCCCTTCCTGCTACCTACTGCATCGTCAAACACGGAAAAGCTGGGGTTCTAGGCTGGATCTACGTATTCGTCATGTGTGGTCTGCGTTTAGTAGGGAACGGGATAGCATACCATGCCCTTTCCACAACGGGTGAGCCCAACAGGGCAGCTTCTATTATCAGTGGCATCGGACTTTCGCCACTCTTGCTAGCCGCAATTGGTATTCTTCGCGAGTCGTAAGTCTTGATATGTGTCTTCTACTTAACCTGATGGGATTTAACCCTCGCAGAAATTACTCGATCCAGTCGAAACTGCCAGTCTTTCTTGGTGGATTCGGTATGCTGATTCCCCATCTTGTCGTTGGTGGCGGTATTGGGCTTGCAGCGGCAAGTGGAAACCACACAACTCTGCTTGAGGTCGGCTTGATCATTTTTGCGACCGGTTGGATAATTGTTGTCGGGCTGATGGTACTTTCTGTCAAATCAAACGCTCACCGCAGCCGACTCGAGGATGAGACCAAGGTATGTGGTCCATCAAAGGTCAGCTCAAGTCACCAAAGATCGCCGCTGATAGAATTAGCTTCTTCATGCCGTCATGATTGCCTTGCCGCTCATTGGTGTCCGCCTTATTTACGCCATCGCAATTGTATTCAAGTACAAGAATGCTGGTGGCGGAAGTCTAGCCGTCCGGGTCATTTTTGGTACTTTACCAGAGTTTTTGGTCATGACTACTTACTTGTCTGCTGGGCTTGTTACTCATAACTTGGCTCGCCGCCGTTGCCAAAACAAGCCAGGCCCCGCTTCTGCCTCAAACTATACTCATGTCACAGTATAGAGCGATCCATTCCGGGTCTATAATTGTCTTTGGTCTTCTTTGTCTATGAAGCTGGAAAGTCGTGATTCTGTTTGTTTTCTAGCGAGTTTATCAGTTAACAAAGCCTATTTTAATTGACTACAGTCTATTCAAGTTTCATTTCCTTGCAACTTATTCCAAGGATTGAATGTCCAGACATGGTTATAGGCTGAGGCAGTTCTCGACGTCAAGTATACTATATCCGTCCTAGTACTTTCTGAATGAAGATCGGCCACCTCATCTTGCCCCGCAAAAAAAAAGGGTCTCGAATGTAAAATTTACTTAACCAAGACCCTTCTTTGCGTGCGTGAGTCAACTGCAGTCAGTCTGAGTTTGTGTGAGTCGGGGGCCTAAAGGGTCAGATCATTGATAGATTGACCAATCAGCATCACCGGATCTGCACCTCCAACCCACATTCCTTCCAGGCATCCGCGATCCTTTCGTGTCAGCGTCACATCTTCTTGAACCCCCCTTTTAAGGGAGCTTGGTATACATACCTAGGCTTGCTCGAAGGGCAATCCTGTGTACTGTGTAGCACTTTCACGACTTCAATTGCCATGTTAAACCCGTGGCCGCCGTGCTCAGCGGCAGACCAGGACGTCTTCGGCCCCACTGTTGCTTCTTCCTGCCACCATGGCTTCGATTTTACCCTTTTGTTTGAAGAAACAATATTGACCTTGCTACCGATCTTGCTTGTATGGGTAGCCGCTTTAGTTCGACTCTGGACCCTTCGCCATGCTTCGGAGAAGGTCAATCGATCATGGCTCTACGGGGCAAAGGAGGTGTGTGACAACCATCTGTTTTTATCAAGATACCTGACTAAATATATCGTCTAGATTGCTTTGTCATTGAATATAGCTCTCCAATTGATTATGCTGGCTTTGTGGTGTCGAGAATCGACTCCGACTACACGCGCGACCGTACCAACTGCTCTTGTGGCTGTGTTTACCTCCTCCTTCTTGCTTTACTTGTCGCATCTCGAACATATTCGATCGCTGCGCCCATCATCTATCCTTGTTCTCTTCTTCGGATTCACAATAATCTTTGACCTGGCGCGCCTCCGCACTTTGCACTTCATTCCACAGAACCAGCCAGTAACATTCTTGTTCGCGACAAGTTTGATCGACAAAGTCGTTATCCTGGTCCTTGAATCCACAGAAAAACGCCATTTGCTCAAAAAAGGATTTGAAGGAAGCGCAATAGAGACCACTTCCAGTATAATTAATCGTTGTCTCTTGTGGTGGATCAATGATTTGCTCTGGAAAGGATCGAAGACAACCTTGACAGTTGAAAGCCTGCCTGTCCTCGCTGATGATATCAGGGAATCGTCCGATCCCCAAGACCTCGAAGAAAGATGGGAAAGAGGTAAGTAAAAAAGAAATAGTCTTCAGACACTTCCAATGCGAACCGTGTTGACAAAATTTTTTATTTTTTTTTTCAGTCAACAAATACGGATCGAACGCGTTACTATGGACATTCGCTTCTCATTTCAAGTGGGATTTTATCGCGGGCGTCATTCCTCGTCTCGCTTTTACTGGCTTTTGCTTCGCACAGCCATTCCTGGTCGAGCGAGTTCTTGATTTTATGGGTGAGCCAGAGCATGTCAATTCTGACAACTATGCTCGCGGTCTCGTTGCTGCGTATGGCATTGTCTATGTCGGCCTTGCGGTATGTGAATGCCTACAAAATCCCCGAAAAGGCTCAACACACCTAACACTTCTACCTTCAGGTATCATTTGCCACTTATCACCATAAAATCGACCGAATGGTTACCAAGATGCGAGGGAGCCTCGTCTCCATGATCTTTAGCAAGACACTACGGCTCAGCAGCTCGGCAGTGTCCGATGCGTCAGCCATCACATTGATGAGTACTGACATTGAGCGCATAGCTACTGGTTTGAGAGATATGCATGAGGTTTACTCGAATTTCACAGAAATTGCGATTGCCCTTTGGCTGTTGGCGCGATTGCTCAAAATCGCCACGGTCGCTTCCACGCTGGTCGTGATAGGTAAGATGACCCAAGTAGAAGAACTTAGATCGATGCTAATTTCTCTGTAAAGTATGTTTGGCTGCTGGTATTCCACTTGCAATCGCTTCGGGTAATGCCCAAGGCGTATGGTTAGAGGCCATCGAGGAACGTGTTGCAGTCACATCAAGGGTTCTTGGTGTAATGAAAAGTATCAAAATGACCGGCTTAACAAACGTGCTCGCAAACAATCTTCGTGATCTGCGATCTCAGGAGATAAAAACCTCATATGCTTTCCGGCTGTACAACGTTTTGATTTTAACATTCTGTATGTCTGTTCCCTCCCTTTAATACGAATACTCTGACGAGTAATTCAGCGTTCGCCTCCAGCGCCTTATCCCCAGTCGTTGGTTTCGCTGTTTTTGCCCTCTTAGCTCGTGGCGAGGAGGGCGTCACACTCACAAACGGCCTTGCTTTCTCTGCCCTGACACTTTTCTCGTTGCTCGATGGACCCATGATTTCCCTTGTTGACGGATCAGAGGACCTCATGGCTGTTGTGAACTGTTTCCAGCGAATCCAAAAGCATCTGATGGAGACGGAAAGAGTTGACTGTCGCATTTCACACGACCCGCAAGCACCTCAACTGATCAATGTTGATTTCACGGATGGTGAAAGCAACCATTGCCCGTCTTCTGCAACCATTCGTGACTTATCCGCCTCCTGGTCGGTTGACGACGACCCAGTCCTCAACGACTTGAATTTCGAAGTCCCCGCCGAGGGAATAACAATGATCGTTGGACCAGTCGGGTGCGGCAAGTCCACTCTTTTGAAAGTCCTGCTTGGTGAAATCCCAGAATGTACCGGGTCGGTCTCGACCACCTTCAAGCATGCGGCCTACTGTAGTCAGTCACCATGGATCACATTTGGCACGGTTCAGCAAAATATTGTGGGTGCATCTCCGTTCGATCAAAGGTGGTATGACCGTATTGTTCGGGTCTGTTCTTTGCAAGTCGATCTTCAACAGCTTCCATTCGGCGATCAAACAAAGGTCGGTGTTCGTGGATCGCGACTTAGCGGCGGGCAGCAAATGCGTGTGGTAAGTAAACAAGCTTGCATAAATTATGATGAGCTTATCTAAACCTGGCTGTAGGCGCTAGCGCGAGCCCTCTACTCGAGACAGCCCGTACTTATCCTTGACGATGTCCTAACCGGACTTGATCGAGAAACAGAGAAGTGTATCCTGGAAGCTGTCTTCGCGGCACAAGGTTTGATGAAGGAGTTCCGACAGACAGTCATATTGGCAACCAACTCAGGTTCGAAAAGATGCCATTCTCCCTAGTATTTATGCTGAGCTGGGCTAATGTCTCGATAGCACATCATCTTCCTTACAGTAACTACATTGTCGCCTTAGGTCAAGATGGATCGATTATCGAAAAAGGCTCTTACGATGAATTGGTGGCTGCAAAGGGCTATGTTAGCTCCCTTGACAGCACGGCAAGCCGAGTTAATACCGAAAGGGCACCGGATATTGTCCTAGATGATGAAACATTACAGGAGCTCAATCTCCCAGATGACGACCATGCCGATGATACGAGTCGACAGACTGGAGACTGGTCAGTCTACTTGTACTATTTCCAACACATCGGCTGGCCCCTTTTGACACTCTTTGTCGGACTGTGCGGGTTTTTCGTACTGTGCATGATAGCTCCACGTGAGTCAATCCGAAACTTAACTTGACCCATTGCTAATCCTGAATTCTAGAAATATGGCTGCAATGGTGGACTAGCGCCAATGAAACGAAGCCCAATGAAAATATCGGATACTGGCTTGGTGGATATAGTGTTCTCGGAAGCTCGATTTTGCTGGCAGCGTTTCTATCCACTTGGTTTGTTTGAGGCCTGACATTCCTGCGTAACGATCTAACAGCTTTTCAGGGTGCTCGGAATGGTCATTGAACCCAAAACTGCTCACAGTTTCCACGAAGTCTTGCTGGGTACAACTATGAGGTACGTTTTACTGTCATCGGTTTAACACTAGGGCTGCCTAACAAATTTTTAGAGCGACAACTTCCTTCCTGACCTCAACCGATATAGGTGCCACGACGAACAGGTAAGTACAGGATTGACTGGGTTGCTTATTTTTGCTGATGGAAATTACGCACTAGATTTAGCCAGGACCTGGAGCTGATTGACGAAGAACTGCCTGAGACCTTTGAGTCTACAGTAAACGGAATTCTCTTCTTCATAGTCGAGGGTTTTCTCATATTTGTCGGTTCTTCCTACGTGACGGCCGCAGTCATCCCATTCTGCATTCTGGCCGTATACTACGTTGCGCGGTACTATGTTCGTACATCTCGCCAAGTCCGTGTATTGGAAATCGAGTCCAAAGGACCTCTCTTCTCCAAGTTCCTAGAGTCACTCAGTGGTCTCGCCAGCATTCGAGCCTACGGCTGGAAAGAGCACTATACGCTTCAGAATCAAATCGCCCTTGATGCGTCTCAGCGCCCGTTCTACATGCTTTACTGCATACAGAGATGGCTAAGCTTGGTTCTTGATCTCATCGTGGCTGGAATTGCAGTTGCCGTGATTGCCATTTCGATGTCTTTGAGAGGAAACTCTTCCTTGAACATGATGGGAATTGCTTTGTTCAATATTGTGAACTTTAGTGGGACGCTGAAGATGCTTATCAAGGAATATACAGGGCTGGAGACATCCATTGGGGCTATTTCGAGAATTCGTTCATACGTGCGAAATGCCAAAACCGAAGACCTGGATTCCGAAGTTGAAATCCCGCCAAGCCTTTGGCCTCTTCAAGGCGACGTTGAAATCTCCAATTTATCTGCCTCATATGAGTAAGCTATAAGTCTCCAGAAATTGGGGTAATTTTACTGACTTGAGTACAGCACGTCATCGGAACCAGTTCTTCAAGATGTCAATCTCAAAATTCGAGCTGGCGAGAAGGTCGCTTTATGCGGCAGATCAGGCAGGTTCGTCTTCTTTCCGGCTATCAAAATTCCCAGTGGTTACTACTTTGATATTGACTCTTTTCGTTGATTCAGTGGCAAATCTTCCCTTGTCTCAACAATCTTGAGACTTCTCGATCTAAATAGTGGATCGATCCTCATTGATGGAATTGACATTTCAAGAGTCTCTAGGTCTCACGTTCGCTCACGCCTGAATACAATTCCACAAGAGGTGTTCTTCCTGCATGGCACCATTCGTCTAAATGCCAATCCCGAGGGTGATGCAGATGACAGTACCATTATCGGAGCTCTCGAAGAAGTCAACCTCTGGTCTTATATTGAGTCGAAGGGAGGGCTAGACGAGGATATGACAGAGGAGCTCCTTTCTCATGGACAGCGACAGCTCTTTTGCCTTGCGCGCGCGCTTTGCAAATCCAGCAAAATCTTGATAATGGACGAGGCTACTAGCAGGTATGCGGAAGACATTTTCTTTCTTTCTTTCTTCTTCTTTTTTTCAAAAAGAGGCATCACTAACTATCACTAGTGTGGATGCTGAGACAGACAAGCTCATGCAGCAAGTCATTCGTACCCACTTCAAAAATCAAACAATCATCGCTATCGCCCACAAGCTGGATACTGTTCTAGATTTCGATAAAATTGCGTTCATGGATCATGGAAAGGTCATCGAGTTCGATGCACCGAAGACCCTTCTATCGAGAGAAGGGTCGGCGTTCAAGAAATTGTTCGATAGCTTTCGCCAAGAATCTGAATGATAGAGTGGTAAAGTTATTGACGGCATGACATACATCGAATAGAAGAGGGTCATTTTTATGCCCTGAAATCATGGATAAATAAACCTTCATTTCGTGTTCTCCTAGTTTGATTCTTTTTCTGAAGTAGACCTACTGAACCGGAATACGAAAATAGGCTCATCACAAGCGGTGGCCTTTGGTGCAATCCTAGTAGCATCGGGCCCGCAAAATGGCATACTAACGATGCATGCATCCAATTTCGCACACAGCAACCTCTTGTTGAAAGAGTGAACATACGGCTATATTCTTCGCCTAAAAGAAACCAATACGAGAGCCGCATGCGTGAAAGCAGTACTTTTGCCCTTGGGTGTTTCAGAAATGCGATGTGATCAATGTAACTAGCGCAAGGCAATTACATCTGTAGCGCGCGGTACATCGTGACCCGCGTGGAACTTTCGTATCTACAAGCTAATTATTCATTTCATTCTTGATTGAAATACTGTGTTGCGCATACTTTCAAAAGCCTCAGATATAAAGCCGACGGCCAGGAACTTTACAGAATACTGCAAACGGCTAAAATTGAAGTCACGGATGCAATTAACACTGTCCTGCGCATCTCTCAAGATGGCAAAATAAACGACGTGGAAGAATCAGGTGCAAAGTTACATATCGCTGAACACGCGTCTAACCTGACTTTCTATGTTCCCAGAGACAAAAAGTCCCAGCATCTTTGCTTTTGTAAATTCTTACCAGAGCAGCTTGTTGACTGGCTTATGAGAGATTCGATAAAAAAAATCCTTCAAGTTGACAAGATCAACGAAGAAATGTTCAATGTGATGACAAAGATATTTTCCATTGACCCATCCGGTCTATATAAGATACTAAGTCGTAAGGGTATAGATGAAATTGACATCATAAATATGGACATGAGGGTTGACGATGACGATGAGGATGACGATGAGGATTATAAGGACGATTACTCGGAAGAGAATTACTTGGAAGATAGTGACTCAGAGGATGGTAATTCGGAAGATGTTGATTTGGAGATTGAAGACTTGGAGGTTGAAGACTTGAAGAATGATGAGAATAATTAGGGCGAAGATGGCGAGTGAGTGAGCCCCAGAGAATTAAACGTGGGGTGGAGATACTAACGAGGTATAGATGGTACTGATACATAACAGTGAGGTCCATTCAGATGTCTTATTGATCCTACGCACGTTCGAAATACGAGGGAGTGATACTGGGATGTGTTTGTACTTCCGGAACGGTTAAGATTGGATGGAGGGTTGGTGTTTACCAGCAAGAGGTGGTCTGTTGTTCCTGGATAGCTAGTTCCATTGTGATATGCCATACGAATAAAGTTCTGCGTGAAGTTTTCACTGTTTCCTGGTAAGAAACTCCTCGAGGTTCTTGAGCGATAAAGGTAACTACTAGAGCGGGAGACCACAAACCTGTGTGTGTCAAAGAATGGATGACCGGGTAAATATTTCCAGCATTTTGGCAAAAATGACTCCGCCTCAGATTTATTTCACCGACGATTAGCCGTAATGAGCAACATCAGAAAGTTTTCAGCACAGATCCCGTTGAAATGAGTGCAATCGGGCAAAGATCGACCACGTCTCCATATTCTAGTATCCCCATCCCGTGGCGAGCAATTTCATTGCCGGGGGAAATCCGACCGGGGAATTCCCACTTTTGCGCCGTCTCCAGTCTTCGGGCTAGCGATGCACTCCAGAAAACTCGGGGTCTGCAACAGTGGGGTAAGACGGTGACATCGACGTGCGTTGGTGAAATTGTAGGGCGCGCTCCGCTCATATTGATCGGTCGCGATGTTTGTATATTTGCCGACAGTGCCGGAAAGAGGATTTGTTGAATACTGTCTGGGGCTTTGACGCAAGAGCCGAGTTACATCGGCAAGGAATATACTACTCTGCGGTTGACTGCAGAGGTACCGTTCGGACCTGCTAGACAGGAAGCCGATTGGCCGAGTCATCGCTCATCCGATGCCGGGGTGGATAGCGTGGGGGAATAAACACGCGGGCATCCAAAGTACGCAACGCCTGAGCACTGTTATCGCGGGAATACGACCCGTTGCATAGTAGCGCACGGCAGATTTCCAAAGACGAAGAATTACTCGGCCGACCGGGAGATGGAGTCGGCATGAAGTAAAGCATCGGACCACCGAACAGCCCGCCGAGCATAGAGGATCCGCGGCGTGGGCCGCCATCGATCGGTGTGAAATCATCACAATGCAGGCCGGGGCATAGCTCGGTTGCCAGGGTGGACAGGCCGGGTACGAACCGTCTGGGCATGCACGTATTGCGCCAGGGTCAGAGCCAAGGACAGAATCGACACCAATATTAGTGAGCAACCCCTCTCACGGATGACTAGTCGACAACCAACAAAGCCATCTCGATCGAGTGCATTGGCATGCCTCAAGCCTGGATCCCCGCACTTGTTGCCCCGGTGGCTCCGGTCCCCACGGTAGCAAACGCTTGGCTCTGTCAGTGGCGCAGTGCCTGTTTGCATTGTACGACACGGGGGTCACACCGGTCAGGAACGAAAACGAAATGAGATGCCATCAAAGGGAAACGTCTGTGTGACGATTGATTAAGTCCGGGCCGTTCAGGGTGTGTAGGATATGCCGATTCGGGTAGATTGGAATAAAGAATAAAGGAACAAAAGCGGGGAGACGGGGAGAACCGTGGTCATATTGATCCGGCGCCACGGATGGAGGCCAAGCATAAGCCATGTGGGCACCAAAGAGTAGTCACTTCTGGGCATCCAATCTACTGTTGGGCTTGGTGTGCGGGTAGCCAGCCTAGAAAGAAATCGCATCGCCAGGGAGTTTCCACTTTAGGAAGGACCAGTGGGGATCAATGGGATGCTGGCTGGGTGCTGAAGAGTTTTGGATACCTTCAGGGTTGGTTGAATGCGCAGAGAGTAGATTGAATATTGATGGTAGGAGACCATGCAAGGACTGTTGTTGAAGTAGGCCGATGATTGAGCAGCACAATAAGGGCATCGCAGCATGGAAATGTTATGCAGAAGCACCACGAGCTGTCAGACGCATGCCGAACGGAGAATTACCGGAGATGGGGAAGAGTGGAGGAGAGAAGTGGTGGATGGAGAAGGGAAAGAGAAGGTAGCATTGCAGTGCAGTGGCAGTGGCAGTGGCCGTGGAGATGGGAGAGAGTAGACCACCTCCCGTCTTTGTTTGTTGCTCCCCTTCTCTTTCGCATAGCACGACCAAACTACACCAAAACTATTGGGAATAGCATCTACCATCCCGGAATGATTCAAATCCAGCCAACGCAATACTGATACCTCAAGGAGAGATTCCTCGATTCTCCCCTTTGAAAGGCACGCATCCCTCGCGTTCCAGCCACCTTCTCCTACGAAGGGAGTCCCTCGACAAGATACTCCAAGCCAACCAACGAGGCTAGTGTGATGCAATGGCTCAACACTAGGCCATACACAGTTTGATGCCCTTTTGTCGAATATTCCCCATCTGCTCGGTGAAATGCAGTGAGCCCAGTCAGCCAAGTTTACACTGCCGATCATTTCCCCAACTCCCCGCGTCGTTGAGTGGGCCGATGGAGCCGAACTGATCGCTGCCCCCTTCTTGTAAACATCCCTGCTGCCATTTAAATTCGTACGGTTTCCCCTCTACCTGGACGGCTCAGCACCCGGGTCTCAATTTCTCAGTACTCTGTACTTCTTCGGTACTTGGTTCTCAACACCCCCGTCTCCTTCACACAGCAACTATGAAGCTCGGTTGGCTTGAAGCCGCTACTTTGGCGGCCGCCTCCGTCGCCAGTGCATCGGTGAGTACATTCATTGCGCAGATTGTACCCGTCTCGTTTATTGCTCAAAAGCTAATTGTTGTCGCGCGATCAGGACCTCGCATACTCTCCCCCACACTACCCGTCCCCATGGTCGACCGGCGATGGCGAGTGGGCCGAGGCCTACAGACGCGCTGTGGAATTCGTCTCTAATCTTACTCTTCCTGAGAAGGTTAACTTGACCACCGGTGCTGGGTATGTACTCCCAATGACCTGACTGCTGCAATTGACCCCCTCCACACCGATCTCGGGCTAACAACATTCGCAGATGGGAGCAAGAAAGGTGTGTTGGTGAGACTGGTGGTATTCCTCGGTAAGTCGGAACAATTGAGCCACGAGCGTGAAGAATGCAATGATTGACACGGTCCGTAATAGACTTGGAATGTGGGGCATGTGCATGCAGGACTCTCCCCTGGGCATTCGCGACAGTAAGTTTCTCTTCCCACCTGAACTATAAGATCAAGGAGCTGATCTACAAACAGGTGATTACAACTCGGGTTTCGCGGCTGGTGTCAATGTCGCCGCTACCTGGGATAAGAGACTCGCCTACCAGCGCGGTCTCGCGATGGGTGAGGAGCATCGTGATAAGGGTGTGGACGTTCAACTTGGCCCTGTCGCTGGACCCCTGGGCAGGAGTCCCGACAGTGGTCGTGTCTGGGAGGGTTTCTCTCCGGATCCCGTTCTGACCGGTGTGATGATGGCCCAGACCATCAAGGGTATTCAAGATGCTGGTGTCATTGCTTGCGCCAAGCACTTTATCGGTAATGAGCAGGAGCATTTCCGCCAGGCCGGTGAGGCTCAGGGATACGGGTACAACATCTCTGAGAGCGTCAGCTCCAACATCGATGACAAGACCATGCACGAGCTGTACCTCTGGCCCTTTGTCGATTCCGTTCGTGCGGGTGTTGGCTCTGTCATGTGCTCCTACAACCAGATCAACAACAGCTATGGATGCTCCAACAGCTACACCCTCAACAAGCTGCTCAAGGGCGAGCTTGGTTTCCAGGGTTTCGTCATGAGCGATTGGGGTGCGCACCACAGCGGTGTTGGTGATGCCCTGGCTGGTCTCGATATGTCCATGCCTGGTGATGTGATCCTCGGCAGCCCTTACTCCTTCTGGGGAACCAACCTGACCATCTCCGCCCTCAACGGTACCATTCCCGAATGGCGCCTTGACGACATGGCGGTCCGCATCATGGCTGCCTACTACAAGGTCGGTCGTGACCGCGTCCGTGTTCCTCCCAACTTCAGCTCTTGGACCCGTGACGAATATGGCTATGAACATTTCATCGTTAGCGAGAACCAGATCAAGCTCAACGAGCGTGTCAATGTCCAACGTGACCATGCCAGTGGAATTCGCAAGCTCGGAGCGGACAGCACTGTGCTTCTGAAGAACAAGGGCGCTCTTCCCTTGACTCACAATGAACACTTCGTCGCAATTCTGGGCGAGGATGCGGGCTCCAACCCTGCCGGTGCCAATGGCTGTGCTGACCGTGGCTGTGATGATGGAACCCTGGCCATGGGCTGGGGCAGTGGTACTGCTAACTTCCCTTACCTCATTACTCCCGAGCAGGCTATTCAGAACGAGTACCTGAACTACGGAAATGGTCAGACCAGTGTGTTTGCTGTCACCAACAACTCCAACACCGAGCAGATTGCCGCGATGGCTTCTCAAGCCACCGTTTCCCTGGTCTTCGTCAACGCCGACTCCGGAGAGGGTTACATCAACGTTGATGGCAACGAGGGTGACCGCAAGAACCTGACCCTTTGGAAGAACGGTGAGCAGCTCATCAAGACTGCTGCCGAGAACTGCAACAACACCATCGTCATCATGCACACCCCGAGCGCTGTCCTGGTCGGTGACTGGTACGACAACGAGAACATCACTGCTATTCTCTGGGCTGGTCTTCCCGGCCAGGAGAGCGGTCGCAGTCTTGCCGATGTTCTATATGGTCGTATCAACCCTGGCGCGAAGACCCCCTTCACCTGGGGCAAGACTCGCAATGCCTATGGCGCTCCTCTGCTCACCAAGCCCAACAACGGCCAGGGTGCTCCCCAACAAGACTTCTCCGAGGGTGTCTTCATTGATTACCGCCAATTTGACAAGGCTGACGAGGAGCCCATCTTCGAGTTCGGTTTCGGCCTCAGCTATACCAAGTTCGAGTTCTCCAATGTGCACGTCACGCCCCTCAAGGCCGACAAGTACTCCAAGACCACCGGCCGAACCAAGCCCGCCCCCGTCCTGGGCAAGATTGGCGAAGCATCCGACTACCTCTTCCCCAGCGGCATCAAGCGCGTTACCCAGTACCTCTACCCCTGGCTCAACTCCACCAACCTGAAGGAGTCCTCCGGCGACCCATACTATGGCGAGAAGGCCGAGAAGTACATTCCCGCCCACGCGAGAGATGGCTCTGCCCAGCAACTTCTCCCCGCCAGTGGTCCCTCTGGCGGCAACGCAGGCCTGTTCGAAGATCTCTTCCAGGTCACTGCTACCGTCAGCAACACCGGTTCCGTCATTGGTGACGAGGTTGCCCAGCTCTACCTCTCCCTCGGTGGCGAGGATGATCCCGTCAAGGTCCTCCGTGCCTTCGACCGTATCACCATCGCCCCTGGTCAGAGCGCCCAGTGGACTACCACCCTCACCCGCCGCGATCTCTCCAACTGGGATGTCGCTTCGCAGAACTGGGTTATTAGCGATGCTCCCAAGAAGGTTTACATTGGTAACTCGTCGCGCCACCTGCCTGTTTCGATTGAATTGCCTTCGACGCAGTAAATGATTGGATGTTTTATGGGTGTGGATGCGGATATGGATGGTCGGATTGGACTATCCCTTTTCTTGAACATGAATTGTTTGTAGATCGGCTTTTTGCAAATAGGTTTAATTGGCGAATATTCGCCTTATGGAATTTCTAATTGAAATCTTTTCAAGACTTTTTGTTTTTGTTTTTCTATCCCAGGGCGCTGCACAGAAATTTGGATGTATGAAACCTACTATAACTTCTGGGGTAACTGTAACAACTCAAGACATAGAAAGGATATCAAACCTCAAAGGTATAGCATTCGAGAAATACTAAGCATGGAGAGGAAAGCAAAAAAAGAAAGGACAAAGCACAACTTGAAGGGACCCGGAGCACCTAAATACCCCCTGCGCTAAGGCCAGGGGCAGTGACCATTGCCATGAGAATTGTCCACGTTTCAATAAACTGTCGCCTCTCATCGCCGTCTCTTTATGCTCCCCGCAATATCCGACAGGATTCGATGAATGGCGACAACATCATCTGCCACATGCCAACCATCCTCATCTGATCCCCACTGAATTGCGATCCCTTGGGCTCGGGCCCCATTGTGTGGCGGAGAGATTCAATGGTTGTGGTTTGGTTCGGAGTTTTATGGGTTTCAATTATCATTATTTTACATGACCGCAGTCGCGAACTTCCCTTTCGCCCCATTTGGCTTTTATTCTAGGGGTCACCTTCGTAAATACACAATAAGTCATTTCAATCTTCTGCTCTTGCAACTGCTTCGTACCAGTCTTGACTCCTTGCCACTACGGTCCTCCCTGAGGGTTACGAGGTGTTCATTCTTGGTGACCGACGCAGGGAACCATAGGTCACTTAACGGTCCATCTAGCATGGAGTCTCTATTGCTGCCCGGGTTTTCAATATGGAATATGGTTTCTGTTACTGCATGGCGTTTCTGTGATGATACAACTAGCACTTCTGGTAAGCCGTGGGAGTTTCATAATGATACGACGTTTTTTTTTCTGGTGTGGAATTTCTGATATGGCGTGGGCTTTGTTTGATAAAGTTTCTAGTGCAGGACTACTACTATTATTCTTCTTCTCTCCACAAAGCAGTCCAGGATGGTTCTATCCTCTCCGGTAACCCGGTAGCTACATAACCAGGAGCCGACTCTTATATCAAGTCTCAAACTGAATAATACCTGTAGAGTCTGAATCGAAAACTCAAGGTTGTTCTTCGGTCTCAAGACATGGCTTGAGTGCGTATCAAGAGAATATCTACTCTTTTTATTCAGCTTCTGCGTTAACGATGGGATGTAGAGTTTTATACCTACGCAGAGCGCCTTAGCTGCATACAGATAGAAGAGACGATTCTGATACTAGTATGTAGACATGGTGCTATGAGTGAATGGTGCATGTCAAATACCCTTAAGATTTGATATGGGATTGTCAGTTCGAGCTAATCTGTGTGCTTATCTTCTGACTGTGCTGTTGACTCGCGGTTATCACATAGGTCTGCCAACGGCGAAAGAGTATTCAGCTACATCTGCCCCCCATCCCCCATCAAACCTTTGCAAACAATGCAACACAAACTTCAGGATCTCGTGTTTCCAGATATTCTCCATGACACCATGTCACCGTCCGAAGCAGCGACGGGAGACCTTCTAACCACCTTCACAGGACTCCGGAGGCTTCACATGCTTCGGTGTGATTTCAGAAGCGATCGAGGCTGCATAGCCTTCTGAATACCGGACATTCCAAGACTCCAAACTCAAGCAATTGGATTGAGTGATATGTGCAGGATAGTTTCGAGAGAAGATCAAAGACCCAATTGTGCGCCGAGAAGAGCTGGTAGTATCGCAGGATGGCGAGAGAATTCCAACCTGCGGAGAGCTTCAACCCTCCCCACTCATCTGCTTCCCTGATTGAAAATCGTAAAAAAAAGAATTCTGGGGTAGAACGGGAGAATGTTCAGCAAATTCTCGTGGGCATAAATCCCCAGCTCAGCATTTCCCCCATCTCCTTCATGACTACAAGGAGACCGAACACTCACTTGATTTTTCTTTGACGGCCAAACTCGATTGATACCCCTCACGAATCACGAATAAAATATTGTTACATTTCCTAGAGCCAGTATACTCTGTCTTCTCGAATCTTGTATTATCTTGACTAGTATTCTAGTGCCCTGGGTAATGCACGAAATATAGAAACTAACTCCTAGCGGTTGGTCCGACCGAAGCAGGTTTGCTGGACTGGATCATGCGTGAAAAATTGGTTCAGCAACCAGGACATACTTGAGTTTGTAACTCCATCCGCAAGCTTCAACCAATGCTGATTCGTAACCCTTGTATCGTTGACCCAAGCATTCGAGGCATTAGCCGATGTCAACGAATTATATCCATGACTATTAGCAAAGGCAAGCATCCGGCTCAGACCCAGCTTTTCAAATCCATCGAGACCCAGAATTCCGTAAAGAGTAGTGATCGGATCCCAAGAGGGCCGAACGGTCGACCCACGCCCAACATACCATTGATATGCGGCGAGTATTGGAGAATTCGGCGGAGAAATTACGTCCAGATTTTGGCCGGAGTATATGTCTCCACCAAGCTCAAAGCCCGAATACGTGATCGCGACACTCTTGGGCCAGTTCTTGAGTACGTATGCTGTGCTTTCTGGGTCGGAATGGCCAAAATTGTACTCTGACCCTGAAGGATAAGCGCCTCCCATTACTACCAATTCGCGTGTCTTTGCAGCAATCAATTCAAAGCCGGATAGATGGCTGATTTTATCGGCTTTGGATTTTAGCACGTCTTCGAGATTCGTTAGGAAGCCGATTGAGATTATGTTCATGCTTTGGTTTGCCGCTGCGGCTAGAACGGAGCGATACAGTTCAACTGGTGTGGGCGTTGAGGATGCATTTTTAAGACTTCTCGGCCAATTGTTAGCCACTTTGCTTGCGTATTCGCTGTGTCTGAGGTTTTCCCATTAGCAAAATTAAAATTATCAAGTGTCGCAGGGAAAACTTACAAGAACTCGTCGTCGTCGAAAAAGGTTTCATTCGTCAACGGTCTCAGCGCTGCTATTGGAATTTCACTATTTCCAAAATATGTACAGATTGACTTGCTATATGTCAGTATATTTTCTGAACTTGAAGTCTTTGGAGCTGAGTTACTCACGCTCACTGCTAGTGCACCATACTGTGAGTTTGTGTTGACGGCGACGCCTCGAAGATCGGCAAGTCCACAGTTATACAATATGTTTGCGACATAAAGCGCGCCGACATCATCAACATCCCCGAAGATGTCCGTGTCTATCAGTATTGGCTGGGGATTTTCTGAGTTTGTCTTGGCTTGGGAAAGGTATGCCAGACTCAGAGGTAGCAGGTATGTAAAGATGTGATGGAGCTTCATATTGGCTTCTTGTCATACTAACTATAGTCCAGGGGAAAGGGTACCAAACACAAAAGTGCAATTTCTCTCTTTATAACTCATTCTCTCTATATTTTCTGCTGTCAGTAAATGCGGGGAGCGAATGATATACTACGATCGTCCGTCTAGTGTGGGGGTAAATGTGCGGGGTTTATGGACTTTCTAGCATCGTCACGGTGTTTTATCGGTGAGAACGCCGATGGCTCCTCAGATCAAAATATTGAAGTGTTCATGACTGGTGGTTTGAATTATTCCAAATAATAATGTGATTTTCGATTGGGTATGGCTTGCTGCTTGCCATAGCCAATGTAGTAGAATTAATGCGGAGTTGCGGATTGATGCTATACAACTTACTACCAGTAGTTACATATTAACTACCAGGGCATAACTATACCTGGAGGGATCAATATTTCACTTCAAGCTGTTAGTACCAATTATTGTGACTATTCATAATGCAGGGATGAATGTGCATATGTACAAGGGTACCAGGATGGACCAATCACCAATCAGCGATACAGTTTGGAGATAGCACGATCGATTTGCTGCTGTACAACTTGAGCTTTGACGATAGCGAAGCATAAGCCAATCATCGTTGTTAGAGCCAGTCGAGTGACGCGAACCGATGCGACCTCGCATCATCCGCCTTCCCCGCGTCAGCTGAAGAGACGAGGACCTTTGGAGTTCAAGTTCCTCCCTCATCTTCCTTCCTCGCCTTTCTCCCCTCACCCACATCCCCTCCAAGTCGGTAACCTCATCTATCTGGGGAATAAATCAACAGCCATCCATCCCTTACCGCTCGAGCACTGCAAACATGGGCACCATTTATTCCAAGCCGGAGCCTGTGGACGAGAAGGCTGGGTCTTCCAACACAACTCGACCTATCAAGCAAGAACCCACTGCCACGAGCAGGGCTTCTGAGACTCGTCCGTCGTTCCCATTTGACCCCGATCCCCCATTCCCTCACATCTGGTAGCTTTATTGACAACATCGCGCAGCTCCCCCGCCATATCCATTTCTTGCAGCTCACGAGAGAGCTCGATCCGTCGCTGTACCTCGGCTGGAGGACTGGAGCGAGACCCTCTTGAGTGATGCAAAGGTTTGAGCGACTAATTCAATTTCAAAGCGGTTTCATACTGATAGCAAGCTCCTTCGCTGCAAAATTAGAATCGCCTCGCTATCTCCAACTTCGCCAGCCAACCGTATGAACCTCTACTCACCAATCGCGAAAGTCTACAATCCGATCTACACATCTTCAACCTCGCCGTTCCAATCGAAGGAGGACCCATCACAAACCAGCGCTCCTCTGGTCGCTGCTGGCTATTCGCCGCCACCAACGTCTTCCGAGTTCCATTGATCAAGGCATATCAGCTCCGCGAGTTCGAGCTCAGCCAAGCTTACCTCTTCTACTGGGACAAGATCGAAAAGGCCAACTGGTTCTTCGAGCAAATCATCGCAACTGCCGATGAAGATCTCACAGGACGCCTTGTCCAGAAACTCCTGGAAGACCCAGTCAGTGACGGCGGCCAGTGGGACATGGTCGTCAATCTAGTGCAGAAATACGGACTGGTCCCGCACGCAATCTACCCCGATGCTTACCATGCGCAAAATAGCTCCAGACTCAACTGGTTACTCACCGCCAAGCTGCGCGAACAGGCATTAATCTTACGAAAGCTCGCCAACAAGAAGGGAGATGGCCACGCCGCGCATCTTCTGGCTGCTAGCAAGGAGCAGTTCTTGAAAGAGATCCACTCGATTGTCACACTCCTTCTGGGTCCAGCTCCAAACCCAGACAAAGAATTCGTCTGGCAGTACTACGATTCAAATGGAACCTCCCGCGAGGTGCGAAAGACTCCACTGGAGTTCGGCCAGCAGGCTACTCGGTCTCAGACCCGGATAATCTCGCGCACCAGCTCGCCCGTATCTCCGGGGCGACTCTTCAGTCTCGTGAACGATCCGCGAAATGAATATAACCGCCTACTAACAGTCGACAAGCTCGGCAATGTCCTCGAAGGGCAAGCGCTTACATACGTTAATGTCGAGATGCCGATTCTCAAGAAGGCAGTCATCGCGATGCTGAAAGCTGGTCATCCCGTTTTCTTCGGATGCGATGTCGGCAAATTTTCTAATACAAAGCTCGGTATCATGGATGCCGATCTCACCGATCTCGATCTTGGATTCAATGTTTCCCTCGGGATGAACAAGGCAGAGCGGTTGGCTAGCGGCGAGTCCTCGATGACCCACGCCATGGTCATCACGGCGGTGCATCTTTCCGATAAGGATGAGCCGATTCGATGGCGAGTGGAAAATTCATGGGGTGAAGCGGCTGGGGATAAGGGCTGGTTCGTGATGACTGACCGGTGGATGGATGAGTACACTTTCCAGGCCGTTGTGGACTTTAATTTTGTCTCCGCTGAAGTGCGATCGGTCCTCAAACAGACTCCTCAAGTTTTGCCCCGCTGGGATCCTTTGGGAGTTCTTGCTTAGGAGAAACTCCTAGGATAACGCCTTTATGAACATTTTAGGCCGTATTATTTTTCTTCAGACTCAAGAATTTGCATTGATTTTTGGCTAGCTCTCTGCCTTCAAAATTAGTAGCTCCCGTCTTTAATTACTCTAAAGCAATATAAAAATACATGTTAACGCTTGCCCTCCTGCTTGAATCCGTCCAGAGTCACTTCGAGAACGCGAGCCCACGAATTGTCACCGAGATACTTCAAGAGCCCATATAGTGATATATACACGGACTTGCATCTCATTGATTCACTGTATAATAACTAGGCACTCTCTTAGCTTAAGCTTTATTATCTCTTGGTATTAGTATAATTAAATGAGAGACAGTGCTAGATCCACAAGAATTCTTTAAGTGGGTCTAAACTGGCGTGATGAATTAATATGTACACCAACCGCTGAAATTGCGGATGGTGGAAGCTATTCTCGCAACCTTTGGAACTTCTTTCTATTTCGAACCTCTTTTCCGGGCTTATTAATTAACAACCCCAGAACATAGGAATAACACTTATCTCCCCTCTCAAGTTCTTCATGTATGCTCCTCTGGAACAGTCGACCAAGACAGGAGTTTTTAGACAGGTGGGGACTCGGAGCTAAGATATCCAGAAGCCCCTGTTTCGCAATCTTGTTCTATGAAACACTCTGTGTGAATGTTTAATTGCTTGTCAGAGATATTTGTTTTATTCCGATGCTATACCCTTCTCGCCTAGTCTCCGAATAATTATTTGAAGAATATATACAGCTCTCGTCCTCGAGTTTCTATCTCTTCCGTTCCTCGACCGACCCATTGCCCTTTTTCTCCGAGTCTCTTTCGGCCTCAAGAAAAGTCACCCAAAATGCGCTCTGCTTACGCCTTAAGTCCATTGGCCGCCGCAATTGGCGCCGTGGCTTCGCAGCCCGCTGATTCATGGGTTTTTGGAAACAGCCTGTTCTACCTTGGCCCTCCCTCGGGCAACTCCCACATCACCAAGGCCACTTACTCCATCGTGCCGCCGTCTGTTCCCTCTGGAGCTAAGTCCAATGCTGACGACGAGCCTTGGGTTTCTGTTTGGGTCGGAGCCTCTTCCACTGCCGGCGACCAAGATGCCAACCTGTACCAGCCGATCTTCAACTGGTGCCCCGACCAGGAGTCTCAGTATGCCGCAAATATTCCTTCGCCTTTCAATCAATATAATGACAATTGTTATACTATAGGGGCTGCCCTGCGACTGCTCAGGAGTGGTGTGTTGCCGCCAGCACCTATACGCCATGTAAGTTAAACCTCGCCCGGTCTTCAGCAGGCGATATGAGCTAACATGTCTTGAATACTTTAGCTGGTCAACTTGGACAGGCCTATGTCACCGTTCCAAAGAGTACACAGGTGGACTTTGAAAGTATGGCCTTCTGGAATTGGATTTCTACGACCATGTACAAATAATGCTAACTAACGAATTTCAGTTGCCGTCGTCAACAGCAAGGTTGTTCAAACTGTCACCATGAATGACAAAATAATTTCCAAGGAGTCGGACGGTACATTTTCCAAAAGTCTAACGCAAAAATATACGACCTCCTGCTAATCACGATATTCAATTTTAGCTCTCGATGCTCCCCTCCAGTATCTCTACTCTAGTAACGAGTGCTACACCGGTGCCGGTTCCTGTGGTTCCGTCGATGGATGGAGTGCGTTATCCCCCAAACTAACTTTAAAAGATACTTGAGCTGACGCGATGTATTACTACAGAAATCACCAACCTTACCGTCACTCTCAGTGAGGCCGATACCAGCTTTGACAGCGTCATGAGCCTAGACAGTGTCACCGATGCCGAGTTCAAGTCCACCGATGGTGGAATTACTTGGCACACCGACCGCATCACGGTTAACACCATCGACTTCGACAGCTCCGATGACACTCAGGTCCAATAGACTATGGAGTATGTTTGGCCGGAGTTTCATTTACCGCTATAAATATATTTCCCAAGCCTTTTACTCATTGAACTTCTCAATGTAAATTTTGTGTATTCCGTCCATTCAAATTTAGCGACTGTCGTGAGAAAAATTTGTGACCCGATCTAGTGGAATCGGGGTTTTGTATAGTGCCGATCCGATAATGCCCTCGACTCGGAAAGAAGAGTAAAAATGTTGAATTTGTGGTCATTTATCTTACACACATATTCTATGCATAAAATTTCCTAAAATTCATATACTAGTTTGTTTTTATCGATCAATTGATTTCTATTCGTGTGTGGTTTTTAGGCTTTTTTCTACACTCTGTGAGTAATTCTAGGAGAACTAAAAACGGCGAACAGGTAATATACAGTTAGCCTATTCAAATCAACTTATCGCCCATTACTCGCGCGAAGGTCAACCCAAAACAAGCCCAATGTCCTACTATATGTCTTTTTTCTCATTTATAGAACCAATTATCGTGTTATGTAATATAGAGGATGGAATTCAGCACTCCAAACTTTCCACGGGTCCACACACGTGATGCAACGTCATGAAGTTGCAGCCGCCAAGAAGTCCAAGAAATGCCCAGCCAAACTCAAGGTCAAATTTTTTTCATCCAGGAAGAGTTCAATTCTGTAATATAATTCTATTCTTTATATGAGGTTACCTCAAAGTATTTGAAATGGCTGGGAGCTTCCTCGCATATCATGAACCTGGCAGTAAGTGGCGGCGCTAGTCTGAGCTAAATGAGGCGAATTTTGGCTAATCTCCGTTCGATTGCAGTTGTCGATATCTTGATTATTTTGTCTTTCTTTTTCTTTTTGTCTCTCGCCGAATGGTTCTCTGCGAAGATCATTCGTGCGGGGATTATTGGTCAGATTGCCGTTGGTATTATATATGGAGAGCCATTGGCCAATATCTTGAAAGGACCATGGCAGGAGACGTTTCTCGCGGTTGGATATATCGGGTTGATTTTGATCATCTTCGAAGGTATGTCGGGATTGCAACCTTTAAACATGAATTCCATGCACGTTATATTCATTAGTATTCTGACATGGGAAATTAGGTGGCCTGCAGATACGACTTGATCTCTTGAAAAAGAACTTCATTCTCAGTGTATTAGGGGCTGCCACGGGCGTTTGCTTTCCTATTGGTCTATCCTATCTTCTGTTGTACCTGGGATTTGGATTTGGTGAGCCATTTTTTATCTTCCGTCAAGCACCTCTTTACTAATGCCAAAAAGGCGCCGTGGAGACGTTTATCGCCGGGGCAGCACTCTCCGCAACTTCACTAGGCACAACATTCTCGGTCATATCATCAGCTTCCAAGGAAGTGGACCTTTCCCAGACCATGGTGGGCTCGGTCCTTGTCAGTGCAGCTGTTATTGACGATGTTGTCGGTCTTGTGCTCGCTAGGTTAGTACACCCGGCTCACTTTCATCAGTATATCATTACTCACGTATACTCGATAGTGTCATCCACGACTTAGGCGGGCTTTCAGATCCGGGGGCAGGAAGTCCTAATCTCGGCTGGGTCATTGGACGCCCCATTGTAGCCTCTGCTGCAATGGCGATTGCAACCCCAATCCTCACAAAATTCGTATTCGCGCCTATTTTCCGGCGATGGATCGAGCATACATTTGCAAAATACGATCATCTATCTAACATCACCTTGATGGTTTTGGTTTTATCCGCTTTCATTACTATCGCGGCTTATGCTGGGACTTCGGTTTTGTTCGGAGCATTTCTCGCGGGTACATTCCTCACTTACTTACCCAGCAAGCACCCCGATGGACCCTTCGTTGTCATGAGTCGCGAAGAAGGGGAGCGAGAAGCTGATAAGAGCCCTACATTTGTTCACACATTCGAGAGATACCTTCTTGACGTTCAAAAATATTTAATGGAGCCGCTCTTTTTCGCTAGTGTCGGTTTCGCGATTCCATTCCTGAAACTCTGGACTGGCAAGAGAATTTGGAGGGGAATAGTGTATTCTCTCCTCATGGCGTTTGCGAAGGTAAATTACCCCTCTTGCTTTGATGGCATGCGTGAATCTAAAATTCGAATCTTATGCAGTTCATTGTTGGGATATGGATTCCCATCTGGGAAGCTTTGTATTCCAAGCCTTCATCAAAGGGTCCGGTTATCGGCCAACAAGGAAATTCCCCTCGCGGAAATAGCCAGCCACCAAGCATCAAAGAAATGAAGCAAGACTATGGTGCAGCATCGATCGCCGGCTTTCTTCTTGGCTCGGCGATGGTAGCACGTGGTGAAATCGGGCTTTTGATCATTGAGATTGGATATAATGAAACCAGCTATGTAAGTCAGGAGGGTTTCATCACTGCAGTGTGGGCTATTCTTCTCAACACAATAATTGGGCCAATTTCTGTGGGATATCTGGTGAAATTCTATGGTCAACGGATTGGGAAGGGCAAGTGGGGTCTGCAGGGTGCTGCACCAGGAGCAGCGAATGATACTAGTAATAGAGAGCCCGCCTGATTTTTCAATAACTATAAACAATCGGCTCTTCTTTGCACTAGATCAATTTATGATTTGATTCTTTAAATGTATTCCATCTTTGCTATTATTCGCACAGCTGGAGTTCTGAGTATAGAAGCTGACTTCATATTTGGAAATGTACAAGTAGTAGTAAACCTTGGAAGCCAAACTTAATGGAGCATCAATCCACAAAGATTAGCTAGACATGCCTACAATATTCTATGATCAGAACCTGAATACAAACTTGATCCGAACTTCGAACTGACACTTGCTTCATTCATCCGTCATATTAAGGAGGTGAATGGATGTTTTGGAACATAGAAGTCTACGACAAAACCTAAGTCCAAGCCCTGACTTCCGTGGAAAAATCTCCGGAGAACTACGTCGCTTCATCTGCTTTTGTGAAATTCGTCTTCTGCTGATTATGGAATTTCATTTTCTTTCCATTTCGTGAAAGAATTCAAGTCCGACAAGAACTCACAAATCCCTCTCAAAGGAATCGCGGTTCAAAGAAAATATGTCGACGAGGCAGTAATCTTTGTCCTTTAGTCTGCTTTTAGTAGTGATCATATGAGCTCTTTCAGCATTTCCAAAAGGAATAAAGGCCCTCGAGAGCCCATCGAACCCTTTTGGCACAGGCAGATAAAGTACGCCTGTATTCATTCTCTTTACGTATCTTCATAAGATGGCTGTCTTCCTCTGGGATGAGCTTCGCACGATGATCACAACCTCTAGTATCAGAAGAGCCCTGGTGGCCAAAGATTGGTCTAAAAAGACGGCCCGGCAGCATAGAAAGGAGCGTAATACTTGATTTGCGAGAATTTAAGATCGAGATTTTGGTTTCATGTGACAAACTAATTTTCTATGTTTTGCAGATGGACGAGATAATGTGCCCGTGAAAAAAGCGGCCCTATCGGTTGTATATTGTTATAATGGAGATCTGTGTAGCACCAGGATGTACAATCATTCTCGAAATCGGTTTGACCGATACAGGGCCTAGGGCAGATCATTAACTCTGCCGGCCGCAGTAAGTTGAGGGCCACTGCAAAATGCCGTTTGTATAGTATTGTAAAGTACTAGCAAATTTACGCAATGTAAAAATAAACCCTGGGCGTGACTCTGGTGGCCTGACCGTAGCCGAAAGCCTTCCTTGGCTGGTATTTCATCGCCTCAGCGCAGCTCTCGATTGGATTTACAGTTGGGTCTACTACAGGGCTTTAATTACTGTGCAGTCCAAGGGTCCTATTTTAGTCGAAATGAGTCACGAATACGGAGTACCAAAATCTAGTCCATGACTAGCATGGTCTGCTCTCGGGTGTGGCTCGGGGGGGCCAAAACCATTAACATTTAAATACACCTGACTAGGACCCTTCTTTTGCAAGCACGAAACGGAAAAGTATTAATCGTCTGCAGAGCCACAATGCCTCGCAAAGAGCCCATGAGCATCCATCTTCCGCCAGAAGTTATACATATAATCACAGGTTATCTTGTGGCTGAAGACCTTGCAGCGGTGTTCAGTCTCGCAAGGGCTAGCAAAACCTACTACGCTTACTGTCAACCAGCTATCCAGCAAGCTGTCAAGTCCATAAAATTCCACGACATCAAAATAGCGGTTCCTAGGCCCAGACGAGAGGTAGAGCTCAAAGGAATTGTGAAACGCCTTATAAAACGACTCGAAGCTGCTGACGGTTTTGGCTGTGTCCGTCGGGTTTTCGTCGCACACCCCAAACTCCTTCAGCCGCAGCAGTCGCGTTTAAGAGCCTATGAGGAAGAAGATGAATGGAAACCACCCTGCCTGTCCACCCTGCTATCTTCTAGTCAGGCGGCTAACCATACGACACAGTATGGACAATGGCAGGAAACCCCTTTAAGTCGGCACCCACGCCACTATGGGGAACCTGACCGGGATCTCTCGGACGATCTGTACAACCCTGTTGTGAAGTTAATCAAAATACTTCCCAACTTAACAGATCTCATTTGGACCTGGTCTAATTGCATGCCACCATGCATCCTTGATACTTTACGCCGAGATCAACCGCAATGCCGCCTCCTTTTAGATTACTTTTTCAACAGCCCTGTTTTAATTAGAGGAAATCGCAGAGTCCCATTGTATGACAGAGTGGATCACAGATGGTATAGCAGACACTGGAGAGAAAATATAGATGTCTTGTGGCATAGCGCGCCTTCGCTTCACTCAATCAGCATTGGTATTAACTGCGAACCTCCCTGCGAAAATCTTCAACGACGAGAGACATTGTTGCGAGCTGTAACTAGCGCGCCGAATCTCAAAGACCTTCGCTTCAGGAGAAATGAAAAAACCCCTGTCATACCATCAGGAAGCGAATATCCGTCTGAAAAACTTTCATTGGAAACCCTCCATTTCGAGAGCAGATTGGACTTTCATGGGGATACGCTGTACGGGTGGAGTCACTATACAGACTTTTTAACCTTGCAAACTCTTAAAATTCATGGTCGATTGAATAACGACGTATTCGGTATATGGGATCGGGCGAATCTCTCATTTCCATCTTTGAGAACTCTGAGCTTGAACATTGGTTCCGATTCTTTGCGATCAGCGGACTTCTACAACTCTGCGAACAGCTTTCTCCACTCTCTGCCTCCTTTGACTGATCTTGAATTGGAAGGATGGCACTCCCTTATTAGTATAGACTCCCTCGTCGCCTATCATGGGCCCCACTTGCGCAAGCTCAAGCTCTCGAATCCGGCAGCATGGCAGTTCGTGAATGAAGAGGAGATCCGGCTAATCGATGGAGGATGTCCGTCGCTAGAAGAATTGGGAGTTCCTCTCAACCGCAGGCAAGATGAAACTGACCAATTTATCTTATACCTGGCCTTGGGATCATTCAAAAATCTTAGCACCTTGCATCTTCACTATGAAATCCTACCTCCTCGAATCCATGAGATCTCGCGAGAGGCAATGACTTTCTTAAGCGAGAACATGTTGTCTCGTGCGAACATGCTGCTCAACGATCTATCTTTTGACGAATTTCAGAGTCAGCCTTGTGGAAGCGCCCGTTACAAAGAGCACCAGCTTCAAAATGGTCATGTGGAAAGGATTATCGTTGACTCTATCGTCGATAAAAAGCTTGCTTGCGAAATTTTTCAAGTTATTTCTGACGCTAAACCCCTTGAATCGGTTAAGTTGAAAGATGTTACAATATCAACGAATGGTTCTAATTACGGCCATGACATAGCCTGGATAGTGGACACATTTACCACAGCATGGCACGTAAGGGAAGTGAGTGCCAATTCGCGTGACCGGGAGACTTTGATAGTAGCTGAGGAGCTTCAGCCGACCAAGGAGAATTCAGGAGGAAGGAATGGCTTTCTTCCAGAATGGATAGAGCCCATATTTCAGCGACTCTTTCCAGGAAAACAATCTAAGGGACCTCCACGGAAAATATCAAAGAAATTGGCGGCCAAGAGACAGCAGGATGATGAGGCTACCCCGACATGGAGGCGTCAATTACGTGCCGCTGTTCCTGCTTGGAGTCTTAGGTCTTCATCATCGTCTCAAGGAAAAGAGCGCGGAGAAAAGCGAGCATTGCGCAGCGGGAAGGCCTCTTGGGGGATTCTAGCATGAGGGGGGTTACATCATAAAAGTCTTTCTCCTTAATTTTTGTTACAACTTTGATTAATTGAAATTAGTTCTCTATGTAGACACCGCAGCCTTCTATTGGAAATAAAAGGAGTGTACGTCAAGGCTGTTGTCATGAGAAGATCAAAACGTAAAAGACGAAGATGGGGGGGGATCTTGCCAGATTGTTGGTGTCCCGCTTTGTTTGGTCTCTTGGCATTGAAAGATTCGATCGAATTCCAAGGCAAATTACGGCATTGTAACAAAGACCTAGTTTCTGTTACCAGGAAATACAATACAGCCTGACAGGGGTTCCTGCGGGAAATACTAAAATTAGACTAGCGTGTTCCAAGCTAGGCTTCGGGAATGAAAGTCAAAGAGTGTGGAGGTAAATCTGATTTCGAATATCACTGTAATTCCAGTCCTGATTCCAGTCTTGATTCCAGTCTTGATTCCAGTCTTGATTCCAGTCTTTATAGATTCCAATACCCCCGTTGGATAGAAAACAGTCAGCTCAAGGTTGAAAATGCCCAACTCCTTATCATGTACTTGATCCAAGAACCAAAAGCTTCAGCGCGGCATTCCAGCCGAGTTCGCTTTCAACCTTCTCTACCAGGTCCATTATGTCAACGTGAAGCTTCTCCAGGACCTCTTTGACATAGTCCAGACTTCCTTCTTTTTTCATGGCTGCCAAAACAAAGCTTTTCAGCTCAAAGGAAATCTCCCCAGCGACGTTGGAGATGCGGCTGAACAGAACAGCCCGTAGGTGGCTCGATGAGGAGCAGCTTTTCAGCATGTGAATTACTGGAAGAGATAGTTTTCCCTCTGAGATGTCCTCACAGAACCCCTTTTTAGCGGCGAACTGGACAAAAACATCAGCCTCTGTGCTCTCGTAGGGCTGACAAATGAAGTATTCACGTGCGGTTTACAAGGGTTACATACCTCCTCAGATGTTAAATTGTAGTAGTCATCGCGAATCTGGTAATACCGGCCAAATAGAGTGGCCAGCTTTAGGAGATCAGGTGTCGATTGAACAGTGGACTCGGCCTGCATGAGGCGAACTATGAGACGGAAGAGGCCACCAGTCTTATTATCGACCATGGTGATGTAGCTTTCAACTGAAGGGACATAGCCATTGTACAGTAACGCCAGCCGAGGTCCAAGCTCTGTCCACAATGTAGGTTTTCAAGCTCGTCTAATTGAATCGTCAGGTTTCGTAATCGATGAAGAGAAGAGCCTTCACCTATGAAGATCTCTAAACATGTGGCACCCTTTAGGGTCAGTATCTTCGCAACTGACTTGACATATATGTAATTGGCGCTGTTGATCGTCTGACTTTGGCCATACAATACATGTACTGAAGGACGTCCGCGTCGAAGCAATGAGCCATCTTCGATATCGTCAAGCCTGATTCTCTCCGTCAACATAACTAACTTTGAATAGTAAAAGGTTTTGAAAGGCTCACAGCTCACATCAGAGATGAGCTGTGCAACATTCCAATGACGTCCTTGATGATGTTCAGAGACAAATCTGGCACCTTTAGCCACTCATTAAGTCCCTCAATAAGTTTATCGCGCATCATTTTCCCTGGTAATGATATCAGATACTCGTACGGGGCATCCACAAACTGATAGACTTTTAGCACAGAATACTTCCAAATAGCAAAGACAGGACCAACCTGGGCAGATGCTTTAATAAAGGGGGCCTGGAAAGGGTTCATCAATTTCATGGGATAACCTGTACTGGCCAAAGCTGTGGGTTTAGGACGATCTCTGAGAGCTTTCAGGCCTCCGTGATGTTTCCCTATGATTCCAGCCCGCATTTCAACCGTATTTGAAAATTTGCTTCGGTTATAACGAGGAGAATGAGACATCCAGTAAGCAGAGCCGCTGCACATTAACATGGAAAAGATCACGAATTTCCTGAGATCATCTGACTTTGGGGCTCCGTTGTATTTCCAATTTTCGTATTTGAGCAAGCCAGCTTTCTCCATAGCCAAACTTTCCTTTCGAATGATGTCACGGGCCTCTTTCTCTGAGTAGCCATAATTGGTCATCAAGACAGCCACTGCGTTGCGTAGTTTGTGTAAGGTCCCATTCTTGGCATGATCATCAAATTCCTTCTCGAAGCTGATAAGGTCATTTACCAGCAAGCAGGCAGTCATAATGTCGTTCATAAAATACCGAGTCGATTCTTTCTCTGCTAGGGAGACGTGCAGGCCGGCACTCCAGCTGACTGAATCCACAGCCCAGCTACACACTTTAGCACATGTTGCTGGAAGGACTAGAAACTCCATACCTTGCGGCCCCTTGTTCAAGTCTGTAGGCTTCGTACTCCTCTAGGGTCCAGTGATACTGGGGACTTTCAATGTTCGCTTTCATATGTATCCCCCAGCCATTAAGCATTTCGAGGCCAGTTTCCCTGTCAATGGCAAGTATGTCACGGACTAATTGACGTCCGATCCGGTTTATAGTAAAGCGTGGTTCGTAATCTCGCTGTGATTTAGTCTCGAATAAGAAGACCAGGGCAAGATCTTGGTGAACATGGCCGGCCTGTTAAGTAAGCGATGGTGATTAACCATACAATAAAGGCATAGAACACTAACCGTCTTCGGGTCCATCGTATCTATGAGACCTAGAACCCATTGTCAACACTTTTATCCAAATGTTATATATTTATGTTTGTTTTACCGTTGAAGTAATGGGCAAAGTCCATGAGCTGGGCGCACACAACTACTCTATCAGGGAGTGTCTCAGGGAACGAAGATGTGCAGTGTATATACAGTGCGCATTTAATGCCTTTCGTGTTCGACGTGCATCGTCATCATATCTCCTGTGCCTTGATTAAGCGATCATTGATCAGTGAACGTAATATTCCAACACGAATTACTCGTTGCACGAATCGCACATGGCTTCCCGTTGTGCAGGGAAAGAGAATCTTAGTTCTGGCCGTAAATTAGTGCTGTAGTTCAGAGGTATTAATGGAGTTATCTTTATTCTAGAGGGAAACATGAGGCTATATATACAGCGACAAGATCAAGTTGATTGGAAATCAACTTGATTCTTCGTATACATACTTCGGAATTAATTCCGATGGTTCGGCTTGGTTCCTGACCTGCATCAGCCTCATATCACAACATTTTTGTCTCTGGGCAATTACATAGATGTAGGTCGTCATCTAAGAGAAAAGTTTGGTTGGAGAGGGTCAAAGAGACGCTTGTTGAACGCTTCGCATTTCCCTCCGCCGCGGTGTGACATGATTATGACATACCGTCAACCAACCAACGATTCGGAGCCTCCTGTATGACTTTCTTTAAGGGAGTGCAGGGAGAGTGTCATAGTTATGTTGAGGTTTCAATTATAAGAAGCACTGATCCCAGTTTCTAACAAGCCAATAATCTAAAAATCAAGCTACCGTTGATATAAGTCGCACAAAAGACATGTGCAGTATGCGTCAACTCACAAAACTACGATAACGCACATGAAACCTCTGTGGAGCCAGCCACATCTAGGGGCCTCTTGGCTGAGATAGAGAATTCTGTTCTACCGATCTTGTTGGATGCTCATGCCGAGATAGCAGTTGCACCTGCCAAGATCTGTCATATGGAAACAATTTCTGAGGCTCCGCGTGATCTTCTTTATTTCTGCAATGCTTGATCCGATAATCAAGAGGTCATCCACGTATACTGCGATGTACATGCTGCTCAGAACAAAGATACTCAGATCGGCATTGATGGGCTCGAAGCCAAGATCTCGAAGGAAATTTGTCAGCGTCTGATACCAGATACGAGGTGCTTGCTTCAGGCCGGAGAGTGCCGTGCGAAGCTTGCAGACCCTCGATGTGACATTTGTAGTGTGATGAGGCTGTTCAACATAGATCTCATGGTCTATCTCGCGGTATGAAAACGCGGTTTTGACATCCATTTGTTCGATCATCGAGATCCAGAGCTGCGACAATTGCGAACAGGGCTTTGTAGCTCCACGCCCGTGCCCCAAATGTTCGGTCTGCCCACGGTATGTACTTCTAGTACATAACCCCCGAATAAATATTACGGAATTCACTCTAACTCGCTTTTCCAGTTACACATAGCGGTTCGTATTCCCGGACGTAAATACTGGTTAGAACTAAGGTTCATCCACGATACTGGTGCCAGTAACATGATGGTTTACGACCACGACGTCAAAGAGCTGACAGCTCCTATTCGCGGAGAGAACAATCTAGGCGCGCAACCCAAAATCATTTCACAACGGACGGTCTATAATGCCAGTGGTGGCTCGCAGGTTCACAGCATGATTGAACTGGAGGTGACACTTCTTGACAGGAAGAGTCGTCGTATGTGTCCCTGGGAGAGAGTTCCAGCGATAGTACAAGACGGTTATTATATACGCCATCGATCGGAAAGATTGGATGGGCCATGGACACGAGCTCGCTTCTATACCATGAACCAGCCAGATGGTAGTCTTTGTACACAAATCGCAAACGACAAGTCGTCTTTAGCTGTCAAGAGAATAACTCAAAAAGAGATCAAACCGTTGGTATCCCAGCCCGCTTCGGCCAGTCAGCCATATGACGTTGGCAGTCCTTTGTCATCGGTCTCGCCGAGATCCACCCCGGAACGAGCAAATACCCCCATCAAGGAGCAGATAGCGCAGACGTTCCATAAGGAAAGCCGCTCATGATTGTTTCCATTGATACCTCAAGTTGGCATTTATCCTTTTTCCAAATGGAAGTTCATCTCGGACTCGAGTCCCTATTACGTTGATCACTGTTTAATCTGTTGGTTCGTTCTGTTACCTGGGTTGTTGAAAGTTTTCATGTTTCCAATTAGTTCAGTTAATCTCGAATTCCAGACCTCTTTTAAAGATTATGCCAATCACCTAGTAAAACAAAGCTGGAGACTTGAAGATACTAACACGACTCTACTTCTTTATCTGGCGGGTAAAATGCGAGGTACTACTCGGGTGTAGTCTTACTATCAGTTTCTTCACCAAAGTACTATATCCGGCCAGAATAGGTCATAAAATATCGTAGCATTTCACATTAAAGATAAAAAGCTCTATCCTGCTTTCAATGCAGCTATGAAAAATCAACGGTCATTTCAAAATGCAAGCAAAACAATATGACTAGGTGTAAAGGGGTAGATAAAGCGGGCATCGGAAATCCACCTTCTTCGACGGAACAGTCCTCAAAGGCTTCTTTCCCTCGACGCTCATACCAGCCTTGACACCGTCTCCGAAAATCCCAATAGCCGGCTCCCTCGCCCAGCCCGGTCCTTTGTAAGGATCTTTGGCAAAATCCGCCCAAGCCTTTTGCATTGATTTGCTGACATCTTCCTCAAACTGAGTCTTGTTTGCTTGCGGGTATGTGCCAAAGACAAAGGGAATTTCGGAAGTATGATAAGCGCCATATCCCCTCTCGTTATTGGGAAAGCTTGCATTGAACAGGTATCTCCAGGTGGGGATTCCGGCGAAAGCACTCTCGTTCGCGTACGCTGCGGACACGCATTGTATTTGAAATTCCGTGATGATGAGCGACAGTCGCTCGTGCTGAGTGTGTGCTCCTGGTGATCCAAGGGGGTATTTGGAAAGAAGCAGGTCAGTATAATTGCCGATGACGGGCTGGAGATATTTCTTTGGATCGTTCTGTCCGATGATCGTTGTCATGGCTTCGTCGCCGTTGCTTCCAATGAGAACCGGGACTCGAGCGATCGAAGTTTCATTCTTGACGGAATTGAGGCGCCTCTGGCGAGGCTTTTTTGCTAACGTGAAATCGTCGCGGACGGGGCCAAAGACCAAACTACCCTTTATGGCGAGTTTCTTCAGGTCTTGGGCTGGAACGGCTCGAAGGCATTCGATGGAATTTCCAGAGGCGCAATTCGTAGCATTGAGAAGCTTCTGCCAGGACTGCTCGCAGCTCTTGACCGTCGTATCGAACGAGGTCTGGACGGATGTTTGGCCTGATTCCATGATGGCTGCACGGAAGGGTACTGGTTCGGGGGGAGTAACAACAAGCGCATCGACGCTGGTTGCTCCAGCGCTCTCTCCCACGATAGTTACCTTGGATGGGTCACCGCCAAGGCCAGCAATGTTTCGAGTTACCCATTCAAGGGCAAGTCTTTGGTCCAGCAGGCTATAACTTGAGTCAGCTTATAATTCCTCCGTTGCAGCAAATTGGGACGGCTTATCGTACCCTAAGTTCCTTTCCTTCAATGGAATACTTTCATCAGCGGGGAATCCAAAAACGTTAGTGCGGTAGTTAATGGTAACCACCACTACATCCTGGTTGGCCGCGAAACTCGATCCATCGTACTGGGGCTCCGCAGATGCACCATTACGAAAAGCGCCCCCGTACAACCAGACAAGAACAGCCTTTGAGCCAGCCGACGCATCCGCTGGTGTGAAAACATTGAGATTAAGGCAATCCTCATCCTCTCCACCCAGCGGGGGTGGCATGTCCAGCAGGTTAAAAAGAAAATCAACTGCCGGGCCTGTTTCTTGAATGCAAGCTGGCCCCCATTTTGTCGCGTTATAGTAGGTGGACCAGCGGCCAACGGGCTCTGGTGGACTGAATCGAACAGGCGGTTTGCCGAAAGGGACTCCCAGGTATTTATTTACAACGGCAGTCGACGAGGGCAGAGTTGTGGTTGTTCCGACGATGGCGCCGGAGTCAATTATCGCGGTGGGGAGTGGTTTCGAGCCTGCGACAACCGCGGCCAGGCCGAGAAGTATAAGGGGAACCATTTCTGTCAGCGCCCTAGGGTTTCCCTTCAGGTTTTCCGTTGTTCGTCTTATCTTCCTTTCCTTGGTTCTTTTCTGTATGGGCGGGAGTGCGGATTTCCGTCTCAAGTGGATGGAGCTGCCTTTATAGGGATATCATTAGGTTTGGGATGCACAAAACTATTTATCCTTCCCGGTCAATAATGCGCTGCCGGGTTCCACAAAGGATGCTCTTAGTTCCACCGACGATTCCCGAGTCTCACTGCGCTCAGCCTCGATAGCCAAGCAGGAGCTACGTCAAGGCAAATTACATAGGGTGAACCCTTGAATGCCGATTGCCCCGCTGATGCGTAGCCCCGATTTCCACTTCCAATCCTGAGACTAGGCCAATGCGTCCCTAGATCGTAAATCAGTGGGTTCAGAGGGTCCAGATATTCACGGCTGCCTTGATTCTTCTTGGCCCACAGCGGCACATTTGCCCACTTGCGAAAGCTTACTCTTGGCTGGCCAATGTTGTACTGTAGGCAGTGCAAATCCAGTACCGTTGTCTGTTCCACGTAATGAGACCCAGTATCGTTGTGATGAACTCGCGGGAAAAAGAAAACATTGTTGGCGACGTGTCGATTTGGTTGGTGGTTCGCTGTCCCATACGTCACTGCTCGGGCGTGATTGGCCAGGGCTGACCTCCACCAGAAAAGCACCATCAACCATCCAGTACGAAGTACGAAGCATAGGAAACACACTGAAATTGAATGGGTAGATGAATAGCGCCGCTATTCCCTCTTGGAGAGCCGATTCTCGGATTCAGCCTCGCATATCTGGCGGTGAGTTCCAGCAACTGACTACGGCAATCCACCACGAACCCCTATTTCCATGAAGTGGATCAACACACTATAAATATCGTCAATCGGTCGGTAGTTGACGATTGCAAAGTTTAAGTCGCTTAGTTTGGATCCCGTCGGAAGATTTCCGTTGTTTTCGCTCCTGTTGAATCAAACATTATGGCTGATCTCGTCGAGGACTTCAAAGAGGACATTGTTCTGCACTCGACAACCGTCGCCTGTAACTCCTGATTGGAATCCAGACCATAGCCTTTGTCTAATTTCCTCCAAGTCTGTTCCACGAGTATTGTATTGGTTGATCAACTCCTCTGCGATAGCGCAGAGAGTGGTGTTGAGAACGTCGCCATCGACAGGCCCCGATGCCAGATCTCTTTGTCCTGGGGAGCATTTGCATAAGGGCGGATCCGAAGCTTCCCATGTCTTATTAATTGGTTCTGCTGCCTTTTCCGGGGTCTTCTCGGTCATCACGGCCGGTGCGATGGAATTGGACATAGCAAGCACTGGCTTCTCTTTGACTGGTTGCGTAGTAGATGTTTTCACATGCTGGTGCATCGCAGGAATAGCCACTTTTCGGTCGACAGAATCCCCTTGTTCCGCTAATTTCACGTATTGCTGGAGTAGCTCTGTTGGGATCCCCAATGAATTCAGCAATGTTTTCAGATGTCGGTTCTCGGCTTCCATTTTCTGTAGGGCGAGTCGGTGCTCTATATCCTTGCGACGGTTGTCGGTTTGAAAAGTCGCTAGTTTTTGCTCCAGTTCTTGCAAATATTCTTGCTTCCGAGCTCTGCTGTTGCGCTGGTTTTCGCGTACTCGCGCCAGGCGATCGCTTTTCTGTCATGAGTGTCAGACTCGTTGTTTGATTTGAGTTGAGTTGTAAATATCAATCCGGACCTTCTTACTGCTGTCCATGGCTGATTCGACAGGTTTAGCCCCTCGAGATATACCCGTGTCACATCGTCCTTGGAATGAGTAGTTGAAGTTGAAGTTGAAGTTGACCAAGAAGCATTCAAGTTGGAGCTCCCAGTTTGCCCTTTCCCGTTTGATGGAAGTCACGTGCTGGTGTCGCTGTCCCAACTCAAATGTGTGAGGTCGTTGGTTCGATTCCCGGAGTGGGCCTTTCTTTTCTTTCTTTTCCTAATTCTTTTTATTTCTCTCTTTTTAACATAGGACACATTAGTATACACAATATATAGTTCTAATATATACTCACATCCATATTATACTATACGTCTTCTGCTAGATCGGGGTTATCTCCCGAGCTCCCCATTGGATCCGATCCGGGGAAATGCACGAGCCAAAACCCAACGTGGGGTAACCAGCTGAGCCAGAAGAGCCAGCAGACCAATTTCAACTGTGAGAGGGTCATTATACTCCCGGATCCAATCAAATTTCCTCTCTAGCACAGAGGCAAATCATCGCCCAAAGGGTACTCTGGACAATTGCGGTGTGCTGCATTGGCTTACCCGCAAACGATCACCTCGAGGCACTGCGACGACGTCACTGGTCGTCACTACTACTTAACAACTACGAGGACGAGTACTGCGAGTACGAGTATGTACTGCGCCGCTAACGCTAACTACTGACTAGTCAGTCACTCATACCTAATGCGAAAGTCCCCCAGCCCCAGCCCCAGCTGCGCGCTCTAAAGCTTAGTGCTTCTTGCCTTTGCGATCTTCTCGGTCGCATCTCCCTTCTCCAATTGCTAGTATTACTCTCATCATCCCAATACCCCCCCTATCCATCGCATACCTTCCTTTCCCTCCACTTCTATACGCCATGGTCTCCACGCGACACCATCCGCGCGAATTCCCCTCGCCTGAAAAGGCCGCCAAGGAGCTCGTCAAATCATCGCCTGCGCCGACAACCAACGGCACCTCGCGCAAATGGGTTCACACCCCGTCTGCCGCCTTGACCGTCTGGCTGGTCGTGTCGCTGCCGCTGGTCGCCTGGGATGCGGGTTACGTTCTGTTGCGACCGCATAGCATGCCGGGAGGCCGATTGCACTCCCCCATCTGGACCCCTTATGCGCTTTACGGCACCGTCGACTATATTTACGGCTGGCCCGCCTATAATGCGCGCAATGGCTTCACCGCCGCGCAGACCCTCATGAACATTGTCGAGACGCTCGGCTACCTCTACTATCTCTACATTGTGTATGCACACGGCGCCACCGTTACCAGTGGTCGCGGCGCGCAGAAGCAGCTGAAGAAGGGCTTGGTGTGGCTACTGGCGGGCGAAAAGGTCGTCGCTGGCAAGACCGGCGCGACCGCCCTTCTTGTCGCATATACCGCTTCTGTGATGACTCTGAGCAAGACGCTCTTGTACTGTACGTCCAACAAGCCATTTCCCTTTTTTGATGGTCGCGTGGACAATTTCGCGCCATTGATCCGTACTAACTACCAGCAGGGCTCAACGAGTTCTTCTCCGGCTTTGATAACATTGGTCATAACGATGCCGTCACCTTGATCTTCCTGTGGATCATTCCAAAGTGAGTCTTTTTATCGCGAGAAATGTGCGCGACTTTTGCTAACCCATTTCTACAGTGGTCTCTGGATTGTCTTCCCTGCCTATAGCATCTACACCCTGGGCGCGGAGATTCTGAACTCCCTCGAGCAGGCGACGCCGCGGGGTAAGCCCGGGCGCCCCAAGGCGATATAAGCACAGTCGCAACACGATGAATGCCAAATTGCAGCGACATGGACATTGCGTTTACCCTGGTAATGGGATATATGATCCAAAGAATGGGAGATGAGGAACGATGGGGGGGGTAGAATGACGATATTTAGAAACCAGCTCCTTCCGGGGGGTTCATTATTAAATTCTTAACTGCAGTTTGATTTTGTTGAATGATTAATAAAAATAAGATCAAATCAAGCAAATACCTGAACACCTTAATACATTAATACCTTTATGATATCTCCTCCTCCAGGGCGGTGTATAGCTCTCGGGAGAGTCATGTAACCCCATGCGGACTGTATGCTAGTACTCTACTATGTGCAATCCGATGAGAAAGCATGGATTATATTCTGGAGTTAGGGGAAGAATAAATACTAGAGAGCAGTAGCATAACTTGAACCACATCATCCTGTGCCAGGAACTACCTAGGTATAAAGTACTAGTATATAGTATAAAGTAAGCCTACAGCTCTGTAATATCAGCGTTGCCAGTGGATGTCCGTGCCAAGCCGTCGCCGCCGAACCTTTCCCCATATTTCCTCTTCTCTTCTCCTCACCTCACTTCTCCTCTCCCGACTCTGCGCCTGTCGCACCGACCTCCTATTTCATTGCAACTCCCGGCCCCGTCCGGTCTCTACGACCTCACTCATTTCTCTCCCATCTCCCTACCTCTCCGCGCCCGCTCTAAACTCGGTCGATCCCGCCAAACGATGCTTCAGGCCCTAGACCTGGGGTACCCGCACCCGTCATGATCCCTCCCGACTCCGACGAGTCGCCATTGAAGCCCTCTGGTGCTGGATTTATGTTCGGCCAGGAGGATTCCACGGCGATCTTGGATGATTTCGACACCCAAAGCCATGCAAGTTCCCGCGACCCCGGTAGCACACATCCCGGCGACCCCGCGACGGGTTCGGGCATCGGTGCTGACGGTCACCACGATGATGCCACGCAAGATCCCGATGCCGCGAACTCCGGTCAACTCGACCCTGATGGCAAGGCTCCTGCCTGGAGCGAAATGAAGACCAAGGCCGGCAAGGAGCGCAAGCGGCTCCCCCTCGCCTGCATTGCCTGCCGACGGAAGAAAATCCGTTGCTCAGGCGAGAAGCCCGCCTGCAAGCATTGTACCCGATCGCGGATTCCATGCGTCTACAAAATTACTACTAGAAAAGCTGCCCCGCGCACAGATTATATGGCCATGCTGGATAAGCGTCTGAAGCGGATGGAAGATCGCGTGATCAAGACGATCCCCACAGATGAGACGCGGGATATGGCCTCCATCGGTAGATCGGTCGTCAAACCGTCCGCCTCGAGCCAGGCGTCCAAGGCCCAGAAGAAACGAAGTGCGGATGAGGCTTTCTCAGCGGAAATGGATCAGTGGTCTCGAGAAGACCGCCGTCCGCCGCATGAGACATTCCCAATGAATCGCGAGATCAAGTCGACCGACGGTACCGGACTTTTGACCGAAGGCGCCGAATTCCTACCATCCTTGGAGATACAGGAGCATTTGGCGGAGGTTTTCTTCGACTGCGTTTATGGGCAGTCGTATCTCCTGTTGCACAAGCCTAGTTTTATGCGCCGGCTCAAGTCCGGCTCTGTTCCTCCAGTTCTCATCCTTGCGGTCTGCGCCGTGTCTGCAAGATTCTCGACACACCCACAGCTCAATTCCGAGCCTGCCTTTCTGCGCGGCGAGAATTGGGCCAACCCCGCGGCGGCCATTGCTCTGAGCCGACATGACGAGCCCAATATTACTATTCTCACCGTATTCCTGCTTCTTGGACTCCACGAATTCGGAACCTGTCACGGTGGACGCAGTTGGTCATTTGGTGGACAAGCATTGAGAATGGGGTATGCTCTGCAACTACATCAAGAGCTCGAACGCGACCCGTTACTCGGTCAGAATAATTCCAGCTCTCAGCTGAGCTTTACCGATCGAGAGATCCGTCGACGTACAATGTGGGCATGCTTCTTGATGGATCGCTACAACTCCTCGGGTAGTCAGCGCCCACCTATTGGAAACGAGAAGTTCCTACACATCCAACTACCTATCAAAGAGACCCATTTCCAAATGGAGATCCCCGGTCCCACAGAAGACCTGGACGGCGATGTTCCGAATCCTACCCCAGAAGACTCCGGACAATTATCCAACGCTCAAGAGAACATGGGTGTCTCGGCGTATATAATCCGCGCCATTGTTATATGGGGGCGAATTGTCGATTACTTGAACCTGGGCGGTAAAAAGAAAGATCCCCACCCCCTGTGGCATCCGGAGTCGGGGTACTCGCAACTAAAGCGACAGATTGAAGAATTCTCATCTTCGCTCCCAACCCCTTTTACATTTACATATGAGAATCTCCAAATCCACGCAGCTGAGAAGGTCGCAAACCAATTCCTGTTTCTCCACATCATCATCCACCAGAACATGCTTTTTCTAAACCAGTTCGCCATTCCCCTGTCGCCTGGGGGCCGACCTCCTATGGACATGCCCAAGCCTTTCCTCAGCAATGCTGGTCGAGCAGCCGTGGAAGCTGCCCACCATATCTCCGTGCTCTTTGATCGAGCTTCGGCTTATCCGCTCACAGTGCCATTTGCTGGGTATTGTGCATATTCTGCGAGCACAGTGCATATTTGGGGTATATTCTCGAAGAACGTACAGTTAGAAGCTCGATCTAAGGAGAACCTTCGACATACCTATCGCTATCTCAACAAGATGAAGAAGTACTGGGGAATGTTCCACTACATGGTGGAAAGTGCCAAAGACAGGTATCGACAATTTGCCGACGCAGCCATTAAGGGATCAGTGGCCGCTCCAAACGGCACTACTCTAGCTCCGATGTTTCAATACGGGGATTGGTTTGAGAAATATCCTCATGGAGTTTCAAGGATGCACTGGGAAGATCCAGATACACGACATAAGGAAACAGGCGAAGATGCAGTGATGGGTCAGAAACCCGATTTACAAAGCGTGGAGGACTTCTTCGCCAGTCTATCGCCGACCCCCCAACCTGTCCTCCCGCGCAAAGTTCGCTCGCGCAAGAACAGCAAACTTTCTGACGGAACTCCCAATACGGATCAGACCTCTCCCCCCCCATCGACGTTACCATGGGCCATGCTCCCGGAGTCCCGGGCAGTGCATTTCCCCAGCCATCGATGTTCGCACAGAATCGGCCCATGCCATATGGTCAACCCCCCCTTCGATTTCAGTATTCCGTCTGATCAATTGCCACAATTGGATCGCCAATTCGTCTATGGCTCATTCTCGGATTTCGATCCCAACTCCTTTGTCCCCAACAACCCTCTAATTCCACCCGTCAACGGCGTCGATCCCCAAACCTCAGATCAATCGCTCTTCACCGGACATCTTGACCCTGGCGCCCCAGCTGGAACAGGCGAATTCTACCAACCGAGCGCATGGTTCCTTCCCTTCAATCTTGACCCGATTGGCGGCGGCGGCCCACCAGATGGTAAATCACCAGGAGATCCAACTTCGGCTCCCGCCCCAGGCCCCGGAGGCAACGGCCCTGGTCCAGTCGGCGATATGTCAGCCTTTGGCGTTGCAGGCAATATGGCACTAGGCGCATATGGACTTGACCTTGGGCCAGGCATGGGCCAAGACTCACGACGCTGAACTGATTACTCGTGAAATTTTCAAGGCCATTGGCATAACGAAGGGGGCAATGGCCTAGTTCGCTTCAACGACTGCGATGTGTTTAATATGTCATAATGGGAGAAGAATGGAAGGAATCGGGTTATCAGATTTGGTATTACTGGCTGGACTATTTTTACCTGCGCATTGCTTGGCTCGATATGAATTGTCAAAAAGCCTGGCGTTTTTTTTGCTCCCTTTCTTGTGCGATCTCGTCTTTAGTTGTACATACTCTCTTGACCGTCTTTTTTGTGACCTTGTATATCCCCTGACGGAAGGTTCTTTGGCTTGAGAAATCTATTGGTGCTTTCCTAATTGTTTTTGTCCTAGCCTTGCCCTAACCAATGCCCGTACTCGTAGTGCCATTGGTGTGGTGCCCCTCCCCACTAAGGACGGCCCAAAAAAAGGCAAATCCAGACAGTCAAGAGGATCCACAGGAAGCAAAAAAGAAGATACTGTGCATCATCCGTGAATCGAACACGGGCCTCGTCGATGGCAACGACGAATTCTACCACTAGACCAATGATGCTAGTTGATGTGGACCGTCGAGAATTACGGCTACATGAAATTTAGCATCTGCGTTAGTCAAGCTGACAGTAACTACCACCATGGACTTGAAGAAAATATTCAGCTACACTCGCAGGGTTGATGAGCCAAGTACGACAAGTGAATCTCAAGTTGAGTGATAAAGTGAAAGTCAAACATTTGGTTTCGACAAGACATCGAAATAGTACACAAGTATGTACGCTAGGATCTGCATAGTACGTATGGCTTAGGATGTGATGATTGGAAGAGTATAGATGCAAAACAAATCATTAAGTTAAAATATCTTAAACAGCGTGGGATATGTATTAAAAGTAGGCAGAATGAAAAATGGAAATAAAAAAATTCCACAAAAGAGCTAAGTGAGACATATGCAGGCTTTATTCAAGTTCCTCATCCGAATCCCCCTCTGGGATTTCGATAAAGTCGACTTCATGCTCTGAAGCAATCTGCCCCTCCTCAACCCAAGAATTCTCGGAATTCTCAAAGGGAAGATTTATGAAGGTATTTATTTCCATGGCCTCGTGAATAAATGACGACTGCTCGAGTGTCTTAACGGCGCTCTGTAGCTGTTGCTTCGCCTCCGTTAGACGCGCGTCTTCATAGAATGGTCCCTCTCGGGGTACGTCACGCCATGAAGATCTATCAAAGCAATCTTGGATGTTCTGCGGGTCTATATCAACATTCCACGCACGGCTAGCCCAGCTCACGGCCTTCTTGACATTCATCGTAGTAAGTGGGTCTCTGCGAGCACTAAGCTGGTCGAGGACATGCTGTATCCAGTATCTGCGATAGAAGGTTTTCCATATACTTGTAATCTCTTGTGTCAGATGTAGGTATATGTCCGTATGCGATCGTGGTACCATTGTGACAGTCACATTCTTAAGGCCAAGGCTTTGAGAAAGTTGAGAAATGGTTTTGGGAATGAGGAAATTGACTTGACGTGCAGAAAACGCATCGAGCCAAAGGATAGCTTTCTTTTCCCCTAAGTGAGAATCGAACCAATGCAGAAACTCGCTGAAAATTGATGTTGATATCTTCGCTGCGCGATTGTGTTTCCATATTATATCGAAATCTTTTATGTCGACTCCACCTGAATGAAAGGCAGGAGGGTTAGGGTGTCTGCCAATATACCAAGGCGGTAGTCGACACGACCCATCCAGGTTAGTACACAGCAATGCAGAAAGTCGTGTTCTGTTCTTTTCCAGTCGATAAAGAGGTACTTTTGTAAGAGCAGATTCAGGAAGCATCTTCCAATAAAGACTCGTCTCAGCGCAAAAGTACTGATCCTGCAGCCGATATACAGACAACGCCTCTCTTATTTGAGTACCATAATCAGCACGGTCGCTTTCTTCCGAGCCATGAGATAGTGCTGTTTGATGTCGAGCTCTGAAACCCTCGATCCACCTGTTGCTGAATTTCGGTACCCGTATCCCTCGATATTCTGCGATTCCTTGAAAGAGGTACCGTGCTTTTTCTCGTAACAGATCCGTTGTTATTGGCGTCTGATCGCCTCGTCCAATAAGCCATTGCCTAAGGGCAGCTTCAAGTAGAGGCCAACGTTCTGAACGGCATCTTTTTGAATTCTGAAGATGCTTCTCTTGTGCGATGTGATCAAGGTACTCGTATCTTGAAGAAAGTATTTCCGAGACACTTGACTGGGAAATACTTTGGTGGTATGTTTGGCTGAACCATTGGCGTAGTGATTTATTGTCTAGGGAAGGGTTTGATTTATGATAAGCTCGGAGGGAGGCTTTCTGTGAAGCAGTAATCGATTGACGAGGCATCGCAGATAAGCTCAAATGAAATCGATGGGCAAATCTCAGTAAACCATGAAAGGCCCCGGGGCCCCGTGGGTAGTCTATGTATCGTTATAGAAAGAGAGGACTGGGAATATCGTTATATAAGGTGAGGCTTATTCCATGTTAGTAATATATTTAGTCATCCGGCCACTCCTGACGTAACTGGTTTATCGTTAACCAAAGTGTCACCAAATTACTAACAAACGTTAATTAAGCTAATTAGTTAGTTCACTTGTCATATAATTACAAATTACGGGAAGGAAAATCGTTAACCAAGTTATGTATGTTACATTGGTAGTAAGCTCCAAGGTTACAAATATCTGACGCAGGCTATGGCAAAAGGTATATAAGTGAGGATAGAATCGGCGAAAAGTGCATCGATCTACAATCAATCAATCATTATTCCTTGTGTTCAAAAACAACAGACACATTACCATAATGAGCGCCAGTGAGAAGCTATCCTGTATCTCGACTTTGCATCGAGCGCCGTACCCTGCGATTGACCCTCGGAAGCCAGCTAGCTCGGCTGCAGGGAAAACGATTTTGATTACCGGTGGCGCAACAGGTATCGGATTTGCTACGGCCCGAAACTTCGCGATCGCTGGAGCATCGACAATTGTGCTGCTTGCACGTCGAGAGGATACTCTCCAAAAAGCATCCTCGGAACTCTCGGCTACATTCCCGGACGTTCAGTTCCTCACATACCCAGTCAGCATCACGGACGAAGCTGAAATCCAGAAAGTCTTCTCTTCTGTCCGACAGACTGCGAGGAACAAAGATATTGATGTACTCGTCACATGTGCAGCCTTTATAAAGGCCGACAAACCTCTGTCTACCACCCCACTTTCTGAAGTGAAAACTACATTTGAAACAAACGTGTTCGGCAACTTGAATGTCGTCAATGCTTTCCTCGATACTCCGAAAGAGGAAGACAAGGTCATCGTCGACATTACAAGCTATGCGTCTTATATGATATTTCCACAAACTGGCCCATATGGCGCTAGCAAAAGTGCATTCTCATTCATGATGCGTCATGTGCAATCTGAACATCCAAAGCTGCGAGTGTATACTTTGCATCCTGGCGCCATCTGGACACCGGCGGGGGTAGATGCTGGTTTGAGCAAAGACATGTTCAATTGGGACGAGGAGGACCTTCCAGGCCAGTCTATTGTTTGGTTGGCTGGCCAGGAGGCGACCTTCTTAAAGGGAAAGTTTTTGGCAAGCCATTGGGATGTTACGGAATTGATGGCCAACAAAAAAGCATTTGAGTCAGATGAGCTAAGCACCATTGGATTGAGGCGCTAGTAATTCCACTCAGGTCAGGTTGGCTGCAAATTGAGAATGTCTCGTCGGACAATGTTGCTGCTCGAAGACTGAGAGTCACGCATAATGACAATCTTTCGGGATATGGAGCGGTAACTTTACCACACAGATAAGGCTTATAATGAAGCGTTAGGCCTCAGGCCTAGCGGCATGGCCAGCTCACACTTCATGCATGCATGGCTAGGGTATATCCCTGCCTGCATGGCATGGAATCTATTGCTTTTGCATTACTTTCATCACGACGATTAGTCGTTCGCTAGCCGTTTGTCTACGGCGTTTGTCACTCATTTGGAGAGTACTAGATAGTTATTTCGTGAGGCTATTCCCACTTTCTTCTCTGGTATCATCTCATCTTTCCATTCCATCTTCCACTTTCTCGTAGGTATAGTTGGCCTCCGTCACTAGGTTGTACCGCGATAACCGAATGTCGCAGCTTGCTCCGACACGATCAAATCCTTTAATGTTTATGAAAAGCAAAACGCGCGAGGCTGAATTTGGTAGCCAAATCACTGGTTTCCAGAACCGCAGTTTCCAGAGCACCTTTCTGTAGAAGTTGACTTCAGCAACTGGTTGGAGAACAAGGAGAGCGATTTTCTTAAAGGAGTTCATTTGGCTGGATGCAAGGTATATAGGATGTATTACGGGATTGAATTGGGCTGAGAATCAAAGCTGCTGGATTGCTGAATATTCGTACCGATATCGCCATGTCGAGAGCAGGTTTATAGTTATAGCTTAAACGTTTCGACGCCATATGGTGGAGTTCCAAGGTTAGCGACGGTCAATTGCACCAGGCAGGATTGAGAAAATCTTCAAGACTTGGGTAATTACGCCTGTCGAGACATAACTTCCCTTTTTGGTGTACGCAATCTTGTGCGGAGCTGAGGCTCCGATGTTGTGATCGCCGAGTGTCCGTGCAGGATTAAGTGGTATCCTGGAACATGACCTGACTTGAATAATCAACAGCTATCTATCTATGAATCACTTGGACTTTGCTTTGGAAGCATACTTCGCACTGTCCACTTAACTGTCATACAGTAGCTGGTGATATCAACAACGCCTATAGCGATTTTGCCAAACTAGTATGATTCCTGTAAGCGGCTTGTCATTATGTAACTGGTCACTAATCAACGTCAACCATGACCGACCAGTGCTGGCAAATCCGTTTGTTCCCGTGGATGCACGCTAAATCATGACTACCTTTCCTAAACGGAAATTGACGATCCGGTGCGGATCCGGAAGAAACACTGAGCCGAGTAGATCATCAGGGAAGGATCGCTGACAAATGGACTATTTATAACGATTTTCAGTTCCTAAGCTCAACGGGTTCCGAATCGAAAGAACAAGGGATCCGCTTTTTGGAGGCCAATATAAAAGGAGGGCACGTAGCGTGCGTCTTCGACTTGAATGGGGCACAGCGGCATCCAGAAACCCTTGCAATCACTTCCCTAGATTTTCTACCTGACCATCCGCCATGACTATCAGACTTTCGATCGCCAGCAGGTTATTAGTATGGTGGGTGACCACATGCGAATCCCTGCTGTTGTATATTTTGTTTTTGTTTTTAGGTATTTTTTTGGATTTGTTGGGTGTTGCTCAACTTTCTCTTCTTTCTGAACTCCCCGAAGCTAGTGTACTGTGCTTCAATAGACCTTGGAAGCCGTGTATTATAGTGTCACGCTATTCCTGGGGCTATGTCAAACAATCAGGATTTGTTTGTGGTTCTTATGGGTCATTAAACAACATTCCAGAGAACGTGAGAGTAAGTTACATGGCTACTGATGCAATGCATATGACCGAAGTATACGTAAGAAAGTCAGGAGCTAATTTGTTTCAGGTACAACAAGCAGCGGGCCTTCAGATGCTGATGGCTGATAGAGTTGGCCTTGTTTCAACGGTGCTCAAAGAGGGCCATATTCACTAGTCCTAATTCTCCCACTTGATATCACCGAGAAAACAAATATAACGGGCCGTTATCTGGAACGGCGGCATTGCTGGGACGAGTTAAATTTCACGTAATTGCAATAGAAACCCGTCTAGTTGGTCCTCTGGGCCATGTATCTCGATATCCTTGCATTGTTTTACCACCACATCTATCACGCTTCTTGTTCGGGATTGCATCTATATCTATCGATTTCTAGTTATGTCTAGTACATACGACCATAGGGTGTGGAGAACAGGGCTTCCCGTCCGCTCAGCCGTACTTAAGCCACACGCCGGCAGGTTAGTAGTATGGTGGGTGACCACATGCGAATCCCTGCTGTTGTATGTTTTGTTTTTGATTTTTTGGTGCTTTTTCTTCCTTATACAAAGTTGTCAGTATTCTCTTGTGTCATGTGGTAAAGGCTTTCTCGCTTCGCTGAAAATCTGGTGGTTATGGCCAAGGGATTTTTGCTTAAATTTCTCTCTTCGGAAGAGAGGCGGGCGATATATGGGTCTGCTATCTGAGCCTGACAGTATTCGGAGGGATTTGTTTGTTTATTCTCTCCGGTCCAAGAATAGCTCGAACTTGCCTTTACTTCTGCAAAGAAAGATATGAGTACTCACACACATCACACAAGTTGTTTTTTGTTTAACGACACAGATACCTAACGTCATTCTAGGGCGGATGAGGAAAATAGGTCTTCGGAGAGTACGAATACATTCCCCACAGTACTGCACTTGGAACGGAATGGGCCGAACCGAGTTTAGTGTTGTCAGCCCTAGTGTACCTAGTGTACCTAGTGTTCCTAGGGCTGGGTACAAGTGAATGACTGGCTCATAAGGTAGGCCGATAAGCATCTTAGATTGTCCTTCCTTCTTAGCCTGGTGATTAGCGCTTTTATTACTTGCTTTTTCATATAGTATGCACTTGAGGGCCGATTTTCACTAAAGCCGAACGTCTAGCGCTAGCTAACATTTCAGATATTTTCTCCTCTAACCCCCCGACATCCCCAAGATGTTTATCTCATCCCTGAAGCCACGACCAAGCACTCTCGTGGTCTGAAAGCCCCCGGTCATTCAGAGCACGATGACTACATCAATCATGCTTGGCTTAGTGGTGCTCTTTGGTGCCACTCCTGCAATGGCAAAGAACACCCGATTCCTCGATTTCTTTCCAGTCTACCGAAGCGACTTTATTCAAATCCGCGACGGCCCATGTGCTGCAGAATTCGCCCTCAAGCAAGCCGGTGCGCAGGTCTGTCGGAGTCTCCTCGATTGCATGCTAGAAAACACAAGCGAAGTGATCAAAGGCGATATGGGAAGTGGAATCGTCGTGTTGGGCCTGGGACCAACAATCCTTACATTCCTCGGCTCAGGCACAGCAGAAACCAGCCTTCTAGCAAGACGCCGACCTCTACTCGCACTTCTTATAGCATCCGGCTCTCCAGCAGTCAGCCCCCTCCCAACGTTTGTTTACCCAAATCCGATAGAAGAGCTGGAAGCGAGAGACAACCACCTTGCTATAATGCAATTCTCTCCTATACAAGCAATTTTCGTGTCGATCCTGGAGTATGTTCTGGTAATGGGGGCTATCGCGAACGTGTACATAACGGCTTTCACCATGGGATCCTGGAGCATCAACACGATCAGCTGTGATGATCTTTGGTACCCTACACTTTGGGCGGTGACTACACTTTTTATTCATATTTTCGGCTCGTGGTGCCTAGCACTACGAGTAAGCACACCCGGTAACAATGAAGATAGCCAACATCGGGTAAAGGAAAGACTTTTCCGCTGGATCAGAAATGAACTTACGCCCTGCATTACGCACAACAAGCTGCAGTTGATTTGGAAGCCAGAGAGCTATTTGTTTGTCGCGATATCCTGGTGGACTTCTCTTCTCACTGTGGTACATCTCTTATACGGAACGGTGGCATTCAGTTCCATTCAATTTATAGGTGAGAGCTTATGTGGGCGCTCTATATCTTGAGTTTTATGTCTCGCTAATACTAATTTTCAGGGTATGTCGACAGCATACAGATACTTGCCAGATTTATGGGCTCCGCTGTGGTCTGCCGCGCGATTCTGATGTTTGAGCTTGCTGGCATGCGAAACGCCCTAAAATACGAGAGCCCACAAGAAGAGTACTCTCTAGTGCAAGCGTCTCACACTAGGTTATCTTCAACTCATGACTTCTAATGTTTGATATGGCTGTTTGAAAGATATCCCCATTAGCTATCAATTAGAGACCCTCATAACATATGCATGATTATTCGATAATTCCTTGTTACTCGAAAAGCGATGTAAGATAGCCGTTACATAAGTCCTCGAGAATAGGTAGTAGGTATTAATTTCAATCAAAAAGAACTTGAATATTTCGAAACTAGAGAATATTGTATTGTACAATATGGGCTCTTGCCCTGCAGTTTTCTCGTTGGCAGAGATAGCTCGGAACAACCAGTTGACTATTGAGAGTTTGATTTATCGCTGAGCGCTCTGTACTAAACAGTCTCTCGCAAAGCTATATTTCCAGGCTAATGTATTGCGAATTTTAATCCATCAGGTGGAGATCTTAAGGTTGAAAAGAATCGGCAATGCGATATGAGCCCGTAGACATCGTGCTCGCTCCAGGGCTCTATAAATATCAGGTCGACCGTCAACACGGTTTCCTCCGGTCAAAAAAATCGCCAAATGCCTCTCACGCCCGTGGAAATCTATTGAATAAACCTGCGTCGGACAATGCAGTCATTCAAAAAGGGAAACCCATCCAGCAAATGATGTCTGGAGGCAAAAAGAAAGTCTTGTGCATCATCCGTGAATCGAACACGGGCCTCGTCGATGGCAACGACGAATTCTACCACTAGACCAATGATGCTGGTTGATGTGGATCACTTCAAGCTTTGGCTATATGAGACATTTGCTCTCTGATGAAAAAATAGCTCTCATAATCTACAGGAGGAAAGCTATTAAAAACCACTAATCAAAGCAAGAACATATCCCCTCTTATATAATACCTCTAAGTTTAAAGTAATGCTATTCTAATCTGCCTGAAACACGTTCCAAGGTTCTATCTCTATAAAGAGCAGTCTACCCTTAGGCAAGCACAAAAAAAGAAAAGAGAAAAAAAGAAAAGGTGTCGCATTGCGTTTTATCAACACGATAGCCAAGCAAAAAGAAAGTCTTGTGCATCATCCGTGAATCGAACACGGGCCTCGTCGATGGCAACGACGAATTCTACCACTAGACCAATGATGCTAGTTGATGTGGGTCATCAAAATTGAGGATATATGATCCATCAACATGTCCAAGTAAAGTGGAGTTGATATCTGGAGGTTCGAGCGCCAAAGAACAACCTTAAACATCAAAGTTCTCGCTTTGGTATTCCATACATGATGGATAATTCTGTGTGAATATTGTTAGCATACGCGAATAGTAAGCGTCTGCTCCAAATCAATCCCTCTAGTACTGTTACGGAATCTTCAAGTGCTAGTAGTATCATGGCCCCGGGGTGTGTGAATTATATATATCCATGGATCGCCACCTGGGCATGACCATGACCATCTATCTGGGCAAGGACCCCCAGGGCTACCTACTAGTACTAGTAGTAAGCCTGGAGGGTTCATGTTCCAACATGGATACGGTCACTAGTACATAACTTTGAAGTCACAATGCTACTACTAGTAGTATTAGTAGTAGTACATCCATAGATTTGCAACCTTCAAGTTGGAACCACAGTGTTCTAGTACGAGAAGATAGTAAGGTGGACTTCGGGTATCCTTGGAAAACTAGAGGCTGCAAGCTTTAGATTTTCTTGGAGAATTGAAAGGCTATGAATTCAATTTCTACAACGAGACTCTGCCGACAGGCGCAAAACTAGTCTGCCAGATAACAAAGCAACCGGAGATAGATATAATTTCTAATCATCCCACGTCTCATCCAGCTGATCGATCAGCCGGTTCTCGGCATCGACATCACCCCGCCCACCGGAGCCCGCTCTCCCACCTCGACCACCAATTGCACCAAAGAGACCACCGCGAGCGTCATCACTGTGACCGGCGCGTTGGTAGCCTCTGTTTGACCGTCCGAAGCGGAAGCAGCTACCCAGAGACGAGAAGAGAATGACGAACATATCCTGTAGCAAGAGATGTCGTCAGCAAATCATTCTTTCAAATAAATGATAGCCAGATAGTATAGATCCCTGACTAATAAATCACGCCAAGTAGGACATTGTAGTAGGTCCAAGGATGTTATATATTCCCCGCCTAGTGTGTAAAATTCCAGTAGGGAAAAAGAGCTTTCCAAGGGCAGGTCTATCAAGCAGATCCAAATTGACGATGCAGATATACATGAAATCATGAGAATACCGAGCCGATCATGAAAAGGAATGTACACACTGGGGTCAACAAGATCGTGGAGACAGAGAAACAAATTGCGACAGAGACAGAATGAAAATGTTTCCTGGATGAGGTTCGAATTCCAGGCCAGCTGGAATAAACCTTAATCCAACCGCGAAGTCGGGAGTCCTTTATGCGGATCCAAATTGCCAAACCTGGATCTTCGGCGAGGCCTGCATGACGCAAATGCTAGTAACGCTAGTAAACTCACTTTAACAAAATCGAACATTCCGGCCCAGAGGCTGAAGTTCGGGCACTGGCGCCAACCGCGCTGGTGCATGACAGTTCGTTGATACGCACAGCCACCAATGAAGTAGGCAGCTACGGCAATGAGCATGCTGCGATAGATCAATCAGTATGGGTCGCATTGAAAAGGAGCATAGACGTAGGGACGAAGGCAAGAGCTTACATGACACCGAAAACTCCACCGGGTCCCAGCCCGCCGGAGTTGGGATCTACAGCAATCCCGCCGCACGCCGCAGAGCTTCGAATCTCAAAGTAGTAGGAGCATGAGTCCATAGTCCCAACAAAGGATGCCGTGGCCTGGTTCGGTAGCGCATCACGATCGCAGAGGAAGGACATTATGGTAGACTTGGTTCGGATGGAAGTATTGGCGCTGGCGGTGTTCCAATCACCGGGACACGGGGAACCGTTGGTATAATTGAGGACGAGCTTGCGACCACGGAAGAAGGGCTCAGAAGCTTGTTCTCTATCAAAGCGCATAGATGGTTAGCTTCGCGACACTGGATTTATTCAGTTTGGAGCTCCAATGAGCTCAGATCAACATCTTACCCTATCGAGTATATCTTTCCAGCCTGCTCGTAGAAAGCACTGACATTCTGCCACTTCGCAGAATCTACTCCTACGACATCCGTCACATTTTCTAGAACTGGCGCGCAGACGTTGATTGTGAAGTTTGCGGGGTAGTCGTGTCCCCTGGCATGCCAGCTTTCATCCCGAGCTTCCCGATCAACCTTCTTGCCATTCTTCAATTCGGGTGGCGCTAGTGAGATAGCATTCAAATCGTAATAGAGACCGCTGGTTGGTGAGCGAGCAACGCAAGGAGAGTCATCGTCAAGGTGAGAGGAGGCGGACGCGCTGGATAAGCCGAGGATAGAGGACAGCAGGAGGAGGGAGTAATGAGTGGAGGGTAACTTCATGACTGAATCGGAAAGAAAGAAGGGAGGGGAAAAATGAATGTCTGTAAAGGGGAAAGGAGACCAGCTCTCTGAGATATGATGTGTAAATGGACCAGGTGTTTCAGGTACACGAATGGCATGGATTGAGTCCGCTGTAGTCGTCTCGACAGTGTCAGGTGACAAGGTGTCAGGTGTTCTCCAACGTGTATGAAGCCTGCTTATGTCATCCCGATGTTCACGGGGCCCGCGGACGCGCCTGCGGAGAACGGGAGCTTCCCATCCGACATCGTACGCAGTTCTATTGGAAGGCTTCCATTCGACTTAAAACCCTTTCCCTCAGCCAATACTTGTCGGGGGATTCATCAGCACCTCAATTGAATTGTTCCGTGCTTTGCCTCCAACAATGGCTCCAAAATCGAAGTCCAAGATCCCCGTCCAGCCCGTGCCGGAGAAACGGGGCTATGAATTTGGTGGACCGTATGTTTTGCCCTCCTACCCCATTGCGCCCCAAAGGGACTTCTTACTGATTGTTCTTCTAGTCTCGGTGCTTTCGGAATCATCTTTGGTCTTCCTGTTCTGACCTATATCTTTTTCTTTGTCTGCAATGATATCTCAGGCTGCCCCGCGCCTTCGTTGTTGAGCCCATCCACCCTGTCCCTCGATCAATTGAAACGCGAAGTTGGCTGGCCTGAGGAGGGTGTTGCGGGGTTCTATGATACCGAGGTGACTCTATGGACCCTGAGCTACTATGCCTTCAGTCTCTTCCTGCAGGTCTTCCTGCCTGGCCAGGTGGCCGAGGGTGTCGAGCTGGCATGTGGGGGAAAGCTCAAGTACAAGTTCAATGGTAAGATCGAGCTCGAATTGTGTCTCTCACTCAGAGATCTGAAGAAGATTGCTAACAAATGATTGGTTTAATAGCATTCCCTACGGCTATGATCATCCTATCCGGTCTTGCGACAGGTACCTACATGTATGGAGCCGACTTCGTTGTTTGGACCTTCCTGTGGGACAACTACCTGCAGGTCATCACGGCCAATCTCTTGATCGCCTCGACAGTCGCCGTTTTCGTCTACATTCGTAGCTTCTCAGTTCCGCAGCCCGGCAGCGCTAACCCGGAGCTTCGACAACTCGCCCCGGGTGGCCACACTGGAAATCCCCTGTACGACTTCTTCATCGGCCGTGAGCTGAATCCCCGCATTTGCCTCCCCATTCCATTTGTGAGCGAGGAGTCGCGCACCATCGATATCAAGATCTTCATGGAGATGCGACCCGGCCTGCTCGGATGGACCATTCTGAACCTCTCCAATGTCGCCCACCAGTACCGCACCTACGGCTACGTGACCGACTCCATTCTCTTGGTCACTGCTTTCCAAGGATTTTATGTCTTGGATGCCCTGTACATGGAACCCGCTATCATGACCACAATGGACTGCATCATGGATGGATTCGGCTTCATGCTATCCTTTGGCGACCTTGTCTGGGTTCCCCACATCTACAACGTGCAGACCCGTTACCTTTCCGTTTTCCCCATGGAGCTTGGCTGGAGTGGAATGGCCCTCGTGCTGGGTGTCACCGCCATTGGGTACTCCATTTTCCGTGGCGCCAATAACCAGAAGAACCGATTCCGCGCCGATCCGAATGACCCTCGTGTCAAGCACATCAAGTTCATTGAGACTGCCAGCGGATCCAAGTTGATGACCTCCGGCTGGTGGGGTCTGGCTCGCCACATCAACTACCTCGGTGATTGGACCATGTCGTGGGCGTACTGCCTACCTACTGGCATTGCTGGCTACACCATTATCGAGACCATCAGCGCATCTACCGGGGAACTGCAGAAGCAGGCCGTGCAGACGCCCGAGTCTCGTGGTTGGGGTATGATCCTCACCTACTTCTACATGCTCTACTTCGGTGTTCTTCTAATCCACCGTGAGATGCGCGATGAGGAGAAATGCCACAGGAAGTACGGCAAGGACTGGGCCCGTTACACTTCAATGGTTCGCAGCCGTATCATTCCTGGAATCTACTAGTGTGATATGAGTCATTGGTATCCCAGAGGGAAGTTGAAATGATAAAAGTGCAATGCTTAACCCAACACAAGCATGCATTCTTTACGGAGGCTGAAGCCTCCCCTAATCGAAAAGTTTAGCTGTACAATATTTGCTTGCTTTGGTTTGAAAATAGTGCAACGATAATGGGAAACGATCGCACACTTCTATTTCCACATTGAATGCCTGATGTAGGCTAATTATGTGTGACTACTGTTACTAGTTTTTAATATTATTCTGAGATATTTTTATTCAACGCTTCCTCTTCTGAGGGTCAATTAGAACGTCCAACCCCCAGTTTTCATCACCCGAGTTCGCTACCCAACCCTTGAGAACCGCCTTTGCGTCGTTCATGGCATCCGCACGAACCTGGTTGGGGTCTGTTGAGCTGACGATTGCTCGTTTGAATTCATCATAAGTAGTCGACTGTACCACATGCCGTTGCAATACACTCAGAGAACCATGGTCAACACGGTCCACTTCTGACCTAGATAGTTCCTCCTGCAAAGGGCTTGGAGGACCATGGCATGCGCTCGGCTGGATGACATTGCGAACCAGGCCCCAGAGCTTAGCACGAGAAAGCGAAGAGGCTCCTCTCGCAAGAGGAGTAGTAGCACGATTCCCTTGCTTCACCCCATTGATGACATTTTCATACAATCCAGTCTTCGTCTTGTTCAAAGCGGGCAAAGATTTGCTGCCTGTATCCGCCAATGCAGCGCAAGTGTGAGAATAAGACGGCGCTGCTGTCCATATTGCACTAACGTTGCTGGGTCTATTTTTCTTAGACACAACCGCTGATTTGGATTCCTCTGATCCATCTGCTGATAAAGATGAGTCGTCTCTCTTTATCTTGGAAAAACGCCATTGTGACTCTATTTGCTCGACAGGCACGGAGAGGACCTGGAACGGACGAAATCGATATCCAGCTGTATCTCCTACTGCTGAGCTGCCGGACCAAGACCTTCCGGCTAGAGCTTTCATTCGACCATTCTCGCCAAAGGATCGCTCACATCCAGATCGACTGATTTCATCCTCTGGAAGGATCAGGCCAGCTAGGTATGCACTCTCGGTAGGAGCGACGAGACTGCTTGTTTCGCACGAGAGTAATGAAGAGACCTGCCGCAGGGCAAGTTTGTCCGAGCAGGATTTGCTGCGCGTAGATTCAGCATCCATTCGTGCGGGCTTTCGACGGACGACACCAAGAAGAGAGAAATGGGCTCGACCGTCTAGCATTTTCCCCTCGGACTCTTCTGTGTTGGATGCCTGCTCTTGCATTACCTCCCATGGTGTTGCGTCTTCCTGCGAGGCCATGCAGAGTTCCATGCTTGCGTCGCCGCAGGGTGCACAGGTGCAGTACATGTATATTTTGATGTCGGGTTGAAGCTCGAATGGTGGCCATTTTATTGACGCATTTTTGTCGTGATATTTGCCTTCCCTTCTGCGGATAAAGGGCGACGTGGGTCTATTTTCACACACAGAGTCCGCATTTTCTTCAGCTGTTCTTTCTTCCGCCAGCAGAGCGTGGCATTCTGTTAGAAGCCAGTGGTTGAATGCTCGAATGGCAAGGATCTCTGCATGGCAATCGTGCAGGACGAGCCCTCGACAGTGTGGGATGTGAGAGGCTGAAAGACATTTGGCCCCGCTCCTATTGACCTGTTAGCCATAAAGAATCTTCCTAAGATAAAAACAGTCCATCAAATAGCATGCGGTGGTAAGTTATCACAAAGACATACGTGATTGTAATGCAGTGCAGACTCTCGGATGATGTATTTTCTCCTATTTAACGAATAAGTACCGATGAAACCATCTATAATAATAGATTCTAGAGACACCAAAAGTACATACCAGCTACAATCACAATGCCAGTCATAGGAATCCACTCCCTTGATCCATCGGGAAAAATAGATGGTTTACTGCGCGTAGGTAGCGCATCAAAATGCGCATGGACCAGCGATGCTATGCGCGACGACAATGGCACCGGATCCTCGAACTTGGACATCTCATGCCCCTGTATTTAAGAGAAACAGACAGCTTGTTATAAACGATGATAAATAATATTCTTTGCGTTCGGACGAAACGGAGCGGTCAAATCGTGATTTTTATAGGGAACCACGTGACCCATCCTCATTCTTTCGATTCCGCCGCGGCTTCGACGAACACCTGCGACTTCACTTCACGACACTTCTACACTTCTCCCCAAACATACCACCTCATATCCCGTACAATGGCCGACAAGCTGCGCACCCTCCAGAACCTCGAGGCTCTCCAGGCCCGTTACATCGGTACCGGTCACGCCGACACCACCAAGTACGAGTGGACCTCCAACATCCTTCGCGATAGCTATTCTTCCTACGTCGGCCACAACCCGCTGCTGTCATACATGTCTGTTGGTATGGGTGAACCAAAGGAGAAGGTTCGGACAATGATGCTTGAGAAAATGGTTCGGGGAGCTGGAAACCCTCCAGAGGTATGTGTAGAGCGATACTTGGGAGAGGGAGACAGGCAAGACTGTGTTCGCTAACGCTTTCTCGTTTACGATTCTAGACTCAGGAATAAGAGATTCGAGCAATATTTGGTGGTGAAGACCATCGCACTCTTGCGAAATACTCCACTTTCTTTTTCATATCGGAGGAATAGAGATGGCGGCTCGATTACGGCGTTTTGACCTTTACGCGTTCATTGCCTGCGACAATGAGAGACATGATACCCACCTGGCAAGGCAAGGCATAAATTGGCGCTGATAGCGCGACATGGAGCTTGGAGAATTGAGTTGGATCAAATGAATTGGATATGTCTGGAACGAAGAGCTCGCGACTCGGCGAACCCTCAGCAAACGCTTGCCCTACACTCAGCATCAAACGCGGTTATATGATTGGCTATGGACTCGGCCACTCAGAGAATATTATACGGGACCGAAAAGTTGATTTGAAGACAGTGCGATTGCTTGTTTGTGGCCGAGATGGTTCTTTCTGCCCACTCCCGCTGCAGAAAAATCGACTACGGAACCTATTGGAACGGTCTGTTTGGCCATTCACTTGGTGAACTAACGGACTACTCGCTTGTTCGGTCCTGGATTGTGGGACATGCGCCAAGATCGAGAGAATCTATGAGTCTTCACAAGCGTCTGAGATACGATCCACAATGGCATACTCTCATCTAGGAGCATGTGGCATCAATTGAGAATTCAGCTCCGTCGTTACCTAGTTTATTTGGAAAGACATATTCACTAAGCCTTCTATCATCAATGCTAGATCCATTTGATTCACTTCAAAAGAAATGAGACGTATTTGTAAAGGTAGGCGTAATGTACCAGTAAAAAAAGATAGCCCAAACGCAAATCCACCGACGCCCAGCCAGACAAAGATATTCGCTCAACATGAAATTTACCAACAGTCGGCAAATCGAAAAGACATCCCCTTCCAATCCCATTCACTCAGTCATGACTAGACGCTGCGGCCAACTTCGTATTCTCCGCCTGCAACGAAGCAACCAAATCAATCCATTTCTGTCTGTCGTCCCGCAATTTGGAAATTTCCTTCTTCAGGTCCTTAACCTCAGCTTTAAGACTCTCCGCCTGAGCCTTATACTTTGATTTCTCCTCCCGTTCCGCCTCCTTCTTCAGCTTTTCCTCAGACTTAGAGCTAAACTTTTCGGTCTCCTTCTTGTGCTTCTCCTCAGACTTGGACTTGGACTTCTCTTCCCGATCCGCTTCCTTTTTCCGCCTCTCCTCAATCTTAGACGCAACCTTCAACTGACTCCCCTCAACCTTGCGCAGCTGTTTGAGCAGCTTAGCTTCCTCACTGAAAAGTTGCGTCGCAGCCTTATGGACAGGGAGCGCTGGCTCTGAGTTTTGCGGCGTCTTGGTCTGCGAAGATGACTGTCCGTCACTGCTACTCGCTTGCTGACTTTTCTGTGTTGCGAAGCTGGCTGGTGTCGAGGAGCGTTTCTCTGATGGCTTTTTGAGCATACCGCTCTGATCACTGCTATCTGCGAGATCGAAGGCGCCCTTCAAGGGTGTGGAGGGATTGCTTTGTGAGGGAAGTTGGAGTTTGTCTAGTCTCGAGCGGATGGTGTCGAGCTTTGCGTCAATTTCACGCTTCCGTAGGGCGAGCTTGGCGAGTTCTTTCTCGTGGTGATTTAATTTGCCGGCTTTGGTCATTTTTATGAGTTCGGCTGGGGGCAGATTGTTGTGCTCGAGTCCTGGTATATTTCCTTCAGACTGAACTGATGACAAAGAGCCTTGATCTGGCTCGCGAGTCTTCGTTGATCCGGTATCACCAGTAGAGCTGGGCTGTCTCGGATGCGATGTTGGCGCTTCATTGGTACTCGCTCTAGACATCTGATTCTCAATTGGCGTGTCGGGGGGTAACTGATGGTGGTGCGGTATGTACTCTAGCACTGATTGGGGTGCAAACCGTTCAATACCGGTGTTGAGCAAGCCAGTGACACTTGCGATTAGGCCGTGGTGAGACTGGGCGTCGGTGTCGGTGAAGTCTGATTCCGAGTTTGAGTCTGAGTATGAGTGGTAGTCATCGGAATTGACACTATCGGCATCAGACTTGGTAGCATCTTGGGATTTCTGACTCGAATTGTCAGATGGCTTTTTCCCGGGGGTTTCATCCTTGCTCGCCCAGTCAACGAATTTGGCAGCATCGGCACCGACACTCCTAGGCGTGCCCTTATCCACCATCCATCGGGGAATGCTGCCACCCGGATCACTTCGAGTGACCATAATCCATTCAACGGGGTTCGGTTCGTCCTCGTCATTCTCCGGCGCATCCTTGTCCGATTTCTTAGCATCTCCATCGCTGGTCGAACTGGAATCGTTGCTCTTTCGCGGAATCTCACGAATGAGTTCCACTGATTCGTACTCGCCTCTGGTATATCCGTTTTTATGCGGCACATCAGGGTGGTCAACTGGCTTGGAAATCATCATCCAACTCCGACCCAGCTGTTTCGTCCCACCAACTCGCAACCCAGCCTCCGAAGTAATGATCAAAGCCACAAAGTCTCGCGGAGCAGTAGGCTTAGGAAATTGAGCCGATACATGATAGACCGTGACCTGGCCGAGGACAGATCCATCATCATCCTTAACCTCAATGGATTCGACCTTCTCCTCAGCCCCGATCCCGCGAACACATTCATCAGGCGTTTGGCCCTTTTCAATCTTCTTGCGGTTGAGCTTGAGCGTTTCATCATATTCCGACGACATTTTCTCCTGCCATCGCGCAAAAGGAAGACCTTCATGAACACTCCGTCGCCCAAACCACGAACCGCCTCCATCGTTCGCGGATAATTTCCACACAGTCACGCCGAGAGGGTTGTCCTTTGGCCCACCCATCTTAAGCGGTTTACCCCATTCCTTTTGCAAAGAGGTAATCTCCGGATCTGTCTCTCCGACTCGTGCGGCCGACGGCACGACGCGGGCAGAATGTGTAGTATTAGAGGGATCCCCGGTTCCATTTCCATCTTCGTGGGGTGGAGGGTCTGGAAGAGATTCGGCGACTAGACGGCTATTCTTGAACATATCGCGCACATATTGTCGCAGTTCGTCGGGCGTTTGGGGGACTACGTCCCAGGATGTTGGCTTGAGACATTGAAGGGCATCATGGAGGGTAGCCATGAGGGCGCTTTGGAGAGGCTCGGATTGGATTGTCTGATTGTAGCACAAACAGGAGATCGGGTAGTCAGCGTAGGACAGTGGACTGTTCATCCGCAGAAGTTAGCAACGGAGAACAGATACGCCTTTTGCTTTGCCCCGCCGTTTCACGCCGGAACTAGCTGCGCCACAGCGGTAAATTGGCTGACAAATCTTACCAATGAATGTTTGAATGATAAATCTCACAAGAGAGGCGATATCAAAAGAAAAGTAACAATGCTGTAGGGAAATAATGCGAGCAGAAGGAGGTGGTTGAGTGCTGTAGGGGAATTGCGGAGTAGACGCGGGGAGTCGGAAGTCGGAGGTGGAACGGCGAGAACAAGCTCGATTACGACCGAAGATGCGAGAACCACTCACGCCACAAGGCCAAGTGTAGCAAATTGATCAGCGCAGAAGATCAACAGTCCAATCTTCTGAAATTCAGGGCAGATATAATTGCCACTTGATCACGGGTTTGAATGTGGAAGCCTGCTTTGTTTCGTATGGCCGGGGTGCTGACGTCATTGGATAGTGGAGCATTCAGGCTAGTTACACTTTTGTTTTTTTTCTTATCTCATTTATATTTTTACTTCTGTATTACATTCATAGTAGCTACTTCTCAATTTTTGCTTGTAAATCAAAGTCATATTCAATTGTGGTCCGTCTGGAGTTTATCGGCACGGACGGCAGTGACCCAAAAGGCGCAGTAGAGGACTCTGTAGAAATATCATTGCGTCGATACTGCTAGTAGTCTACTCATGTTCATTTGTGGATCTCTAATACCTTCGAGTTTAGAAATGACAAGACCCTTCTCAAGTTCTTCATTGAAGAATGTAATACTTGTCTACTTCTTAACTGGTCTGTTATGTTGCATGTACCTTATTAAGTGACTAGCCTAAAAGATACATACAGGTTGACTAAGCTAATAAATAGATGGACAAAAAGCCAGGAGAAGAGAATAAGACAGCCAGCGCGAAGGGACTAGCCCTTCGACTGCAGACAAAAAAGAACGAAAAGATCCGGCATCCGATTCCCGACGTCGGGGCGCAAAGAATGTAGACTCCATCATCCAGTGAAAAGAGTCCCCCGACGACCGAGCTCCTCCGGGTCATAAAAAACCCAGCCCGAAGAGTATAGGAGATGAACCTAAAGATCGGCAACGGTGGTATGTTGATGAATTCCCCCCGCGTTGTGAGAGTAGTGCTATACAAACCATCGTCGCGGGAAGACGGGGGAAAAAGAACACAGAGGTCACAGACCTCGAGGTGACTTCTTACCCGACTCCTCGCCCCCGGATGCTCGCTTCAAGCGAAATAGTGCAACCGGGTCGGATGAGAGAATGGCGCACACTCTCTTCGCACGAGGTGATCATCGTCACTCCAAAGCCGAGAAAAGGGCGTGACTCGACCAAACATGTCAAATGTTAGTGAAGTCGCACGAGCCGCGTAGACCATCTCCTAAAACAACCCAGTGAAGGGGTGTTTACCAGTCCGATATCCTGTACCGGAAGGAGATGAGTCCTCAGCGAGGTGAAGCAACAAAAAAGGGGGCAGACCGTGGCAAAACCAGTCGACACGGTATAGTAGCCCACTCTTTGTGCAACTGCTGAACCGCGTCCTCAAGAAATGAAAGACATAACGATGGACATTCCACATCCAAATTCATATCCCGTGCCGCGAGGCAGACCTGGTCTTCATGACATATATGTGGGAAATGAAACACAAAGAGAAAGGAACACAAGAGCCGACCCGCCGCTTCTCGATGCAAAACGCAGACAAGAAGTAGAAAACAGAAAAGAAACGCTGACGCTGGCTGAATAAAACAAAGCATGTATCGTATCAAATCAACAATCAAGAAAACAACCAAGAAAACGCGAATGCCGTTCACAAGAATTATCCGGGAATATCGATGCAATGGGCGAGGTGGAGTATCACAGATGCACAGTCGAAAAGAACGCCGTCAAGAATGCCAAAGTCGGATCTTTTTTTGGTAATTGTGGTTGTCGATGCCTTGCAGTTACACGAGAAACATACAGACCCTAGTCACCCGACGATCCACATCAGGGACAAAAAGGGTCTGGTTCTGTGACTGGAGGACGTGGTGGAGGAGCCATTTCCATTTGCTGGGAGGAGTCGACGTCGAGTCCACTCCGCACTGGGAGCTAGATGGTCATGCCATACTGCAGCGGGGCGAAGTTGTCCCAGCCACCGAAGCCGCCCATGTTAGCAGCCGTGCTGCAGGGTTGCACAAGCATACTGGGCAGTGGAAGGGTGGAAATGGCGGCAGAGGTGGCGGCCATGCAGTCGTAGGATGGGTAGGGCGCGGTGGTGAAAGGTTGGCTGTAAGATGGGGTGGGCGAAGGCAGCTGAGACTGGGCATCACCGAAACCAATACTAGCCCAGAGATTCGGGTTAATATCACCCGTGCTGACCGGGGATGGGCTGGGCGGCAATACCTTCCACGACTCGACGTGCGAAGACGGGTAAGGAGCATTCTGATGCCACCAGGTCTCCGGGCCTGTCGAACTGGGCAGCAGAGGCACAGGTCGGAGAACATCCACCACCCGCGGAGGTGGGGGCAATAGAGGCACGAAAAGCGCTGATATCGCGGCTTGGGCATCCTCACTGCGACCACATAGAAGTTCGCCCGCTCCATCTTCCTCGAGACCTTCCAGGGCTTCGGCGTCGGCGCGGTAGACGAACCTGTTGGCGGCCTGTACGAACTCCTCCTCTAGCTTCTTCAGCTGAGCCTGTTTACCCGACCAGTCCCATGTGTTGGCGGCCGCATCAACCGAATAGATGTCTTTATGAAAGTCCACCAGGGCTTCGATCGTCTCCGGTGTCAGCTTGAATGCCACTTCGTTGCGGGAAACCATGTCGACGTGTACCACATAGGCCTCCATATGAATCATCTGATAATTGAACAGGCCTTCCACCAGCGGGTTGTCGTCCCTGCGCAGTTCCGACTCGGGGGCTTTGGTGAACATCATGGAGCATAGAGTCCAGATGGCATTACTCGACGACAGGGTTTCGGTAAGACAGCGGGTGTGTTGAGTCACATTATTCAAAGGACGCTTGACTCGGTTGACTCGCTTTAGAGTCGCCGTCAACCACGGCTCAACCTTTCTGTTGAGGACGACATTGGGCGAGGATCGCGGGGCAAACGCAGCTGCCGACGAGGGCAGTAAGACTGTAGGCATTATGAACTCTGTGCGATATGAATGATACGTCCGGCGTTCAATTCTTGGTTAGAAAAAAATGATGTGTTGATAAGAAAAAGCAAAAAGAATATAAAAAAAAGGAACGCGTGTGGTTGTTGTTATAAAAGAATGTAGATCGAAGAAATCGTAAAAGGCGACATTCGCCCACACAAGTGATATTTCCCAGCTGCGCACTTAAGCAGATGAAGATTCGGATTGACTGGGCCTTTCAGATCAGAGATGTGAGTTATCGAAAAGAGAGGATATTCTAAATTAGTTGTGCGGGCGAATGCGCGATAGAAAGAAATTAGATATAACAGGTGAAGGGAGGGAGGAAGGAGAGTCATGAAGGGCATTCCACCGTAGAAGTAAGAAACTAACAGACTAAACCCGGGGTGGGTAACGTAGGAACCGTATTTGGTATCGGCCACTACGAGCACTACTAGTAGTTACTAAATGGCCCTGGTGGATTGAATATGCAGCCTGATGGAGCCGGTTTTCGTATCGTATAGCCCGTACAGTCGGCCTCTCCGGTGGCAATACTCTTCGGCTTGGATGTGAACAGTGCACAGTTGCATTTATACATTTGCTTCGTACACAGTTACAGCTGCTTCTGACCATTCCAGCTTTGTTCTACGATCACTGCATTCATTACATCCACTAATCCAATCCACCGATCTGCTAATCCACATCCACTACTTCTATCTTCTGCAGCTCGGTACCGTGAAACCACAACCGCCGTGTTTCGAAACAATCAAAACCTTGAATCGCACTGGATTCCCAGTCTCACGGCCTGCGCGTTGCACGTCCATTCGGTCAGAGCCATCTGCAGCATGCCCCAAACTGCAAAAGCTAAGCCCCGATGATCCGCGCTGCGAGTTGACCTGCGGGCCAGCCAAATCCTCCGAATTGCCTGTTTGAGTCGCCCGGCCTTGCCTCGCTGCATGATGCCCAAGTTATCCATTATCTCGAGGGCGAGGCCTTGATGGCTTGCGCTCTTCTCGATCTGTCAACTTCCAAGGTTGTGTCGTCTGGGGGCCAAGGGGGAACACCTTCGTCATTTCGTATAGACTCAGACATGCGACTCCGTACATTCAATTCTATGAGATCGGAATGAATCTAGAGCTGTCCCATCTCGCCGGTTCAGTCTGGAAATCTTCAGACGCCTTCATGCAGCTAAACGACTCCACAAACCCTACTCGCCCCAGTCCCCGTCGACGCTATCGCACAACAGATGAGATCCCACGTTCCCCAAAGTCTACCCCCTTCTTCACCCCCTTGACTACTCCTACTGGGTTTCAGGAATCTCAATCGAGGGAAAAGGGTTGCAGCAGGAAAGGGGGGGAAAAAGCAAGTGACTCGATGCGATGCTAGATGCGAGAGAGTACCGACTCTTTTTTTTCTTGCCCACTCCCGTCTTTGTTTGGATGTGTCGACCACGCTAGCCCAGCACAACCATGGACGACCTCAGCTGATGGAGGGTCGAGCAGACGTGGGGCAGCTGGTCTTGGGCCGCTTCAGCACGCGGATTCGCCGGTGGCTACCGAGTCCGGCCGATGTGCGGGCAGCTGAGATCCCTGCTGCGATCTGCGATTGGGCTGAACCTCGCCGGTCCGCCTTCACTAGACTTTGAGGAGGCGCCCACTCCCGTGGAGGTATGGAGTACACTGTGCAGTGAAGTAGTATCATTACCGGTTTTTTCGTGCTGCTTTGTGCAATGCAGTTTCTGGAAATAGGAAGAGCCCGGCCCTTGCCCTTCTTTTCCCAGGTGATCTCATCTCACAGGTAGCCCCTTTCCTATATCGTGCTTCTCAGTCTGTGTCGGGTCCCTCCTCGTGCAATGACTGGCCCATTCTCACAAACCCTGAAGCCTGGCGGCATATCAGTTTGGTCATGTGGTCTACAAGATGTAAAAGGGGGTGGACAGGACGGAGCGGTTGGAATCGGAGGTCGGCATCATTCACTACTGATACAGGGCATATACAAAAATAAATATACCGTAGATAGATTCCGTCATCAGCGTATTCCGTACTCCGTACGGAGTACATACTTCGGACATACGGAAGGCAAGAATTTTCATAGGGATTGCCTTGTCAGTGCGGCGAATAACAGAATGGCAGAATTACGAGTACGAGTATTGATGTGTTTCCGAAAATAGGAACAGCAGCCATCGCCACAGCCACAACCACAAACATACACTAGCCACGTGTGGAACACTGCCACTCTGCGCCACGTGGTCACGTTGCCACCAGCGGGGCTGTGGCTGATGCTACCGTTGGGCATCGGAGCCGAAACATTGGGTCAACTAGTATTTACTAGCATACAGTAATTAATTAAACATATGCTTAACTTATACATTTAAGCGCTTAAAAATCTGCCAGTGGGCCAACTTGCATTGTGACCCAGTCAATTTCCGGAGAAAATAGGGCTATCAAACAAAAGCCTCGGCAGATCCGAAACTCATCGTGCCCCATCACTTACAAAGCCAATATAGGACTGCCCTGAAACCCCCACAAACTATTTCTAGAATAGTACCACTAGCCTTGGAAATCGTCATTGCAGAATACCAATAGTTCTCTATAGAAGACATTATGACTCATAGTAATTCTGGACAATGATGGTGGATTTGAAACCGAGCTGCCGTAGATCCTACGCCGCCGATACAGATCAAGTTTGCAATGCTTTACTCTAACCTGTCCCATGACGGAGCCGAACATGCAACTATATCGAAATATCACATGGCGTTCTTTGAGTCATCGATCCCGACATTCAACTTGAATAAGTGTGCTCACCGAATATTTTCTGTACGATCTTCGTTCGTATCTAATCCACACACGGCATAAGCCGACCACCCCACCGCCTGAAACCCACTGCACGGTAGACCGCCGCCCAATGAGTTTCAAAGTGCAAGATGCACCAGGAAAATTGGTTGTAAAATCGAATCATGTGAGCGATTTTCTTTTTCTGGGCAATGATACTGAGGGGCAAATGCATGGGTGAATGTTCCGAAATCGGCACTAGTCATTTACTTCTCGGCCATGAAGGAATGGTCTTGGTAGTATACTAGCGGTAGTACGTCTTGTGATGTGATCTCTGATACCCATGAAACTAATGCTTCTACGATCGACTACTCCGGTAATACCCCATTTGGATACATTGATCATATGGTCTAGCAAAATCTTGTTTATTTCCAGGTTGCAATAATGCTGGCGACGATCTTGCCAACGATTTACATCTGCCTAATATGACTATTATAACCGATATTTCGGCAGTTTCCAGAAGCCGAAGGGTAATATCTAGGCAGAGGCGTTATCTCTCTTTGAAAGGAAGAGAGAGAAAAAGTAACAACAGAGCGTTATAGTCAACAGACACGGAACGAGTGTATCACTTACCGCGACCGACACAACAACCTACACAGTCGACGTCGAGGAGATCTAGTGTAGATAGTGACTCCCAACAAGAATAAAAACAAAATCTCACGAAGATGCTGAAATTTAGGACCACCAAAATACACGAATGTACAAAAGCATATACTCCGACAGAATGACGCAAACTAACTTCTCCACCTTGGAAGAAGGCCTTTTCGCGACCGATTTGGGGGCTGTGATATTTTTACAACACCGGCGCTTATTCTCACGATTAGGCCAATGGAAATCAACTCTACCACCATTTGCCTTTCCTCTTTTCCATGCCTAGTTATCCACAGCCCACACCGTAGAACCGTGCTCTTGAGCGGTCTGATCAGAGACACTTACGTATACATCCTGAAAGATTGAAACATCGATGGGGCTGGGAAGCTCTAGTTTCTCATAATGACGGAGTGGTCTTAAAGTAACCACTTATAGATTGATTGTTGAATGGTGGGCAGTGTGGGTGGCCTCATGGTATCCAGATGTACTAGTAGTATGATTACCGGCTTTACTATTTGCCATCGGTACGGTAAGTTTGTATACATACTATACAGAGCTCCATGTCACTATGTATGGGGCTACATTCTTCTTAGCAAGATTTTTGACCTTCACTTACCACTAGAAGCCTTGGAGATAATTAATGTTATGCCAAAAATATAAGGCTATTGTCTTACATCTCAATGAAATGCATCTTGAATCAGGGAAACGAGGGGGCATTTAGAGACAGTACAGTGAAGAGGTGATTTCTTCGTTTGTTCACCCGATATTGGACTTCCCCGATGCCAGTCTTCAAATAACAACTAATAATTCGATTGTTCAAACTTGAAGAAGCCTTTGTTGATACGAAATGATTTGGAGAGACCTAGCTCTACGGACGGTCTCAATCGGATACCTTAGTACTATTGGATTTCATGGTTGGGGAAAATTATATCTTATTCTCAGATAAAGTATTGCTATGGATATATATAAATGATAATTTTAGTAAGAAATTGGAGGACTTCTGCTACTACTAGTATCTATGACTATTCCACCATGTTCGTTGAAGACGTGTTTACAAAGGCTAGAGAAGGAACTAGAGTTTTCGACAGAAGAATGATTAGTCTCGAAGACAAACCCCTAGTTTTCGAAAATTTTTGTTTGGGCGGCACGCATCCGACTTCTATACATCCAGAGAGAAATTCGTCTCGCAGTTCTTTACTCCAGCGACCAACCTGGCTCCCGTAAGACTATACCACGTGGCAGTGAAATTCGAGAATTATAGGATATTACTACCATACCAAAGCTCATGTGCTTGCTTTTCTGAAAGATGTACACGCATATCTACAGTGTGGCTCAATCGCAGTACCTAAAAGAAAAACCCACAGCTATACTCCAGATATTTTGAAGCTTACTTCTGCACCAATTTGGTGTGATTGGTATCCGTGAGAAGGAACAATAATTGATCTAGCTGCGGACTATGGGTGTGATTGCAAAAAAAAGAAACATAGAACCCTGCAGGGCAAGTGGAATTCTGGGAGAAGTTAAAGACTCGATTCTGGGCTCCCCTAAAATGGAGTAAAGCGTTGAAAGACCGGGGTAGCCATTTATTGACACAATAGAATTATTCACCAAGGATTGATTCAGTAAATTGAGTCTCATCTTGATATAAAGTATGTGAAAATCCGATGCGATACAAATGCTCCACGAAAATGTATGGCGAAACGGGCTGAGCCCACATGGATAGGAGAAAGTCGCACATTATTCTCCGAAGGAAACACATGCCACTCTAGCCATTCCAATGGCACTAGTAGCATTTATGTGATTTTATCATATACCTAGCATACTAAAAAACCCCCAAATTATTCTAGAAATTCACCGCCACTTTCCTTCAGTAAAAGCTGATATTCAGGCTCGAATTGCATATACATTGCTTCTGGTGAACCCGTTCCCTTCTTGGTGTATAGTGCGGTTTCATGATCAACAAGGGTTTTCTTCAGACCCCCCGTGGTAGCTCCAGTTGAACCCGGGGCAGTTGATGCCTCCACTAGTAGTTGTGCCTGACAGGTTCTTTCGAGTGCAATGAAAAATGCAGCTGCCTCAGCCACTGTATCACCAGCAGTGAGTAGGCCGTGATTTTGCATTATCAGATTTTTGTTCTTTGGGCCAAGGTAATCCGCGATACGTTGGCCCTCCTGTTGAGCGAATACAACCCCACCAAATGCTGGGTATACAGAAATATCGTCGTAGAACATGCAGGAGTCTTCACCGGAAATTCGAAATCAGTACCGAAATTGGATAATAAATGTATCGGATAGATATTATACCTTGGTTGATCATATCAATTGACTTTCCAAATGTGCTCCATGCTCTACCGTAAGGACTATGCATATGACAGGCAGCATGTATATCAGGTCGCTTTTGGTGGATTGCCGAATGGATCATGAAACCAGCAGCATTGACCGGTTTATCGGCGCCATCTACACGATTTCCATTCTCATCAACACGTACCATGTCTGATACCTTCAAAAGGGCAAAATGCACCCCATAAGGATTGATCCAGAATGTTTGTGGATCAATGGGATCTTACAAGGTTAGCTACTAGCAGAAACTGAAAGTGGCTGGCTTCGTTGGTATACCTCGGAGGCTAATATGACCACTACTCCCATCAGCAAATCCGAGCTTAGCAAAAATGCGAAAGGCGGCGGCCATTTGGCCTAGTAGCCATGTTCGCTCTGCCTCTTTAGTGGCAGGGCGTGGGATGTGATGAAGTCTTCTGACCTCCCCGTTCTCGGACCTTTCGGTATTCAGAGCCGAAGAAGTCGCGGTTTTGACGGTAGCCGCACTAGAAGACATACTGCTGTATTTATTGTTTTGTCATATAGCAGGATTGAATTTGGAAATCAGATGGCGAGGCTGAAAATGATGACATCGGCTATTCTCGAGAGGGGAAGCTTAACCCCGCAACAATGCGCGCGAGCATGACTTCTCACCCGCATACTCAGAAATCGGTGAGGTTTACCCTGTGTATCTCGTCCGCAAAATTGGGAAGTACTGGCTAGAAAGGATAAAGATCTTTCCCGCGGCAAAGCAAATGCAAAACTTGCGGGAATTGTGAGAGAAATCATCTCGAAGAGGGGCAAACTGACCATGAACAGCAAGCCAGAAGACCGCATACTGTTCTTCGCGGGTAGTTTCAAAAATGCCGTCTTTCCTCGACCTACCGCCCGAGATTCGTCTGATCATTTACGCCTACTCACTAAACCCGAATGAATATGTCTGTGGGTATCGCCAAATAGAGCTTCTGGCCGCCGCCGAAATGGACCGTGCTCGCGGTCCTGTATGCTCCTACCCACGACCTTACATAGAGCGACGTACGCCAACCATTCTCCTGATCAACAGACAGATCACTGCGGAAGCGCTTGAGGTTCTCTACAAAATACCCCTCAACCTCTATGAGACGCCACCAACGTATTTCGTTATGCGAAACATGGATATAACCGAGTTCATCAGCGAGAATCTGCTTCAGAAAATCCACCATGGCATTCTGAGAATGGACCATGCCCAAAAGTTCCATATTCTGACTTTATTGGACATATGGGGTCAGAGTAATAGTCTCCAATCACTGCATGTATATTGTTCAAAGCCTTCGCCGATTCCCAGGGGTCATTGGAAGATTGTCAAACAAAGGGTGTGTCTCTCAACCTCAGACCTCGCACTCATTTCATTCTAACAAATTAATCAGCTTCGGACATTTTCAAATACTGTACCGGTCATATTCCATCGAGTCGAAGACCCGCTCAGAGCAGATAACTACGAGACAACGAACCCTCCGACCAACTGGGGTAAACCACCTCGTATCGGGCCCCCAACAAGTCCCACTTAGAAACAAGGACTCTAAAAGCAGCAAAGCTTCATATGAAATTAAAGATTCTTCCATGGATTGATCGAGTGAAATGCTTGGCGTGTCAAAATAATTTACCGAGATTGAAAACGCCCGCCAACCGGAGCAAGTACGCTCTTTTTTCCATGCGCATCGAGATAAAACATGCCTTGAAAGAGTTGGAGGCTCTTTCGCATGGAAAAAAAAATTGATAGATAAAAATCAATCATAGTTCAACCTAATCCTAAACAAGATAACCCAGGTCGATAAAGTAGTGCACCAAAACTTGGCGACTGGAAATTATTGGAAGAGCTCGGCTCTACCCCCTTCAACAACGAAGTTATCACCAAATCTGCAATATCTATCATATGAAATACTAGTAAATGACCACAATTGCGCCCCCCCCCCCCTCCCCTGCACACGCCACGTGCAAATTCCAAGGCACTGCGGTTGAAGGGCCAGATCACATCTACCCTGCACGCCATCAGAAGACTCGATTGTGGTTAAAAGCGTCGAAAGGATAAATTGAAATGTGAAGGAGGCGGGAATATAGGGGTTGGCTGCCGAATTGCTCCATTCCAAAGCTTGAACCATGATATCTTGGCGTGCCAACACGCATTAAAACTACGATGAATTTCCCTTTAGAAAACCCTCGGATTCTAAACGAACTCCGAGGCCTTAAAATCCCCGCGGCGATCCTCGCGCTAGCAACGCTCGCGAGGAGCGAAGGGTCCACAGAGAGACAAGTCTGCCCCGCTATTTTGGAAGCGACCCCTGCAGAGGCGCTCCTGTCGCGTGTGGGGTGTTATGCAGCCACCCGAGAGTTACTCAAATTGCAAACTATAGTTCTATATTCAAAGAAAGTGTGGAGGGTTAAGTGCAGAACGATTTCCGAATAGGCTGGCTTTCTAGTATATAGGTCGTTATTTCTAATTCACAAGACATGGAACTGGTACTAGTACTAGTAGAACATCTATGCCAGAATATCATCAACATATGATGATGCTGGCAGTGTAGATCGTTGTTGGAACAAACTTGGTAGGCTAAGATAGGAATAAAAAACTCGCCAACGCCGCGGTGAATGATCATCTCATCGGCCCTATTTTGAGCGCCGACGTCTTCGTAAAAGATCTGATCGGTTAGACGAGAAGGTCAGATCTCGATTCGGGAATGCTGGTCAACACCAGTTCGTAAATGATCAGCATCCCAATAGCACACATAGTCCACTAAAACCGTACCCCAAGGGAAGCGAACGGGTCTTCAGGTACCCGTTCGTTCTCATTAGCCAGGAACATGGCTATCCGTGCCGATCTGCAAGGGCACGGGCAGCCCCGGACCCTGAACCCTTTAAACGAAGGGCAGACGAACTCTTGACGTCGCATTCTTCCCGTTTTTCCCATTAGCCTCCCCCGCAAGACCAAGCCACTAACCTCGCTAGTCCATCAGCCCCATTGGCCAAGATCAGAATCATGACTTGGATGGAGCCTTTCGCTTTCGTTCCCGCTCAAATATCTGGAGATCTCGCAAGAGTATATCCACCGATGGGTATCTAACACGGGCCGAAAAAGGGGAACTACTCCGCTAGCGAGTGCGAGTGTATGGCCGGGGACTGACATCAGAGCTATCTAAAGAGTCTGAAGATTGGAAATGCTCACATGTGGAGACCAACCGTCCTCGGCCTAATCCAATTCCTGCCCCAAGAAGTGAATCCGTGGGGAATAGCGGCTGATGGCATAAAAGGAGGTCTCCCAGACATGGGAGATGGCGGATTCTCGTAAACGACAATCTCCGGCAACCGCTTCCATATCGTCTTCTTCCTCTGCCGTGTGTGTGTGCAGCCAAGATGCGTTTCTCTGCCGCTTTCATCTCGACCCTCGTGCTATCTGGCACTGCTCTTGCTGGCCCTACCAACCAACCTAGTGCGAACGAGGCCGGACCGGATGCCACGTCCGTTTCGCCTGTTCAGAATAACGTTGCCAAGGCTGCAAATGCTGCTCCTAGCACATCCGAGACCCCGTTAGTTCACCAGGCAGCCTCAGCGGTCGATTCCAGCAGTAACAAGAACGATGATGATGCTCTCGTTGCCGATCCGCCTTCTCCTAGCTCTGTTCTGCCATCACAGAAGAGCGAGGATGTCCCTCAGAACACGGCAACGAAATCCGCCGACTCGGCCGACTCGAAGAAGGATCCGTCGAACGTTGAAAGCAGCATGCCGTCGTCCACACGTTCTAGCTCGCAGACCGCAGACTCAACCGATACAGCCTCGCATTCGTCGCATGCATCTGGTAGCGCTACTAGTATTATGACTGGCAGTACCACTGGAAAGTCTGCTACCGATAAAACAGCCACGGCTACTCAATCCGCCGAGCCTTCTGCTACCAGCGGCGGCTATGCTGATAGCGATCATGCGGATGGTGACGATGATGGTCATCTGCTTTCCTTCGATGGTACTTTCCTTGATTCATTCAAGGACTTCGTGAGCTTCCTGGAGGGTGTTAAGGGTCTTCTGGCACCGACTCTCCTTGGAGATATCGAATCATTCTTCCACCATGTTGCCTACCTCCTTGATGACAAGACCACAGATCAGACTAAGATCCTAATCGAGACTGCCTCTGGCCTTCTGACCAAGAGTCTGATCAACAAACTGAATGGTTTGCTTGACAATGCCAGCGAGCTCTTAACTAAGGACTTTGTTCATGAGACTAAGAGTCTTATCACCACCGTTGGCCCGGTGCTTACACCGGAGCTGTTCAAGGAAATCAACGGTTTGCTTGAAAACGGAAATAACCTGTTGAGCCCCGAGTTCGTGAAGGAGACCAAGGGTCTGATCAACACTGTGGCGCCTGTGGTGACCCCCGACCTTCTGAAGGAGGTTAACTCGTTGCTCAAAAACGGCAATAGCCTTCTCTCCCCCAGCTTTATCAAGGAGACTAAGGGCCTTATTAACACTGTCGCCCCTGCTGTCACACCTGATCTTCTGAAGGAGGTTAATAGCCTTCTCCAGAACGGCAACACACTCCTGTCACCCGAATTCGTCAAGGAGACTAAGGGCTTGATCAACACAGTAGCTCCCGCTGTGACCCCTGAGCTTCTGAAGGAGGTTAACAGCCTTCTCCAGAATGGAAATACCTTGCTTAGCCCAGGCTTTGTCAAGGAAACCAAGGGTCTTATCAATACAATTGCCCCTGTCGTCACTCCTGAACTTCTCAAGGAAGTCAATAGCCTCCTCCAGAACGGTAATAGCCTGCTTAGCCCTGGATTCGTGAGGGAAACCAAGGGTCTCATCAATACTGTGGCTCCTGTTGTAACACCTGAGCTCCTGAAGGAGGTGAACAGCCTTCTTACCAATGCCAATGACCTCCTGACCCCATCGTTCGTGAAAACGACTGGTGGGTTGATAAATGGAATCTCACCCATGATCACTCCCGAGCTACTGCATAACGTCTCCTATCTTTTGGGCAACGGAACCACCCTCTTAAGCCCGAGGTTCGTGAACGATACTCGATCGCTGGTCACGGGTGTTGCGCCGGTCATTACTCCCGATCTCTTGGCCAAGGTTGGAAATCTCCTCGGAAACGCAAATGAACTTCTCTCGCCGAAGTTTGTTAATGAGACGGAGACTTTGATCGAGGACGCATCTGATGTAAGTTTCCATTTATTTCGATAACCGGCTTATTCTCTCATTGCTGACTTCTTTTTCAGTTGTTGCCTCTTGTCGTGAAGTTGATTGATTCGTTGTAAGAGCGCGAAGGGGGGCCTTTTTTTTCTTCTCTCGGTTGCTTTCCGTAATGTTTAAACGAGTAACTAATCACGGTAACTCACGATATGTCTGGGTACGTTAATATGCTTAATACGATTTAATTGAACGATGCTGGACTACTCGTTAGGACATTAGTAAGGCTATTTGCACTGTAGATGCGTTGATATGCATGCCGTCTGACGAGGTGTGCTCCCAATCGACATTCGATCCCGAATCCGTGTACATCTGTTCTTGAAGTTAATTCACTTACCATTGGGAAAGGAGGGTCCAAATGACGAGGAAGGAAAAGGGAGTCATTGATAGTCACTTTTTCTGAAGCTGGAGAACGGACGCCCAAAAGCAGGAATGAGAAATACTTGTGTGGACGGCCTCACCTTCAGAGCACAGAAGGAAGGAGCGACTCTGGGAACAACAGCGAGAACCTTCCTTCTGTGCCCTCGCCTTGGCTGCCCTAGAGACATCCTAGGATCACATGATATACCCGGGTCGCTTCCCAAGATATCTCAGGAATATCAAGCTGGATACGGCCATCGACATCTTCGACTATACTACCGAAAACTCTGATCTGAGAAGCTATCTACTATCTACTATAAATAGGACCTGGGTGCGCGGATTGACCGAGGGCTGAGGGCCTGAAGCCCAAGGCCTCTCAACAGTACCATGGGTTCCACCAAAGTAGATATTATACTACTAGTATTGTTTGGATTGGCACCAGATCAATCTACCACGTCACATCATGTCTCGCTTGGCTCTTCTTCACTTCCTGGTACAATCCACAGCTATCACGACTACAACTACCAATATCTGTCGACAGTCACCATGGAACTCTTGAAATACTTCTGCAAGCCCTATCTCGGCTTCCCACACCAGGCAACTGGCCATCAGTCTCACTGCGTAGATAGATGACCGGGCTCCCTTCAGAGTTATTGATTCGAATCTGTGATCTTCTTTCTCCCGTCGATATTGCTTGTCTTGGCCTCTGCAACCATCGAATCCATACCCTCTTCAGGACATATTATCGATTTCCTACTCGGAGGGATGCCAAGCTGTCAATCTTCATCCGACTGGAAAGAGATCACCCAGAATACTTCGCATGCGATATTTGCAACATTCTCCATCGATACGATGGCTCTGAGAGCTTCGGACTCAGCGGATTAGCCTATAACAAACCTACTCGACTTCCCTGTGTTAGGAAGGGATATGACTGGCATTCAGAGTGTATCAGAGGGTCATCGATCAATATGAGAACCCATAGTACATTTACTCATTCGAGAAATCGGCTTCACTTTCTCCAGATCAAACTTGCGATGAGAAGATACTGTTTTGGCCCTCATTCTGGAATCAACACCGATTCTCTTGCTTTTACACAAGTTCGTGAATACCGACATCCTTGGCAAAAACCTAAATCATTACCGGTCTATCAGCCTATCAGAACACTTTTCTCGATAGAAGCTCAAGTATGTCCTGAGCCACTTGGGGTTCATATAAGAATGCAGGATATTGTGCTTTATGACATATGGGAGGATTCAAAGATTCAAGTTGATTCGAGGCCATATGTTATTCAGCTCTATGAAATATGCTCACATACCTCACTTGAGAGTAAAGCCTCTGATATTGAGTCTGTGTATAATGGAGAGAGAGATTCATTTTCCTATACATGTCCCAAGTGCAATACAGTGTCCTTGATTAAGTTCCGCAGGATAGATTCCAGGCTTGCACTTGTTATGACAAGATGGGTTAATCTAGGTCCTGGTATTCACAGAGAAGATCCTTTGTGGAAAATTCACATTTATACGTGCATTGATAGGACAATACCTTCCGAGCTTCCCCGTTCGTTGATGCTTCCAAGCCCTCGCACATGTTTCGAAAATGCGACATCGCTATCATTTGAAGACTTACGGTCTCGCAACATATCCTATCTTCGTGGCGATCAATACAAAAAGGGGTCGATTTTCGCTTTTGATATGGCAGGTATTGTTTGGCACATCTCATACAAAGAACCATTTAAGACATCGGGGATCTCTTCTCTTTTTTCTTAACTAGAAGTTTAACGGAATCCCGAAAAAATACGAATTTGATAGAATGTATTGATGAACACCGGGGGGGGGGGACGTTGCTGCGACGAACCTGGCATCGTATGATCCACTATTGATATAGGGTGCCATTAGGGCACCTGCCGGTTTTTCCCTTCAGGTTCTTTTTTCTTTTTACGCTTGCTTCTTTAGAAAAATGCTACTACATTGCTGTTCTGATCCTCTTCATGGGGATTTACCTCCCGTAACTGAGCCTCTCAGAAAGATATAGCTTTACTTGAAGAGCAAAGTACTAAAGTCTAGATACTTAGCTTGGACAAAAAAGAGTAGGTAAGCCCTAGAGTTACATATATAAAAAGTAAAGATAAGATTACCGCCTATCTAAGGACACAGTGGTAAAGGGTGACTATTGCTGAGAGGATAGAAATGAGATAGGAGAATATTGAAGATGGTCTGGGGCCAAACACTGTACTTCTCGATGACCCTACATCATTCCAACTCCTGTTCTCTCCCATAGCCTAGGAATTGCTCTGTAATTGACAAGACTCAGGTTGTATACCATTGAATTGTCTGTAGGTATAGCAATGACAAAGCCCGGCCAAAAGTTCTGATAGCCTGAAAGTTGTCTGGTGATTAGCGACAACTGAACTTGATGATATTCGGCCGTTACGCAGTAATCAGGTCGCTGTTGAAGACATGCCATGTCTTAATCCAGGCGAGCTCGGCAGGAATGTAGATCCTGACGCGACAAAGGTGGGTATCGCCAGACCTTTCCGGCGTGGTATGCTGGCTTGATGCAGGGCCCGACACGGACCAAAAATCAGCTCGGCAAGAACTGAGGTCGGAAGGCAGAGAGAGGCCTTCGCTTCTCTAATGAGATTAGGATGCCAAGATAGCTATTGGTTCGGCTTCTTGATGTTGTCAAGCGTAGCCGAAGTCCATCCATCTCATTCAGGACGGGATTTCCGATGCTTTAACCTCTTGATACTTGGAAAGCACCTTCATCTCGGTATCCCGCTCCTTGACCTTTTTGTCTATGGCCTTTTGAACTTGTTCCTTCTTCTTCTCAGCCTCTTCAATTTTCCTCTTCGCTTCTTTCGCGGCCAGTTCCTGGGCTCTCAGAGCTGTTTCTTTGGTCGGAAATTCTTGACGCAACTGCTCGATCTCCGTGCGAATATCTTGCTCTTCCAGTGGTTGACAAGTGACCGGGTGATACTTGTAAATCGGAAGTGGTTCACCCGGCAGCTGGACCTCCGGGAGATCGGGGTGGATTGGGGTTGTTCGGATCGGAGAGTCGAGAGGGACTGCCGAGACAGTCTCGGAGGGGGGCGATGGAAGGAAAGGCTCAGTTTTGACCATGATTGCTGTGCGACTATTGAAAGCGGAGGAAGAAGGATGGCGGGAGAGGAGGGGCCGCCTTGAGGAAAGTGGCTGGGAGTGTTGCGAGAAGTATGAAGGGAAATAAGTCGGAAGTCACTCGGCGACGGCTTTGGATATTCTGCCGCAGATTGCCAGAGTTGTGCTTCACCGCCCACGACATCACCATTTGCGGGGAGACTGGACGACGACATCAAGGAAGATCCATTTACGCTCTTCTCAAAATCACACCTCGATATCCAGATAATTCGCTTGGGCAGGTCCTAAATAGACCAGGCTTTGTGTATTCGACGTATGACAGCAGGTGCGCAGATCCCTATACGGGTCGACTTATCTCATCTTGAAGACGGCCTGGCCACATACACTTGAGCCACTATGCAGGCTTTTGGTAAGTTACATTCACTCCGTTCCCTCGGCATGGATAGTCACATCTTATATCTCAATTGACTCGGCTAACATATGACACTTGCCAGTCCCGAAAAATAGGAGGGTAAGCTTCGGAAGCCCCGGAGAAGAAGCCACTCGAAACTAATCCGAATACACATATAGCCCCGATTTGAGCTTGTATTGAGGGTATGATTCCATTATCTTGATATGAAACGTACAGATGCTGAAATTATCCCAAGATAAACGACATCAACAATGTTCCCTTGGGCAATGGCGTCGCGTACGTACGATGGCGCCTACCGTCAGGCGTCTCAGCAGAGCATCAGGGTCACACAGAAAAGGCAACTCTCAGTGACCATCGTGCATACTGGAACTATGAAAAGGTCCTCAACGTGAGGCTCACTATCGACAGGGCATCTACGCTCCAGGACTGCGAAATCTTGTTCGAAATCATTCAAGAGTTCCACTCTTCAATAGAGAAGAATGTGCTTGGAAAAATCAAGCTCAACCTTGCGGAATATGTGGATAAGGTTGAAGAAGATGAAGGTGTCGTTAGACGATACCTTATGTTTGACAGCAAAGTCAATAGTACCGTTAAGATTGGGATTGCGATGCACCAAACGGAAGGAGATCGAGGCTTCACTACGTATGCCCAGCGCCCCGGATGGTCTCGTTCTTTTCATTTGTTCTATGCTAATCTGAAACAGGCCAAATCTGAAATCGGCCACGGTCTTCGGAGGTATTGCGGGCGTGGTTCATTCTTCTGAGCCATTAGATTCGGACGAGATCGGCCAGATGCCCTCGATCAACACACAAACCAGAGAGACTGCCGACATGCAAGACCTATATCGAAGAACCCTAGCGGCCTCGTGGACGTCTCGATCATGCGACTTGCCTGCCGATAAACTAGTGGAGGAGCTGTTCTCAGGCAGCTCATGTTGGAACAATGACGTCCATAACACTGTGAATGGAAGCTACGTGGGGCCTGACCATCGGGATAACTTTTTGGACCCTGAAGCTGGGGCCCGACAGTCACGCTCCGGCAAGAGATTGTCGCCTAGCCTATCACCCGGATTTGAGAGGCGGCCGAAAAGCACCTCAAGTAACCACTCCCGCAGCAGCTCGAAAACGCCAGACTCTCGATCTACACTGGGCAATGCTCAAAAGGGCGGCAGTCTTGAACAGCAACTTTATGATGGGGCAAAGGGCCGTGGTTGGAAGGGACGACATGCTGAGCATGAGCTGTGCGAATTTGATGTCCGAGATGATCTTCGAAGTTGGGAGGTTGCCTCTAATAGGTAGCATGAGATAGTAACAGCAAAGATACCATTCAAATTCTGTCAACTTGAAGTTAGTAGTAGTACAGCAGTGCTACCTAGTTGTAAACATATATTCACACTGGCAACTTTCGATGTAGACCACCGATAGCCCTTTGGATTCAAATTATTCAAGAACCCTCTGCAGCTCTGGAGAATACCAGGAATTAGAATATTCCAAGTTAACTACTAGTACCTACCTAGGTCGTATTAGGACCTACTAGTAGTAAACTCCAGGCCTTGAAGTTCAAGAAAGGTTGTGATGGTGCCCCACACATGACGGGCCCCCAACTTCAAGTTGAACCGTGGAAGCTGGACTTGACGTGTAACCCGGCTCTTTCTCTCCCAACTCCAGTTGAACCTGACATCCCGCACTCCTACTTCGAGTCCCCTCGTCAACTCCCTCGGGACCGAGGCATAGATAGCTCAACTTCGATCTGATCAGCGTCACTTGACCATCTTGCATACCATCGCATTGTTGGAATCCCCGAAGTGCGCAGTGTCCGCCCGGCCCCGCTACAACACAACCGCAAGCTTTCCCCTCTCAGGATGAAGATCATGCGCCCACAGTGATTCACGCTCAGTTAGGCATGGAGCGAACACGGGTTGCTAAGGTTGGTCTATCTATTGAGAGTCTTAAAGATATAACCTCACCGATACTAACCATGCCTTCTTCTTCCCAGGTTGACAATGTGACCTTGGCTCGCCGTGGTGAGCAGGTCGACGGCACCCTTCATCTCACCCCACATCACCTCATCTTTTCCCACGTACCCCCGGTTTCCAGCGAGGATCAAGCCAAGGGCGTGGCAATCAGACCGAAGGAGCTTTGGATTACCTACCCCATCATCTCATTTTGTACTCTGCGACCGGCTCCCGCGGCCTCCCGCCAGCTCTCCTCCATTCGCCTGCGATGTCGAGACTTTTCATTTGTCTGTTTCTACTTCACCAGCGAGAACAAGGCCCGGGAGGTTTTTGATAGTATCAAGCAGTGGACCTGCAAATCTGGTCGCCTTGACAAACTATACGCCTTCTCCTACCAACCGCCCCCTCCGGAGAAGGAACTCAACGGGTGGGATTTGTATGAGCCGCGCAAGGAGTGGGAACGTCAAGGAATCCACAAGGAAAACTCCGGATGGCGCCTATCTGAAGTCAATACAAACTATGAGGTACGTGGTACAATTGGCATGGGGCAGGCGAAGAAGATGACTCCACATACTGACTCAGATCGTCGATAGTTCTCCCCAACGTACCCAGCACTGATCCCCGTGCCTCGGCCATTTCCGACAACACCATCAACTATGCAGGACGCTATCGCTCAAGGGCACGAATTCCAGCCTTGACCTACCTACACCCCGTCAATAATTGTAGCATCACCCGAAGCTCGCAACCCTTGGTTGGTGTCCGTCAGAACCGCAGTATTCAAGATGAAAAGTTACTGGCTGCCATTTTCTCGACTTCTCGTTCGGAGCGCCCGTTGGCTGGCTTCGCTCAGGCTAGCATAGAGAGGGAGGCATCTGACTCCAGCCAGGAAAGCACGGAGACTTCACAAAGTGACCCAGACATGTCCAATGCCGAGGAAATAGAAGATGATATGCTAGCTGCTTCCCGGGGAGACCCCGAAGACCAGCGTGCGATATACGGCGCTCAACAGTCGAACCTCATTGTGGATGCGCGTCCGACGGTTAATGCATTTGCTATGCAAGCGGTTGGACTTGGCTCGGAGAACATGGACAACTACAAGTTTGCTACGAAGGCATACCTGGGAATCGACAACATCCACGTTATGCGCGATTCCTTGAATAAAGTCATCGATGCACTGAAAGAGACGGATGTCACTCCCCTGGGACCGAATCGGGATTTGTTAGCACGAAGTGGGTGGTTGAAACACATCGCCGGGATTTTGGATGGAGCTGGGTTGATTACCCGGCAGGTCGGCCTGACGCATTCCCACGTTCTCATTCACTGCTCTGATGGCTGGGACCGGACCAGCCAGCTCAGTGCCTTGAGTCAAATCTGCCTGGACCCGTACTTTCGCACCATGGAGGGTTTCATGGTTCTCGTGGAGAAAGATTGGCTGTCGTTTGGCCACATGTTCCGACATCGATCTGGCCATTTGAATAGTGAGAAATGGTTCCAGATCGAGAACGAACGTATCGGGGGAGATGCCAATCGTGGATTTGGAGAAAGTGGTGGCGCAGGAAAGGCAATCGAGAATGCGTTCCTCAGTGCCAAAGGCTTCTTTGGTCGGGATAACAATAGCCGTGACTCCTTACCAGACTCGGAGGGAGAGCTCCAGAGCTATGACTCCGACAGCCCTGCTGCCAAGAAGCCCAGCTCGTCTCCTCGATCTGCAGTTTCCGAAAAGGAGGTCACAAAGGTGAAGGAGACGAGCCCTGTATTCCACCAATTCCTGGATGCCACCTACCAGCTTCTGTACCAGTATCCAACCCGCTTCGAGTTCAATGAGCGCTTCCTCCGACGCCTTCTCTACCATCTCTATGCGTGCCAGTTTGGAACATTCCTCTTCAACAATGAGAAAGAACGGGTAGATACCCAGGCCCGAGAGCGAACTCGGAGTGTATGGGATTATTTCCTTGCCCGGCGGGAGCAGTTTACTAACCCGCAATACGACCCCGAGGTGGACGATCATAAGCGGGGGAAGGAGCGGTTGATCTTCCCCCCGAGCCGGCGAGACTCGATGGTGGAATGAATCATTTGGTCGAGCAGACTCGGAGATGAATGGGCCTCGACCGTCGGAATCCTCGCCAGGATCAGGACGTGAGAGTCCCAGTGAGAACCGTGCGCCTATTGTGACCGGCGTGGAGACCGCACAGCAGTCCTTTATGCCTAGTGCAGCAGCATCTGGAATCGCGGCTGTGACTTCTGGGATCTCGAATCTTGCGGTATTAAAAAATGAGTCCCCTGAAAAGGAAGCGAGCAAACCTAAGCCGATGGAGGTGGAAATGGAATGAGATTACTATTATGGATTTGGTGTGGAAGATCGAGGCAAATGGGATGAAAGATATGGAAGAACTGAATGGTGTATGTTAGGCTATGAAAGATTCAATAAGCAATACACATGCCTGGTACTACATTACTGTTACTGCTAAGTCTAGCTATAGTTAGCTGTAGGCATACTACTATAATTTACTAGTAGCCTATAGTTAACTAGCTGTAACTAACTAGTTAACTAACTAACTAACTACCTGTAATCGGCTTAGTCATGAACAATTCTGGCCTGATGTCCCAGGTGTCAACGCTAGACCGCTTTGGAGCACTTCAAGCGAGCCCTAACAACCCAAACGGGCGGGAAGCCCTACAACCACAGCACAGTCCCCACCACTAACCCAGAAATCTTTAACGACCATCACGACCTCGACCTCGCCCTCCCCCGTCGACCCCCTCCAATTCCAACAACCAGGAACGCAAAAATGGCCGCTGTTCAGGGTGCTATCTCCAAGCGTCGCAAGTTCGTCGCCGACGGTGTCTTCTATGCCGAGCTGAACGAGTTCTTCCAGCGCGAGCTGGCTGAGGAGGGATACTCCGGCGTCGAAGTCCGTGTCACTCCCACCGTCACCGACATCAGTACGTTTCTCTCGCTCGAATTACCCTCCGTTGATGGGATCTGGATACAATCATGAAAGAGGAGGGAAGCAATGCGTTTTCAAAGTGACCCGACAAAAAGCTTTGAATGCGCCGCCGCTTGGAAGAAAACATCAACGATTTCGATTTCAATTTCGCCTAGGAACCCTCGATGCTAACCGGTTGCTTCTCCTCTATAGTTGTCCGTGCCACCCACACCCAGGAGGTTCTTGGTGAGCAGGGTCGCCGCATCCGCGAGCTCACCTCCCTCATCCAGAAGCGTTTCAAGTTCCCCGAGAACTCCGTCTCCCTCTACGCCGCCAAGGTCCAGAACCGTGGTCTCTCCGCTGTCGCTCAGTGCGAGTCCCTCCGCTACAAGCTCCTCAACGGTCTGGCCGTCCGCCGTGCCTGCTACGGTGTCCTCCGCTTCATCATGGAGAGCGGTGCTAAGGGTTGCGAGGTTGTTGTGTCCGGAAAGCTCCGTGCTGCCCGTGCCAAGTCTATGAAGTTCACTGTACGTCTACACCGAGATGGAAATGGGGAAAAGCGGTGGGAAGGGAAGCATTGGATATTTTTGGACCTGGGATGACTGGGCCGTATTGGTCGCATCAGTCATTTCTGGAATATGCTCCTCTGCTCTCCTAACCTAACCTCTAACACTCCATCACATCTACGTTCCCGCGATCCGTTTGCGACAATCAACTAACATCTCCCAGGACGGTTTCATGATCCACTCCGGTCAGCCCGCCAAGGAGTTCATCGACTCTGCCACCCGCCACGTTCTCCTCCGCCAGGGTGTCCTCGGTATCAAGGTCAAGATCATGCGCGGTTCCGACCCCGAGGGCAAGGCCGGCCCCCAGAAGACCCTCCCCGACTCGGTCACCATCATCGAGCCCAAGGAGGAGCAGCCCGTTCTGCAGCCCATGTCCCAGGACTACGGTGCCAAGGCCCTTGCCGCCCAGCAGGCCGCTGAGCAGCAGCGTCTGGCTGAGCAACAGGCCGCTGAGGCCGAGGGTGCCACCGAGGGTTACGCTCAGGAGTAAAGGAAAAGAAGCTTTGATTAGTTTTTTCTTTTTTCAAAATATCTACTTCCGCCCACCTTTCTCCCTTTTCCTTCCTGTTCTAACCTGAGCCAATACTCTCTACCTCACGTCAATCAAAACTACATGAACACTTCCAAAACTTGCCCTTTTTCTTGTCTTTTGCTTCGGGATGCATTCTCTGGCGTGATGTGTGATGATTCTTACGTCGAGTAATCTCAATCATGATTGGAATGAGAGCAACTCCAGTTGTGAATTAGGACGTTCCTTGTAAGCTACTAGTATACGTCGTAGGCGGATGGATGGATATACACAATTGTTTATCTCGAGGATACTAGTATACTAAAGTCGTAGCCTACGAGGACTTGTATCGAGGCGCACCTGGGCATTCAGACATAAGCTTGAGTTTGCAGGGTCCACCTCTGACGTATGGTGAATGCCCACCCAGGTGGATGGACTACTACTAGTACTACTAGTACTACAAACTACTGCCAAGTATACGCGAATCTGCCATGGTAGCAAACCACTGGCAGTGACTGCCTAGGCGGAAGAGCTCTGTACACAATATTTAGAAGAAGATGATAGGAAAATATAGTTATAAAGTTTCTTTTGTTGCTTTTGTCATCTCCACAGCTCTAATCGAAACATGCTCAATATGTATCTCGCAAGCCCTCCATCGTGTCATCATCTATCAGCGTCAAAGTAAAGGGAAAGGAAAATGCCCACAGCAACCCAAGCCTACAGGAAAGGCTCGATGTTGATCTCCAAGGTGCTGACAGGGTTCTTGAGTTCGTACTTCTCCAGCACGGTGGGGTGCAGGATACCGAAGGAACCGACGACAAGATCCTTGCCGCCGATGCGAACGTGGACAGAAGCAGCGTGACCGGGGAAGTAAGTGGGATCTGGGAACTGTTAGTAAAGTGTATATAATAATAGTGGGGCGCGCCATTCTATAAAACCTACCATTCAGCTCCTTGATATAGTACGATGACTCGTTCATGCCGACGTCCTTAGCATCCGCCTCGTTGGGGACGAAGGCGCTCCGCAGCATGGCCAGAACACGGTCCATGAGACCGTGAACAATCTCGAAACCGCTGTTACGACCGTACCAGGCGGCAGCAAAGTGTCGCTCGTTGCGGGACTTGCGCTCCAGTGACAGGTCCTTGAAGGCAACGTCGCTGACCTCGAAGATCTTCATGGGCAGGGAGTGAGCCTTGTTCTCACGGATGGTCTTCAGAAGACCCGGAAGAAGGCTTGTGCGAACAATCTGGAACTCGGTGGTCTTGGGGTTGGCCAGCCTGACGGCACTGCTACCGTCATCCTCGCGGTTCAACCAGCCGAAGTTCTCATCGTGCGAGCAGAGGATCAGAGGCATGACCTCGGACCAGCCGGCCATGGCGGCCTCAGTGCGGATCACGTCGGACAGCTTGTTGATGGGAAGAGGCTGGGCGATGGTGCCGGACTTGCTGGGGAAGGACTTGGGGAGCTTGTTAAAGCCGTAGGCGATAGCAACATCCTCCATGATGTCGCACTGGTGGAGGACATCGGCGCGAGTAGGGGGGGATCTCGACGTCAATGGTGTCAGGGTTGTGGGTGGAAGGTCTAGCGCGGAAGGACATCTTCTTCAGCAGAGTGCTGATCTCGGAGGGGCTGAGGTCCAAGCCACAGCATTGGTTGATGTAAGACACTTCGGCCTGGGCGACACGGGGGGGCAATGTCAGGGGTGATGCGAGTCTGCTGGTTGTGCTCGGAGATAATCTTGACGGGCTCAATACTATCAATGGGTCAGCTTTGGAAATTCTTACTCGGCATGGATAGTTCGACTAACACAAAAGGCTCCGTGGTGTATTGAGAGAACATGGTGACCATCATACGGTTCACAATCTCAAGCTTCGTTTGGTCGGTGGCTGTCATCTCGATGAGGATGTTGGTAGTGTCCATAGAGATCTTGGAGTGATCGCCGTTGATGATAGGAGGCAGCGAGCAAACGGTGCGGTTGGAGTCGTAGATAACCGGGTAGACAGGGGAGTCACGGATGATGTTCAGATATTTACCCAATTGTTGGTGCTTCTGTTAAAATCATTAGTAACGGTTCAATTTCTGGATTTCTGGGGAGTGGAGATTAGAGGTACATACCTCGTAGAAGGCCATCAATTCTTCTCCATCCATCTCCTGGGTCTGGTTCAAGGGAGCGAATTTAATGTCCTTGGGAGGGAGGGCCTCGTAGGTGAAAGGACCCTTGACAGTGTCGAGGTCGTGAGTACCAATGGCAACCAGAGTTCGTTGACGGGCCAAGTTTTGGTGAAGTTTATCTTGGAGGGCAATGAAGGACTCATAACGGGCCTTGTCGAACTTGACTCCGCGCAGGATAGCGGCAGAGACGTAGGGTCTGATTTTTGTGGTCTGTGATATAGTTAGTATGTGATGTTATCTTTCCTGGAATCCACCGAGGACACCCACGTCTTCCTTGACAATAATTTCCTGCAGTTCAGCGGGTTGAGACAGCTTATACTCGGGGAGGGGTTTCCGGCCGAGGAAGATGTTGAGCATCAATTGAATTCCTTCAATACAGAGCAAATCATATCTGCAAAGGTGGTTTAGTTGGCGAGTTCTCCATCCATGGTATAAATATGTTCGGCATACCGGTTGGCGGGGATCTCGATCTTCAGTTGCGGGGGCTCCTGCACTCCGTCGACAATGGGTCGGTCCTGGTCGGTGGTCTATATATTCTCAGTGATTGTTACTTAGGGGTGATATGGTGTCTTGTATTGTGGTCCGTACATCTTCGTCCAGCTCAATGCCTAATTTTGCTTTGATTAGTCCATGGACCCCGCCGACGCAAACTTTCGGAAGAAGGGCCACTCACCGAATTCGAAGCAGAGCTCGTCGAATTCTTCGGTAGTATATCTATAGCAATGCGCGAGAGCCGTCAGAGGAATTCGAGGGTATATAGACTCCGAGGGGAGTCATACGTTTGGCCCAGCGCTTCGAAGAGCGCGGCCTTGTCGACCGAGATAGTGGGCATGGCGGGGAGATCTCGATGCGAGGCGAGGCGAGGCGATGTGATCTAGAGGAAAGGAAAGAAGAGAAGGGTTAGTCTATGGAAAGAATAGACTGAGGCAACCAGAGTGTCAAAGTAGGATCACGACTTACCAAAAGGCGACTACAGTCCAAACAGCACGAGGGGCAGCGATGACTCCGATCGGGGAGAAAGTGGAAATTCTGCGGGCAAGCCACACTTTTTTGGCCTGCGCCACAGCCACCCCTCTTTAATGACAGTACACAACACTCGTTACCGTATTGTCACACTCTCTATAGTGACATCACTCCATAGCTGTATGTAATTTACAAGCAGCAAAAGCTGGCAGCTTCACTGGTGAGAGTAATGACAATCATTGCTGCCCATCGCTGTCGCAATCGATCGAGTTTCTCATAAAAGTACCCTATCTTCGGTTCATCCAGTCCCACTACTGCGTCTATTCTCGACTCATAGGCGGTGTGTACCCTTTTTGCTCCCCAGGTATTCCCATTCCCATCTTCTCTGCTTTGCACTTGTTGCTAGTCCTTAGCCCGCCCACCCCACGAAACCCAGTCCCAAAGTCCAAGTCCTCTTCCCGGGCATATCCCCCTTCTCACTCCAAAACCAACTCCCCTCCTAAACAACCCCCCCCCTCACCACATCACCACCCACTCACCCCCCCCGCGATCGGAACTGACCTTTCCAACCTCGAACTCAGCCTTTATAGCTATTGAGTTCATGGTCTCGACCTTTTTCTCTCGCCGATAATTTCTCTGTGCCGGGCGCTCCCATTCAAAAAACCCGCCTCGATATCCACCTTTGCTGTCTAGGACCTGGGACCGGCCATCGTGCACTCCCAGATACCTCCTCCCTCTCCGTTTCTACTTTAATACACATTCCGTCTGTTCACAATGGAGGGTCAAAACGAGAATGACGAGCTGTACCCCATCGCGGTCCTCATTGATGAGTTGAAGGTACAAACAAGCTCCCGCCCTCCCCTCCACTGCTGGAGGGGGAAATCCACTCGTCTCGGTCCAACATTGCTCACATTTGTCTAATCGCAGCACGACGACGTTCTCCTCAGACTCAATGCTATCCACCGTCTATCCACCATCGCCTTGGCCTTGGGTCCGGAGCGAACCCGCGATGAGCTGATTCCATTCCTCGATGGTCCGTGACCGGCCCTCCTCCTCCGATCCGGACGCGCGCTAACCCACAACCCTACCTAGATTCCGTTGAGGACGAAGATGAAGTCTTGACAGCTTTGAGTGAAGAATTGGGCAACTTCACAGAGCATGTTGGAGGACCCGAACATGCACACGTGCTTCTGTCTCCGCTGGAGAACCTGGCGGCGATCGAGGAGCCGCTGGTTCGAGAGAAGGTGGGTGATGCAATCATCGGATCTGGTCCACTATTTTGTCTCAGGTCTAATCTTTTCTTTCCTTTCTTCTCGTTATAGGCTGTCGAATCCCTCAACAAGGTCTGCGAGCAGCTATCCGAAAGCCAAGTCGAAGAGCACTTTGTCCCCCTGGTTCTGCACCTCTCGAAAGCAGATTGGTTCACCTCAAAGGTCTCTGCCACAGGTCTGTACTCTACACCATACCGGAAAGCCAATGAGGCACTTCAGCAGAGCCTCCGCCAGCACTTCGGAAACCTTGTACACGATGAGACCCCCATGGTCCGCCGGCAAGCGGCCAACAACCTCGCCAAGTTCGTCAAGGAGATGCAGACCGACGTGATTATCGATGAAATGATACCCCTCTTCCAATACCTCGCCAATGATGACCAAGACAGTGTCCGTCTTTTGACAGTTGATATTCTCATCGCGATTGCCGAGGAAATCCCCAAGGAGCAGCAGCCTAGCCACGGCGTGTTGCTCACTTCTCTGCGAAACCTGTTTGAGGACAAGAGCTGGAGGGTCCGGTATATGGTTGCTGATAGATATGAGAAGGTTCGCAAATACTCGCCAGGCCCCGGCATTCATGGAGTAAAACTGACTGGGGGATGATAGATCGCCAAGGCCGTGCACGAAGAGGTTGTCACCCGCGATATGGTGCCCGCCTTTGTTAAGCTCTTGAAGGATACCGAGGCTGAGGTTCGGACCGCCATTGCTGGCCAGATCCCCGGTATGCTTTCGTCCCACTTTTTATCCTTGCGGCCTTAGGCTTGAGCTAACCTTTTGACTAGGCTTCTGTACTTTGATTGATCGCGATACGCTGCTTAATGAGATTATGACTAGTGTGGAGGATCTTGTCTCGGACCAGTCCCAGCACGTCCGGGCGGCTCTTGGTACCCAGATCAGCGGCCTGGCGCCGATTCTTGGAAAGGACGAGTAAGTCTTGTCCACCTGCAACTTTTGCAAACATCCAAGTGGCTAACCCTTGCCTAGGACTATTGCCCACCTTCTTCCCATGTTCCTTCAGATGCTCAAGGATGACTTCCCCGACGTTCGTCTGCACATCATCTCCAAGCTGGAGCAGGTCAACAAAGGTACGCTCCACGCCCATACATCCGCATAGCAGTCGTTCCAGTCTAACATGCTTCAGTCATCGGCATCGACCTTCTTTCTCAGTCCCTCCTTCCTGCTATCGTCCAGCTGGCCGAGGACAAGCAATGGCGCGTGCGCCTCGCTATCATTGAATACATTCCCCTTCTCGCCAGCCAGCTTGGCGTTAAGTTCTTCGATGAGCAGCTCAGCGATCTTTGCATGGGCTGGCTCGGTGACACCGTCTTCTCTATCCGTGAGGCGGCCACTCAAAATCTGAAGAAGCTCACAGAGGTTTTCGGCGTGGATTGGTCAAAGGAGTCTATTATTCCGAAGGTGATGGCTATGGGCCAACATCCGAACTATCTGTACCGCATGACCACCTGCTTTGCCGTTTCTGTCAGTTTCCCTCTTCGGCCCCTACAAGGAAATGCCCGACTAACTTTACCATAGACTCTCGCCCCTGTTGTTACTCTCGATATCATTGAAAGCTCCATCATCCCCATCTTGGATCGATTGGTCACCGATGAAATCCCCAACATCCGATTCAATGTTGCCAAGTCTTACGCTGTTCTTATCGATACCTTGCGCCGACTTCCGGAGGACAAGACCCTGGTTGAGGTGGAGAAGTCCGGCGAGACTATTACCCCCTCACCCAAGAGCCAGGAACTCATCCAGCAAAGAATCCTGCCCAGCTTGGAGAAACTGCAGGAAGACGACGATGTTGATGTCCGATACTTCGCCACGACCGCGGGCGGTAACCAGGAGGAGGCCATGCAGACGTCTCCTTAAAGCAATTTCCCAGGAGTGGTGGAACTCACATGAAGTAGTAGTCTCTTCGGGAAAAGCGATTTCCATATGCGCAGAGCAGATGACAACAGAACCACATAACAATTGGGGCATGGCCATCCTGTCAGCTTAGAGAATAGCCAGCTTTGGGATGAGATGTCTTTGATGGCGTTTTTAATGTAGAGGTTTTTTTGCGATCCATACATAACCCGTCTATCCCCAGGTAGTCATAAAAGCAATACCGGCAGTTTAATTAGTTCTTTTTTTTTGCCAATTTGTATGGAGTTGTAGATGGCACTTCGCACGTTTCTGCCCTTGAGCCAGTCACCGCGCGTCGTTTGTCAGCGAGTCTCGCCTGGCGCGGTGACACCTTGCACTTGCACTTGCACACCCCGCGGAGCTATCTGTGTCCTCTAGCATTTACGACATTACTGACGGCTCTTTGGCACGGCTGTATTCAATTGACGCCAAAACATCCACTTAAGATCGTCAAAGCCGTGCATATCGTCCTGATTCGAAGATATTCATCTCATATTGCATCTCGAAGTGCCGCAGATCAGCACTTCAATCGCACTAGACGAGAAAGCCAGTCTAGGTATACATCAATCAACTTGAAGATGTCATCTTCATCATGGCCCTGGCATTTTATCACCGTCTCCGGGGATGATAAGATCCGCCGTCGCGAACTACTCGACCTACGCGGCTCGTACGCGCAATGGTCTGTGATCATCGTCATGTCTGTGCTACGGGTCTACCAAGCATGGGTCACGCATTCAGCAGCCACCGCTTCATCAAGGCCACGCCGAGGTCCTGTTTCCTGGTGGGATCGTCCTTTGGTGACAGGCTGGATCGAGACTCGGAGACAATACTTCGTATGCGGCATGTGGTTGCTGTGGTTAACCAGTCTTTCAATCTGGAATAGTGGCGAAGGTATGTTTCATCCACCAATCGCCCTATATCTATATCTATCTTTGTCTTCCAAGCCAAGGAAAGAATATCAACTTATACTGCTACAGATTACCTCCATCTCACCAAAGCTTTTGCCCACGTCGCTCTCTCCCAAGTCCCGCTGCAAATCTTAATGTCCCCAGCAGCGTACATCTCCACTTCAAAACCATCTGCATCATCAATCTTCTCCTATCTCACTTCCATTCCCCAAGCAACAGTCACCCCTTACCACCGTCTCTTCGGGCGGGCGGTGATCGCACCTTTGCTCTTCGCACACGCAACTCTTTACCTACTCTTCTTCGTCCAATCCGAGCATCCGGACTTCGGCATTTTGCTCTTCAAGCGCGTCCGCGACTTTGATGTGCAATGTGGTCTGCTTGCAGTTAGCATGACGATTCTTCTACTGCTTTTCGCGCGACCTCGTGGCGTCGCATCGAAGGGTGTTCTCGGGGCGGGCTCCATGCAGGAACGCAGACGTTTATTCTATTATGTGCATGTCTTTTTGGTAGTTGTCTTGTGTTCTGCGGCGTATTGTCATGTGGCCCAGGCGCAGAAGTATATGATTCAAGCACTGGGTGCGTCGCTGCTGAATGGGGTGTGTTCTTTCCTTATGGTTCGATGGGGGTGAAGGTCTTGATTGGTGCGATGCGTATTGTTGGTAGATACAGTACCCCTGTCTTCAAGATATTATAGTTGGGCAATAAGAGGCGTTGTTGGGCAGTCTGGGCCCATCATTTACCAGGGATGATCCACTTAAGGCCCTGTCATCCGGAGTTTTGCCGATTCGCTTTCGACTTTACCGGATGCGTGGATAAATACAAGCGCTAATAACTCTCATATATTTAGTCCCAACTTGAAGATTGTCCGTACTAGTAGGGTTCAGCCACCAGCCCTTACCAATGTCCTGAACTACGGAGTAGAACTAACACGACAAGAAATGCCTATATCGACAAACTCCCCCCAGTGGAGGAATAACGTTGAAACAGCGTTTCACTAGCCCCGGGCACCGCACCTGTTCAGTGCGAATCCACTCTATACCAGACAAATGAGACTGAGACATCCACATTGAAGGACCGTTCTTGGCAGTCGGATGACACGCCGAATGTCCCAAATAGTCCACCTTAAACACTCAATCTGATGAACGCCTTGGCCACCGGTTGGACCGGATAAGAACAGAGCAGCATGGCTACTAGTATGGCAGGGTTCATATAAGAATTGCCGGTCGCGCGGTACTTATCTACGGTCTTCCAGAAAACAGTAACCAACCGACTATACTCCGGCAAGATGCGCGGGACTTTCGCTCTTTCTCTGTTGACTCTAGCGCTGGGCGCTCAGGCGGTGATTTCCAAGTCGAAGTTGGTGACTTATGTCGATGTGCTGGCACTCGATAATGCTTTCAGCCCCGTGGAGGCGGCCTACTGGACTGGCTATCCTCACCATCGCCGAACCCCCTTTTCCGTCTCGCCGGATGGAAAGTCGGCCTATCTAGCCTATCTGGATTCCAGTGGGACGGATGTTCATGTTCAACCGGTGAATCCTAAGACTTTCAAGGCGACTGGTACAAGTGTTACCGTCACCGGTGGAAAGGAAGGTAAGAGAGCAGTTTCGGTTTCGCAAACATATGCATTATTCTAGAAGATGAAAGGCAAGACTAACTAGACAAAATTATTTACAGCTGGCGGCCTTGTCGCTCAGAACGATGGTTTCGCCATCCTCGTTAACGAGGCTATGCCATCCGGTACTGCCAACGCTCCTGCAGACAACACCCCCGTCCCAGCTCTATACCGCTACACCAATGGCAAGCAAACCTGGAAGACCTGGCTCGGTGGACCAGGTGTACACGACTCTGAAGGTCGCGCCGCCTCCCCCGACATGAACGGCGATCTTGTCTACTCCGCAAAGGCCGGTCTCTACGGCGCATATTTCGTCGTGACCGACTACTCCGGTGACGCCTCGGGCCACTTCGGCGACAGCATCGAATACGTGACCGAAGACGGAACACTCAAGACCATCGACGGTGCTACCAGCTCTTGGGGATGCAGCCACAACACCGGCATTGCATTTGAAGCCGCCGACGCTGCTCCCTTCGCGAGTATCTGTGCCGAGGACCAGGGTGCTATCTGGCTCAACACCAAGACGCAGGGTATGACGAATGACGGAGTCAAGATCTCGAATGAGAATACTACCAACGGTGGTGGAGGCGAGGCTATGGGTGGTATGTCTGGTAGCTACAGTGCGCTGGCTCGCTTCGCTGAGACGAGTCGGTATGTCTTTGCTTGGGTTTCGCGTGGTGCGGTGGATGTGACTGCGAACGAGTGGATGGGTGATGGCTACACGAATGTTCAGAACCGTACTAATGGGCGCAATGTTGCGTGGTCTCTGTTCTCGGATAAGTACACCAAGGTTGGCGCTCAGGCGACTTCCAAGGTTGGTACCGAGGACGGTGATAGCCAGGTTAATTGGATTACTTCTGGTGACAATGACTGCTCCAATGCCCACGCTGCTACTTTCGGCCCCGTCAATGGTCTCATTACCTGGGAGGAGATCTCAAACCCTACCTGTGACTTTATTGCTATGGGGTGCCGAGGTGATTTTGCTGGTACTCACTTCCAGCAGGTGAACAAGAATGGTGAGAAGGTTGGTGTCTCGTTCAAGAGTGATAATGTCTATGTTGCTGGTGACATGGTTACTTATGATGCTGGACTTTCGACTACCAAGATCTGCTGGCCGTATGTTAGCATGGATTGGGATCTTTCTGAGGCGGTTGCCTACGGTGGTTCTACCACTACCACTAAGAAGATTAGCTTTGCCTGTCTGAGTCGTTAAGTTGGGAGATGGAAATGACCTCCAGCGTGTTCAAGCTTTGACTGATGTCTCGAGAATTACCTGAGAGTCAGTGGGTACCTCAACCTCCTTGGATAATTGAATAGTATTAGCACTATATCAAAAGCTTACTTTGACCTCAGAAGTCGTGACAATATGCCTACCAGTACCTATTACTACAGAAGCACAGAAAATTAGGTTAAGGTTATACTACTAGTATATAAATGGTAGAACTAGAAGTTATTCCTAGATCTCTGTCCGGAAGAGCGGTCAATTGTTTACTGGTTTAAAGAGTGAGTGTGGATGACAATATGGAATTCTTTGTCCTTGGACGGAATGGTCAGAAAAAATCCCAAGGAATACCTCCCCGCCCGGCCAGCACTCTAGAAAACAGCGAAAATCCAGTCAGGGCGGCCATATTGCAGAAAATACAGTAGTGGCTCCAAGTTGCGTCTGCGGAATGAAATTTGTTATTTCCATTTCGCTCGTGACAGTCGAGATTTCTCAGCTATCCATTTTTCTGACAATTTATTCTTGTGCTATGATAATTTACACCTTACACCTACGATTGCCATTTGGAATAGTAAATTCAATGTGATTATTCCCTGGATAAACCAACCTAGCTTACCCCTATGTAACGACTCGGGTTTGAACCCCAAAACTAGAAACCTACATTCAACTTATAATCTTAAACTCAATTTTTATTCGCCCATATGTTAGGGTTAGGCTCTAGACACGGCTCTGGGGATGTCATATTCTATAAGCTGCTCAAGAGATTACGCGGAACCCACAGGAAGCCGCGAGGGGGTGTGTGCGAAGGCAGTAAGTATCGTACCGACTGATTGCCACGAAGAATAATAAGATCTGGCGTTACGTCTCGGCAAGGCATCATATCGAGTTTAAAGTTGACCGAGTGTTCGGGGTAAATTAGACCATCATAGTCACCCTCTGTGATCTGTCAAAGACGCCGGTCTATCGTTTTCAGCGCAAAAGCCGAGGCAATCATACAGCAGACAAACGAGAATACTGATATAAATCGTTAGTTTATACCACTGTGATAAATGGATCCCCGAAATGCAGAGTAACAATTGCATACTGTAATTGCGCTTAAGACCAGCAATAAAACACTGTACCACGGTTTCTCGTGTTTGGCCAGTCAGACTAGAAATAAACTTGATATCGGATAGCGAATGATGGATAATCTAAGAGAGTATTAGTTTTTTGTGCAGAATGCTGCTTGGTTTAAAAGAAGACGTAGGTTACCTGTTCGGCGTCGGTTCCAGCAAGGCTTTTCCGCATCTGCTGTTGGAACTCTTGATCAAGTGCGGCCTTTGTAGCGGTTACACTTGTGGATATAAATAGATTAAGTAGTAGAATAAGTCCGCTCGTAGCCATGGCAATTTCTTCAGGCTCCAAAAAGGCAGTCATACTCACAAACCCTGAGGATGATAGACCGCTACCCAGCCCTCCAGGCATGATATACAGTGACTCCCAAAATCCGGTACGCCCATTCCAGCGAAGGAAAAGAAGTAAGTACGTCAAGGAGCCGATCAGGCCGGATGTCACCTGGACAAATTTATATCTTCCAGTGCATCCGATAAGGTATCCTGATAGCAAGCCACCAATGGTGTTAGCAATAACAGCCGGTACCAAATGAGCCCCTGCCACGGTGCTAGAAACAGATCCAGTAACCTCGAAATAAAGCGGCACCGCGAACATCATGCTAACTTGGGCCGCGGTTTGGAATGAGCTCGCCAGATAACTCGTAGCAACATTGGGCTTCGATAAGATCTTCAGATCTAGAATGGGTTCCAGTGCGACGTTCTTTTCAACGTATACAAAGGCCACGAGAGCGAAAATACTAACAGTGACTAAGATTAGAGTCATGTCAGATAGCCAAGGGAATATCCGGCCTCCGCAGTCAACGAGGAGAACAAGAGTGATAATGGAACCTGAGAGCAATACTGTGCCCAAGATATCCACTCGTCTGGCGGGGCCACCTTCAATTTCCGAAGAGGAGACCGTTTCGCGACTCAAGATGTTCATTCGAACGAATACTAGAAATGCAGCGAGGCATAGGAATGGTGCCTGGAGAATAAAGGCCCTATATTAGGTTCAGCTAATGGTTCGTTACAGAGACTCACTTCTCTCTACTTCACCTACCATCGCCATCCAATAAGATCCGTAAGCCACCCCCCCTAAAGGGCCGCCTGCACTTCGACCAAGTGTCATCGCAATATTTACATATGCCCTCCAGCTTGCGATTTTGCGTTTGGGAACCAGATCTGGGAACAAGATTAATAGCCACCAAACGACAATGCTCCTGTATACTTGAGCATACCTGTGATTATAATCGAACTCAACGCCATAACACCGGCCCCGCCAACCCCACTCATAATTCGACCGATGATAACTAGGTCCATATTATGGGATAGACCACTGGAAACTCAGTGGCTGATTAACACATATGCTCTGTTCGTTTTTAGAAAAAAAAAAGATAGTAGCATACCAGATGACACATCCGAGAGAGAGAAATAGGTAAGAAGCCAGTAAAAGCGGTGCACGACCATATATATCGCTCAGCTTTCCGTACTGTACTTCCAAGGTTAAACCGGATCACCTGGGCAGATCGTTGCTCACATTATTTTAACCTTGGAATCAAATTACGTACCAAAGGCTGTGCCGCGCAGGCACCGAGGCTATACCCAGTTAATAGCCAGTTACCATCTTGCATTCGATTGAACTGAGATGAGATAGGGCCAACCGTAGCCATGACAAATGTGGCGTCCGCATTAGATACGAACTCTCCTGTAGGAAAAACTAATTAGGAGATTTTTGGTACCACTCTCCGTGATTGAATGGATTATACCGAAGAGAAGCACGGCGATAACACTCCTCATGCTTGCCCCACTCCGAAGGTCGCCTGCTCCGGCATCCAGCGAAGGGAATGAGACGTTGTAACCTCTTGCGCCGTCATCTAGCGTTGATGCTGAATCCTGATCGTCCCCACTCGGAGAGGATGCGTGTTCCGGTCGGCAAGAGCCATCTCTTGTCAAAGGGGTTCTCTCGTTGTTTATTGTGGCTGACATTGAGAAGGCTCGTTCCAATGGCAGTGTATATTGACGTATCTGTAAGTGTACACCTGCTGGGAGAAGAACCTTCAAGGTAAGGGTGATCGGGAAGCGAAAGTATTTACAAATTCGCTTCCCCGGCAGGCTGTTCAGAATTGCCCATTATGCGGGGTAAGCACATCAGGCTGCTTCGGCACGCGATTCATCATATATGATTGCCCAGTAGAGGAACAAGACCGAGCGGGGGGGATTAAGAGGTAGCGTGGAAGGGATATGTGAAAAACTTCAGCGAATATATCTATTACAGTATTTGGGCATTGTTAGATGTATACCAACGACACTGTCTTCATTTTATCTTTTGGAAGTTAATTCAATGTTGATCTATGTGCAAGAAACAGAAATTTCCATTATCGGGATTTTCTCCGGTCGATCCTGCAGCAACATAGTACCGTGACAGTATTAAATTAGCATATGGGAGGATGGCCGTATTATGACACAATACTATATTTAGTCAGAGCTATAGTATTCTAGCAGTAATTACTTACTATTTTTTTGTAAATTCCTACATATAGCATAGCAATACATGTCGCCAAAGTAACCCAGAGATTGGGAATACCTAGAGATCTAGGTTAGTAAGAAAACTTGAAGTATAGGGATATTTAGAGTAAAACCTCCCGAGGTCAGAAGAAAGGGACTCAGAATATACTACTAGCAGTTACAGTATTTGAGATAAACAATTAGAGTACCTAGGTACTTAGTAGTAGAGTTTCTTAGGGACTAACTCAGAGGCAGTGTTACCGTCACCTTTATTACTACTAGTAGTCAGTGTTCAAGTTGTGATACTACTACATTCTGCGGTAGTAATATCCTCCAACATGATGCCAAGACTTTCGATCAGTAGGGAATTTCGCCTCTGCAAGTACCTACTCCTAGTAGTAGTTATCGCCACCCGGGCTAGACAGTGGAGAGAGGGGAAAAAAAGTGAAATAAAAGACGGGACCCCATTCTCATTGATTAAACCTTGGAAATATAATGACTACTAGTATTGGATAATCAAAGTAGAATAATAGTATAATAGTATTGTTCTTGTAAAGAGTCAGGAATGGAGAGCCTTGGCGGCCTTAGATAATGCCAGCATTAGTACGGAGTAGCATTTATTGCCGAACCATCGCCCCCGGGCCAGACTCACCCTCAAACCAACTTCACACTCTCTTCCCCCCCCCCATCCCGGTCAGGCTTCCCACTCGCTTCATGCCTTCCACTAATGGCATGATGCGCTCTCATCGATTGACTGTCCTGCTCGCGATCGTCCTGCTCGCGTGCTTCTCCCTCTTCTACCTCCGTCCCAGCTCTATTCCCGCCGAACCTATCCCCGAACCTCAAGCCAACCAGCCTGCCCCCGAGCCGATCAGACACCCTCAGCTCCATCCTGGCCAGACCTCCTACCCCCCCCGAGAAAATACACCCCATCTCCAATTTGATCGGAACTGCGCAGCAACAATTCGACCATGTTTACTCCCGCCAATCGAAGACCCTGGCCGACGCCGTGCAAGAGTACAAGCGTCGCTATAAGATGCACCCCCCACCACACTTCGACAAGTGGTTCCAGTTTGCCCAGTCCAAGGGCGTCCAGATGATTGATGAGTTTGACTCGGTTTATCATAATCTTCTCCCCTTCTGGGCCGTGAAGCCCCAGACAATCCGTGAGCGCGCCCGCGAGGCGCTCGGTTTCGACAACGCCATGCTTGGTCTTTTGATTCGCGATGGCAAGGTATCCCTGACGGAGGGTGGAGGTGATGGGCGCAAGTGGCAGCGTGAGGCCACTGCAGGTATGATGAAGGACTTTGTGAAGTACCTACCGGATATGGACCTAGTATTCAACGTTCATGACGAGCCCCGCGTCGTGATTCCCGGCGAAGACCTCCAGCGACTGGTGCGAACCGCGACGGACCAAGCCATCCCTGCTTCTTTCCAGAAAAATTCTCCTACCAATTCGTGGTCTCCCCGTGCTGCCAATATCAATAAAGGCGACCGCTTTGATGAGGTTCGCACCACTCGCTTCAACCGATTCGCACACCAGCCTACCTGGACCAACTCTCGCATCTCCTGCCCCGTCGATAGCCCTGCCCGATCGCTCGACGAAGATGCGCCAGACAATGAGGACTCATATGCGCTTGGTGAAATGGGATTCATCTATAACACCACTGCCTTCTCCGACATTTGCCACAGCCCCTCCTTACGCTATACCTACGGATTCTTCGATCGCCCGAACGCTTTTGATGTGGTGCACGATTTGTTCCCTGTATTCTCTCAGAGCAAGATATCGAGCTTCCAGGATATCCTGTACCCCAGTCCATGGTACTGGGTACAGAAGGTTCCATACGAGAAATCCAAGGATTACTCCTGGGATGCGAAGACAGATCGGATGTATTGGCGTGGCTCCACCACTGGTGGTTTCTCGCGCGCTGGTGGCTGGCGCCGACAACATCGGCAGCAGTTCGTTGACAATGTCAACTCTTTGACTCCATCCAAGGTTCTGGAGCGCCAGCAAGATAACTCGTGGGTCTCGAAAGAAATCACCCCCGATGTATACCGTGACAACTTTGATGTCAAGTTTACCATGATTGGTCAATGTGATCCCGACGACTGCCACGCCCAACAGGAGTACTTTGAGGTGGTCAAGGCCGCCGGCCAACAAGACGCCTGGGCTCATAAATACCTGGTTGACGTGGACGGCAATGCCTTCAGTGGTCGGTTCTACGCGTTTTTGCTCAGCAACAGCTTTGTATACAAGATTGCTCTCTTCCGTGAGTGGCACGAGGAGTGGCTCAAGCCTTGGCTGCATTATGTCCCGCTCGGCCTGAAGGGCAACGAATACACGGAGACCATGCGCTACTTTACCAAGGAAGAAGAAGGCAAGAAGGCGGCCTCTCAGATTGCGACTTCAGGCCAGCAGTGGGCACAAAAAGTATTGCGGAACGAAGACTTGGAAGTTTGGTTCTTCCGGCTACTTCTGGAGTAAGTTTGCCTCAACCGCATTTTGTCCATTTCTACTTTTGCTAACTATCTCACTTAGATACGGACGTCTCGTGGATGACAACCGCGAACAACTTGGCTTCTCTCTTTGATCGCCCCAGCCATCTTATAAGCATTGCATCTGTATATACCCTAATTTTCTTATTTTGCCGACGACATTACGGTCTCTTTTACCTTGTCCCTTTTTTGCTACGAATTCGCCTTTCCCAATTTGTGTTAATACCCTTCTCCTGTTGCTTGATGGTGGGCTGTATTTGGTGCCGCGTTGATACCATCCATCTAACTGCATATGAAAAATGGAATTGGCGTTCTTTTGGACTCTCCTTATATCCCATGCTGTACTAAAAGTAAATACAATCCCTTGAAGATGGATTTCAAACAGACTCTACTCGAAACTTTAATTTGTTATAATTGATTCATAGAACATTCACAGTTGCATTAGACCATTTGATATAGGAAAATTACTTGGGAATTACTACTTTTACCCCAACTTCAAACGAAAGAAAACCCAGAGGTATACATGTCCCGACCCCCCCAAAATAAACAAAAAGCGAATCAACAGACAAAGAAAAAAAGAAGGTATCACTCGCGAGAATTGTCAATCAAAAGCCTAACTCCCTCCGGCCAGCCGGAAGCCTCCGCCATCCCCAGAACCGTCTGGCCCGTCTCATCCTTTTTCTCAAGATCAACAGAACCACCCTTCTCAATCAACAAGCGCAACAAATTCAGATCCCGATCTTCAATAGCCTGCATAATCGCATTCCAGTCACGATAACATTTATTTGGATCAGCACCTTTCTCAAGGAGTAATTCAATCATGGAAAAATCCCCATCATCACACCGACGTATCGCCTTAACAAGCGGAAGATGTTCACCAGGAGCATTTGGATCAGCCTGACCATCCCCGAGAAGAAAACGAACAATATCCGCATGTCGCTCACGCAGTGCCGTCGTCAATGGAGAAAACACACCGCCATTCTTCCACTCTATATTCGCCCCAGCTTCGAGGAGAAGCTTCACGTTTTCGAGATGATTTGCCTGAACAGCCTTTTCCATGACACCCTTGTGCGCGCCTAGATCTTTAATGCCCGGCAAGAGCAGGCGTAATAGAGCCGGTGATTGAACAGCCATGTATATAGGCCAATCCTGGCCGCGTACGTTCGGGTCTGCGCCGTGCGCTAACAGCCATTCTAGCACCTCGGGTCGATTATCGCGGATGGCTGTCGTGACGGCTGTATGGCCTGACTTGTTGCGGTCATTTGGATTGGCGCCGCCTTCTTCAACGAGCCAGTGCATTGCGGTTGAATTGTTGAGTTGGACTGCACATTCGACTATGCCCGGGGGAGTGTGCAGATCAGCGCCTGCTGCAATTAATTCCGGGAGGAATTCGAGGCGATTGTGCGTGATGCATTTCCATGCTGGATACTCTGATGCCATTAGATTCGGATCGGCGCCGTGACTGAGGAGGAGGGTTAATATATCTGGGCGGTCGTCGCGGATGGCGGAGCAGAGAGGGGTGTATATTCCGTCCTTTTTGGAATTGGGGTCTATGCCTGCTTCGAGTAGGACGCGGACTGCGTCGATGTTGTTTACGCTTGTCGCTTGCTCCATTATTCCTGGGGCTTTGCGGATATCGGCGCCGCGGGCGAGTAGGATGCGTAGACAGGCTGGGCGATAGACGGCGGGCCAGAGGGCATGTTCGGGACCTGGGAGATTGGGGTTTGCGTGGTGGTCTAGTAGGATTGTCACGATTCCCGGTTGGTCGTCATGGACTGCTTCGCAGAGGGCTGTTTTGCCGTGGTTGTCTTTGCGATTGGGATCGCAGCCGGCTTCAAGTAAGATTTGCACTAGTTGTTCCGGGGCTTGCTTGCGGATTAGATCGATCAATAATGTTGTTCCGCTGGGCGTTTCTTCGTTTGGATTTCCGCCGTGGGACAGCATGAACTGTGCAAGCTTGATGTTTCTTTTGTTGATGCTGCAGCTCAGAGGTGATTCTAGCTTCTCGTTCGCGCGGTAGTTTGCATCAGCACCGTGTTTCAGCAATAGCATAGCCCCATCCACGAATCCCTCTTCTACCGTCAGGAGAAGAGGTGTTTTTCCTTGTGGTTCTGCAAGATTGGGATTGGCTTCGAAGGCTAGTAGTAGCCGCAGGCTCTCGATATCACGTTGGTTCACGGCCTCGAGGAGTGGATAGAAGTCGCCCTCCTTGTCAGGCGATACTCCGCTCTTCAAGAGTTGCTCAATTGATTTATGATCACGCTCCCTCATTGCAGATGACAGATTATTTCGAATAGTTGTCGAACTTCCACCAGCCATCTTGCTGGATAAGCGAGGAGGCAAAGTATCTGATTCACCCTCATGTCGTATACTGGTCTCCGCGACGGAAGCTGGGGCGCTTGTCTTGGCCGGCCGATATGGCATCGATTGTTGTTCGCGGGGAGGAATTGTTTGAGGTTCGCGTCCAGGTTGAGAGCTCAGGAACTGATTGAGAGAGAGAATGGAGGATACATCGTCCCCGTAACTGCCGCGGTCCTGTCGAGGAGAAGTTCCTTGACTATTTTCTTCAGGTTGGTACTCCCTAGGTGCACCCCGAAGAGGCGAGGAATCTTTTGAGGGCACAGAGGGCGAAGAGCCATCGGACTCAAATGATTGAGTCCGGAAGGATGGCCCAGGCCCGCTGTTATCAAAGGACGCGACTTTGTTTATGCCCATGATTGAACGACCTTTCGAGATGCGGTCCAGCGCAGCGGCCAGACTAGCGTACCCAATACCCACTGACTCCTCCGGTTGTACCTCTCTGAGAGACCAATGGAATGCCATGCCGCTGATCTGGAGGGTTTCATTTGTCTTCTTCAAGGACTCGTGGATGCGCTTCAGCTCATGCGCCGGGCGATGCCATCCCCGTTGGAGTTTTCCTAGTGTTCCGCGATGCTCATATTGGACGAGTTTCAAAATGACTTTGTCCAATTGTTGGAATTCACGGTATGCGACAACGAATTTCTTTTCCACTTCATCGATGATAACCTCCGGCAAGGCTCGGTTGGCGGCGGTCAATTCAGTCACTCCGGTCTCAATGGCCCACAGAGTGCGACAGGTGTCAAGGAAGGTGTGCGACAGTTCGCGAAAGCCATCTGGTAATTGCTGGGTAGTGCTGAGATAGTTCAGCATGTGCACCGAGATTTGGTTACCGAGTTGAGTGGCCGAGGCCGAAATGGTGCGGATTGCATCCTCCGCCTGCGACGGCATGGTGATGGCAAGAGACGAAAGACGTGTTCGTGAGGCAAACAGAGCAAGTGGGATGAAAATGAGGAGAGGAGAGGGGAAATCCAGCAGGATCACACTACTGCTTGAATCTGAATCAATGGGGTCTAGAACGGTGGGTCTGGGGCCAAACACTGTACGAGTACCTCTCGATGATAGGATTGTTGGCCTTGGCCCTGGTCAAAACAATACAATTTGTCATCTACAATCGTACCTAGAACGTTTAATCAAGTAGGCAAATGAGATAAACGAGTGGAATAGCCTACTGGCGTGCCCTATATAGAACTCCATTGGCAACTTTCTCAAAAGAGATACTGAAATTTGTGACTGTAGTTATTGCTCGCAGGTCGGTTGGAATGATCGATTTCGGGGCCACGAATGCCCCACCTCAAAGTTAAAGATCGCAGTGAAACCCCCCCCTGGGCGCAGTAAATTCTCCCTAGGAGCACGTAATTTCTCCGTTCGTGCCCAGCCTCGTCAGATTTGAGGGTTCGTTGGAGCCTTTCATGGAGCCTTCCAGTGTTGAGTTCACCGGATCCCCCCAAAGTCTTGCCGGCTGATTTGCCATGACCAATGTGAGCTCGAAAAATCAGGTTGGTGGGAGAGCTAAATTCATACCTGCATATAGGATGTAGGGAAGACCCATTTGATTGATCTGGGCTTATGGCCTAACCGTAATGCCATTGTTTTGGGTCGATTAGACATGTTTGATTGGCCTAGCTATCAGAGACTGTACCACTTGAACTAGCCAAGGCTTACCAACTCCCGAATCTTAAATTCGAAACTTGAAATTCAGACTTTCGCTCTAGTTAACTGTATGAAACATTTAAGACTCACGAGGGTTATATATAGCAATGCTGGTAGAAAGAAAACCAGAGAGCCCATACAAAAGAACTGAATAGACCCAAACATGATTCAATCGAGATAAGAACATTTCAAGTTGTAGAGAATCACCGATCCACCACCATGTGGAGTGGGGCGAATCATGGAACTGTTCTGGACTTGAGAGCTCATTCGGCCAATCAGAAACCATGATGTACTCGACAATCTGAGACCTCATTCCTATTCCCGGATCGACGATCGGCAGAATTGACATGACTTTTTTCTTCCTACCGACCAGTTCGGAAAGAAGACCCCGCCGTTAGTTCTCACGCGTCTCCACTGTAACATCGAGCGAAACGGGCATCAGAGCAGGGATGGGGTGGGGGCGAAACAGGGTCAAAACAAGTACGTGTCTTCCTCTGTTAGGGAGGAGATGTTCTGAATTTTTTTCAAGTCACAGACGCACCGATCAACTTAAGCTACTAGTAGTCTAGTACTCTCTCAAACACGCCTGAAACAACTTCATAACCTTAAGCAAAACCCTGACATGTCGATCCCTTGAGCGTTGTTGTCTCAAACCCCCACTCACATATAACTAGCCCGAGATTAAAAACGGCAGGAATTGAATGGTCTCAAATATTGCTGGCACGGTGACGGGAGAACTGGTAGAGAAGGAAGCATAGCAGCATGACCAAAGTGAGAAGCGCAAGTAGACTAGTACTAGCAGTAGTAGTAGTAGTCCAATGATAACCTAGTCGATTGTACACTAGAGCAACTTGAATCCAGTTTGATTGAAGAGCATCGGCGAAGTACAGTTGTATTAGAAAGTAAACAATTACTCTGGAAGGCAGATATTGGGAATACGCCTCCAAATGCAGATCGTGCGAAGCTGTTAGCCGCCAAGGCACTAGTAGCCGCAGGAAGGGTTGGAAATGCATCCACCAGGAGCATGAAAATACCCGAACATACCCCGGGGCCAAATTGGATGGTCCCTTAATTGATCTGTCGGAGCTGCTCCGTGCCTACTACTACTATATAAAGTCCATCAGGGTCGTTTATGATCCAAACTTAAACCACTACTAGTACTAGGCAGTACTAGTACCTACCCAGCACCCTACTACGAGTACGGAGTAGGTACTAGTAGTATCAATATGAAATATAGTAGCGTTGCCGATGGGTTTTGTGTGATTTTCTCTGGTATGTGTTGATGACATCCACTGTCCAGTGTCACCACACGCTGTCGTCTTCAAGTTATCAGAATAATGAAGCTACTACGTTCACCTTCGGAAACATCACAGGCGATGCAGGATGTTGAGGCATAGTTGCCCAATGCCTTGGGCATCCGGACTGCCCTCCCTGCCAAGTCTAATTGCTTCGGTCTCTCTCATCCTTTTCATCTATTCATGCAGTGATGTCAACAAGACATGCCATACTCCATGCAATGTCTTACCTAAACAGGTTAGACCACGGTATATCGGGAGAAGTTTTCGCCGACAAACCGAGGTCCCGTGAAACTGAAGATATCTAGCCAATCGGAGGTGAGAATAGCTGAGAGTAGCTGAGAGTAGCCTCCACTCAACGCGGCCCCACCACCAGCCCAGCGGCAGGCGCAAGCAGGTGCAGAGCAGACGCAGGCGCATCCTTTGATAACGCGCTTGCTTTAAATCTTCCCCACTTGACTTCTTCCCTCTTCAATGCTCTACTCTGCCCTGACATCTAACGTCCGAAGTTGCCTCGATCAACATGGCAGTCACCCTAGGTAAAGTGGTGGCCTCGGTCGCCGTCTTTGCATATGGCATCTTCACTGTGCTGCTCTATGCGGTCATGGCCATGAAAAAGGGTATCTGGTTCAGAAAGAGAACAGAGAAGGAATCTCTCGAGCTTCAGATCGGTATGTCCTTCGGATAGTATCGCAGGAGTTGCGACTCTCCCCTGTCTCGTGGTCTCTAGGCCAACCTTCAGAATGACAACTGACGCCTGATCTATGTAGCGCGTGACCGCATGTGGAACCCGACCAAGGAGTACTCTGGTCTTTCCCACCACTTCGCCACTCTTACCAGCGGGCTCAAAATTCATTTTATGAGCAATGCAGCTCCGGGCTCACCAGCGGCATTGAACCCGGAGAAGCCGTTGGTTATTCTCATTCACGGCTGGCCCGACAGTTGGGCCATCTGGCGATACATTGCCGGCTCGTCTAGTCTACAAGAGTCGGCAAATCTCGTCGCTATTGACCTACCTGGATTCGGAGGCTCGGGGCGACTGGAGAAATACTCCGCGACGAATGTGCTTGAGGCATTGACAGAGCTGATTCTTACACTTCGAACTAAATATGGCGTGGATGATGACTCCGAGTCGAGCAAGAAGCGAACTATCGTCGTTGCCCATGACTGGGGCTGTGTCCTATCGATGCGACTGGCAGCTGAAGCTCCGGCGCTCGCTGACCGGTGGATTTTGAGCAACGCCCCCTTGGTACGTAAAAAAGAAAGAGGAAAAATAAAGGGATGCCAGGTACCATATTCCGAGGATATAATTAACCCCGGATTTAGGTCAAGCTAGTCGAATCTAACATCGGCCGACTGTTAACCTCGGCGAAGAAGATGTTCAGCACCGCACTCAACTCTCCTCTGTCCTCTCGCACGCCCGTGCTGCAGGCATTCCGCACTCTTGGCCCTGTCATCCGCCAGGCTGGCCTGTCCGGTTATATCTTCGCCATGCAGCTACCCCCGCAGGAGTCCATTACTTCTTGACCGGAGGAAACAGCTCTTTGATGGTAGCCATTCACCACCGTTCTTACGGAAGCCATAAGCCCACCTACTCGGATAAGGCCGACGCCATGTCCAACACGATGGGCCCCTCGCTCGCGGAGTCGAAGCTACAAAATGAAAATGGCGATAGCTACCCCGAGGGAATTGATTATAGCCGTGAATTTTCCAAAATCTTCGACATGGCCTCTTACTACCGCCAAGGCGCCGCGTCTGCGCGTTGGAACAAGTCCCTGGAGACGATCACCGGACTGCACGGTATCGCAGGCGACGAGGAGCTCCGCCGGACCAGCAGTGGAACGGGTGTTTTCGACGAAGGTGTTCCGGGAGTTCTCAAGGCCCCCTCGACTATCATTTGGGGCCAGAAGGATATTGCGCTGGACCCGCATATCTGCCTGGATGGCATGGGGGACTACCTCGTGAAGGATAGCCAGGTGGTGATGCTGCCACGGTCGGGCCATTGGACTCCGATCGAAGTGGAGAGTCGTGCAGCTCTCGAGGCGGCGATCCAGTGGGCAATTGGGGGTGAAAAGGGGGATGTTGAGGCTGCGGTGCAGGCTTCGTACCCGGATGCCACGATCACCGTGCGTCGCTGAGGCCTGCGAGTGATGGTGATAATTATGGTGATCATTAAGGTGACCATGGCATGATAATTGAAATCGTCCAATGGGCCCCGCCCACTTGAGGGATTCCAATGGTTTTGTTTATGCGCGGAGCTTCCTAGTGCGGGCGGCTGGGAAGGCGCCTCGCCTTCCGGTCGGGTTTCATGTAAATTGAAGCGATATTTGATATTTGATATTTGATATTGTTGAGAGGATAAATTCGAATTCCAACATTCATGAACTTAGAATACCTTAGCTATGTACAACACTGTCTGTGCTGCATAGCCATAGCTCCTCTAGCAAGCTTCTCCACGCGGATCATCCGAGTGGATTTTCCCGGTGAGGAGACTTCCCCATTCAAATTTCCCCTCAACCTTGCAACGCCAACGCCAACGCTCGAGCTCCCCCCTCTTACTTTCTTTCTCGTACTTTCACTTTCTCCTCCTTTCATCAATCTCTACCATCCAAATCTCTTCATCTCCCCCTCTCCCCCTCTCCCCCTAATTGCCCCGCCAACCGCCCTCGCCTCGCACGATGCAGTGAGGTCGTTTTCGTCCAGGTACCACAGCTGCTCGACCAGTTCTCCACCAGCCCGAACTGACATCGCCGGGGTTAAATATAGACTCGCCTTGCTTGTTCCTGGTTCCTGGCTCCTGACTCCCGGTCCTTTCCCTACCCCTTCTCAAGCGGGTCAGTGATTTGAGCTTTCGTCACTGTTGGGCTGGAGGAGAAGCTCGTTCTCTCTCTCCTTTCTTTCCTTGTCCTTGTCGTTTCCCTTTGCGCCGGGTTTGTCCCCACTCGCGCAATGGCTTCCGAACAGAATGCTGTCTACTGCACAGTAAGCCAACCATTACCCCCGCCTTTCTGGTCAGAAAGGCGTGTCGTGCTCATGGAGACAAGCTAACGTCGCCATTTACTGGATAGCTTCTGCTCAGTGACAATTACCTGCCTGGTAAGCAATGGGCTGATCCCCCGCGTGGTGTGGCGACTGCCGGCGGCACATTTCTGATCTATTTCCGTTTTAGGGGCGATGGTCCTGGCACATTCCTTGCGCGACAATGGAACAAGAGCGAGATTGGTGGCCCTCTTCACACCGACTGCACTTCGACAGGAAACAATCGACGAATTAAGGGTGTGTCTCATCTAGCCCACGAGTGAATGGCGATGCTTTTCGCGACGATCCTCTCCCTCCTGCTAAGTTACTAACCTCCACTTGAACAAGACCGTCTATGATGAACTGATCGCCGTGCATTCCTTCGTCAATGGCCGACCCGCCAACCTGTGGCTGATGGACCGACCGGACCTCATCGCTACCTTCACGAAAATCGAGCTCTGGCGTTTAACCCAGTTTGACCGAGTCGTATACATCGACTGCGATGTCGTGGCCCTGCGAGCCCCCGATGAGCTGCTCACACTGGAGGTAGATTTCGCTGCTGCCCCGGACGTAGGCTGGCCGGATTGCTTCAACAGCGGTTTGATGGCTCTTCGGCCCAATATGCAGGACTATTATGCCCTGAAGGCTCTCGCGGAGCGGGGAATCAGCTTCGATGGCGCCGATCAGGGTCTGTTGAATATGCATTTCCGTGACTGGCATAGACTAAGCTTCACGTACAACTGCACCCCCAGTGCAAACTACCAGTATATCCCTGCGTACAAGCATTTCCAAAGTACCATCAGCCTGATCCATTTTATCGGGTCGCGAAAGCCGTGGAATATGCCCAGGCATGTGGTCCCAATGGAGTCGCCGTATAATCAGCTGCTCAACAAGTGGTGGGCGGTCTATGACAGACACTATCATCCCCAAGTTGTGAGTGTTTCTATCGCACGTGCAGTTAACAAAGCTAATAACTCGAAAGGTGTCTACTCAACAGCTATCCCAAATTCCGCAAGAACCAGCCACTACGCAGCGATCGTCAGATATAGCCCCGAGTGGTGCGGTTCAGATTTGGCCCGAGCCTCAGCAGGTCCATCATGTTCATGGTCATGGCGACGGCCGTTCGGGTGATACCGTGCCAAATGAGCAATCATCGTGGCAGCAACACTCCGCTCAGGAGTCGCACGGCCACGGCGCAGCACAACAGGCAGCTCCCCCCACAGAGAGACCGGTGTTGAGCATAGTACCACAATACGTCCGCGGCGAAGAAAATGTTTCGACTTATGTTCCCCCACAGTCCAACCCACCGGCGCCTATTCACCATGTCGAACCAAGCCTTGAAAGTCAACCGGTACATCGCGAGCACCACGAACACCACGAACGCCACGAGCAGCAGGAGCATCACGAACTTCATGAACACCATGAACCGTCCCATGATACAAGCCATATTCACCATCCACAGCCTATACCACCGCCCCCGGTTACTGAAATTTTCCACCGACCCCCATCGCCCGAGCCTGAATCTCCCAAATTCGAAGCACCAAAGGCAGAATGGGATGCCGAACGGTAGAATGACCCCATGTATCCCATTTCTCTGATACAATGCTAATACGTCTTAGTGAGCCACCACCATTGAACACGAAACCCGAAGGAATCAGCCTGCAAGAAAAAACCTACACCATGTCCGAAGACACAAAGCTCTTCCAACCTCCCCCTTCATACCCCGAAGCCCCGAAAAACATGTACTACCAGGTCCCCACCACAAAACCCACTCCACAAAAGATGTCCCAGATCTTCCCCTGGGAACGCCATGCCGCCAGACCAACCCGCGTCTTCCCAGACGAACAATCTCCTCCCCCCGCTGCTGCATCTCCCGAACAACCATCCACCCCAGAGCCTACCCTTCCCAACCCAGCCCTCGCAGCGATCGACACAACGCCAACCCGGGTCCCATTCGAACCCTCAGCCGAGTCGTGGGATAGTTACTCCCGCTCCAACGCCTGGGACGATGACCCTTCAATCCAGCGCTACATCGAATCAATCCAAGCGGCACGGAAACCAAAGACCCAAGTCGTCACCAGCGACAGCGCACAAACAAGCCCTGACAACCAAGCGGCCACTGCGGCTCACGACCGCCGACCAAGCTTCCGGCTAACGGACTTCCCAACCGAAGTCGAGCGGCCCAGTCTGCCCGTCACACCGGCACCAGTCGAACGACGGTGGTCTGCAGACAATGATGGCGATTCTACCTCCGCAGGAACATCCCTGCTCCCTGCTGCTGAGGGTGTACCGGCTCAGGAGGACTGGGTGGGTGTCACAGTTGACGCGTTCTCTCAACTCCTCAACGCAACATACTTATTGTGGCGCTCTACAGAATCCCCTAGCTCGTCTCGAAGAGCTTCGTCGGAGGCAGTCCGTGGAGTTGGGGCTTCCGGAGCTGTTTAGTGTTGAGCGGTGGTCTGATGCTAGTGAGGAAGGGTCGTGATACACCCAGCGTACCCCTACCCGTCTCTGACGATCTATTTCTCTCTCTCTCTCTCTCTCTCTCTGTGTGTGTGTGTGTTAATCTGTTTTGGTCCATTTTCTTGGTCTCTGAGAAACATGAGCTTTTATTCATCTTTGCTGCGAATACTCAATTTGTGTTACCAGTTCACTTTGTACATTGCATTTACATTGGGCTTTGAAAATTGATGTGCATCTATTGCATCTCCTTTTTGTTAATTCTCATTCGTCATATTCAGCATCTCATATCCCTTGGTTTGATTTGGTTGTGCTTTCATTGGCATGTCTTTGCGAACTGCATAATATTTAGCAACGACTTACTGGTGTGATTGCACTTTGAATCACCAATATTCTTTTCCACGCGTACGATAAGCTGTAGTTAGCAGTTAGTATGCACATACATACTAGTTAGTTGATAGTGAAGTGGGTCATGAACAGACGAAATGAATAACGTAAGACCCGATAAGATGAAGCTGACCACCAGGCGACGACCCTATACGAGAGAGAACCTCGTAGTGCAAGGCGAGGACAAGGACGAATCAAAACCAAGCTAAACGGGAGATCTCCAACGAGACTACATAGGTACGGAGTCCGAGTAAATACTCATACTAGCTAACGGTGCAAATATTGACCTGCCTATTCTATTTAGAGTGTGTGTACCCAACACCGAACAGCCTATAAGAGAGGGCGATGGGGCGGATGCGGAAAAAAACACCACACAATCACCAAACGGAAATGCTTATCTGCGCCTCGAGGGGCGGGAACTAAGACCGACTAGGACCGACTAGGACCAAACCTAAAATCGGATATCCGGTGAGTGAAGGAAGAGACATTACTCCGTAGTCCGTACTCCGTACTCCGTAACGGTTGAGGGAACCGGGCTACTCCCGAGCTGGCTCAGCCCATAGGCAGCCATGAGTACAACAAACATAATAACTAATATTTTTACTGTTCGTATATAGTGCATATTACATACTACTAGTTAGTAATTAGGAATTGACGATCTACCCCAGTCGGATGATGGCGGATTCCCCAGCTTTGCCCGACTGCGGGTTCCTTGGGGTACATACAGGTTGCTAAGAAAGCATATTAATAATTTGGCGTCAATGGTCGGGGTCAGGGCTGAGAATGGACCCGGAGAAAGAGTTTGAAACACTTCGTGGAGATGAGAGGAGGGGTTGGGGAGAGCAAAGGCAGGGGTTGGCCTATGCTGGGTATACATAATGCATGCATGAAGCAGTAGCAGCTGAACAACAACAACAATACAGATACTCGTACAATGCAATGCCCTGCCCTGCCCAGAACGGAACAAGTCACTACCGTCTTGGCCAGTGTCTTGAGTCGCCGCGTGTCCCGAGCGGTCCACCAAAAGAGTTGAAGAAAACTCTGCCAGCCACGACCCGAACTATACAGATTCTCGGTAACTCCGTCCCGAGAGTATACCCTAAGTACAACTACTGTACACTTTGCTCTAGATGATGCTGCACTCCATCCCCAACATCCCCAGAAAATGCAAATAAAGTAGCGATCCGAGGGTTTTCCCCTCATGGTACGATCACTTGTGGCCAGATCTTGGGGGGGGCGTGTTACATTGGGAATTTCATGAAGGCTCCAAATTAGTCACGATGCGGAGAACCGCGTGAATTCCCGGCATTATGATTGGTGAACCGTCCGAGAGTCGGGCCGAATGACAGAACTAAACCTCCTCTGTAGCCAATGACGCCTACAAAAGATTCTTCGGTGGGGCTTCCATGGATCCTCCGGTCCCTCTTTTTTCTCGTGTCTTGCCTCCCATAGTTAAGTCCCATCTAGGGGGGGGGCGAACTAGAATCCCAAATTCACGGAGACCTGGGGTCTCTCCCGGAACTCGTAAACTCAATATTCATTTCTCTTATTAATTGCTTGCTTCCCCATCTTTTCAACTTCTCGTTCCTCTATCTCTTCTCTACTCGTGTGGGCTGTGCATCGTGCGTTCGTGGGATATATATACTAGTACTACTAGGCTACCTCTACTTCGCCAACTGCACTTCTTCCTTTCTCCTTTACCACCTGCACCCTCTTCACCCCACACCACAAGTACTATCCACCATGGATACTGTCAACCCCCAACCCCCGTCCTATGAGAATGACAAGATTGGAAATGGCGAGAACAAGCACAACCCAATCTTCGATGAAGAGAATAATCTGAAGCCTGAGCAGGGCGAGGTCTCGGACGCCTTCGGTAACGAGGAGTACGCCGAGATCAAGTACAAGACCTTGACCTGGTGGCAATGTGGTTTGTTGATGATTTGCGAGTCCGTCTCGCTTGGTGTTCTGTCTCTGCCCTCTGCCGTCTCAACTCTGGGCATGGTCCCTGGTGTGATCCTGATCGTGGGCCTCGGTCTGCTCGCGACCTACACTGGCTACAACATTGGTCTGATGCGCGAGCGTTACCCTCACATTCAGAACCTGGGAGACGCTGGTGAGATCCTGATGGGCAGCTTTGGCCGTGAGCTTTTCGGTCTCGGCCAGTTCCTGTTCTGCATCTTCGTTATGGGAAGTCACATCTTGACCTTCCGTGTGATGATGAACACCATCACTGAGCATGGCACTTGCTCCGTCGTCTTCAGTCTCATCGGCATGCTCATCTCGCTTGTTCTGTCGATCCCCCGTACCATGAAGGGCATGACCTGGATCTCTTTTGCTTGTAAGTCCACCTGCATCACGAAGTGATACAAACCCTCAACCTATCACACTGATACTAATCTCCAACCAGCCTTCCTCTCGATCTTCAGTGCCGTCATGATCACCATGATCTCCGTCGGTATCGAGGCCGCCCCTACCCGTGTCATTGACGCCACCGTCGAGACAAACTTGTACACAGCATTCCAAGCTGTTTCGAACATCGTCTTCGCCTACTGCGCCCACGTCGCCTTCTTCGGCCTCATCGCCGAGATGGAGACCCCAAGCGACTTCAAGAAGTCCCTCTTCATGCTCCAAGGCTTCGAAATCTGCCTCTACCTCACCGCCGGCGTCGTCATCTACTACTACGTTGGTACTGACGTTTCCTCTCCTGCCCTGACATCCGCCGGACCCGTCATGAAGAAGGTCGCCTACGGCATCGCCATCCCCACCATCGTCGGCGCCGGTGTTGTCAACGGCCACATCGGTCTGAAGTACATCTACTTCCGCCTGTGCGCTAAGTCCGACCTAATCCACCAGCGTAACTGGAAGTCCATCGGCCTCTGGCTCGGACTCGGAGTGTCATGCTGGATCGTCGCCTGGATCATCGCCGAAGCCATCCCCGTCTTCAGCAACCTGAACTCGCTCATCTCCGCACTCTTCGCTTCCTGGTTCAGCTACGGTCTCAGCGGTGTTTACTGGCTCCACCTGAACCAGGGCCAGTGGTTCGCGGGCCCCAAGAAGATCGCTCTGTTCGTCTTGAACACCGCCATTGTCGGCTTTGGCCTTGCTCTTTGCGTACTGGGTCTCTACGCTTCTGGTACCGCTATTCACAATGATACTAGTAGTGCTAGTTTCACTTGTGCCAACACCGATACCTAAGTGCCGCTAGTCGGCTAAGGTGTTGATGGACTATTTTACCCTTTTTCACGATTTGCTGTTCGAATTTATCATTCGGACTGTTTACTTGTACATAGATCACATTTACTTGCATTGCTCGGTTCTAGCGTACCGAATAGATTACTGGCTAATCAATCGCCTTGCTACTATTATTTACTTTCTTTTCCAATATGGCGTAGTGAACTACTCGATTCGACGTCTTGTGCGAAGGTCAGGTGAGATACGATAAAATAATAGGCGCTATGGCTTCCATGAGCATTGTCATAATGAATCTAAAATAGCCAATGATTCCGAGACTGGGAGAAATAGCTATACACGGCTTATATCAAACATCCTCTCGGTGACCTATGACTCGGAGGGAATCCTGAGGCTCCTGCCCATGGCGTACCAAAGTTGCCTGAAAGAATCAGTCCACAGGTACATGTTGCCAATGCCTCTTATATTCAAGTCTACTACTAGTAGTCGCGCTAGGCAACGTTTCATTCATTCCTTGAAAGATGATTCCCATGTAGGGTTACTACTTAGCGGCGGATAACGAGGAAAGTAGTATACCTGTCTATCATTCTAAAGGTTTGAAGCTAAAAAGGAAATGCTATGTGGCAGCATTTTGGCCGCCAATGACCAGTCGCTTCTAAAAACATGGTCTGAACGAAAGATCAGAGCAAAATCGGGTATGACGCAAGATGTACATTCAAAATAAAGGCGTGAGCAAGTGCGATGAGGCCGAATCAATGTGTCGGAGGTTGCCATTGCTTATTGCTTTTCAAGGTCGCTCGGGCGTTTGCCGCGAACAGAGTAGAAATTGGACATCTTGATGTGATTGGACTTGCCGGTTTTTTCGTCGTAGAGACCACAACCATGGATTGAAGCGCTGGGTGGTGTGTAAACTGTCGATTGTCAGCATTCAATGTCACACGAGTGGTGAGGGAAAGGGCTGACGATGTAGAGAAATGGCAAAGTTGTCCGAGTCGGAGTTGTAGACGCGGTGAAGGCCAAGCTTGAGGTGATGTCAGTATAAACGAAGACTTCGAGGACTATCCGGGTTACGTACTTTGTCAGACATGTAGGTGACTTGGTTTTCATGATAGGTAGTGTCTTTGGTTACGAGGAGCGGAGACGTCTCCCCCTGTCTGATCTTTTCCTCATCAGGCCATGAATAAAGGGTCTCTTGTAATTTTCCCTTCAGTATCTATTGCGAGGATTGTCAGATACAAAATTCGTAAACCATTTTCTGAATGAAATATACCTTCATCACGCAGTGTGCGTTGGCATGATCGTGAATCGCACTCCCCTTTCCGGGCGTCCAGACTAGAATGAGCTGGCAGTGATGGTTAGGATTGGAATATGAGTGGAATAGAGTAGCTTGGATGCATTGAGCACGTAAATGTTTTCACTTACGAGATTACTCTTTCCATTTCCCTCATCAATCAGGTTTCGCGTATAGGCTCTGCTCGCGTCCCCCAGGGCGAATGAACCCCATTCTGATTCATTCGACACATATTTATCCATCAATTTCAGGATCACCATCGGATCAACATCATCCGAGTCTAGACCTGAGCTCGACCCCAACACAGCACTAAGGTCTCGCACGAGCTTCTCGAAAGCATTCGAGTCTAGGTCAGAGACCGACGGCGCGTCGGCGGGCGTATTGAGGTACGGCATTATAAGATGGTGAGGTTAAAAACTCCTGGTTTAAATTTGAAGGATGTCTTGGTCGAGCCAGCCGATCAAGATGTAATAGTGTCGCTATCGGTGCCGAAATTGAAACCGGAGACGGCTATAAGAAAGAATATCAGGATGAAAGGAAGAACGGGATGACGCAGTCGCATAAATAGAAAATAACAATGAAGAGTGGAGTATCTTTCAAATTACTTTGCATCTCCATTGATTCATGATATTAGTAGCATTTAGGATGAAAGGTGGTTTGTTGTGTACCTTTCCAACCCGATTGAGGTTTGGATTTCTGTGATTTCAGCCTGAGGCATCAAATGTTGTGATCGCGACAGTCACGTGATTTAGTGCCTGACATATCAGGCAGCCTATGACATAATGGCTAAAAATCTGCCTGAGGCCCGCACCCCGCCATGACTAAGCCATTTTCAGTGCCACAATTCAAAGATTGCGGTCTCCGCAAATTCATCATCGCAACAAAAAAGGCGCCTGCTCAAAACTTTCAGGGAAACTCAAGACGAGAGAGTTCCCTGCCCATCTCTGACCCAGTATTGGTCCCGAAGACCCTTTTCCCCCCGACGATTTTAGTGTTTTCCAACCGCAAAAATGGCGACCACAATCGACAAGGTTAGTGCGATGTCTCTGTCGAACCCTTGAAATCAGGGTTGTCGAGGGATGAACGGTCGCTAATGTCTATTTCCATGCTATAGATCAAGGACATTGAGTCCGAGATGGCCAAGACCCAAAAGAACAAGAACACCTCCTTCCATTTGGGTACGAAATACTCGCTAAACCTATCTACACTCCTCGACGGACTCGACTGACAACTAGTGAAGGACAACTGAAGGCCAAGCTTGCAAAGCTCAAGCGTGAACTGTTGACTCCGACTGGAGGTGGCGGCGGCGGTGGTGGTGGTGAGTGCTTTTCTCCCGTAAACGTCTTGCATCTATGTATCCCATGGCTAATATCGATACTCCCCAGCTGGTTTCGATGTTGCGCGTACTGGTGTTGCAAGTGTGTAAGTTAGGCCTTCGATCTACTGCTCACGTCAATATCGATATACTAATCCATTTATGCAGTGGTTTCATTGGTTTCCCCTCCGTCGGAAAGAGTACCCTCATGAGCAAACTTACTGGACAACACTCTGAAGGTAGGTGATGGACCCGAAGCAACCTTGGAAAGAATATATTTTGGAATGACATGACTGACATCACTTTACAGCTGCCGCTTACGAGTTCACAACTCTTACGACTGTCCCCGGTCAAGTCATGTACAACGGTGCCAAGATTCAGATTCTGGATCTTCCCGGTATTATTCAGGGTGCTAAGGACGGTAAGGGTCGTGGTCGTCAAGTCATTGCTGTGGCGAAGACCTGCCATCTGATCTTCATCGTCCTTGATGTCAACAAGCCTCTGGTTGATAAGCGCGTTATCGAGAACGAATTGGAGGGATTCGGTATTCGTATCAACAAGTCTCCTCCCAACATCAACTTCAAGAAGAAGGACAAGGGTGGTATCGCTATCACCAGCACCCAGCCTTTGACTAACATCAGTCACGAGGTAAGCATTCCATCACCAAAGAATTACCAACACTGTGTTGGGATGGACTGAGCTCACACAAAAGCAAACAGGAAATTAAAGCCGTCATGAACGAGTACAAGATATCTTCTGCAGACATTGCCATTCGTTGCGATGCCACCATCGACGACCTGATTGATGTTCTCGAAGCCAAGAGCCGAAGCTATATCCCCGTCGTCTACGCTTTGAACAAGATCGACGCCATCTCCATTGAGGAGCTGGATCTTATTTACCGTATCCCCAACGCCGTTCCCATTAGTTCGGAGCACGGCTGGAACATTGACGAGTTGTTGGAAATGATGTGGGAAAAGCTCAGCTTGAGGCGAATCTATACTAAGCCCAAGGGCAAGGCTCCCGACTACACGGCCCCTGTCGTGCTCCGGGCTTCCGGCTCCACTGTGGAGGACTTCGTAAGAAAACCACCATGTCCATTATGCGATGAAAACATCATGCTAACTTTCCGTAGTGTAACGCCATTCACCGCACTATCAAAGATCAGTTCAAGCACGCCATTGTGTATGGCCGCTCTGTCAAGCACCAGCCGCAGCGAGTTGGTCTCGCCCACGAGCTTGCTGATGAGGACATTGGTACGAAACCGGCCCCGATGCACAGAATTGTCTCCGAAAACATAAAACTGACCACATCTATAGTGTCGATTGTCAAGCGGTAAACATCCATATCAACCTTGCCCGTCACAGTCTGCATTTCGAGCGAGCAGATCCAAATCGTGCTGGGAATGTGGCCGGCGGCCTAGGGTTCGGATGCTTCTACCCCTGGGATGCTGACAGGCACGGGACTTCTGGGCCATAAATCCCCGCCAAACGCCACGGAAGGCAAGCACATTTGGACGGCACGAGTTGTTGTCGCACGGACAACCAAGCTCATCGAATGGGGTGGCGAGATCTCGCAGGGCTCGTGGGAGGGAAGGGAGATTGAACTTCGGACTGTGAGCAGCAAGCCCAGACGGGCCGCGCATACACTGCTTGCTTATTGCGATGTTCGCTCCTAACCCGTGGTATCTGCCAGGGGTTTGAGGCGTGACCCTGACCAAAATTTTATTTTTCTTTTGCTGGGGGCCCCGGCTGGTTGGTGAAGGGCCCAATGAGTTTGCGTTGGCCACAGAGGCAACAGGGAGGGGTCGAAGTATCAAGGGCAATCTCATTTGCAATGGTCTCGGCAAGGTGCCAGGTTTGATTGATTGAGTCATGTTTTTCTTTTCTTCACCATTTTATGCTTTGTTTCCGGCTCACTATGTACGACCTTTGGAGCGACCGGTCCATATTGTTATGACTACCCATTCTTTTTTCACCATTGTCGAGGATTTCTTTGTCCTTCCCACCATCATGAGCGACAATTCAATAGAATCAAAAGAGAAATCCAATTTAAATGTTCTAGATCAAGGTCTTTATGGCGAAACAGGCCACTGTTGCATACTCTGCGGCAGAGGCTTCGGACACCCACCCACCACCCCCAACTTCATATTTCAAGGCAGTGAAGCGACCAGCTGTACCCCATCCCTCCTAGAGCGAACACAGATAGAATAGTTGATATTTGCTCTTGCTGCCCAAAGAAAATTTCTCCCGCCTCTTTAATATCAATCCTGCAACCATGAACAAAGAACAACAAGCCACGCTGCATCCTCGGCGACTCCCCCGACATACTAGTACGGCATGCATTGGAGTGATGCCAGAGAGCCAATAACCAACCCGGTATATACTAGCGAACCCCCGCTTGCACCAGGACAGGCCGATATTCTTATCGGTCCCAGCTGGTACGCAGAAATCAGGCACTACGCGCATGCGCATACGAGGGTCAGAAGTACCGGGCTTGCTCATTCGGATTCATGATTCTGATCCCAATGCCAATGATAATGCTAATGCCGGCGATTTGGCACATATCCATTGGACGGATGTCTGAAGTGCACTATTCCCGAGCGAGTAAAAGGAGCTTTCTATACGGAGTACGGAGAAATTGGCATCTCATCTCATCCCATCCAGCCCTCGCGAGAAAAAGCCATCGTCCGTGACCTTCCATTCCCAGCCCTGCGCCTACTCCAGACATGGAGCTCTTGTCATCAAAGCGACGCTTGCTAAAGACTAATCCCGAGAAAGGAAAGTAGGTTGCATGGGACTTCTATTTACATATCTTGAATCGCCACCGAACTTGAACTTCCTCGGCGTTCCGCCTGGGGTTGGTTGGCTTGGTTTGATTTCGACGAGGCTACCGAGTAAGGGGCCCCTGTCAGCAAGCCTCCGGGTCTACTCTCGGAGTAGTATAGTAAGTCTAGACGGGGCGATGGCCCTCATCCCTTTGGTCGATCTACCGATGCAACAAGCCCCGAGCTTTGGTCGAGAAGAGTCGAGACGCAGTCGATTGGGGGATTGAAGACCGGTCAAAGCTCCCCTCCTCGACATTTTAGACAGCGGACCAAAGGTAATTATGGTGTGCATACGTACGTACGTCGCGGATAGGGAAGGGAAGGTAAAAGGGGCGATGGGGCGGAGGGGGATCTCGACCCGGTGCACTGACCGGTGCTAAATTATTCAGGAGATGGACCACTTCAAACATTTGGCAAAATCGTGGGAAGCTCCATATTTGGGGGATGCGTATACCCGTCAGAGCCTAGAGGGGGGGGACTAGGGGCTAATGGCTAAGGATTCCGATGGGAGAATGTTGGGATCCGATAGGGTCAGTTTCGTGTAGAAAAGAGGGGATGGAGGGGGAGAAGAGGAGAGAAGGAACATCGAAATTGGATCTGTCAAGCCTCGCACGTTGTACCCCTGCTGGGTGTGTGGACCGTGTGTCTCCCTGCTTCTTCTTCTGCCCTGCTTTGACTCGGTACCAAAATTTGGATCGACCTGTCAAAAGTACTAGGCTCGAGCTTTAGACACTCCCTTCTCTCTCTGCTTTTCTCTTTTAGCTTACTGCTGAAGGATCTGCGCACGACTCGGACGGGATTGACGTGCTGCATTCTGTGCAGAAAAGGGTAAGATGGACAAGCGAACAGACCCATTTGGTACGAAATGAATCCATGGGTTGTGTATGGAGTATGTTATAGTTGAAGTAAACAATAATCCACAAACATACATACAAGAGGGTCTAGTATAGAAGCCGGTTTCTTCGAATCCATGGTTGAAGAAGAGGGGAAACAAGCGGTGAAAAGTCGGTCCTGTTAGCGATTTAGCGATCGTATTGAGAAGGATTTGGTCGTGATGAGACTGGGGTTATGTGTAGTTAACTATCTGATCAGCTCCACTCCATTTCAGCTATCACAAGTCATGCAGTACGAGTATATAAACGATTTACAATAGATACAGATAGGATGATTGAGCAAGTTCCTCGCATCACAAGGGAACCACAGCGGAGTCTCGCGGAGACCAAGTGGAGCAGCGCCCGCAAATCGCCGATCTCGATAGCCCAGGCCTCGGGGGCACGATCTGGTCCGTCCGCAGGTGGGAGATCGGCAGGATGGACTACTGCAGGCCAAGTTGAATTTGCTAACAAGCCCTAGTACATGTAAGTACCCCGATACCCGAGATGATACCCTAAGGTTCCCCACCAAATGCCTTCTGCCCGGTGTATACAGGAGTACAACCCACCTGAAGTTTGTACATTTCTGTACATGTCTGTACACATTAGTTACATATTTACCTGCGGTCTATCAGGTGACTGTATTGACACCGATCCCTTCTCGTGGTCTCGTTGCATTGCATTGCAGCAGCAGCTTCCCCAGGCACCGCGCCTGCATCTGGTTTATAATTTTGGTCCATGACCCAACCAGGATAGCTAGCTAGCTTAATCCTCTCCAAATACGGAGTAGACTTTCTCCAAAAGGCAGCTCCTACTGCCGCATTATGTCATGACAGACAGCCCATCACTGAATACACATATGTAGTAAGGTTGGTTCATCCTTCGGTCTCCACTCGATCGACAGAGCGCGGTCCGGGAGGTGCATTCGAACCATCCTTGTCCGAGTACCTCCAAAATGGGCGTGTGCTGCCGTTGAGAGCTCATGCCGATCGGTACCTGACTCGAACCCTGAGCATCCTGGAGCATCCTGAGCATCCACCCACCCCGGCCTTCTCCTAATGCGCTTGTGTTCCCTCGCAGGCTCGCACAACGCGGTCAAAGAAATCTTCAGTGGGAACCGCCGAAGAAGCAATTATTGGTGTCTCTGCCCGTCTATAGGATGCCGGCGATTTCGATCCTGACCGGTCTAGACTTCTTTCTTCTTCTGCTCCGAGGTGAGACCCAGTCGCATTGTGGACGAAAGCCACCCCCTCATGGCTTGCCCTAATCCTTCCCGTCAAGACTGGATAGAGACTGGTGAGATCATCCGAGATTTCTCCCCTTCTCTGCTAGGAAATGGCGTCAGCCCACACCCCGCTGATCTGATGCGATTGCATTCTCGACCAGCGTTTCTCCCAGACAGGAAGCGATTTGCGGCGGATTCGACTCTTTGCCCTCTTCCTTTCTCCATTCCACCCGTTCGCCTTTTTTTTCCCTCGACAATCCACGTTTCTGACTGGCGCAAACTAGCAAAACAGCATTGTTAATGTATTTTTTTCTTTTTAATAAAAAAATCATTTTAGACGGCAGCACGCAGGATGATTGGTGTCATCGTCGAATCATTGATTACTCTAGTATTGCTGGTGATTCACAAACTCCCCTGGCCGTCAAACTTGAGATAGTCCAAAATTTGTCAGACCTCTTCTTCTATTGTCGACTAGACAGGGCCATCCCCATCCTCTTCCGATAAAATATGTTCGAGAATATGGAAAAAAAAATAAACGACCAGGCCGATTTGACACTGGCATTGCCTCGTGGTAAGGTCGAACAAGCGGGGAGGGTGCATGAGATTCCTTTTTTCTTCGCTGGTACCATGGAATTTATGCGACTTAGACCGTACCCAAATGATTGATCTTAATCCCGATCAATATGAGGACCTCTATGGACAGGATTTCGAAGTACTACCGACATATGACGGTTTGAGCATACTCCGTACATCCCATACATACAGGTAACTTTGTTTCACGCACTGTAAATACATTCTAATAAATACAGACCGATTTACGGCAGATACCGCACTCCATATCTTTACCCCCCCCCCCCCATCTCCAATTTTCCTCTCTCTCACTCTCTCCACATCGTTCCATGGGACGCCTTGGGAGCATCCGTGCAGATTTGCGAGACCGTTCTTTGACAGTCTTGTTTACTGAAGGTTTCCGGGCCGGGGAGGACCGCTGTGGGTCGCGGGTGGAGCAGAAGCAGAAAATGAGGGCTGAGCAGTTAGCGCCCAAACACAATCGCATCATGGAGTTCCTCCTCCTGGTCTAAGCCCCCTCCCCGCTCTGCCTTGTGATAGGGCAGAGACTTGCAACTTAGTTCGGCCCTTGTATCGATTCCGTATTGATCACAGGCAAATGGAGGCGGGGGATTCGCTCAGATGGAGAGGATCCATGCTGCTCCTCATTTGCCTATTAGCCGTGTCATCTTTCGAGGATGTCTGATGCGTTCGGATGCTGGCAGAAAACGAGGGTGATCGGCACTGTCCTTCAGAGATCCCTCATACTGTATTCGGCAATAGTCCCTGGGCAAAAAAAGGGATTTGCTCGTGGGATGCGCCCCAACCCCCCAACCCACACCCTACCATCTTCCCACCTTCTCATCCCGTGGCCGGTCTGACTTTCAAGGGATCTCCAGTTATGAACGAGATCGTGCTTTTACAAATTTAATTCGCACTCCTTCCCAACCTTCTACTCCATTTACTCTTGAGCTCCTTCGCTACACTTTCTTGCTTGGTGCACCGTGCCCTCGCCAAAGACATCACGCGGAGTGGGCCAAAACCTATGGTTCTAGGAGATATTCGCTCCATCGAGGTCATGACATGACTCTTGGACCACTTCCTCTACAACCGTTGAGCTCCTTCCGAAAAGTGGGCGGGATGAAACGATAGTTGGCACCGCCGCAATCGCCTTGTCCACACCCACACTTGGTCCACACTGATCGTCCTAGCCTGCGCTATGTATGCAGCGGATGTCATGCGGCCTTTAGGTTCAGCGGTTTATCGATCCGCTTCCCGGCCCCCAGCAAATCATCACGGATATCTGCCCGTCGAGGGAACCTCGTCTGCTCCCCGCGGATGATCTACTGTTGCTCCGATGGTCCGATTAGCCCCATAGCCTCGAAGTGCAATTTCGTGAAACGAGGCTTCCTCCACCGACAACGGCCAGTCATGGTGATAGATTGACCGTGAGGCAGGTCAACCAATTTTGTAGACCTCGAGGAAAGGTCGAATACACGACGCCTCCAGGAGGCCCGGCCCCAGCTGGTTCCTTGGAACCTCGCAACGTAGAGAGGGTCCTATCTATTACAAGTAGATACGAGGGAAAAATTCGTATTCCATAAAATCATAGATTGGGTATCAAGCATGTCATAGCAATATACTCCATACCCAAGCAAATCCCGGCCGAGTTCGGAAAGCGAGGGGGTTGGGAAAGGAATCAAGATCAAGCGAAGCCAGCAAAAAGAAGAAGAAAAAAAGAAATTATAAAATAAGAAATATACCGGCCACACCTTAGGGCAGAATATCCCTCAAAGAAACACTGGCACTTCCCGCGTTTACTCTCTATGTAGAGTAGAGAACAGACTTTCTGTTCCTTGACAATACCTTTCCATGTAATACACAAACGGGCCTACCGATTGGGCCGAACGGACCTGAGGAGATGCAACCCCTGCGCAGGCAATATATCTCACTCTGGACCAACCAGGCGCCGTTTCTTCCTTCGTTTGACAGGGGTGGCTTTTTTCGAAAAAAAATCTTGCTTGGATAATATAATTTTTGGAAAATAAAAATAAAAATAAAATAAAATAAAAGATTTCTAAGTCCCATTTGGACCAGCCTTTTCTTTGCACCGTGACCAATCACACTTGGGATCGGCTGGATTCCTCTCGGCGCAAGAAGGTTATCACTTTTCTCCGGAGTGTCCCCTTCTCGTGCCAGTTGCAATCGAGATTCAACTCGTTCTGTCAATCCACGCAATTTTTAGGATCTGCGCTCTTAGTAGCCCTGATTTCCTTTTAACTCCGTGCATTGCCTTACCCGCATTTCGCACCTTCTCCCCTTCTTTACCTCTTGCATATCTGTATACCATTAGGTACAGCCTGACTCCTCTCCTCTGGCATCTGGGATAGTTTCTCGCTAGCTCCGCTTTGCTAAACGAATACCCCCTCTCTCGCTTGTGGGAACCGTTTACAATCGGGAAAATCTATCACACACCGCTGCCGATAAATCTATACAACTCTTGGTCGTGTGGTGTGGAACATGCATAGTCCCTCATTGTCTCACCTCTAGATTGTCGCATTGTTTCCAACCCCGGGGAGAGCGGATTGTTTCTCTTTCCTCCTAGGAGTATTCATTGTCTCTTTGTCCCAAACTGAGCCTATCAGCTCTGGGGCCATAGGAAACACCTCCCCCAAATTAACATATCATCGCCATGGAAGATCCAACTGCCATGGAGACGGAATCCCACCATGCCCCAGACCGCGAATTTACACATTCGCCATGGGTGGAACTGGGCACTTTCACTTCCCCTCAACACTCACCGCCGATGCCCGAATACAGTGGCTTTGACTATGGCCACTCGACAATGATGGGTGTTGATGCGTACGGCATGTCAATACCGCCACCTTATGCTTCGCTGCCGCTACCCTTGCCCTCGCATCACTGGCCCAGCATGATGACTCCGCCGACACCTTTCCAAGAAAACGGCTTACCTCCGGTCCCGGCTCCAACTTCTGTTTCCCCCTCGGCTCCCGCGCCTCCGGGTCGCAAGTCCTCAACGAGTAGTACAACGCCGCGCAAGACCCTCACCGACGATGATCGTCGCCGAATGTGCATATATCACGAGCAAAACAAAACCGCCAAACAAACTGATATTGGAGGTAAGATTGTCATTTCCTGATTCGTTCAGTTGAGTCTATGAAAATGGAGCTAGGGCTAACTGTATCGTGCGCAGCAATGTTTGGTGTAGAGAGAAGGTAAATCGAATGCTGGTCGCATGATCAGATCTTTCTAGTTCGCACGACTAGCTGCTAACAGATTATTTTCTAATATAGTACTGTATCTAAGGTCTTGCGGCAGAAGGAAAAGTATCTCAGCCTCGATGATGGTCATCGCTCACCTATCAAGCGAGCCAAAGGGTAGAATCCCTGATATTGAGAAAGCCCTATCCAACTGGGCCAGGAACTACCAGCGCCAGGGGTTCTCTTTAAACGACGAAATGATCAAAGAAAAAGCCCACTTCTTCGCCGTCACTTGTGGATGTCCAGAAGGCAAGGAAAGGGTGATCACCAAAGCCTGGCTGGATAAATTCAAGCAAAAGAACAGCCTGATGGGTGCGAAGGCTCGAAAGGGAGCCCGCAGCGGCTCCAACAGTCCGATTCGTATCAATACCGACTCAACGAGCGAGTCCCCCCTTAACAGTCCTACCGGTCATTCTCCGTTGTCTGCAATCGGGTTTGGATCGCCCCTGTCGCCAACCCATAGCCTGGATGGCGTGAAACAGGAGCCGATCGACGGATTGCCTGAGCTGTCTGGTGGCTATCAACATGGCCACTCCCAAAGTACCACCTCATTGGACACAACCTCTACAGGAATGACCAGCCCATCCTCGACATTGGTTTCCGACAGCCCTTTTACTCCAACAAGCCAGTCCCGCCTTCTATCGTCGACCGGGATCCAGTCCCGACCACGCAGCCAGACATTTCCCCTCGCCCCCATCGATCCAACCCTGTTGACAGCAGACGAATCCATGGACCACAAATGCACCAAATCCGACTCCCAGCAACAGCTTTCGGTGGCTATTCTCGAATCACCATTGGAGCTAGGAGACGAAGAAGGCCAGGCCACCGTTAAGGGTGTCAATCCTAGCAAGATAGTCAAGCGCAACCGCAGCAACCCAGAGATCAAGACCAAGTCGATGCAGCCCCCATCCTCGCTGCCAACCCCCCAAGTCTACTGTCGTATCACCAATCAGCGCACCTGGCTCGCCAACCCAAGATGAAGCGCGACAAGCCTTGGAACTTGTTATGAATTATTTCCAGCATCAACCAGCCGGTCTTCAGGCACAGGAATATGTCACTATCGGCAAGCTCATGGAGCGTCTTGAGCTGGCTAAGACTCAGCACAACCCCCTCATTGGTGGACTGACCAGAATCGACGAACATGAAGATTCTCCTCGCCTCACCAAGAAGCGGAGTATCCACAATCTCGCTTGATGCGTGCTATCTTTCAACCCATTTTCCTGCTCCTCATCAACTCCATCCGACTTCCCCGCCCTTCCTTCAAACCTCCCACGTTTCTATTCTCTCTTTACCACATGCATTTTTTGGCTTCTGTGATTCCCCCATCCATCTTGCTATTTATTCTATTCTGGCGGCTTGTTCTTCATTTACTCCAGCTCGACGACTCTATCACGCTTTCTATTCACTGTTTTTTTCTCTGCCGCATTTCATTTTTGCATTCTCAACTGTACGAACCCAACAGACCCTTTCTTTCTCTGCCGACTCGCGTTGGTGAAAGGAACAAAACTTGTCAACAAACAGATATACACATACCAGAGGGCAACCTCGCATGCTTTGAAATGGGGTTTGGATTCGATTCGGCGCTGCAACTATTTTCTCTTCTCTTTACGCATAACACGTTCCGCTCCCCGGTCGAGCAACTTCATGGTGACCTGGATTATTTATGGTTATTCTTGGATTTGTAACCAGAGGAGATCGAGTTCCATCTCATCGGATTGGTACCAGCAGGGACCATGACGGAGTTTGACCTTTTATCTTGTTCGGTTTTCTATTTCTTTCTGGTCTTCGTTCCCATGCTTCTCGCTGTTTTTGTTTTACAGTCTTTCCTTCACTCTGGCCCACTCATACCCACATCCATACCCACCTCGATTGACGTTGTTTTTATTACTATATTCCTTCTACTTTACCTTTGACATACCACTTTTCTTACACTCTTTTATTCCTTTTCATATCATTTCCTTCGGACTCTATCTTACAATTCTCTTTAAACTGAGCCGCTCGCGCGGAAAGAACATAATTTGCTGGGATCTTCTACGAGTCCAGCCGGTCATCCACTGTCAGATTAATCCTGTCTTTCCAAGGTTGTTTACCTACTCTGCTCATTTTCTCCTCCATCATCCTACCTCTCTCTTTGCATTTTTCCTCCATCACATTTTGTCGGCAGAACATTGAGTGTTCACCGGGATTGTGTTCATGGCTTCATATATTTAGTCCTAGTATTACACGATACCCCCAGCCCCTGAATCCAGTGCTACTTGTTTCTCTACGGCTGAACGCGTGCCCATCTCATACTAGGTAATAGCAGCAAACTTGCTAGTGCCCAAAAAGAGTTTGGGTAGATATTAGATTAGTTCGCCCTTCATTAAAGTGTATTCACAAGGTTCCGCGTAATGCAGGAACCCTCAAAATGTAGTTACGGGTCGAATCTAGAACCCGCCAGGAATGGGGGTCACCCCCCGATCCTCCATGAGATCCAGAACACTGCGTTCCGTCATTTCCGGCAGAACCTTGGACAAGACCGTCTCGATGATCGAATAGATCAAATGTTTGTTACAGTACTCGTCGGCGAAAAGATCCAACAGATCATCCTCGATAGTCTCCAGAAGATACAACTCTTCCAAATCAACACTATCTTGTTCGCCATCTCGTTCGTCGACATGCAGACGCTCAATCCCAGTCTTGCCACCACTCATCCTCGAGCCTGAAGACGTGGAGGTCGACTCGGGCAACTGTGACGTTGACTTGGCTCCCTGAAACGATCGGGGCGGGACCCCACATTTCTCCTCATCTCGTGATGTGGGTGGGGACGGTCTGATGGTGGTGAGGGAGGACAAACTACCACTGGCGGCGCTGCAGGAACGATCACTGCTAGAGGAAGTCGGAGCGGCGAAAAAGGTTCGTGCGACGCTGCGCGGGATCACGGCGAGGAGACTAGCTGCACATCGCCGCTTGATAGCGGCGATCTCCGAATTAGGGCGTGCCAGGTCTTGCTTTTTCTCCGATCCCGTTATTGGCGTCCCGCTGGCAGAAGCTTTGGTCGTGTCGACTGCCGAGAGAGATGCTGTCGGGGTAATTGCTATTGCCGGCCCTGGGGATGATGTTCGTGGCGCGTGAGTGCCACCACCGCTGACAGTGTTGCTGTTGCTATCATTATTGCTGTTACTTTCGTGATCAACTTGGGTAGTCGCAGTGCCCTTTCCTATTTCTAGGATGGGCACAGAGGAGGAGGATTTTGGGGTCGCAAGGGCTTTGCCTCCCGCCGAAGACTGCACGGACGCCTGCGGAGTCGGAGCGGGCGCTTCAATATTCACAAAGGGCACACCCAGAGATTGCGGCCGGGCATTGGCTGGGAAGAGGGCCGTCCTTGTTGCGAGGAGAAGGTTGGGCAACAAAGTGGGGGTCAGGACGTGCTCCTCAATGGTTTCTCGGAGAAATCTGTGGAGTCAGTGAACGATCTCTTAAAAAAAAACACAAATATTACATATGACATCGGGAGAGCCGAGTAGCGAGCAAGCAGAACCAAAATCAAATTCCAAATAGAAATGAAAATCCCTCGCGACGGTGGAGTACCGGCAACGTTGAGGTAGCGTCATGCGGTCGGGGTGTGTTTTTTCCCGTTTTGTTTGCCCACTGCGAGGAAGAGCTTCATCCTTCCCGCCATTTTAGGGCGATTGCGAAGTGGGGGAGGCGGAGCCCGATCGGCCCCGGTGTGGAAGACGAGGAGCTTGGGCCAATCCTGCTGCAACAGGGGTGTCAAACCTCCACGAACCAGGGCCCTTAATGAGTGGTAAAAGTGAGGCGGGCGTTGCTGCTCGTCCCCTCTTTCCCCTGTTTCTTTCGCAGCTCCCCTCTCAGATGCAGACGCAGACGCAGGAGCAGAAGTAGATGCTCTCCGGAGACGGATAGACATCCCAGCAAGCCGTACCTGGCGCACAGGGCGGGCATATGCGCCAACCTCGGTCGCAATGCAGATTCGAAACCCCATCCGCGACGAATTTCGCTCATTGGATGCCTGACGGGAAAATCACTAGCTTCGGCCAAGAAGTCTTTCTTCATGCATGTGCCCAAAGAGGGATGGACCAACCCATCCATCGCCGCAGGGGATCGGCATCAGACGATTTCTGCTCATGCGCGATTTCGATTCCCCTCCTCCTCTGCTATGCTCAGAAGTTGAACGTGGTTCGGCAGGCAGAAAACTCTGTTTTCCCATGCTTTTTCGAGTGGGCTGCATTTCATTTCCCTCTTAGCGGCATGGCTGAGTAGAGGTCAAATCGGGTGTCGAGAAAAAGAGATGCTGGCTTGGCCGTTCCAGAGAGTGACTCCCATCATCAATCCACTTCCCATCCTCCACACCCCCAGCCTTCGCGACATGACGAAAAATAGGGAACAAAGGGAACGCGGCACGGAAAGGGCCGGGCCCCGGCGCTATCACACCGAGAGCAAAAAAAATGAGACGCAGGAGAGAAGAGGATCCCTGTTCCCAAATCGCCTTCGCTCGGACCAAGTCGAGGCAACCAATCTGATCTCGGATTCGCCGGTTTTGTATGACCGTAACGACGGTACCGCCAGTCAGACACACCGTAAGGTGACCGTACCAATTCGTAACAACGGTAATCAGATCAAGTGATCGATGCAGTATGCGAGCAAGACGCTTCGCTATCCCACCATGACTCGCACAGGGTGACACTTGACTCTCGTAGATCGCAGTTCGGAGATCGCACCGTTGCTCCACCGTCCTGAGTTCATGCGGTCTCGGGAGGCCCGAGCCATAAGGGGCGTACACAAGGGCAAGACAAATACTCCGGGCTTATACAAATATAATAGAAATGAGATATAGACGTACCTGTCAAGGACACTATCTGTGTCACCGAGCTTACCCGGGCCCGCGAGAATGAGGTGTCGGACGAGTGCGAATAATCCGGTCAGCCATGGCATTCTTTCGGAAATGCCAAGTAGCTGTGATGCCATGGACGACAATCGGTAGTCGAGAACTGGGCGCTTACACGCGACGCCGTCTGACGACGACTCGATCCCCTCCTTCTGGGTCTCTGGCGTTTCAGTGGGAAATGAAACACTGGCTCCGTGCGAGGCTCCCGGTCCTGGAGAGGATGCGACGCGGAAGAGTCCCGTCACAATGAAACGCAAGGCAACGTAACCAAGGTATATGCCCTGGAGGGTGTGCCATATCCAGGCCGTAATTGGCGACTGGGTGGGAGGTTGGGACTCTCCCGAGTCCTCATGGAGTAGTCCAAACTGCTCCAGCCGACTACTGGTAGTTTTCCCCGATGAACCAGAATCCTGTCCGGTCCGCCGGTTCTGAGCTACAGTGAGCAATTTGGTTGTCGTTTCCCAGAGGAACCTTCCTTCGCAGATACGACCAGCAACCTCCTTTCCCAGTATCAGATCGGCTATCACATCGCTCACTAGGGTGCGGAGACTGCTATTCTCGAGATCTTCTGTAGGCAGTAGTACTGCTAGCGTGCCGTTGGCTAAGAGCCGCCGATAGATAGCTTCATTCTCGTTTTGCTCGCCTATGGTATCTGGGTCTGTCGGATCCGGGACTGGAAACAGACCAGGATGAGGGTTCAGTTGATGGTAAAGAGCACGATGTGACGTTGAAAGCCCCGAAAGATGCGACTGTTGCCTTGCCTGTCTGTAAGCTAGATATCATTCCACAGGTTAGCATTTGCGTTCACCCAAGTCATGCAACAGCAGTGGTAGAGACCACCAGAATAGAAATATCCCAGGATATTCAAGAAATAGGTGTCTCACAAAGTATATGTGCTTCCACTAACACCGGGATGTCGTCCAAAACCAGCTGTGCGACATCGATCTGGCGTATTCTCTGTTCCAGGGCACGGGTACAATGTGCCACGACCTGTAGGACCTCATTGACAAGTGCCTGGTCAGGGGTGATCTTGGAGTACCATGAGTACAGGAACTCTCTTATTATAATAGCGATTAAGGCGTATAGCTGACGGTCAACGTCATTGGAGCTCGTGAGGGGAGGTAGTAGGTCTTCTGGAGGCGGTGGAGAGGATGCGCCGTGGTTGCTCGTCTGCGGACATAGCACGCGTCGAATCAAGGCAAGAGTAGCCTTCTCGCTGGTGGCATCAACCGGGTCCTCTCTAGCAGAGGGCTTTTGTGTTCGCAGTCTAGATGAAGGTCGTGCGAGGGGTGGTTGGCTAGCTAAAGGCAGCGCAGTCGATCTGGAGCTGGAGGTGGTCGGACCAGCCTTAAGATGGGAAACTGGCTGTAGACCAAGGCGCGAAGAGTCTGCCATATCATTTCAAGACCCCGTGTCTCTCTTGGAACCAGTTCCTTTCAGATGAGAACACAACGTGCAAGGGCGTCAACCCTTCTGGAAAGCACCGACGTGTCGAAGTTGTTGTCACCGCGAAGTTGAACTAGCTGCCCGATTGGGACGTTAGGGCTTAGGGCCGGAAAGATAAGAGGCTTATCGCAGTGCGGGGGGCCTCTGACTTAGGGTACCTTCATGCGCCGCTTTGACGATGTAACAGCCCAGCGGGGATATTTTCTCTACTCTTTAAAGTCATTCGGACATTCACTATGACAATCAATTCTGGCACAGATATGCCCACTCCAGTGTGGCTGGACTGTGATCCTGGTAGGTATTATTCTATCTTCGTTGTATCCCAGATGACTATGACCAGAGACTGACTCATGAAAGGACACGATGTAAACACTTCATGCTTCTTGATACGTGTATCTTGACTGAATGACATAGGATGCCTTCGCCATATTGCTTGCTGCGCACCACCCTTCATTGAATCTTCTAGGCATCACTACCATCCATGGAAATGCCTCGCTGGAAAATACCACCTACAATGCTGGAAGTATATTAGAAGCAATTGGACGGCCGGAGATCCCCGTCTATCCTGGATGCCGCAAGCCATTTTCTCGACCTGCCCTACATGCCCCTGATATTCACGGTAAGACAGATTCGTTTCTTTTTATAAGAATTTCTAGTAGTACTAGCGCTACCCTGTACAAGCCATGGAGTCCAATGGTCTCTATATATACAAACCTTGGAAGGTATCATGATGCTGATCAATCCTTGTCAACAGGCGACTCTGGTCTCGATGGTACAGATCTCTTGCCAAAGCCATCGCAGCCACCAATCCTCGACCAAAATCCAATTCTGGCCATGCGAAATGCGCTTCTTGCCCAACCCAAAGGTACTCCGTGGGTTGTTGCAACGGGAACTCTGACCAACGTGGCTTTGCTGTTCGCAACATTTCCCGAAGTGGCGGAGCATATCCAAGGTCTAAGTATTATGGGTGGCGCTATTGGTGAGGGATTCACAGATGCCCCCATGAGTAGACTGCCCGGAGAAAAGTCTCGTATCGGAAATGTGACCCTATGGGCCGAGTTCAATATATACGTGAGTTCATTCGTTTACAGCATTATCTACAGGCAGCCATCACCATATACTAACACATACAGTGCGACCCTGAGTCTGCTGAATCCATTTTCAGCAACCCTATCGTTGCCCCGAAGACCTCAATTGCCAGCCTGGACTTGACACACCAGGTTCTGGCCTCACAAGAAGTGCAGACGCGCATTTTGCATGGATCTAGTGATTCGAAGACCCCGACCGTCATTCGAAAGATATTTCATGATCTACTTCTATTTTTTGCCTCAACGTATGAAAAGATCTTTGGTTTGGCCACGGGGCCTCCGCTCCACGACCCCCTCGCCGTTGCCTTTATTCTGTCGAACCTGAACCCTGCATTTGCCTCGAGTCACCCTGACCAGGTGCTCAAGTTTGATGATAAAGGAGGTGAGCGATTCAACATTAAGATCGTCACTGATGGCGAGCATAGCAAAGATGTGTCTGTGACTGGCCAGCTGGGGCGATCCATCGCAACGCCTGCTAATGGATCCGGAGTTGCCATTCCCAGAGGTGTTGATCTTGATGCGTTTTGGAATATGATCCTCCAATGCGTACAGTTGGCAGATGACTGTAATGCCGCGCGGCAGTCGTGAAGTGTTTTGTGTAAGTAAGAAATGGTTTAGAATATGTCTTGATATTTAGAAATTATCTAGAGCTAGATTATATTTAGATCATTTTCAATCCGAGAACTTTGTACAGCCCAAATTGATATTTGTCGCTCTCAAAATCAGGGAAATGCAGTATACAACTCCAACAACTCGGACTCAATCCCTTCTATCTCGCTCCTATGCAGTTTCCACCTTCAAGTTATAATGCACTGGCAGATCCCGATTTCTACCACTCCCGAATAGATCCATCTGGTCCAAAGAACTCCTTAGGCTGCCAGGGCTCCGTATTCTGGGCCACCTTTCGCACGACCTCCTCATCAATCTCAATCCCAATACCCGGTGCGGTCAACGCATCGACGTAGCCATCTTTCACATCAAAAACCTTGGGATCCTTCACGTAGCTCGAGATATCGTACTCGCCAGCCTCTGTGTTATAGTGAATACCGACACTCATCTCCTGGATAACGAAATTTGGAATCGAAAGATCAACCTGCATACAAGCAGCCAGCGCAATCGGCCCCAAAGGACAATGAGGCGCAATCGCAACATCATAAGTCTCCGCCATAGAAGCGATACGTCGGATCTCAGAAATACCACCACAATGGCTAATATCCGGCTGGAGAATATCGACACTGCCGTCCTCCAAGAATCGCTTAACATCCCACCGACTGAAGAGTCGCTCTCCAAGAGCAATTGGACAAGACACCTGATCCGACAACTGCTTAATTGCCTCTGGGTGTTCTGAGAGAAGGGGCTCTTCCAAGAAAAGAGGATGATGTGGCTCCAGCGCCTTGGCTAGCTGCTTAGCCATGGGCTTGTGGAGACGGCCATGGAAATCCAGAGCCGCGTCTAAACCAATAGCTTTGATAGCCTTGAGACGCTCAACACTGGAGTCCAAAACACTAGGTGAATCAAGCCAATTTACATCCTCGGTGGCGTTCATCTTGATTGCCTTGAAGCCCTGTGCAAGGCGAGCTTTTCCCGCAGCCGTCACGTCCGAGGGACGATCACCACCAATCCAGGCATAAACAGACAGCTTGTTGCGAACCTTTCCCCCGAGTAGCTGGTAGACGGGAACGCCAAGTCGGCGGCCCTTCAGGTCCCAGAGGGCAATGTCGATTCCGGAGATTGCGGACATGAAAACAGGGCCGCCGCGGTAGAATCCCAGACGCCACGCCATCTGCCAAATATGTTCGATATCACTGAAAGAAGAGATATTAATTAGTGTTGTTGTATTTTGCGAAAGGATGTAGTGGTTTAGACTTACTCCGCCTCATAACCCACGAAGCGCTTGCACAAGGCGTTGAGGGTACCCTCCACAGCTTCGGTGTGGCCTTCGAGAGTACTCTCGCCCCAGCCATACTGTCCCTCCTCGTCGGTGACTTTGACAAATAGCCATCGAGGCAAGACTCGGAAGTATTCAATGGTCTTGATCTTGACCATTGTGTTGGAATGCTTGTAGAAAGATGCGTAGCGATGTAGATTCTCAAGACCGGACAAACGGAGTTTGAATTGAGAAAAGAAAAACAGACAGAAGCTTGACGAGGGGCACAAAATCTGGAGTTTCACTCGGAGTTGCTCCGGAAATGTCGATGCCCACACGGATTGCCGAAGCAAGTGGCCCGGCTCCGACTGTCACGGCCCCCGCAAATCCAGGGTCTCGGAGTGGGCCCCGACCCCGGAGTCTAGTTACTTCCATTTGTTAAGGGGGTGGTGAATATTCTACTTGGAGTTCACCTAGAGCTTGAATTGAGGGAAATTCGAATTTATTAGTATCCGAGTCTGATTCAAGTTAAGCATATATATGCAAGGGACCCTAGTATGGATCTACTAGTACTGAGCTAGGCTTTAGACGAGACCGTGGGGCATCCTCCGGCTAGTATGAATCTTTTCCGGCTGTAATATCCGAGAAGGCTGCAAATTATCGGCCCGACCAGAGAATAGTTTGAATTAACCAAAGTGTGTGAGCTAGGTCGATATGTAGATTCTAGATGTATGAACCTTGGAAATTGTCAGAGGAATAGCTAGATCTAGAATTTCGATCATTGACCAGCCCTAATTATTACGAATGGTGGCCCTTTTCTTCATTCCAGGTAGAAAAAAAAACTTAAATGCTATCTACTCTTAAGTGCATATTCTTTCGCACCGATCAATTTTATGATATATCTGAAATTCAAGTTCTACTCCGTGCCTATGTGTCTACTTGGTAGACTCATTTTCTGCCCGCCAGCCCGTCCGGATAAAGGAGCGGTGAACCCCACTAGCGCGGGAATTCTCTGAGCAATAAATTCGGCCCGGCAACTTCTCCCTTTCTCTTTTCCTTTTTCTTCTCCATCTACAGTTTACATTACGATGTAAATCAAATTGGGGCTCCACATTGTGGCTTGCTGAAAGATTTCCGAAATGCTTCGGCCTTCGTGGAATTCTTTCCGTTCCCGGCCCTGGAGAGTGAAGACGCTTCTCTTTCCTAAACACTCTCTACGCTTTGGTGTTTCCCCCTCCCGGGAAGCCATAGGGTGTTGTCGGGAAGAGGGCGTCACATACTGTTTAGATGAATGAATCAATTTTTAATGAAATCCTATGACCTTATTTTGTCCTTGTTCCTGGTTACCAATTTGGTAACACTTCCATCCGTGCGGAATGAAGACGGATACATTGTCCGTAGCTCGGCCACTGGGCACAGTAAGATAATTTAAATTCGAAACACTCGTCGAGTTGAACATGAGATTGTCGACATGAGCAAGTCCAACTGTTATGAGTTACCAACGTTCATCTACCGTGATGATTAGAGTCCAAAAGAACATGAAACCACTCGTGTCCCCGGTTGATGACTTTGCACATTCATCTACAGCTGCTCATATTCTCAACCTTGATCGAAACGACCCATCAACATCTCAAATCTTAATATATCACTAAATCTATCCACGGACTATGTACACACCATCTAACTAATCAGTATTGCTATCATAAAAGCTATTCGCCGTCCACCCATTAACAGCACTATAATCCGCCAAAGGCGAAGTACCATGAAGCGTCTCATAATGGCGACGCTGACCACACTCCTTCAACTTCTTCGACTCAGGATGAACACAATGACCCTTCATAACAGCCGCAATATTCCTCCCCGCATCCCGGCCCTCAAACCAAGCACCATGCAAAAAGCCAAAGTAAGTGGGACTGGTAGCTTCACCCGCAAACCAGAGACGATCCGCATTGGCGCGCAGGTTCTGGTGCATTTCCAGCGTTGTCGACGGGGGCCAGTTCGAGTAACTACCGCGGGACCAGGGCTCTTGACTCCAGCGTGGGTAGAGGAAGGAGGTTGGTTCGGGGATGGTCTTTTCGGGCCACATTTTGCGGAGAACGGCCATTATTTCGCTTTGGGTTTGTTCGTTGGATTGTCGTTCTGCGCGCCAGGCTAGTTCGTTGGTGACGGTTACGAAGAGGATGTTTGATCCTGGTAGGAACTCGGGCATCGAGAGCGATTGGAAGACCGGGTACCAGCCGCGCATGACCGGGTCTGCGTAGAGGAAGTATTGGGTGTCCGTGGGCCAGAAGGTCTCGTTGAACTGCATGAATATCTTGGTGTAGGTTCCCATAGTGAATTTCTGGATCGCGGTTTGCTTCCACTCCGGTAGGGACGGGGTGAACTTTACGGCGTCGCTTTGCAAGACTCCCAGGGAGAAGGTGCAGATTGCGTATGCGGCTGTGATGCAGCTGCCATCCTTGTTGTGGATGGTGACGCCGTCCTTGTGGTATTCGATATCGGTGATTTCGGTATTCAGGTGAAGGCGGGGGTCGTTGTCTCCTTTCAGGAAATCGGAGGCCATTCCCTTGATGATCGTGTTGAAACCACGTTGATCAGTGACAAAGTTGTCGTGGTCGCTGAAGACGTTAGAGGTGAGATTGTCTCCTGCGCAGCCGTAGACCAGAGAGCTTTCCAATGGGGTGAAGTTGTCCTCGAAATCTGGAATGTATTGATTAGCACCGGCATTGGACTGACTGACGACCACTATGTGTCAAAGTAGAGGCTGAACGTACCCCATTTCCACCAGTCGACAGCCTGGGCCTCCATATCATGCTTCTTGGGGTTCCAACCAGCCAAAGCCATACCGGACTGGGCAGTTTGATCTTGCAGGTTTTGAGTCAGGATTTCTCCTGCCTTTTGATTGGCGATCTCATATGCATTATCATAGTCATCGAGAAGCTTGCTGTAATCAGAGTAACCATGCTCATTGTAGGTCGAGATATTATCATAGTTTGAGTAGTGAGTCTTGAGGTTATATTTCTGGGCCTGTTCAAGTCACAACATTAGTCTCAGATGAGCAGGAGGGTGAACTTAGACCTAGACATACCAGAGTCCAGATAGGATTTTGCGGGCCACCGGGGTTCCCAAGTCCTTGAACCTATTTGCCAACTTGTTAGCTGGCAATAACCTAATTAATTCACTCGAGATGCGTACCCAGTTTGCACCCATCTCGATAGTATATGGCTTCCCATCCGGGCCTTTGCCAAAGGGGTTGTGCCATGCACGACCACCGATGGTGTCACGATACTCGATAATCGCAAAGTCGTGAACCGAGGCATTGGTTAAAGCTTGCTATTACTAGTCAGTAAAACCATCCGCAATGCTCAAAAATAGTTAATAAGCGAATCTTACAGCAGCCGAAATACCGGCAATTCCACCACCCCTACGAAATAGTGTCAGTGTCAATGTCAGTCAGGAGACAGCATCATCTCAGCTAAAGCCAATTCGCGCGTGTCTTACAGAATCGCCACAGTGGTTTTCTTGCACTGTGCCTGTTCTTGATCCCTTGGAGAATGCGGCACACCCAAAGCTGGCTGGATCGACCAACCAGCCAAGGCTGCCAAGAAAGGAAGATGGTGAAGCTGCATTGCGCTTGGATGAGTCAAGCGGGGAGTAATTGGCAATGTCAGCTTCGAAGGCCGCGGACACAAGATCAATAAATAGTCCTGCGAGACCTTGCTCCCTTGATGTGCTCAACGGCCCTCATACTGCAGGAGGGTATGACGAAAAGAGTAAGGCGTGAAGCCTGGTGATCGACAGGGTCATGTAACACTGCACGATACGATCCGAGGTCATCGTAGGATCGGGTAGGTCCACGCGGATGATGTGGTCGCTTATCGCGTGGCTGAGATCGGCAACGCGCGACTAAGACTACTTCTGCCTTTTGAGAGAGTTTGGTTGTGGAGTGAAGAAGCCCCTGGAGAACACCCCGCATCCCCGGATTGAAGGGACTGGGTTGGGAGATTGGGGAAATGGGGAAACGGGGGAGGAAGTGGTTCTCATTACGTGAAGATTGGGAATTAGACTGGTCTGCAACAGTAACTACAAGCGAGAGAAACAAATGGCGCAGCAAAAGGTGAGGAGAATATGGGGCTACTCTGGGGAAGTGGATATTTGCTGTGGACACGGAAATAATGAAATCAAATCAAATCATGCTTTTTCATAGATAAGACAGAAGCGGCTTGACGTAAACAAATGTCCCTGGAAGAAAGTAGAATACCCACCCAAAATGTACAACAGTCGACCCGGAGAGGCCGAATAAGATGCCCAGAAAAAAAACAAAAATATGCAACGCCACCCAGCTATGCAAAGAACCAATCGTCATGTGAAATGCCATAGTGCGAATATGTTCACCACCGAATTGAGGCGCAATTGTAAATCCCGCCGCCGATGGAACGGCTTTTCTCGCCGCTGGAATTGGAAGGCAGAGACGAGCAGACCCAATGTCTGGGGGAAGCTCATCTAGCGGAAGGTATACGATGGACGAACCATTTTCGGAGTCTCTGGTTTTAGAGACAGTTGTTGATATGGGGAGCTGCCAGGGTCATAATACAACCCTTCAATCTGTCCATCCTCTCGGCGAAGAGAGATGTAGTAAAAACCGGAAATAGTGAGGCCTTGACGCGAGTCGGTGGGGGTGATGAAGCACCGCTCTGCTCGGAAGATTAGTATATTTCGTCATGTAGTATCTGGTGGGGGAGTGGAAGAGGGCTTCGGCTCACCTTTCCATCGCATCAGGATCCACCCCTTAGCCAATTGCTCGGTGATCCACTTCCTGCTCACCAAGTTCTTAGCGATTTCGGAATCCGTGAGGTCCTTGAACGGCTGCAGTTCTCGCCAATACGTGCTGTCGATATCGGCATCCGCCTTGAAGTTCTTCGTTTCTAGTGTATGTTGGTTGAAATCTATGATTTCACCTTCTAGGAAAGTGACAATGTGTGCATCATGAGTAGGCGAAGTTTTGTCGGGAATGTTGTATGCCTCCATGGTGCCGGACAGAGTCATCTCCGTGTGGTTGATGTTGTGGATTGTGACCTTGACAGGCCAGTTCTCTTCCCGGTTATTTGCAAGGTATCGCCGTCCATTGGTGGTATACACGTTGATCCGAGGCTCGTCGCCACCGTTGACAATGACCGGGTCGCCAGGGGCCCGAGTATTTGACAATCGTTGCGAAAGTATGGAGCCTGTATTCGCCGCGCGCTGGCAACCCGAGAAAACAACACCAGGTCGGAGCCAAGAGCATGTAGCCGGTGGAGCGATTGTGTTTGTCTCCAAGATGAAGTCGCTGTCTTTCCAATGGAAGTTCTCGAAGAGAAATCCTGTGGCAGCAGCGGAGCTAATGCTCTCCTCGAACGAGCTTGAATATCGCAGACGATCCAGGTAGGTGATTGTATTCTTCAGTAGTGTGTCGCTGGGGCTGCCGAGTGAAGTTGCCGATGCGCAGATGCGCGAGCACGCAGATCGGTATGTGTAAGCGGCCTGGTATTGTCGCCACGGTTGGAAGGTCGGTATCGGTAGGCTCGTGATGAGGAGGTTGAGGACGAGGCGGCTGCACGGTCGGTCTCATCGGAGTCTTCGTGAGACCGGTTTGCATATCTGTCCAGCAAATAATTCTCCAGTGTCCGAGTTCGCGACAGCCTTGGTTGTCGTCTGGCTGACTGTAGCAAAGCCTCCATCGTCGCAAGTGGCGGGGTTCTTAGTCGGCTGCTCCCTTCGCCATGATCGTCTCCGGGTCTGATAGGTGGGGTGCGACCGGTTGATTCGTGTCTTCGGGGACGGCTAGATGATGCGGCGCGGTCCGAGATCGCGTGGAGGAATGGTTGGATCTGGTCATCATCGGACTCTTCGCCATGTCGTGGATCTTCTTCATCGTCGGAGCCTGGAGCCCAACCATAGAGCGAGCGAGGATCTGACCGGTGTGTTTCGTAGTTCGGCATGTTGGTATTGGTAATATCTTCTCGCTGACGGCGGACGATGGGGATGCGACGGTTGATCTCGACTGACAGGCGCAAGTTGCTGTTGTGGTCGGGGTCGTCCACGTCCATGCGATCCGTTTCGTCTACTGGCCGAGGGTGGGATGTTGGATCTCGACGGCGACGAGATCGACTGACGGAGGTTTCAGGTGGGTGGTATGGACTGTAGAGGAGGGAGCGCGAGCGGAGGAAGTTTACATTCTCGTCATGAATGTTATCGTCGTCGGTAGGGACCGGGGAATCCGTGTGGGACGATCGCGATGACGATCCTCTTTGGGAAGAGGACTCAGACTCGGGGTGGGATGTCGGGGCAGTAGGCGTCAGATCAGGAGTTCCGTGCTAGTGGGAGTTTGGGTTAGATGAGCTTCTTCAAGGGGAACCTTTGGAAATCAAATCAGGAGGCATACCGATGCCGAGTTGGGAGGCGGCATCCTCGGGATTCGCACAGTAAGGGGAACGGCCAGACACAGGGGTGTCCAGTGGTAGGGCAGGTGTAATGGAGTAGTAGTAGAAATTCAAGTCGGTGGATAAAAGGCTTCCCCAAGGCCCAAGTGATGCAGTGCAAGGGAGTGGAGATGTAGTTGGAGATGGAGATGGGGATGATAATGGATTTTCCCCGGAGAAGAGTTGACTTGCGCGATTGTGGTGGAGACGCCCAATGACGTCCAACGGCTTCCCCTTCCGCCGCGCGGGAAAGACATAGCAAAGTAGAATACCAGGGAGGGAAAATTCAAGCCACTGAGGTCAATACTAGTAGCTATCGAAATTCTCGTCGGGTTAATTTTGAGATGGAATACCGTATTCTTCGGGTGGTATACATTCTGGCCCTGGCGGCCAATGTATACTAATACTAGTAGTAGTTAGTAGTTAGGAAAGAGGCCGCCCGGGTAGCCTACTACGGCCCTGTGTATAGCAAGACTGTACTATACTATACTAGTAGTTAGCCAGTTCAGCTTACACAAAAGCTTATCCTAAACGAGGATAGGTCGTTGAGTTGCCAAGAGATTTGGAAGAAGCATGGCGTATATCAGACCAACATCGCGAAGCTTTCGGGTAAATGGAGGTCTGCTAGTAATGGTGCTGGTCTACTACTTCTCGGTGTTAGAGGGCCGTATGAGAGCAGCCCATGGACAGTGCATTTAAGAAGCTCGATCTTTGCATAAAAGGTTCTTCCAGGATCACCGGAGGAGGGCTCAGGCTGAAGAGATATTCTATCAACCATGTGAAGCGGCGCTAGCAATCATCAGAATAAAGCGAAGATGACCACAATTTGCAAGAGGCTCATAGAAATGCGAGCCCTCACACTTTGCTGATTCCTTTTGTCAATTCCTGCTTTTTCTTATCCTATCCGCATAGAGGGTCTTGGAATCGGCCAAATTGAAGGAAGCCGAGACATGGGATCCTGGGCACATCGGCTGATCCGAAAGAATACGAAAGATGATACGTCTGTTTCCTCTGTACCCCGCATTAATATACCTTCAACTGGCATAGATCACCCCACTTCGAGACTTGGTTTGTTGAGAACATCGATAAGCCAGATACCATCCATATATTTGCAAATGAGAACTGTACGGCCCCTCTTTTCCTTGCAGGTGCGTATCATCGGGCTACCCGACTATGGCAGGCGGAAGCGAAGGGAGCGAAGGGAGAAAGAAGCACAAGATATAAAGTAAGAGATGGATTGTTTCGCAAATAATGTTGTTCGAGAAGTGACTCAATTTTATTTAGACGATTGTTGGGCATTGCTACTGAACGCCCATCTACATCTAGTAGCCATGATATCAACACCCTTAGCTACCGGAGTGATCGGAGTCGCGGTTATCTTTTTCCTTCACTCGATCATCTCTCCTCTTTTGAATGGACCTCTTGCTCGAATTCCAGGACCGAAAATATACGCACTCACGAAGTGGAGACTCGCACTCGATGATTGGAAAGGAACACGCACCCGCCGCATCTGCGAGCTTCACGAAAGATACGATCCCGCTGTGCGGATCGGTCCGAATGAGGTCGCGTTTAACAGCCTTTCGGCGTTAAGGACTATATATGGTGCTGGCAGTGGATTTGAAAGAACTTCATTTTATAGCATGTTCGACGTATACACCAAAAAGAATCTCTTCACTTTTGCATCGGTCCGAGAACACTCCCAACGGAAAAGGCTACTTGCTCATGCATACTCCAAATCGGCAATCACCAAACGATCCTCGAATATGATTCAAGAGAAAGTCCTGGACTATCTAAGTCTGATTGAGAAGGATCCCGAAAGTGCAGAGGAACTCTTTTCGAGTCTGCATTATTTTTCATTGGATTCAATCACGGATTTTGTTTATGGAAACTTCGGCAGGACGAAGTGTTTGAAAGGGGCAAACCGTGACTTGCTAAATGACATATTGGACCCCGACCGCCAAAAACTGTCGTGGTTTGTTGTGCATTTGCCATCCTTCACGAAGTGGCTCTATTCCACTACTGGTGTGTTGGAACCGTTTCTACGGAAACTATATCCAATGAGCAAACCGACAACATACACAGGGATTCGTGTTCACGCCTTGGATGCTTGGTACCGATTTAAAGAGTCCTCGAACGATAGCAAAGAAGCGCAGCAATATACAATACTTGGCAATTTGTGGCAAAGCCATGAGAGTCAGAAGAATAATGGCCTCGACGATATGGAAATTGCTTCAGAATGCGCGGACCATCTGCTTGCCGGTATTGATACGACATCTGATTCTTTGATGTTCATGATTTGGGCCATTTCGCGACCCGAGAATCTGAAGTTCCAGCGGAAACTCCAGGAAGAGATTCGATCGATGCCCGCAGACTTGTTTAACAAGGATGGAATTGCTTCTGTCGAAACATGCGACAAGTTGCGGTATCTTGACGCTGTTATTAAAGAGACACTGCGACTTTATGCGCCTTTACCAGCCTCGGAGCCTCGGAGCTTTCCTGCCGACTCAACAATTGATGGGTATGCCATCCCGGCTCGCACCACCGTGAGCATGTCGCCGTTTTCTATTCATCGCAATGCTCAAGTGTTCGAAAATCCGACATCATTTAACCCGGATCGATGGTTGGGCGAGGAGGAAGATGTTGTTGAGCTGAATAGATGGTTTTGGTCTTTCTCAAGCGGAGCAAGAATGTGTATTGGCATGCAGTAAGTAGACATGGAATTGTGGGAGATTTGGTCGCGGAATCTAATGGTCGGTGTACAAATAGTCTTGCGATGGCCGAGATGACAACCTTGGCAACAGATCTATACAGGAAATACTCGACATCGTTGAAACCAAGTTTTCAGGGCATCTCCCCGGGTGCAACCAGTCGATTTGAGGTCCTCTCCGATGCCACGCATAGTAAAGTTGCGGTATGTTCAAGGGTTTCTGATGGAGTATAGTTGCCTCGAATTAACTTTAAGCAGGAGCACAAATGCTATATCTCCTTCGAAAAGATGTAGAGCCCGATTGAGAATACCGCTTTTGAAAATAGTTTTCCAATGCATTTTCTAGTTCTGAGCATAGAAATTAATGGAAGAGGTTCATCGCGAAGTTCTAGATGTCCGAACGAAAAACGTTGATTTTTGCGTCAAGAATGAAGAAGCCTAGCCACGAGAGAAGAAATAAGCTCTCTTCGAGTGGATGTAAGTCATGTTATTTATTATCTGTATTTAGAGCCATTCCCAGAATAGTAAATGGGCAATGGAGATGTTGAGAACATCTTAGATCGCGGCTGCGGCAAGTGGGGCTTTGTGTGGCTGACGAACCTCACATTCCACAGATGTGGGTCAGCACTGGCAATTTCCATTGGCACGGGTAATGCGGGTCTTATCAATCTGTATACTTCCGGGACTACGTACACTTTATACTCAGGAACAGATTCTCGGTTTAAATGGGCACCAGGGCTCGAATTGAGCGATTGAGCGACCAATTTATATATGCAAGTATGCGGTGCAGTACCTGCCAAGATATCAGTCGTGGTATCTATTGGAGTATCTACCGAGATGGCGACAGAGGTACCTACTGAGGTAGTAGCCATTGGGAAATCAGATCAGTAGAGGAAGTGTTAAGTGTAGTTGGCATAATCAAGCCGGACTCATGTTAGGGGTGACCATGTTAGGGGTCTCAACGATCGTACCTGCCGTGTGTAGAGGCAGCGCTCCTTCCATATGTAGAGAGGACGTTGAATGTCGAGGTCAAAAACTTCCGCGTCCGTGATGGATTTTTCTCTTCTTTGCTGCGGCCTTAGTACCCATTTAAGATTTTTCGCAGAACATGTTGAAGTATCTTGGTTCTCAAAGGGGTTCTGATAGAATGGGATTATCTAACCAGAGCCATGCCATGGTAAACCTTCCAAGTTGCTCACAAGAGAAGGGGTCTCAAAAACCTTAAAACAGCTACTAGACCAAATCTGCACTAATAGAAATGTGGCTTTATTAGGATGCGGATATGCTCTACCAGATATGGCGCGGCTACCAAATTTGGGTGATATGCGGTCACTGGTTACCGCCATAGTCTCCTTCAAAGGTGTTTACGTCCCTCGAAAAACTTTCTGTTCCTTCAAATCTCTGTCCAATATCCGACTTCAATCCAAAATCCTTCAATAAGAAGGAGCAGGTGTCACTGTATTTAGGTTGCTGAGGCTCGAAACCTTGAGGGCTTTGGGGTCTGCCATATCTCTAGAATTTCGGCCCATCTAGAAAGACGTCAGACCCGAGGGCTTTGCTATATCGCATGTATCAATGCAGGAGTATGAACGTCTATCGTTGTTTTTGCTGATCCCGCTTTCGTATCTCTTGTATCTCTCCGTAGCCGGCTGGGATCACACTGTACTAGGAGTGTCCTTGGGTTTCAATATGTAAATTCTCCTTTACTTAATAGCCTGGAGCAAAGTGGTTATACAGGGGTTCGTATTTGGAAAAGTTGCTAATATCTCCAAAGCTGTCTTGGGAAATACGAGGTTCTTCGCAGCTCGGAGTAGGTTGAGACGGAAATGTACTAGCCAATTTGCCAAGTCCTCTCTGGTTCGCTGGTGAATGTTCTGAGGCTCCGCTTATTTTACCACAAAACGCCTTAGTCTGCGAATTAATTGGACTAGAAAGACTGCCTCGTATACTAGCGAGGAATGTACTACGTAGTAACTAGAACCTGTATGATGGGGCTGTGCCGCACTTGGCGCTGCCTGCCGCACCGACCTCTCCTTCTCCCCACCCCCAGCTTTCTAGAGTATTGTACCCCTCTGCCAGCCGCCTTTACGTGCATTCCCTCTTTTTTTCAAGCGACTGAGCCATTGGAAATGGATCCTATTTCTCTAGCCGTTGGCCTTGGGGAAATCCTACCTCTGATTTCCAGTGCTATCAGCACCGCCAAGGAGTACATCGACACCGTCAGGTCAGCAAGAAAGTCAATTGCGGCACTGATCAACGAACTTGAGGTTCTGCAAGCTAACGTCAAAAACCTCTATTCCCTTCTAAAGAGCAACACCTTTACAGAACGATCGGTTCGCTTCGATGAGAATTCCGTTCTCCTGACATGCTCTGCCGCCTGCGAGGCAAAGCTGCAGTCGCTTTGCAAAACACTCAAACAAGAAGCGAAGGGGAGAGTGAATCGTCTACTGTGGCCCTTTACTCAGAAGGAATACCAAAAGGCTATACAAGACTTGCGGAATTTCACCAACTGGATGCAATTCGCGTTATCCATCGATGGTTGCCGTGTTTTATCGCAGACATCGGAGGATGTCTTGAAGTTAATGGGTCAGCAGCTGGAGAGCTTCAAGGCGACACAGACACTGCAAATGGGCACACTTCAGATAATTGAGATCCTGAAAGACCAGAGGCTCACTGATGAAGTAAAGGTTGAGCAAGAGGCTAGAAAGAGTATTTTGAATTGGATATCGACCTCGAAATACTATCAGAAACACCAGCTGATCCAGGCATCGAGGACACAAGAGACCGGTCTTTGGATCATGAAGAGAAAAGAGTTTATACAGTGGCGAGATGATAACTCTGCGTCGAATATTCTCGTTTGCCCGGAATCCAAGGCTCGGGCAAGACAAATATTGCGTAATGCTCCCTAGTGCTAATTTGGGATTACTTGCTGATGTTTCAGTTCGATAATAATCGATCAACTTCTCGACTCGAATGCCAGCAAAGATTCACCGGTCGCATACTTCTATTTCGACCACCAAGATCAATCTACTCAAAAGACGCCAGAAGTTCTTTGTTCTATCCTGCGACAGCTTCTCGACCAATTGCCGAATGTCCCGAGTGCCGTGACAGAGCTATTTGAGAAGAGCGACCGCCGGACCCAAATGCCGCTCCACGAGTGTGAAAGATTCCTCACTGATCTGGCTTGCGAAGTGAAGTGTGCATACTTAGTGTTTGATGGACTTGATGAATCGGAACACCGGAGATCTTTCCTCCAAAGCATACAGAATCTAGCTGGGAATCGCCAATTTCGTTTGCTGGTTACGAGTCGACCTCATATTCGGGACACGGTAGATATATTCCAGGACTACCCTAACCTACCGATCGAGGCAAACAGGGAAGATCTCAAAACACACCTCTACCAGGAGCTCGACCAAGGAGGAATTTATGATATTGCGGATCAAGAATTCGTGAGGGGATTGGTCCGGAAACTAGTGCGTGGAGCAGAAGGGATGTACGTATTTCCTGTTTTCCAAGCAGGGCCACTCTATCCATCCAGCCTGTCCCATATGTGACCTAATAACAAATGCCTTACAAACTAGGTTTCTGCTCCCCGTTCTACAGCTCCGTACTATTCTAAAGGAGCCTACACTAGGTGAAATGGAAGACAAGATAGCGGACCTGTCAGGGAGTCTTAACGATGCATTCGCGGATACCATTTCGCGCATCCAACGACTACCCAAAAGTCGCAGTCGGGTCGGCATGGATGCGCTTATGTGGCTTTGTCACACCACTCGAGCAATGTCAGAAGCCGAACTCAGTGATGCTTTGGCTATCCGTAGCGCACAAACCGTTGTTAACGTCAAGTATCGTCCAACAACAAAGACAATTCTCGAATGTTGCCAAGGACTAGCGACTGTGGATGGAGAAGGTCGTATACGGCTTTCTCATTATGCAATCCAAGAGTACTTGCGAGACCACTCAGGGAATTTCTTTCCACGAGCAGAAGCCATAATTGCGGTGACTTGCCTCCGCTATCTCGTCTTCGAGGATTTTCAGGATGGACCTTGGTCGACCTCGTTCGAGATTGAGTCTAGAATGAAAGTGTTTCCATTTCTTCCCTGGGCCGCTATGTATTGGGGACGATTCACACGGCAGACCGAAGGCGACCCGGAAGTTTGGACCACGCTGTTCACCTTCTTCTCTTCCCCCGCGGCTACGGCCATTTCAAACCAGGTGCGCCAGTACTCGATGCCGCGCAACAGTAAATATTGGGATAAAGGCGAGTGTCGCAGCTTCTCGGCGCTTCATCATGCCTCACGACACGGACTTGAGCGAGCGCTCAATACTCTGATTGGCAGCGGTGCCTACGGCGTGAACGAATTGACGCAGATGGGCTCTACACCGATCATCCATGCTGCTGCCGGCGGTCATTTGCTGACGACTCGAAGCTTGTTGGCCCACGGAGCGGATCCGTACCTGCGTAACTGGTACGGCAATGCGCTGCACTGTGCTACTGAAGCAAACAATGCGAACACAGTGCGCGAACTAGTGCGTTGGGGAATGGATCCTAATGCCGAGAACGAAGACCGTCCTTATCTCGTTGCCGCTCTAGGGGAAGACGCAGCCGAGGCATTTGCAGCACTTGTCGAGCTCGGCGCTGACATCGCATTTCAGAGTTCGTGCTGGGGCCAAGGTCACCTATTCTTCGTCGCAGCTTTCTTGGACTGTGATGAGGTCGTCGGACTCATGCTGGAGCGGAGGTGGGCCGAAACTGAGATGAGAAATGCGTGCGGGCATACAGCAATCCACTGTGCCACTTTAGGCGGCGCAGTCACGACGGTGAGGAGATTGGTGGAGGCTGGGGCCAATGTTGATGCCATGGACAACGCGTGCCGTACAGCCCTGGAGCACGCGGAGCACGACGGTAACAGGACCATCGCAAAATTGCTGCGAGATTGTGGGGCCCGGTCATCGCAGCTGAGTTGAGGGTGTACAGATACAGAACATGCTTCTCACGGCTCTCGCAGTTCTTGCACTTCTGGGGAAATGGGGCCAAATCGTGTTTGCAGGCTCAGCGTAGGCTAAGGCTGCCCTAACGCTGGGCTAACGTCGGCTTCACGAGATGGCCAATCAAAACCCGCCCAAGTGCCTTCTCCACTGGATTTGTCCCCGAGCAGGCAGCTGAAACTGCAAGGAAACTGCAAAGTGCCACTCTCGTCGGTGCTTGGTGCTCGGATCCAATTCGTCGCCTAGCGAGTCGGCGATGCTGATCGTTGCTGATCAACGTCAGAGCAGAACATCGCCCCCCTGGTGTCCCCCATATATATCTTATTTGCTTTTCAGAAATTGCTTCATTCACTTAAATGATATCTCTGAGATCTCCCTAGAGGACTACTACCTCGCCCTTTAAATTGAATAACCTCCATACAAACCTGCGTGATATAGGGCTGACTGCGGATCCAACGATCCCCACTGCTACTTCTTCCAAAACAGGTAACTTTGCGCGCAAGTTTTTAATATTTCCCCTACTCTCTTTGACCCCTTCACTCGGATCGGGATGGTGGGAGTTCCAGGCAGATCTGGTGGATGCGCAACTTGTCGCAGGAGAAAGAAAGGCGTACGTTGAACCTCGAAGCAAGCCGTCGGCCTCGGGTTTCTCCCTCATATAAGCTCATTCTGACACCCCTGGGCCTCAAACAGTGCGACAAAAATACACCATTTTGTGGCCAATGCGTTGAGGCTGGACTGGTGTGCGAAGGCTACGGTCGACACCATTCAGTGTGGATCAACTCAACATACGGCGAGGATCGCAAAACTCCTAGCGTTATACGCACTCGCACAAGCGGCCCACCTACCATTACCTTAAATGACTCCCTCATGAGAGTTACCAGAGAGGACCGTTATGTAGGCCTTTATCTGGCTGCCTTTCTCCCAAACGGCCGCCTCTTGTCGCGGGATGCCTCATATATATCCGCTGCAGGTTGGCTAAAATACCATAATGTACTATGCCGCTCTGAGAAAACCCTGCGCTTCATAACGCTCGCACATGGCCTGTCAATGCTGGCAACGAGGGATAATGATAGTCAATTGAAGTTCAAAGGCGTCGAGGCTCACCGCATGGCGCTGCAGGAAATGCGCAAGGCAGTGCAGGACCCGCAAAGGGCTACTGGAGACGGACTTTTGGCGGCTGTTAGGCTTTTTCGCTTCTACGAGGTAATTAGTGCTTTCACATGTTACCCTTGAAATATGATCAGGTTGCTCACGTTACAAGATTATCTATGGTGCTGAGACAAATGGATCAAATCGAGCAAATCCCACTGCCCAGATCAAGGGCTACTATGCCCATACCGAAGGTGAAATGGCCTTATTCACGAATAGAGGTTGCGATAAGAGGTGGAGCGAAGCAGGAAGATACTTACTTGCAAGTGGCCGTATTGTATCGGTAAGTAAGGCCAAACACCAGGTTGGGTCAAAGGGTCTCCGGTGTTGATCTGTCAAAATCTAGTTCATTTTCAGCGTTGGCCGAAGACAGTCCTCCACCTTCGATAATGGTCCATGGATGACAGTTCCTGGAAAGACACAAGAAAGTCACCCCTCGAGGAACTTACCGATATCATGGTCCAAATTCCCGGCTTATTGGAAGAGTTAGATATAATTCGAGCTTCCACTATTGAAAAGGGTTCCCCACAAGCGTGGGAGAACTTGCTCGAAAATTGCTCTCGCTTGGAACGACAATTACTGGCCTGGAGAATTACCATGGGAGATGATATAGGAACCTACGATTACACCCAATCGGACAGTACCATTCCACTGCCGGAAGACGATAGGGATTATCCAGTGCTGCACATGAGCTTCTTTTACTGGAGCTGTTCTATCATCCTATATACCACAATTCACATCGCCGCGAACGAGGCGATTCAAAACCAAGTTAAAACTCACTGTTCTCCGATCCCGTTCTCCTCACCAGAGCACCCCAACTATCATGATGAACGAAATCCTACTTTGCACGCCCACCGGATCATCCACGCTCTTCCTTTATCCTATAAGCCTCACGCCGGTGGCTATGCAGCACTAAGCTCAACATTTCCGCTCGGCATGGCCGTCCGTTATCTTCTGGTTGCTCATCTTTTCCCACACAAGGATAACTCTGCAGATACGGAATATGAGTTCCTACAGCAAACTCTGTCGCAGCCTTTCATGGGGGCGTATATCGCACGTTTTATTAATCATCTACACAAGGTAGACACACCCACCACACCGCTGAAGGAGATGCCAGGGTGGCATGGGACGGAGTTGAGGGCTATGAGATGGTGGTTTGGGCCCTGTGCTGAGATTGAGTTGGGGAAATATAGAGATTGAAACTAATGACATGAAAGAAATGTAATTTTAGACTTGATCTTCCCATGTTGCACAAGAAGATGTTAGGGCAAAATATAAGGTAAAGCTTCAAGTTGGAAGGGGCTCAAAATCCTAGTAACAACCCTATTGGCCGGATCCAACGTGCAAGTGCCAAGTGCCACCGAATTTATACGGCTTCTGATCGGACTAAGTAAATGTTTGTTGTCTCATCTCAAGTCTCCGCATTTTGTGCGCCAAAGCCTTCACCATCCGTTTAACTAATCATTGTTTTTCTCATCAAAGCAGATACACAATCCAGCGATAAGTGCCATGTCAACACCAGGTGCCACAATCACACTATAATTGTCTTTCCCAAAGACCATATGACGAGCAGTAAAAAGCTTCCTGTAAATACGAGCCACAGTCTCACCAGTCTGTTCTTCGACAACATTGGCAATGTGGTCCATCCAGTTTCCGCTCATGGTCAAGGTCACTTCATTGGCACCAGGGTCGGTGAAGGTGGTGGTGGCTTTGGATCCGATTACTAGTACGACGGTCAGAACTTGAAGTTATGTTCTTATAAGGACGGCTGGACAATTATACTAAAGGATAAATCTCACTTTTATGACTGTTCTTGACTTCACAAATCTTGTTTCCATCGGGTTCCTTCATCACATATGTGGTATGGATATGCATATGCTCTTTGCAAATATCAAACAGGTGATTGCCTCGCATGTCTTCGACTTTCTTGCGCCCAGAAAAGGATGGCCAGGCACCAGTCACTTTCAAAAATGGTGCTCCATTGTCGAACTTAATTTCGAAGCTGTCGCCAGTTAGAGAGAAAATTCTCTCTTTCAAGACTAATGTCTGCGGCTGGGTTGCAATGAACTCTTCGAACAGCGCCACAGGCTTCGACAGAGGATAGAGACTTAGTTGAGACATGACGAATATGGGCTCCGGCCAAATGAATTGAAGAAAAACAAGGATAAATGAGCAAATTTTTGGGGATTACTTCTTATATTCTTTGGCCTATCATGAATTCTTGCCATCCATAGGCCAATGAGACGGGCTGCCGCCCCAAACTGTATCTAGTTGGGGCTGAGGGTGTTTAAGTGGAAGCTAGCCTCATTGGGTTTCAAGTTGCGATTAGTGACTTGGGAGTTAACTGCCGGCTAACTAACTAACTGGTTGGAGACTTCTAACTAACCTACTGGTTACTAGTTCCGGCTCCGCCGAATTAACTTTGTCGACAGCAGAATCCGCTACTGTGCTACAGTAGTTGTAGTTTTCACAGCTCTTATTTTAAATTAGTGGAGATTCCTCCAAGGCTGTTGCCCCATCCATGCACAAGATGCATGCTGAACTTCTGGACAGTACCTTCTTATCGCAATTTATTAGATGCTGAGGTTTGATATGAATTGCATTAAACACTCTACATGATAGAGATCCGTAAATTTACTAGAACAAATACTTTAATCAAAAACTCAGGCTTAGACTACATTCAAAGTTCCCGCATTCTGCAACACTAGCGAGGCTGGAGTTGCAATCGCACATTTCCCAGTGGAGACAACGTGATTGTCCCTGAACTTTTCCTGAACAGATCTCGTTCAACCGATGTCCGGACCGATCCGGGCGCCAAGCGCACGCGGTACTCTCTCAGCAAGGTTGCAAAAAATGCAATGTACTCCGCTTGAGCAAACTTGCGTCCAAGACATGCTCGTGAGCCATCGGAGAATGTTAGGAGCGTGCCTTTCATCTGACGAGTCTTATCCGAGGGAACAACGTATTTTTCACCCGGAGAACTCCGCCAGCGGTTCGGATCCAACTTGTAAGGCTCTGGCCAATATTTTGGGTGATAATGAACTGCCGGAGCATTGAGATAAACACGAGTACCGCCAGGGAGGTCGTAAGACTTTGGAGTTCCGTCGGGCCTGTCGGTTATGATACGCTCGGACTGGTGGACCATCTTCGTGATGAGGGTAACCCCAGGAAACAATCTGAAGGTTTCGTACATAAACCCATAAGTGTATTCCAGGAACTCGAAATCGTCCTCATACGTCAGCGTATCTCGATCGGCGGATTTGGCCCTCGAATGTGCCTTGTCAATCTCCTCGATGACTCGGTCCTGGATGTCTTGATAGAGGGCGAGAGCGGCTAGTCCATATATAATGGCATTGGCGGTGGTTTCATATCCTAGAGTTCGTGCCAAGTGTTAGAGAGAGAGGTGGAGAGAGGTAGAGAGAAGATATTTGGGTAGAGGCTGTTTGGAGATCGAGGGAAACAAACCAGCCAGCAGGTAGATAAAGAGATTCCCCAGGGTTTCATCTTCAGTGAAGCCCTGTTTCCGCTCACCAGATTTTCCAGATGCTTTTGACGAAAGCTGTTCTGAGTTGAACATCACCGACGATCGAACCACTGCAGTGAGAAGATTTCCGCGAGACTTTTTATCATCGTGATTAATATTAGCTGTCAGCTTAGCCTCCTGATCTCGAATAATGTCTCGTAAATATCGGTCTAATTGGCTATGCGCCAATGCAGCTTCGCGATGTATAATTCTTAGTACCCATCGGGGATAGAGGAGAATCGTCACCATGTTATGCAATGTATCCTGAAGCGCGTGTAGGAAGGTTAGTTGATAACCAATAGGGATGGTCTGATTGTCATCTTCCTTGCTCCATTCCAGCTGCTTCCCGAAGCCAGCCAAAGAAATCACGGCAAGGGTCAGGGCGTTCGCATCTCGTTGAATTTCGGTAGGCGGGGATTTTGCCCAAGCCTTCGTCAGGAGCTTGGTCTGGTGAACTGTCTCCTTCCAAACCAAGCTGTTGACACCGGAGATGTCGCCGAATGGCTGGGCGGTAATGCGGACATGAAATTGGTATGTCTTCCCTTCGGCGGTGGCGACATTCATACCATAGGGCTCGAGAATTTCTACATCGAAGCAATTGAGAGATGGTTCATTCAATAAGAATAGCAGGGGAAATTTGAAGGGAGGTGGAGGGAAGTTTAAGGAAGTAGAGCGGTGTCAGTCAAGTGTCAGGGATCGTACTGTATTTGTCTCGCGGTTTGGTGAAAACATTCCGCCGATTCATCACATCCCAGCCCATCATTGCATCCGCTGAATAACAAATGATTCCCTCGGGAGATACGCAAAGGAACACATCTCCGAATTGATCATGCGCTTGTCTTTTGTCCTCCCAAGCCCAATCTTTGACGAAGAACCGACACCAGCGTGGCCATCCTTTGCCACGATCCAAGTATCCGCGATACAGATACCGGAGAGGTGGATTGAGAAGGAGGGCAAGCACTTCGGTTTCGAGCAGAGGTGTGATGATATAGGGTAAAGTGGTCTTGCGAGCGAGTCTGACGAAGTGCAAAAGACGAACCGCTTTATAAAGGAGCAATGCTCCCAATATGCTCAAAGTGGGTGGAAGTAGGGAGGCCATTTTGCAATACCGGTCACACTCGCCATCGTGATGGAGGCATTACGGCTTAAGAAATGCTTATGGATTGTCATTCATTCTGGATATCCTGATCTGGTCAAGTTTTGATTTTCGAAAGTGTCGCGCAGTTCGCGGAGGTTGCTCATTCGGGCAAGTTCCAGCTCCGGTAAGCTCAGCTCCCTACCTGAGTATCTTCCCAACAAACAACCAAATCGGTTTACTAATATAGCAATTGTTCATTTTTCTAGCATCTTACATAGGATTACCAGAGAAAGCCACTTGACATTCTGAACTGGCATACCAAGTACGAATAGACTTTTGACGTTACGTTTTTCCTTCGCTTTCACCCAACTACGCCAATCATGGAGACGAAGACTACGCCACTCGCCATCATTGGGATGGCCTGCCGGTTCTCTGGTGGCGCCTCAAGCCCAGAAAAACTCTGGCAGCTATGTGTGGATGGAAAAAGTGCTTGGAAAGCGATTCCTCGGTCTCGATTTTCACAGAAAGAACTGCATCACCCAGATAACCAGAAACAAGGAACGGTGCGTCGATTCATCCAACGGTCTATTTCCTTCTCCGATGTGCTTGAGACTGACTCAAAATTCAGACAAACGTTGAAGGTGGTCACTTCTTGGAGGAAGATATATCACTTTTTGATGCAGCTTTCTTCAACTTCTCATCGGAAGTGGCTAGTGTAGGTATCCGGCGAGCGAGATCCGAGTGGAATCTCATACTAAAAAGAGAAGCCATGGAATTCAGCTGACTAGTCTTGCCTTAGACTATGGACCCGCAATTCAGACTTCAACTGGAAACTGTGTATGAAGCACTTGAAAGTGGTGAGTGAACAACGCGAAGAATCGGAGGCAGGAAGGAAGTTAAACTAATCCTTGCTAGCTGGAATTCCACTGGAGAAGATTGCGGGCTCTCGCACTTCTGTCTACGCGGGCGCTTTCTTCCGCGACTATCACGATTGCTTGATGCGTGATCCATCCACATTGTCCCGTTTCTTCATGACTGGGAACGGATCAGCCATGGCGTCAAATCGAATCTCCCACTTTTATGATCTGCGAGGACCGAGTATGACTGTCGACACCGGTTGCTCAACGACCCTGACGACATTGCATCTAGCATGTCAGAGTCTTCGTAATGGAGAGTCGGACGTATCTATCGTTGCTGGATCAAATATCTTACTGAACCCGGACATGTTTGAGTCGATGTCGAGCCTAGGGTGAGAGCACATTCCCTCCTTTTACCAGAGAGATTTTTAAACTGAAACTCTTTTAAAGATTTCTGTCACCATCCGGGAAGTCCTACGCGTTTGACCACCGTGCGTCGGGTTATGGACGAGGTGAAGGAATCGCTACCTTGATCGTGAAGCCTCTGGACAGTGCACTGCGAGATGGAGACCCCATCCGAGCCGTCATTAGAGAAACAGCCCTAAACCAAGATGGGTGGACGCCGACTATTACTTCACCTAGCCAAACAGCCCAACGAGATCTAATTCGATCATGCTACCAAAAGGCTGGTCTTGACCCCCTGGACACGAGCTATGTAGAGGCACATGGAACTGGAACGCCGGCTGGAGATCCTGTGGAAGCAGCTGCACTTAGCTCCGCTCTTAATCGAAATCGACCGTCCGAGAATCCTCTATTTATTGGCTCTGTGAAGGCAAACATCGGCCATACAGAAACGGCCAGTGGACTAGCGAGCATCATCAAAGTGGTCATGGCGCTTGAAAAGGGCTACATTCCGCCGAGTGCCAACTTCGAAAAGCCGAACAAGGACATTAATATGAATTCATTAAACATAGAGGTAGGCCAAATATTTCAGAGGGATAGCTGGACCGAAGCTGATATTCGCTAGATTCCAACTTCAGTGAGACCCTGGCCGCAAGATCTTCGAAGGGCATCTGTCAATAACTTCGGGTACGGGGGCGCCAACGCGCATGTTATTCTTGAATCGCCTGGGACCTTCTCAAACATTACAACTCAGCCCGTCTACGAGAGCAATGAGTTGGAAAACAGGCTTTTCGTCCTCAGCGCTAAGGATGAAGTGGCTGTGTCAAGGATGGCATCTATGATGGGGAAGCACCTTCGCGGCCTCACTTTGGAGGATGAGAGCGCGTACATGCGCCATCTAGCTTTCACTCTCGGGCGGCGTCGCTCAAATCTCCCATGGAAAGCGACATACTTGGCATCGACTAAGGACCAGTTAATTGAAAGTCTAGATCATGGCCAGGTTGCTCCTCAGCAGGCAACTCAGCAACCCCGACTTGGCTTTGTATTCACCGGACAAGGCGCACAGTGGTATGCAATGGGCCGGGAGCTTACCGACGCTTATCCTGTATTCAAGAACGCGCTCCTTGAAGCAGATGAGCATCTGAAGAGCTTTGGCGCGGAATGGTCAATTATTGGTATTTATCTCATTCGCGACTTCATGTCGGTCAACGCTGATCAATTTGAATAGAGGAGCTCGGTCGCGATGAGGCTACTAGCAAGGTTAACTCCGCAATGATGAGTCTTCCACTTTGTACCGCCCTACAGATCGCTTTGGTGAAATTGTTGCGTTCTTGGAATATTTTGCCGACAGGTGTCACTGGCCATTCAAGTGGTGAAGTTGCTGCCGCTTTCACAGCCGGTGCGATCGACGTGCGATCTGCTATGGCAATTGTTTACATGCGAGGGGCACTCACAACAAGCTTCCAGCAAAAGATTGGGTCTGGCCGCGGAGGAATGGTGGCAGTAGGTCTCGGAAAAGAAGCCACCGAGGCATACATTGCCAATTTGGTGACTGGGCGTGTTGTTGTGGCCTGTGTCAACAGCCCCGACAGCGTGACCGTCTCTGGGGATATCGCAGAAATCAAGGAGTTGGAATCGCAACTTAAGGCGGATGGGGTATTCTATCGCGTGCTGAAGGTCGAGGCTGCCTATCACTCACACCACATGCAGCCTTTCGCAGATGAGTATTTGGCGGTGCTACAGCAAATTCTGACTCATGGCCAATTCGATAGCGAGATCATATATTCATCGCCGGTCACAGGTACCTGGGCTGGTGGGGATGAAGTGAGCCGCGCAGAGCACTGGGTCCAGAATATGCTTCAGCCTGTTCTCTTCCTTGATTCCCTGACCAATCTGTGTCTGTCCAGTGAGTCGCAACAGCAAATCGACGTGATACTCGAGGTGGGCCCACACAGTGCCCTCGCAGGCCCAATACGACAAACCATGGGTCTCCCTGCGTTCGAAGGGAAGGGTGCTTCTTACTTTTCCTGTTTGTCGCGTGGCAAAAATGCGGTGGAAACTATGCAGACACTTGCCGCGAGTTTGTATGGCCGAGGTTCCAGCGTTGATCTGGGCGCTGTAAATTTCCCCATTTCGCATAATGACCTCAAGGTGCTTCCCAATCTCCCGTCCTATCCATGGAATCACGAACACTGCCATTGGGCCGAGCCCCGTTTGAATAGGGAACATCGATTGCGCAAGGAGAAGTACCACGACCTACTTGGTAGCCCGCTCACAGGATGCAACACGTTCTCCCCAAATTGGCGTCATATAATCCGCCTCTCTGATATACCTTGGCTTCGAGACCATAAGGTGCAGGGCAATATCATTTACCCTGGTGCCGGATACATATGCATGGCCATTGAAGCTCTAAGCCAGTTAACTCGAGGCGATAGCAACACGATACAAAGCGTCAGTCTAAAGGATGTCGAGATATTAAGTGCATTGATCATTCCAGAAAACGACACGGGTGTTGAGGTCCATCTGGCATTGCACGAAGGTTCGGGGAAAATGCTCACTCGCCAGCCTTGGCAAACTTTCCACGTTTATTCTTGCGACAGTACCGGGAAATGGACAGAGCACTGCAAAGGACTTATCGCCCGCGACCAAGATATGGAGCCCTCACTTGGGAGCATCAGCAACAATGACAACATGTACCTTCGACGACTCAGCCCCAATGAGCTTTATCGTGTACTGCAAACAAAGGGTGTTTATCATGGCAACGCCTTCCAGAATCTTTTGTCGATTCAGTCCTGTCAAGGTCTCTCCAAGAGTGCATTTCGAGTTGCCGATACAGCATTCTCGATGCCATGTGGTGTCGAGGAACCTCACATTTTACACCCAACCACTCTTGATTCGATTTTCCAGGCTGTATACAGCTCATTGCCAAGCACTGCACTCAAAGAAGACGCGGCTATGGTACCCCGGTCATTCAAGCGAATGGATATTCGAACCACAATTTCGAGCACGCCTGGTCATATCTTCGAAGCACGAGCTGCCCTGCATCGAGTCGACAAACAGGGCATGAGATCCTCCGTGATAGTTTCTAACGGAGATAGCCCAGATCCAGTACTGACTGTGGATGGCTTATACTACCAATCGCTCGGAAAGTCGGCACAGATAGATGGGGGAAAAGATGATGGCCAACACCATTACACAATGCAATGGGCACCGGATATATCTTTCCCGATCCCTAGGACCCTCAAGACAGCTCTTCAATTTGCTCCAGACTTCGATGAAATTGAGACCATTCGAGGGATTAGAGAAGCCTGCTTCTATTTCATGCAATGCGCGCTAGCTGATCTCCCGGAAGACAGAATCCTGAAATTTAACTGGCACCAACAGCGGCTACATTCATGGATGAAGGTGCAAGTCAAATTGGCCAACTTGGATGGATTTGGACCCACAAGTTCTGAATGGTTTATTCGATCCTTGGCACACCAGCAGCGCGTGATCAATCAAGTTCGAACTTCCAGCGTTGACGGCGAGATGGTTTGTCGAATTGGTGAGAGTCTTTCATTAATCCTGAAAGGCGAGGTGGCTCCCCTCCAACTCATGATGGAGGATGATTTACTCTCCGATTATTATGCACGAGCCGTCAGATGGAAACGCTCTTACTATCAGATCCAACAATTGACTCGTCTCTACTCCCACAAGAATCCCCGAGGGAAAATTTTGGAGATCGGAGCTGGAACTGGTGGATGCACGGAGGTTGTCCTTGATGCACTCAAAGAAGAAGTCACCTCTGGCTCGCATTACCGGTGTGCTACCTACGACTTTACTGATATATCCTCGGGGTTCTTCGAGGCCGCCAGCGAGAGGTTTTCGGAGGTGCGGCATTTGATGGAATTCAAGAAATTGAACATCGAAGAGGACCCGTCGGCACAAGGATTCCAAAGCAACGGCTATGATCTTGTTATTGCTAGTCAAGTCTTGCATGCGACCAAAAATATCAGTCGCACACTGGAAAATGCTAGAAAGCTGCTTCGTCCTGGCGGAAAGCTTCTTTTAGTGGAAATCACACAAGATGAGATTGATCTGCAGCTAATATTTGGAACTTTGCCTGGGTGGTGGCTAGGTAAGTCTGTTTGGTTATCGTCCAGCGAATTCAGCGACAACCAGTACTAATATACTTCTAGGAGAGGAAGCCGAACGCCAGTCAAGTCCTTCACTTACCATCCCTGAATGGCGGACGGCATTGAAGAGCACTGGGTTTGATGGGATTGACCTAGAGCTACATGACTGCGAGGACGAAGAATTCTACGTTTTCAGTGTTATCATGGCGAGTGCAGCCACCCCTGAGCCCGCCAGATACCCAGCAATCACCATCGTATACAAAGAGATGCCACCAACCAAGTGGTTGAGCAAACTCAGCGAATCTCTAGAAGAACTGACAACTTTTAAGCCAGATATCCAACGACTTGGTGACTTTGATGCCGAGGGTAGAACATGTTTGTTCTTGGGGAAAATGCACGAGGCTCTCCTAGACGAACCAGAACCATCAGAGTTTGAACTCATAAAATCGCTTCTCATCCAGGCCGCTGGTGTTCTTTGGTTATCACGCGGCAGTACAATTCATTGTGAAAGGCCACACAACAGTCTGCACACTGGCCTATTACGCACCCTCCGAGCGGAATACAGCAACAAAGTCTTAGCCTCCCTTGACTTCGACCCAATTACTGCGAGATGGTCGGCGAGTGTTATCTCGATAATACTGGATGTTGTTCAAAGACGATTCTCTCTGGGACAAGGCTCAAGTCATCTGGACAATGAGTATGCTGAGCGCGATGGAATAATGTGTGTACCACGTGTTTTCGAGATTGACGATGAGAGCACAAAGTCTGCCCTTGGGGTCGACAGCCACGAGAAGAAAACACAGTTGTTCCATCAATCGACTCAGAAGTTGCGCCTTCAAGTCGGAACCGCTGGCCTTCTTGACACCTTGGGCTTCGAGGCCGAGCCTATGCAAATAAGCGAAGTTTCGCAGGACTTCGTGGAGATTGAGCCCAAGGCATTTGGCTTGAATTTCCGAGATGTCATGGTTTCAATGGGCCAACTGAGTGCGGAAATCATGGGTTTCGAATGCAGTGGTGTTGTAACACAGGTAGGCTCAATAGCGTCTGAAAATGGATTCAAGGCTGGAGACCGCGTATGTGCTCTCATGCGAGGTCACTGGGAAAATCGCACACGCCTACATTGGACCAGCGTGGCTACCATCCCGGACAACATGACTTTTGAAGTCGCTGCATCTATACCCATGGCATTTACAACATCATACTATGCCCTCTATGACACTGCGCGTCTTGAATTCGGCGAGACTGTGTTAATCCACGCAGCAGCAGGAGGAGTTGGTCAAGCTGCAATTACCCTGGCCCAGAGGATAGGGGCAGAGGTTTTTGTAACCGCTGGATCGTCTGAGAAGCGGGAGTACCTCGCAAGTCATTTTGGTATTCCTGAAGATCACATTTTCTCCAGTCGCGATACCGGTTTCGCATCTCAAATAATGGAAATGACCGGCGGGAAGGGTGTTGATGTTGTCCTGAACTCCTTAGCCGGTGAGCTCCTTCAACGCACCTTCAACTGTGTCGCCCCTTTTGGGCGATTTGTTGAAATTGGGAAACGCGACTTGGAGCAAAACAATCAGTTAGAGATGAACGCTTTCACTCGTCATATATCCTTTTCCAGCATTGATCTCATCGCTCTTGGGGAGCACAAGGGTTCAACAGTATCACGCATCATGAACGATACCATGCGTCTGATCAAAGAGGAAAATCTCCAACTCGTTCAGCCTATTACCACCTACCCCATCACCAGAATTCAAGAAGCCTTCCGCATGCTGCAAGCGGGCAGACATATTGGAAAAATGATTGTGATCCCTGGCCCGGAAGATCGAGTCAACGTAAGTTTCAACATTGCGCCTAACATTGCCCTCGAAAACTAACTTAGACATTCTTGTCAAATCACAGGTTCTTTTGTCTGAGTGGTCCCTTCATCTCAACTCTGAATCAACCCATCTTGTCATTGGCGGAATGGGTGGAGTTGGACGATCGATCTGCGAATGGCTTGTCCAAAGAGGCGCCCGGAATTTGATCATCATGTCCAGGAATGCAGATCAGCAGGGACAACACAGTGTCTACCTGAAATCACTCCGGGCATTGGGGTGCAAGGTAGCTGTCACTAGCTGCGATATATCGAACAAAAATGATCTCAAGCATACTCTAGAGCGGTGCTTAGAATCGATGCCTCCTCTTCAAGGGGTCATCCACAGCGGTATGGTACTTCAGGTGAGAAATTTGCCTTTCACATTCCATCTCAAATCTCTGCATCCGAGATCTAACAACGTAAAAGGATACTGTCTTTGAAAAAATGTCGATTGCGGAATATACCAAGGCTGTACAGCCAAAAGTCCAGGGTACCTGGAACCTGCACCAAGTGCTATCCGACGTCGATCTCAATTATTTCATAATGTTATCTTCCCTGAATGGTATCACAGGCAATGTGAGTCAAGCAAACTATTCCTCTGGGAATAGCTTCCAAGATGCAGTAGCCCGACATCGCAGCGCACGCGGGCTACCAGCAGTTGCCATTGATCTCGGAATGGTTCGTGGTGTGGGATATGTGGCGGAAACGGAAGGGGTGGCCGATCGGCTGGAACGCATGGGCTTCCGCGCCGTGGATGAAGAAGAAGTCCTCCATCTCATCGAGGGTGCGATCTTGAGCCCGATTAGATCTGTCACTGACTCACAAATTCTCACCGGGTTCAATCCTCACCATCGAATTGACGACACAAACTTGTTTTGGGCGAGGGACCCAAAACTGAGTGGCGTCTTGCGCGCCACAGGCATCAAATCGAAGGCGCGGTCAAACCGAGTTGATGATTTGATGGATCTCCGCGAAAGATTACTCGAGTTGTCTACTGACTCCGAGCGGGCGACAGTGCTGGAGACTGGCATCGTGCGCAAGCTGGCGGCAATGTTTTTTGTCGAAGAAGAGAGCATCCAAGCGGGCGAATCTCTGGCCAAATATGGTGTTGATTCACTGGTGGCCGTAGAACTACGTAACTGGCTCGGTATCCAGTTGGCGATAGAGGTATCGATTTTCGATATCATGCAAAGTGCCTCTGTGAAGGAGTTGGCCAGCAGTCTGGTGACAAAATGGGTCGCTGCCAGTTCAGCTTAAACGTCTTATCTTTTCGGGTCATCCATCTTCGATGAATTTTTATATAGATCTAATAAAAACCAAGCTTTCTTGCTAGTTGCTGCGTCTGGAACTGGGATGGTCTGATTATTTTTAATGTCATCTCAAGGTGATACAACGACTTCGCTGACAGCCCCTCATAAACCACATCTGGGAAAACTCGGCGACAGCAATTTACTGATCTTCTTGAGAGTCCTTGAGCATAGTACTACACAATCCCATTTATCTCGAGGCCATGTAGTACTAGTAACCTACCAGTGAAAAACGCTTCCTTGAAGTTTTGTTCACAAACCTTGGAAGTACGTGTGTGACTGCTCCTGAGCCCGAGCTGGGCGCTCATCTTAACTAGAAGTGCCTAGAATCTAGACAGACGTGATGAAATGAAAAATATACCAGTCTAGTAGTGGCGATTGTGATCAATAACCGGATAGCAGGCTATCAATTACGCAAATACTAGTATCATCACACAGCCCTAAAAGGGTGAAGAAATTTATTGATGTGCCCATCAGAGCCTGTGAACATCCATTCCATGGTTTTATGCTCTTCCGACATGAAGTTCATCTGGTCACGGCTGTAACCTCGCTTCGTCGCCGGACTAGCACCTCCACGTTCTCATCTGGCATATTCTGCAGTTCAAATGTATAATTGGCCGGTCGCTCAGTTCTCCCTCCAGCAAATTTGAAATCATAATTGAGCAATAAGTGCGCCATTATCAGCTTTATTTCGTTTGCTGCGAAGAAGCGTCCGGAACATGCATGCTTCCCATAACCCCAGCTCAGACTTGACGATGCATTTGTTGTCACAAACCCAGCCGTCTTCTCTCCGGGAGTTGAGGGAACGAACCGAAATGGTTGAAGTGTGGATGGCGAAGGATAGAAAGCTGCATCCTGTGATATTGCGTGGGCGGGTACCCCGATGATCGTGCCCTTTGGGATAATGAGTCCGTCATGGAGCATGCAGTTGGACTGAATAACTCGACCAAAAGTGACTATAGCCGGTTCAATCAGCACCAGTAGAAATTAAAATGATGCATTCAAAAATTCGATAGGCGTGATCACGTCTAAAACGAAAGAAGCGAAGGCAAAGATGGTTTGGGGGACTGACGAAGAGAGAGGGGGTTGAACCGCTGGGATTCCTTCATGAAACTGTCCAACTTCAACAATTTATTCACAGCACCCTTGGTGAAGAGATTCTCTTCCTCGGAAAGCACCGATTGGACCTCTTCTCGCAACGGCTGAATATATTCTGGTCGGGCACACAGATCGTAGAGAAGATGGGTTGGTACCGAGGAACTAGTGCGAATTGCGGCAAATGAGATAGCTAGAGCTGTATAAGCCATAAAGTTCGGGTTTTTATCTGCAGGATCGGCGGCTTCCCACAGCATCTGCAAAAGATCGATAGGAATATCGCTCTTCTTTTCAATTTCCGATCGTATCTGGACAAGTGGACAAATGACTTGCTGAGCGATGGTGAAGTGACGGCGCACTCGATTCATCTCAGGTAGGATATGCTGGACTATTGGACGGAGCCATGCTGGATACTGCTTCAGTTTCTGCGAAGCTAACCACGTATCGGTGGTAAAATTGATCGATGTATCAGTCCAATCTCGATTTCGACTAAGGGATTTGCCACCCAGCATGCGATTCGATGCTCGTGATATAATTTGTGTGAATACCTCGGCCATTAGGACTGGCTTCCAATCTGGGCCTCAAATGTTAGTAAGATTATTTGATAGTGGCAATCTTGGTAATATCATGAACTGACCCTCTGATGGTGGCAGTAGAGACTGATATGCGTGAATAATCTCATCGTATACTTCAGGCATGATCAACTCTGTTAACGGATTTGTAAGAGGTCGAATCTGAGGATTTCGCTAGCTTATGCCCATACCGAGATTTCCGTTGAGAGATGTCTTGACGACATTTGGATGTAAGTGCCATTTCTGACCGATTGTAGTATATTGCCCTTCGAACATCTCAGAGAAGCTGGCCGTGAAATCGACCTCATTATTGGCGGCATTTTTGAGTTCATCCAAGTATTTAGTGGGGATCATCAAGCGTTCGCCGGCAGGAGAAGGAACATAAAAAAGTCCTCCTTCGGTCTATTGAACACTGAGTTAGCCAAGTCTTCCTTTTACTCTAAAATAATCTGCCGTCTATTAGAGTGTAACCAATACTTTCTGGTAACCTTCGAGCATAAAGTCGGCGCAGTTGTGAATAAAGTCTTGGCGGGCTCGTGGAAGAGAGATTTTACCCGCTTCCACACCAGCTACATAAACCCCAGGTAGCAGATTACTTCGTTTACGAGGTTTCAACCACGTAAGCAGAAATTAAACCGCAGGAAATAAGAGCACTGGTCTGGAGAAGGAGAGCAGTGTCCCTTGACAAAGGGAATAATTCGAGAATCATGGCGTTGAATAGAAGCCAAAGTAGATGTGAAAATATGGATATCTTTCAAGGACAATTTAGGTATGGAAAATCTGTTTGTTTCTATCGGGATACTTGAAAAGAACAATGCCAAATTGACAATCTCCTGCTGCCGCCCGATTAGGCAATATCCGAGGACACGCTCCCAATTTAGAATTTTCCAAAAACCCGGATATCAGATAATTCCACCTCCTATTATTCCATAAAAACCGATTTTCAAAGTCCCACTACCCCATTTGGGCGGCAAGAAGCGCCCCCTATACCCCCAGCTTGAACCCACCGGGTGAGAGGGCCTGGAAAACTCCAGAAGGATCTGAATCCAAAGTCAGCGGGAGACCCGAGGGACTTTCCTGAAAAGAAGACTTGCCATATTTCTTTCGTATACTCTTCAACTTTCCGAGTGACTCTCCCTTCCCATATGACTCGAATGGGGATTGGCCTGAGCCTGCGTCGTTCAGATTAACAAAAGGATAATAGACGTCAGCGGTCTTGGCCTTGGCCTCAATTTGAGCAATGACATTCTTGGAGAACTTGGCCACTCGCTCATCGTTACTCGGATTTTCCCAGGTGTTAGAAATCAACAACACTTTAAATCGTCAGCCATGATCAAATTTCAATTATTTATGCTCTTACCTAGAAAGCTGCCCTCAGCGGGATCAAGATCAATGGCGTCTCCTCCGGAGGCACGCGCAGCATCAAGCCAATCCTCGGTAATGGTTTGAAATGTAATACTAGTGAGCAGATCTGGTAGATCCGAGACTTCCTTGATAGCGGTATCAAAGAATGTGTTGTTTGCAAGGTAGACTGCTTCCGGCGTGGCTTTCACGGCGGTGGTCCAGAATGATCGCCTGATGGTCACGGAAAAAGCCACCGTTAGCTCGAAAAGCCCTTTGAGTATATATTTGAATCTCAAGTCGGGCAGAATTTGACTAACCTATTATTTCGATCCCAGTAGGAAGAGCTATTCTGCTCCACAACGAAGTTTGTGAAAGTGCGCAAGGAAGCGGAGTTGCTCGCGGCCGGAATTTTAGTAAATATCTCCAGCGCGGCCGGTTCTTTGACAGGAGCATTATATAGCAAGACGGCTGCCGGTTGAATTTGGCTAGTATTGGGGTACATCAGGAGTAGTGGGTCGGCCGCGGCCAGGGCATCCGCAGATCCTCCATGGGGAGACGAGAAGTTGGCTATCGCGTGGATATACGCGTCAAGTGAAGTGGCTGGGTATGCCAAAGTTCCACCCCAGATTTCCTGTATAGCGAAAGTCTTCATATCATATCGTGTGACAATGCCAAAGTTTTGT